>NC_135341.1:5475174-6091251 GCF_023851605.1 Tamandua tetradactyla | reverse complement strand
TAAAGGATGGGTAAAATTGTCACAAGTGGAAGGTATGAGATGCACAAAGGCATGGAGGCAGGACAATGAAGGGTGCCTGTAAGAAGATGAAAATGAGTTGGCAGAAGAAAGTGACACATGAAGAGAATTTGGGAGAGATGAACAAAGTTGTAGGAATCTCCAAGGGCAGCAGATTTTATTCCTTTCACTAAGGAATGGATGAGGTATTGACAGTTTTAGGCAGGGGAGTTGCTAGCCATGAGGCATCAAATTAGCGACCAATTGCCAATTTAAACATCTGTGAATGGAGAAATAAAGTTTTACAAGCACTGAAATAGGATGGAAAGCAGAAGGAAGTTTCTCTGTCATAGGTGATATTAAAGCTGTAGAGCATAATATAAATTTGGGGGGAGTTCCCCAAAGCCCTCTTCTTCAAGAGTAACTTCTACCCCTCAGAAAAGGTCACCATCACTCTTCCTTTCCTCTCTCTCTCCCTCTCATCCTACGTCAGATGCTTTTCCATCAGTTAGGCCTATTTTACTACACGATCATATCACCCTTCTTTATGTATCTCTTCAACTACCAGGAAAACAAAAGGGTGATGGGAGTAAAGTACAGGCAGCATTCTAGGGTGAGGATTTTGTATAGAGGGGGAGTGAGATAGAAAAGAGCAAAGAATGGTGAATCATGGAAGAGTTAGTTTTCTTCCACTTTTCCGACAAAAAAAGTAAATCAATAAAATTTTTCTTCAAATTTGCAAGAATTGAAATTACTTCTTCATTATCACATGGTCAGGTAATGTCTCACATCTCCTCATGAGAACAGCTCTGTCATATTAAACAGTGAATGAGATACATGCCTTATTAGAGACCTATAATAGGTTTAGGGTTAGGACTTTGAGAGGCAGTAGCCTTACAAAAAGAAGCAACAAATCCACCCATCTCTTTTACATAAAACGGAATGATATAGAAAAGTGCTTATTTAAAGGTAGGTGCCAAGAGAGAGAGAAAAAGCTGGAATCCAAGAATGTTTCTGCACCATAAAGAAAAGTTAATTTTGTATTCATGATGTAGAAGAAAATATATTTTAAAAGCATTTCATAGAGAAAAAATTTGACAATTAAGCTTTATGTTCTAAATACACTTTAAAGAATTATGAGATAGCAAAAAGAGATTATAGAAGACATGAAGTCGGACTACATTGCTGGATAAGATAAGTAAAAATTACAAGGAAATTAAAGGTACAATAGCAACACTGTTAGCAGCAAGGAGTTGAACTGACATTGCAGAAAAGGTAATCGCTAGTGTGGAAGACTGTGAAATGTTCTTCCAGAAAAGGATAAAAGAATTTAGATGATATAAAAACTTTAGGAAACCAAGACTGAAAATGGAGATTTGACTTTCAGATAAAGAGTGTGTCTAACCCATACAAATGGAAAAGAAGTAGGAGTCAGTGATGTAAGCAAAGAATGTTTTCCTTAGCTGCTTCTTGAGTTTCCTGTTTAAAAGCCATCAGCAAATATTAGATTTTAATTAAACTGGTTTGGTATTGAGTCAATAATAGAGAGTTAGATTAAGTGAACAGAAGAGAAATCTGGAAAAAGGTGTCCTCTCAAAATGAGAATTGTTTATTTGATAAAGATGGTATTCCAGCTCAGCAGAGACAGGATGGATTATTGGTAGAATGGACCATTTACAAGAAGGTTGCGATATAGCCTCAATTAATACCATATGCAAAATATATAACAGGTGAATTCATTAAAAATGAGATCATATGTGAACTGGTAGGTAGAAATTCTAAGCAAATGCTTCTGTTATTTCATTTGTTGAATTGAAGGCATATCTAAACAAACTAGTAGAAAATCTGAGCAAATGCTTCTGTTACTTCACATGTTCAGTGAAAGCTATATCTAAACACAAAAGCAATGAAAGAAATTACAAACCAATTATTAGATTTCATTAGCCAGAGACCAACCGTCTCTACTTCCTTAGGCATCCAATTTTTTAGAAAGAATAATGTGTATTCTCAGGCTATCCTGTTTCATTACTCTCTCATCAAGACACTAAAGTCTGGCTTTCACCCTAATGAATTCAATCTTGCTAAGATCACCAATAACCAATAACTTTTTGCCTATCAGTGAAAAATACAAGGACCGTTTTCTTCTTGTGTTTCTTCATAATACTTGACAGTCTTTGCCATTCCCTCCCTCTTGAAACTTTCATTGGTTTGGGTGACTGTATAGTCACCTTGTTTTCCACCCAATGAGGACCTCCATGGCACAGATGGTGCCTTTTCGTGAATTGGACAATGGTGCCCTTTCTTTGGGCTGACACGATGAGGTGCACAGTATGATGCATGAGGTCTTAGCCCTCACTTACCCCTTTAGTCAGCTACTCATGTGTAAGGTGCAGCCTATTCAACTATATGTGATGGACCTATTTCTGCTTCTCCTTTTGCTCATCTTCAGTTTTCTTCGTAAATTTCTAACTACGTTGCTTGCTTCTACAATGATATAATTAAAAAATCATAATATTGTAAATATTGAGTTTTTTTCGATTTTATGGTTAAGCTATGTATAAAGCATTGATGACTTCATTGTAGGTATAGAACAGAATTTGAGTTGCATAGCCTGGAAAATGTACATTAAAAAAACAGTGTAACTAATGACAGGTAGGAAAGGGCAAATGTACTAATTTACTGTGTTTCATGTTGGGAGGTCAATGGATATTATACAAAAAGCAATTGCGTCTAAAAATTAAAAGTCTAAGTATATAATATGAAGTTATACTGCTAACAACCAGAGGAATAAAGAACCAAGACTAGAGAAGAGCAATCAGCAGTCACTTCTGGGTCATAAAACTAGGGATGGAGTGAAGAGTGAGATTTATACTTTTCATTTTGTGCTAGTGTTTGAACCATGCATTACTTCCATAATAAAATAAACTAAATGCATAAAGAGACAGAAAAGAAAGACGTTTGAAATCAGTTGATCTTTAAGGCCTCTTTCAGTTCCAGAGTCTGTGATCAGAGATGTACTTCAGGAAGATCAATCTGGCAGCAATGTGTAGGATGGATTGGAATAGACAGAAATGGAAGTGGAGAAGCCAATTACTTGCTTATTATAGTAAGAAAGGGAGAAGAGTAATGAGGATCTGTACTAAAGTGTAGATAGCAGTAAGTGAAAGAAGGCTGAAGATGAGAAACATCTTTGTGAAGGTAGGACATATGTAAGTTAGAAACTGATCAGTTGAATGTATGGGGTTAGGGAGAAGAAAGAATTAAAGATGACTATAATATTCAAGTCAAGGTGATTGTAAATCTAGTTGTATCCGTAGCCAAAATAGACGAGTCAGAGAAGAGGGGATATTCCAGTGGCTGGACCAACCTGAATGAGGAAATATGGCTAATTATGAAAAAGACTTTAATCAGTAGTGGATCAGGATTTAGGAGATCAGGTGGTAGTGAAAAAGAATTTAGGCATATCCCTCTTGAAGAACTTAGCTCCTGTTCTCCAGCTAGGGAGGTTTGGCAAATATTTCTGAGGAGGTAAGTGTTTATTTGTAGCACCATGTGGTCTGAGTTGAGGACAAAAAATAGTCTCTATAATATAGAGGAAACAGAAGTATTGACACAGCTCTTCTGCATTCTTCTTTAGAAACAACCATGTCATACATATCTTCAAAATAAATAATAATAATAGCATCTCACTTAGTAATATAGCCGCATGATCCTATGTCCTATCTGGTAATATCAGACAGTCTACTGCTTAACCAAATATATCTATAAAAATATAGATACGATTAAATTTATAAAAGTTATCCTCTTTTTATTACCTCACCAGAATTGCAAGAGGAACTGAGTTTCATAATTTCATGAAAGGAATTAGACAACTTATCTCCTGGGCACATGAATTAGCAGCCTTCCATATTTTGCGTGTTTTAATATGTTGACACTTGCTTCTTTCTAGAAACCAGATTTAAGGTAGCTTACAATCAAGAAGTTTAGAAATATGTAATTAGAAATTATGATTAATTCAAAATAAAGGAAATGGACCAAGGTTATGCCACCTGATATTAGAAATGAAAACTAAAGTCTCAATAAATTAACAAAATAGAGTTTATTTCCTGTCAGGTAAAAGTCATTTGGATGAAAAGTACTCTATACAGCAATTCAGGGATCTGTGCTGACAGGGCTTTATCATTGTGCCAGTTTGAAACTATTATGTACTCAAGAAAAGCCATGTTTTCATTCTGATCCAATCCTCTGGGGCCAGACCTATTGTTTAGGGTGGGAAACTTTGATTGGATTCTTTCCTTGAAGATGTGACATGCCCAATTGTGGGTGTGACATTTTGATTAGGTCGAAACGTGACTGTGCCCATTCCAGCTGGGTGTTGATTTGTTTATTAGAGTCCTTTCAAAGGAGAAACGTGTTGAAGAAACAAAACATACAAACACAGACATACATTTGATAGTGCAAAAGCCCCAAGAGACCTACTTGCTTGAGAGCCCAGCAGACATCATCATGTGTCTTCCCATGAGATGCTAAGCAAGAACCCAGAGTTGTGTCCCAGGGGAGCTAAGTGAAGGCCCACAGATGCTTAGAGAGGAAACCACTGACATCAGATGCTGGAAGCAACAGAAGAGCAGACACCAGCCATGTGCCCTCCCATGTGATGCGCATCAGCCTTTCTTGATTTAAGGTATCTTTTCCTGGATGCCTTAATTTGGACATTTTTATGACCTTAGAACTGTAAACTTGTAACATAATAAATTCCCTTTTCAAAAATCATTCCATTTCTGGTATCTTGAATTCCAGCAGCATTTAACAAACTAATACAGAGTTCTTTGATACATTCTTCCTGGGTTTCCAAGAGCACTGACTTCCTATCAGCAAATAGTGATAAAAAAAAAAGTTGAGATTGTGCAGGAAATGTTTATGGGCCAGAAGTTGCATGCATCACTTCTGCTAGCATTCCATTCACATTAACTCAGTCACGTGGCCACAACCAACTGCAAGGGAATTAAAGTCTAACTTTAATTTTTTAATTAGACTTTTCTTTTAATGCCTCAGAGCAAAAGAAAATGGAATTATTTTAGTAAATTGCTAGCCAGTCTCTGCCAAAGTTTATCTGGCTGATCACCTAACACCTGATTTACTCTTCTTCCGACATATTATTCTCTTCCAAAGACCCATCCAATCTCTGCACCCAGATCAATTTCTGAGTTCTCTGGGTGAGGCACACTCACCTCCGTAAGGAAGAATGCAACATGCCTCCTCAGTTTCCAGTTACCGGTGGGTGAAATAAATGATCTGTACCACCTTAAAACACATGCACAGACACACACTCATAACCCCTAGTATTGAATGGAGAAGGAGCAGGATAATTTTGAGAAAGTCCCATTTACAAAAGGGAAGAAAAGGCAAACCAGCAGGCACTAGTCCACGGAATTATGAAAGTCTGCTGGAGACCTCTGCCCTGGCAGAGGGGTCAGTTTGTTGATTACATCCTGATTATGCTTTCTCGGGGCAGAGGGAGGGTTGGCCATTGTTCTGTGTCCCTGACTTTGCCTCTGGTTGGATTTTCCTTGTTTGTTGTTATGCTTGGCCACATCTGAAGTGGATGATGCAAAGGATGTCCCTCTTGGGGACTGTTCAGCTTCAACAATGGGCCCCCAACCCATCTTATGCCTCAAGAAGTTATAAATTAGTTTTTCAGAATAAGCTTGTAGGTTTTTTGACAATACACTAACTTCAAAATCCTAGTAGGCATCTGATTTATTTGCTAACATTCGGTTCCATGTTCTGATATATATATATCTTTTTCTTGCCCACATGCCTTTCTTCCAAATTATCATTAGCTATCCTGAGATCTTCTAGTTTATCTGGGAAGCTCCACCCCTCAATGGATTTTCTTGTTGTTGTTGTTGTTACAAAGTGAAACTAAATGGGCCTTTGTCATTGAGAATCTTTTTCAATTGTATTTCCTATTTTGGCATCTAGAAGAATAAGCTTTCCTAAACTTTCCAGGACTTTCAATCTGGAATCTTTCTATTCTCTTTTATTTCTCTTACAAAGCAATTAAGTGTTGCCTAAGCTCATCTCCATCTTCTGCCATGCATTGCTCAGTCAATGGCAGCCAATACTCACCAGTAATACTCTTTTCAACCCCTTTCTGAGTAGCCACAGACTTTTAATATATGCAATCTTTTTTCCAAGTTACCATAGGGAACCAAATGTTTTGCCACTGAATAACTTGTTTTCCAACTTTCTTGCCTCTGACTTCAAATTGTTTTGCCATCCACTAATTAATTACTAACCATAGAATAACCTTGGAAAGGGTATTTTGAAGACGGAAGAGCCTCTGTCACCTGGGTCCCTGTAAGTCTTTATGGAGCAGACCCCCCTCTGCTATAATTTTTGTTACAGTGACATCCAACTTGTATTGCAAATTTCATTTAGTAATTAATATAATAGTAGCTGCTATAACTGATAGACTCTGATTAATACATTAAAAGTTCATTTCTTGCCAGGTAATGTATAATCTTTGGCAGAAGGGTGGAAGGGTGGGGTTGAGAAAGGCTCTGCTTCCTCAGCACATACATTTAAAGGTGAGCCACTGTAATGACATTCAGCAAACAAATCGGGGTAAGGAAGGAAGGTCAGTAGTGGGAGCCCAGACCTGAATTTAGCGCACATTTCTTTCGCCTACATTCCATTGCCTAGATTCAATTATATGGGTCCAATTACTTTCAAGGGAGGCTGGAAAATATAGTCCAGTTGTACTCCCAATAGGGAAGGAAAATAGGAAAAGCATACAGCCTTTTCCAAAGATACTGAATGATCACTTTACTAGAACATTCATATTTGTTGCTGAATTTCCCAATTACTAGGGTAAAAATGAAGCACGTTAATAACAAAAGACCACACAGTTCTTTAGGGGAGGTTAACCATACAGTTCTTTAGGCTTTCCTGGGAAAAAAGTTCCAAAAAGAACTCTCTTCTTTACATGTAACTTTCATAAGGGGCTGTAAAATGATATAATAGACAATGCTTTTGGAAACAGTCTTACAATCAATTAGCACTTTTCATAAATATCATAGGAGTCTAAGTAATACTCTTGAGAAAGGTTATTTTTCCTTATTAGCAGGAGCCAAGACGTTCATTTTAAGAGGGTATTTTATGGTGGCTTTGTCAGCATGGAGAATCGCCTTGAACTTAATTGTTCTATAATCTCTTTTGCAAGGAGAGTGAAATGCTCTAATGCTTTTTACTTGAAGTAAAAAACAAATGAATTTCCTTGAGCCACATTTGGTCTAGTTTTTCTGGGCCACCATCCTGAAATCAGCAGTTTCCAACCATTCCAGTGACAACTCTGTTAGCACAGAGACACTTTTCCCTGGCTTTGAATCAAGTCATTGGGTAAGATGCATTTGCTTAGATGCTGCAGCTAAGAAGGAGACCAAGCAGTCAAAGGGAGTGTCATATCACAAGGGAAATAATTTATGTTTTGTAGATACATGGCAGTGGGCTCAAAACTGCTGTCTGTCCCTAGGGGACTATGTGACTTTGTCAACTAACTTCATGAATTTAAGCACCAGGTTTCTCATCTGCAAAAATTGGGATATTAATAATAGCACCCTCCTCATAGGTTGCAGGGAACAAATGGGTTCGTATGTAAACCACTCAGCACAAGACATGGTAAAAAGAAAGGCTCACAATAAAGACTGCCTATTGTTATTATTAGTTATTTATTATTGTGTAAAACATGCAGTACCTGAGTGATTAGGACATTAAACCTGCCGAACAAATGTTAATCCTCTCTGTTCCCATTCCTTTTCCCCTTTGGTCCTATGTGACCACGTGTATCTATCTGTTCCCATAATACATCTTTTTACATAAGTAGTATATCTCCAAGCCCTGCCAAATGGTTTCTGAATTTAGAATAGGAAAACAAATGAATAGGAGAGTGAATTTTATCTGAATATCAATTTGAAAGAAGGAACTGATGTGCCTGAATTCCTGCAAATAGAAACAAAGACTGATTTTTGAGTACAGTTCCTGGAAGAAGATGGAGAAAGATTGGGCTATTACATAAACTAATCTTAGCAATGGATAAAAGCAAAGCACTTTCACAGAATTATGTGGTATATATTTTTTTCAGAATCCCATGCTACTTTAGGAGATAACCCGCTAGTACAATAAAATCTAGCTCACAATTTTATTTGCCCATGGCTACCCGCAAAGCTAATACAGTCTATTTTTATCCTATCAGCCTCTGCTGGATAATCCCACTGTTGTTGCAGTTTTTGGAAAAGCCATAAATAACAGTACAAGTATGACACACATTTACCATATGCAACTCCCCATTATTAAGCCATATGCCGTACTCCAGTAGCACGTTATGTATATTAGTTATGGCTGAGGATGATTTATTTGTTGCTCCATTTTACAATTTTAATTACTTCAGAATCGTTATTGATTTTTCTATTTTAATAACATGAGACTGTATTATCCATAATCTGATATGCATTTCTCAGAAACATAGTGAAGAAAATATTTTAACAAGGGTGGCAAGAACTGATTTCTAATTTCTATATGGAAAATTCCAAAAATAGCTTTCATTTTTTTCCAGGTTTTCAAATTCACATCTAAGTAGACACGAATTTCTTCTTCTTCAAACATTATATATATATGTTCATGTGTATGACTCTAATATATGAAATTTTACTTGCGTAATTCTAAAATTTATGAAGTGAAACAATAAGAACTCATTCTTCATGATATGAAAGAAGCTAAATGAAATTATTCTTTTCTCACTATATGGAAAGGTCACTAGCTAAGGAAGAATCCTAAAAACATACTTCTCATGGGCCTATTAAAATTCACTAATGCATGGTAATAATTTTTCAAAGTATTAATACTAGATCATGGTAAAGAGCAAAGAGCCTAAAATCAAACACTTAGGATCAAAACAGTCTCACTATTAAATAACTGTGCAACCTAGGTAATTTACCTAATACTGCTAAGCTTCCTTACCTTGATTTGTAAAACAGGAAAAATCATCCTGTGTATCCAGTAGGAGAGATGCTGAGTTCTCCTAATACTCATGTGCTTGCCCCATATACATCCCTGTCCCCTGTAGTTAGGCAGGGAAGTGTGATTGATATAATCAATAGGCTACCCTGAGTCCCTTCTGGGTGGCACATATCCAGTTCTCTCTTTTCCAGATTTAGGAACCCAAAAGGCACATGTTGAAGTGGTAGCATCTCACAATGAAAGCAGTCTAGACTCCTGAGTCACAGCATGGCAGAGTGCTTCTCTGAAAGCTCACCTGATCCCACGTCAGAATCTGTTGTGTTAAGCCACTGAGATTTGGGGGCCCCATAGAAATAAACTACTTTGTGGATGGCTTGAAGATTAAAATGAATAATGATATGAAATAGTGGCATGACTTCTCATACATAGTATGATTTCAGTAAATGATGTCAGATAATAGTGATAGCAGCCGCAGTATGGTTGAGCCTCACAATGACCCTTTGAAATAATGAGAAAAAGAAATTACCATCCCACTTTATAAAAGATGAACCTGAGGCTCATTTCTTCTTAAGGGCCCTGCACACCATCATCGCAAGCATGTGATAGGACTGGAGTTCAAAGCCAGTTACGTTATTCCTTGAATTTTACTTTTCCCGTTATACCACTAGGACAATAGTCCCAGTTCTGCATTGCCTCACATTGCATCAAAAATTAACATCCTACATGTTTGGCTTTAAATGCTTCCACATGATAACACAAGAACATGACTTGCTCAGCAGATTAAATAGCAACAATAAAAAACAAAAGCAAAAAGATTCTGAACAGTGAAAATACTCAGGAAACAGACCTTTTGTAATATTTCAGAGAGGCATCAAATTAAGAAACCAATTAATATTCTTGAATAGTCCAAGGTATTAGCTCAGCCATATTTGCCATCTAAAGACTTATTAAAAAATATCTGATGTTGATTCCAATACTTTTTTTTCCAGGGGAATGTACAGTCTGCTTATTGTTTTTTCCCCCACTGGCAATTACCTGATAGCTCAGGAAGCTTTCTCTTGGAGTGCTTTTCCCTAAATAGCATGTCTGGGTCCAAACAATTCCAGTGGTTAATTGCAAATGAAAAGCCTTTTAGTCATCTGAATGGATTTTGAGAAATAAGTCTTTGCTAGGTGGAAGGGGATCAAATATGCTAAAACTGCAGCCTGCATTGTTCCTGGCCATTATGTTTGGTCCACTGAATAACAACTGCTGCATATGGTAGTTGCTGAGTTTTCTGCTAAAGATCTACTTTCTGGCACAAATAGTAAATGTTTACATGTGCTATTTTGATACATCTCCTATGAGGCTCCATTTCCACATTTAAATCTGAATCACATATGGTGAATTAAAATAACTTTTTGTATGTAAAGCATATGTCCAAGGAGTAAGCCAGAGACATAGTCTATGTCACTGTTATGTTCCACATGCCTTTTATATGAACTAAAATTTAGTGAAAAATAATATAATCAGAACATTGCGAGAGAAAGTGCAGTTTCTTGAGTTATAATACTACTGATTGGAAACATGGAAAATAAATATTAAGTATAATAAATCCTATAACTTGAATTTTGATATACAGGCTATCTAAAGTTTTAATAACAGATTTAATGATAAAATATATCATTAAAATACTGCAATAAATTCCTGTTTATTTGAATTCATAATAACTAGAAATTACAGAAGCACAATAGCTTTCCTGGATCTACAGCTTAATATTATGAGAAATGAAATATTTAAGATATTTAACTGTCTAATAGAATGCTGGATGTGATCTTAATTGATGATTTGGATATGCGTTCTCTATTTGGGGAAATCGCAACCTTGTAGGATTGATATGAATTATAGACAGATAAATATAGTAAGGAAGGAAGAGAAATGTGTCCTACAAGAAAGTCTGATAAGTTACTATGTTCAAGAATCAGGAGCCTTGAGGCCCAGCGGGCACTCTGCCAGTAACCATGTGTGAATCCAGGATAATAAATGTGTTCCCTTGCTGGGACACAGTTTTTTCTTTCTAAAGTTAGTTGGTAAAATCAAGGAAGCCAAGTTGTAAACAACTTATGTCATACCTGCTTCATAGTAGTTTGCTTCCATGACCCTGAAACACCATAAGATCCTGAAAATAATAAAAATTAACTCTGTTCTATCCTACTTTTTTATTTTCACTGTACTTCCTTTTTTCTTAGTTTCCAAATACTATAAAACTGAAAACTGTATATGGTTCATGTGATAACTCTCAGTAAAATAGAATATTTAATTAAATAGAAGCCCTTATTCAAGCATTAGGGGATTTACTTGTAATTCAGTTATATAAAGCCTACTGATATTTCACAGCAACCCCATGAAGTAGGAACATATTAATATTGCTCTCTCTAGAATTCGAAATAATGGAGCAGTGACTGGCTAAGGTTATATCTTCATGGCTCACAGAATCTTCACGCTGAATTAGATTAGTTTTCAAGTAGGTTGGTACATTTAAAATATACACTCCTCAGTGCGGTTTATATTTGAAAGAAACCTCATTTAAGCAGTAAATCCTAAAGATAATAAAAAGGTGCATATGAACACTGTCTATTCCATTACATGATAGCCAAAAATTCACTTTATAATAAATGCCAAGGATGAGTGAAATACTATGAGGATTTGTCATCAAAATTGTACATTCTCAACTTGCAAGGAAGACGGTGGAGTAGGGTGCTCCAGGACTCAGTCCTTCCACCAAAGCAAACTGTTGAACAGAAAGGAAATGTCTGAGACAACTGCTCTCGGGCTCTGTTGGCAGAATAAATACTATGGAACATCCAGGGAAGAACAGAAGGAAAAGGTGGATAAACTACTGTTTATCAGCCACTGATAAAGGCTCTTTATAAGAGCCCAACTCTTGCAACAGATACCTTAAGGTTCAGTCCCTAGCTAGCTCTCTGGAGACAGAAAGGGGCATACAAATCCTCTTCCCCAAGAATAGGAACAGACACAACTGATCTCAGATAATAGCTTTGGAATAGTGAAAACAGATACCTGGGAACCAGCTCTGAGCTACTGCTTTAACCCACATCCGACAATAGTGGTGGCAGCCATTGTTTCAGCTCCAACAGGGGTGAAGGTGGTGGGATTTAAAGATGTAGTGTTTCCATCAAGGCTGCAGGGACCAGGTAGCTGAAGGGCTGCATTTGCTTGGCAGGCCAGGAAAGCATAACTTTGGGAAGCTGTGGAAGAGGTTCTTGGCTTCCTGATCCCCTCCTCAGGGCACTTTGGAGCCACCCTGTGCCTGTGAATCTGGGGCCCTGTTTTGACTGGGAAACACTGACTTGGGAAAGTCCTCTCTGGGCTAAAACTCCTCCAAGAAGCTTCCTTCCTCACAAAAGCAGCTAGAGTCAATGAAGGTTGTGTGAAAAACAATAGAGGCAAAACAAAAATGAATAGAACATATCAAGATTCTCAGAGAGGAGAGGATCCAGGGTGCCCAGAACAAGAAAGAGGACCTTTAATCCTGTATAGATTATGATGTTTGGATATATCCTAGAGTATATTAAGCAGTTAATAAAAAAGTTTTGGCAAAGTCCCTTGAGGGATGGGAGAAAGAATATCAACTATTAAACTTTACCATCAGGGAAGCTCTGGATACTGTGTGAAACTTTAGGGATACCCAAATCAATAGACCATGCCCTCAATCATGAAGCTTACTCATGTGAAGCTTTTGTAGGGAGTGGAGAAGTTTAGACTACGTATAGACATGCCTCAGAGTTACTTCTGGAAGACCATTTTTGTTGCTCAGATGTGGCCTCACTCTCTCTAAGCCCAACTCTGCAAGTGAAATCATTACCCTCCCCACTTCATGGGACATGACATCCAGGGGTGAGTCTCTCTGGAGATGTGGGAGATGACTCCCAGGGATGAATCCAGCCCTGGCACCATGTGTTCAACAATTCCATTCTGACCAAAAAGGGGAAAAGAAGTGTAACTAATAAAGTGTCAGTGGCAGAGATAGTGCAAATGGAGTCAAGAGTCTGCTCTGGAGGTTCCCTCTATAGGTTCTACCTATCATAACCTGCCAAACACCAACCAGGACCACTCCAGCCAATCTGAAAGAACAACTAGGGCAATATATAAGATTCCACAAGGGTTCCACGCCCTAGAGTAACTTTCTAGAAACCTACAACCTCCAGATGGGTTCCTTATCTAGATAAGTTCTGAAACCTGGAGGCTCTAGCCTCTCCAGAACATCAGATAGTTCCATCTCCCTATCCCATATCAGTGACAGACCCTTCCAATATGAAAAATTTAGAATGGCCAAAGCCCAAACACCCCTAAAGAGAAAGAGGGAAGGATCAAAGGTGATGGTGGAGTTATACAGTGAAGATAAGATTTAAAAAATGAATATGAATGCTGAATCATCAAATTGATACTTCTTTTAGTCTCCAGAAAATTATGGAAATGTAACCCATTTCAAACTCTGAAATATGTTCTACAACTAACTGTGGTACTGTGCTTTGAAATTTATTGCTTTTTTGTATATATATCATTTTCCACAAAAAAGGAAAAAAGTCAATTGTGATGATAAGAAATATTTAAGCCTTCTAGTCTCCTATATTCTGGAGCAGCTAGAGGGAAAAATATGAGAGGATCTTATGGTAGCTCATGACAAACTCTGGGATCTGTCCTGTAACTACTTGTTGAAGAGTGTTTATTGCTTTTTTATTTCTTTGTTTTGTATATATATATATGTTATACTGTACAATAAAAAAGTTTTGTTTTTTTTTTAAAGGGGGGGGTTCCTGGAGAGGGAACAAAAAAAAGGGAAGCTTTTTCTTGGAGCGGAAACAATTACACCAAAAGTATGATCTTTTATTTTTCTATTGTTTTAACATAGGTTTAACATATTATTATGTTTCTATTTTCAAATTTCTATTTTGCCATTTTAACCATTTTTTAAGTTTAGAATCCAGTGGTAATATTTGCAGTCACATTGTTGTAAAAAACATAGTGCAGTCTTAAGTGTCCCACACATCCAGGGCAGGAAGCAGATGAAAAGGAGCTGAGAAAATCTGATGAATTGAATGCGGGCTTTCTAAGGGCCTAGAATAAGTTGAATCAAGCATCAAAGGAAGAGTAACCCAAAGCCTATTAACAGTAAAGCCCTAGGCAATAAAGAGAGAGAAACTAACCTTCAGAGAAAAGTTATAAAGATAATTAGAAGCCTAGACATAAGCAAAAGTTACAAACCGGATGAAGAAACAGGAAGATATGGTTCACTCAAGGAAACATTGAACTTTCAGAGGAGAGTCAGAGTCTGGAACAACTAATGAAAGAAATTCAAATAAATCTCCTAAATCAATTCAAGGACATGAAAGAAAAGATGGATTCAGAGAAAAAGAATATAAAGGAGACAATGTGTGATCATAAAGACATTTTTGAAAATAGAAAAAGAAGCATAACAGAAATTACGGAGATGAAAGTTACAATTGAAGAGTTTAAAAATACTCTAGTGGCATACAACAACAGATCTGAACTGTCAGAAGAAAAAATCAGCAAACTATAACACAGGACATTTGAAATCATACAGTCAGGAGAACAGAAAGAGAAAAGAATGGAATAAATTGAACAGTGTCTCAGAGATTTAATGATAACACAAAGCACAGAAACATGGGTGTCGTGGGTGTCCCAGAAGGAAAAGAGAAGGCAAAGGAGCAGAAAGAATATGTGAGGAAATAGTGACCAAAAAAATTTCGCAACTCATGAATGACAACTGTACATGCTCAAGAAGCACAGCATACTCCAAACGGAATAAACCCTAATAGACCTACTCCAAGACACATAATAATCAGAATGTCGAATGCCAGAAATAAAGAGGGAATTCTAAAAGGAGCAAGAGAAAAGCAATTCATCACATGCAAAGGAATGAAATGTGGTTTTCAGTTGTTGAACTGTGGGGTCATGATAAATATAGAGCCATATTCATATAATTCTGATATTTGTTTTAAATTTACTGAAGGGAAATTAATAGCTTACCTGTCATTCCTGTTACTTGTCATGAGCAGTAAACAATTGTGAAACTGCTTGAGAAAGGAGGTGGATAAAAACAATTTGTGAATATGGGTTAAAAAATGTCCTTTGCTTTATTAACTGTTGTGAGGAAATGGATTAGGAATCCACCATGTGAACTGGCTACCTTGTCAGGAAATCTCAGGAGGAGGAATCATATTGGTTAGTCAACTTCTATTCCTGCTAATAAACGTAGAAACAGCAGCAGCAATCACGGCCTCTGCGTTTTCCACGTGCCAGACTCTATGTTGTGAGTTTTGTGTGAGTTATAGAATAACTACAGTGTGTGAGGTAATAGAATCAACCTCTGCTTTACAGATAAAGAATAGTGATTTAGGGAGGTTTCCTGGCTTGCCCAATGTAACATACTATGGGGGTAAGGTTACCAGATAAAATAAAAGACACCAGTTAAATTTGCATTTAAATTTAAATGTAAATGATGAATAATTTTAAGTATAAGTATATTCCCAAAATTTAGTATAAGTATGTTCCAAATATTGCATGCCACATGCTTATAATAAAAAAATTATTCACTGCTTATCTGAAATTCTAATTTAACTGGGCATCTTCTATTTTTATCTACAAAATCTGGCAACCCTATATTGCTACCAAGTTGTCGAGTCAATAGACTGCACTGGTTCCTACTCTTGAATTCCTCCCTGGCTCATACAAGATGTCCATTCAGTCCATTAGGTAAGGATCTTTTGGTAAATGGGCAAACTCTAGATTCAGTTTTTTTTCTCTTTTGGTTCATGTAACTATACCCACGTGTGCATCCCTCACATGCCTCTGAGAAAATTTGGGAGTCATTACCAAGTGGGTGTAGCAGGCATGTATTAAGCATGAACCTAGGCAGACAATTCCTTCTGTATCCTAACCAGAGGCTCATTACTGCAGTATTCGCTCCTTTTATCTCCCTTTCCCTCCCCTTGTACCTGCCCAGATTACTTTTTCCACAGACAGTTTGAGACTTAACCTTTCGCAGCTCAGCTACCCCAGAGGAAAGAAAGGATCACTCGCTCTTTGGTTCAATGTAGAACAATCCCAGAGGCACCGTGATGAATGCAAAGCCTATTTGCAGAAGACAATTTAAAGAACAGCATTTTTATCCAAAAGTTTCAAAAAATTAGGTCTCAGGACCAATTTACTCCTTAATAAAAACTCCCCAAGGAGCTTATTTTTATATGAGCTTTATCTATTTACCATATTAAAATTAAAACTAAGAAAATTTAAATATATTTACTTATTTGATTAAAAAACAATAAACTCATTACATTTTAACAAAATTATGTATTTTTATTAAAAATACTCATTTGCATAACCAGAGAATTTAGTGAGAAGAGTGGCATTTAAATTTAAAAAAATTTAAATTTTTGCAAATATCTTTTATCATGCATTTAATAGAAGTTGGTTGGATTCTCCTATCTGCTTCCAGATTCAGTCTATTGTGATATGTTGTTTTGATTGAGTTAAATGGAAAAATCTTGCATCACATAGATATGTAGTTGGAGAAGAGGTGAGTATTTTAATAACTTTTTCAGATCATTTATTAGTTTCCTAACAATTAGTGGAATCTGAAAACTAATTAATAAATGTTCATGCATTGACTCATTAAACTCCATTTGTCTGTCTTGCACACTGAATAGATCTTTTATTCATGCATGAATTTGTGGCACCACAAATGTGATCATTTGGGCAATATTGATTTGCCACCGTACACGGATCTTCCAAAGTGTTGGCACAGTTCAATATGCAATTTTAAAAATCATGTACATTAGAACTACTTCTGATCTTGTTAGGAAAATCTTTAAATATTGGGAAGCTGTCAACTTCATGATATCCAAAGCAAATTTTCCAAAATTCCAATTTTCTTTTAAAAGTGCACATTTTATCCTCAAGAACTGATGTCTGTCAGTTATTTTTCTCAAAATTACAGGCTTACTTGGATTCTTTGTTTTTTGAATCTGCCACATGCCCAACTTTGAATAACCATAGTTTGTCTGTTAGTATCATCTTTCTAGTAAAAATTGTTTTCTTTTACATAGCCATCAAACTTTGGTATGCAGCTGAAGTTGAGCGCATTCTGTTTTGTTTCACAATGTTAAATGACAAGCTTCTAATAATCTGAAAGGTCAAGATTTCATAAAGTTAACTACTTTTACTGCATCATGGAGGACATTCTTGTGTGAAACTGGCATTTCTTTATTTTTTAACTGCAAATGCATGTCAATAAAGAATGCTACTAGTACAGTTAGGGTCATTGCCTTGATTCTTTCTAAGATGCTGGTAATATATCCTGCATTGCTTTTACTACAAACATGCAAATATCAATAGTTAAAAAAAAAAAGAGGTAAAAAAGGCAGGCAAAGTCTTAGTAACATTAAAAAAAAAAGTTGATTTCTCAGATCCATTAAAAGGGTCTTGGGACCACAACGGTTTTGTGGGCCACATTTTGAGAGCTGATACCATAGAACAGCCACTGGGACAAAGAATGGGATATTAAATTAAGGCAGATATAACTTGACAGAGGTACACGATGCTCATGTACTGGGGAAGGGTAGCTCCCTGAATTAAGATGGCTATTTTTTTCAAAAGTTGGGGAACCTGGAAGGTGGGCAGGACAAATGCAAAAGCTGTGTGGTAAATTCTCTCCATAGGCTGTAAAAAAGTGTTGGCAAATTTAAAGAATAGTTTCAATATTGAAAGATTTTTAAAATAAGTTTAAAGTTATCTGTGTCAAGTCTAAACCAGCAATACCATTGTTTTGGGGAAAAAAGTAGGTGAAAACAGGCTAAGCATCTAAAGATCCATTGTTGGTATTTAAGAATTATTGAAAATATATTTGTCATTTAAATTTAATTATTTATAATTTTAGTGTATTTATTTTGTGTATGTAAAGCAGAGCTTGAAAATCATCAGCTGGTTCTACTTCTTAAGTATTCCAATTTTTCTCCTACCTGAAATTCCTAATTTCTTTAGAAAATCTTCCTTTCATGGGCAAAGTAAATATAATTTTGTGCCTACATGTTTGATCTCTCCCTAATTTTTAATGTAATTAGTAGCTTTTGAATTTAAGATCCATTCTATTTTGAGAGTTTGTGAGACAGACCAGTTCCCTAACTTCATACTCTTCTTAGAAAAAAAAATCCCATTTTTTGCCAAAAGTGAATTCAGGAATATGAAATGAAAGCACCTCTATTTTCTCAGGGTTTAATAATCAACCCTGAAGCTTTTTGATTTTAAAAACACTCAAGAGAGAAGATGAGTCACACCAAAACTTTTGAATATTCTATAATTCTAAAACCATCAGCTTTTAAGAAGAACTGTTCTTTTCAGTCTTAGCAGAATATTCATGGGGTGGGGAAAAGCACCTTGAGCAATCTTGGTAATAAAAAGTGTATCTGGGGCGGGCCACAGTGGCTCAGCATCAGAGTTCTTGCCTGCTATGCTGGAGACCTGGGTTCGATTCCCTTTGCCTGCCCATGTTAAAAAAAAAAAAAAAAAAAAAAAAAAAAAAAGGTGTATCTGGTTGTCCTTGCTTTTTGGCCAAAATTGACAAAGTCAACAAATATAAACGAAAAAGATATTTAAATTTCAGAAGTCACACACAGTGTGAAAGAAAAAGAAAGTATATGAGGTAATGACAAGAAAATGAGCCCAGATATTTGAATAATAGATAAAGATTAAAACAGTCATATCATTGGGGGACAACTGTGAGACTTAATTATTCCTACACTTTTAGGTTATGTAAATTAACTTCAGAAGAACTTGAAATATTTTAGAAAAATATGATCACCATGGAGTATCCTCTCTTGGAAAAAAAAATTGAGAGATCATATGTTCGATTTCTAGTTCTCCCCCTGAGGTTGCCTGTTTAGTGTATGCCTGACTGAAATTGTGGTTTAGGTTCAGTTACAGTTTTCCTTTTTGTTATAGTTCAGCGAATTTGGAAAATACTTCTTGGTAACTCTGGTTCAAGAGGATGTTTTTATTTGGATTCCAAATCAGTGAAAAAATAATAATAATGGATTTATAGGGGAATTTTCAGGAATGTATTTTCAGGTGAAAAGGTCTGTGGCTTTATTTCATTGTACTCAATATTGCTAAATTTCATTCTCCAGCATTTGTGCCAGTTTATATTCCAAAGAGCACTGTATGAAAATATCTGTATGCCTAACAGTTTATTAAAGCTTTGGATGCTTGTCAATCTGATAGGTAAACTATAGCTATATAGTTGATTTGCATTTATTTCTTGTAAGTGAGGTTGAGCTTTCTTCATGTTTTTTTTTTTTTTCGACATATGTATGAATGTCCCTTTTCTGTGAAATGTTTGCTTATATCCTTTGGCCATTTTTATATTAGCGCATTATTCTTTTTTCTTAAAATGTCCAGGAGCTTCATTTTAGGGGCAAAGGCCCTTTGCAATGTAATTGGTTTCTTTTTTCACAGCTTACCATTTCATTTTGACATTTTTTTTTCATTTTTTGTAAAATCAACTTTATTAATCTATTATTTCGTGGCTTCTGGATATTGACAGGCAGTTTAAAAAGACCTTTTCTGTTCAAGGCTCTAGAGAAATTCTCCTGTGTTTAATTCTAGGGCATTTTTAGTTTACCATTTTACATTTGTGTCTTTTTGGAATTTGTACTAATATACAATATGAGGTAATTATCAAATTAATTTTCTATATGAATACATAGCTCAAAACCACTTAATGCATCCTTCATTTTTTTATCACTAATTTAAAATTTATTCTGATATTAATTTGCATCTGTTTCTGGACTTTGCGTTTAATTCCATTGACCTGTTTGTCTATTCATGTGCAAGTACCACATGTTTAATTTTTAAGGTGCTAATATGTTTTATTATCAAAAGAGCTGTTCTCACCTCAGTGTCCTTCTTTTTAGGAGTTTTCTAACTCTTGTTAATTTTCTTCACATATGGAATTATACTTAGCTTGTCTCAATTTAAAAACAAAACCTACCTTTTGGTATTCTTACTGAGTTTGTGTTCATGTAGAAATTAACTTGAGGAGAATTGGCATATTCAGAGAAGGTTTCTTCGCATCCAAAGATATGGTGTAGTTTTCCTTTTTTTAATCCTTTCGATATCTTAATGTAGTTGTTTTTTCTTTTTATTTAAAAACAAGTCTGTTATATTTCTTATCAAGTTTATTTATAGGTATTTCATTATCTTTTACTTTTATTATAATAAGAGTTTTACCTTCACTGAATTTTCTAATTATTTTTTACTTTAATATGAAAAATTTTGCTATGGACATGCAGATTTTATAATGTACTGCATTTTCTGTTTTTGATATAACATTTTGTTTATCTTCTTGACCATCAACATATACAATACTATCATTTGAAGTTAGTAAAAGTTTTAATTCTTCCTTTCCAAATTTTATATTTCTAATTTCTATATTCCTAATTTCTTTTTCTTGTCTAATGACATTGCTTTGGCTAATAGTTGAAGTTCAATTTAAATTAAAGCAGTGAGATTATATGTATTTACTTTGTTCCTGTCTTTCGTTTTCAACTATTAGCATATTTCCAACCTCTTGACTGAGGCTAATGAATATTTATTTTTATTATAATGCCATACATGAACCCCCTCCCCCAAATCATACTCTGCATGGAAAATGACAATTGGTGGTGGGGGTGGGGGGGATATAGTGAGGTGTATATCCACTTGAAACTTAGAAAAATCCATATATAAAAATAATAAAAAATAACAATGCTTATAAAAATACTATCACAATTAACATTTTATGAGAATTTACGTCAGTTTTAAACTCAGAGACCAATGCTTTCTCTAAGATTTGAGTCCTGGAGTGCATTCAGTTATTATATAGAGACCATTTTCATAAAAATTAAAATTGTCATCCATGTGTAGCCTTCTTCAATAATCCATTGTTATAAAACAGGAAAGAAATAGCTTCATTACTTTTATATAAGCACTTACAGCTTTGCCATGTCATCTTAAAACAAAGGAAAGCATAGAAGTTTTTTAAGCCATTAAATCAACAATGACTAGCACTGAAAGAACTTACCCTGTACACTTATACTTTTTTAAATTAAGATTTCCTACATGGCTAACGCTATTCTTTAATCATGAGAAAACATGCCCTTCATTGCTTCAAAACATTAATGAGCTAGAAAAAAATCACATTTGAACTAACACAACTTGCAAATTGCATTGCTGTCATTCTACTACTTCATATAATGTGATTCTCATCAAAGAAATATGTTTTAGCAAAACAGAATATTTTATTGCATTGAAGAATTCATGCCTTAAAATTATTTTATTTATCAGTAATAATATTTGAATTTTGTCAAATGATTTTTCAGCATCTGTACAGATAATTTATTTTTCTCCTTGATTTCTTATCAAAATGAATCACATTAATAAATTTCCTAATATTGAGCCATCCTTGAAATCTTAGAATAAGACATATTTCAACATAACGTATTATTATTTAAATAAACTGCTCGATTTGATTTATGAATATTTTGTTTTGGATTTTTAACCAATAGTAACATAAGATATTAGTTATATTGCAATTTTGTCAGTTTTTTATCAATAGTATGCTCAGTTCATAAAGGGAAATGAAGGTAAATTTACCTTCCTTTTCTGCATGCTGGAACAAATAAAATACCATTAGTGTTTTCTGTTTTTTAAAGGTTTGATGTCTGGGAAAGAGGCTGTAAGTGGCATCTACTTGATACAGTTCAACATTTCCTGTATGAAAATGTTTATTTTAATTTATTTGTAAATATTCTTCAGTTTTGGTTTCTTTTCCTCTTTGAGCAAAGAGTTGTTAAAGAGAGAGTTTTTAAAATCCTTAGTGGAAGACTCTATTTTATGGATAGATCTTATGATTCATTATATTTTACCTATACCATGATCAAGGGATGTTGCCTGTATTATTTAAACTTTCATAAGTGTATTGAAGTTTATATCAAGGCCTAATATTTAGCTAATTTTTATTATTGTTCATTGTACTCTTAAAAATAAGGCATTTTTCCCTTTTTGGCAAACATAAATTTATCTATATATTGTTAGTCATCCAAACCCTGTTAATTATGTTTCTTAGACTGCCAACATATTTACTTATAGTTGAACTACTTGGTTTGTCATGATCTAAGTGTAATAAAGTCTCATATTACAAGTGTGCTTCTAGTCCTCTTTGTATTTTTAGTATTTTTCCCAAGGGATGAACTATCAGTCAGTTTACATTTTTTTTTGGTTATATGCATGTTTCTGTTTTGCACACCTTCTTTGGTAGATGGTAAAGTATTTAAATTTTGTCTACTGCAAGTCGTAATATACATTTTATGAGGTAGAGATACAAAGTAGAGTTAGTCATTTCATTCCCACTACCCTCTTAATTGCTTGATGATAGTAAAGCTTCTTTATCGCCATTATACCAAAAAAAATCCTACCAGGACCCTTTAAATGTTTCTGTGCAACTTAGAGCAGATTTTCCTAGGATCTGAACTTTGTTGATAGCACTATTTTGCAGGACAATTGACTTTACACAAGTAATTTAAATATTAAGCCCTGTCATGTTTTAATGTTTCTATAGTGTGAGAAAAGTAAGACAACAGGGAAACCAACATCTTTCTTGACAGCAGAAAATTAAATGTCCACTAGACTATGGATGGACTAATTTTTTTTCTGAAGAATTCAGTATATCCTAACTCTATTTTGATTTCTTCATCTCCAAATAAAAGTGAATAAGCACAGTCTTCTCCTTTCTTCTTATTCTCACCTTACAATTCTTACCTAAAATTAAACTAACCTGGTGACTATATTAAAAATTATTTATTCTGACTTCCGGGAAGATGGCCAATTACAGCAGTTTGAGATTAGCCCTGCTCACAGAAAAGTTAGAGAAGAGACAAGAAGGAGACTGAGGCAGCAATTCGGGAATGTGGATGACGTGGGAGAGGCTTCTGCACCACATATGACAGGCCTTGTTGCAGAGGCCAAGGAACTGAGAAGCAGAAAGTGGGAGCCTGGCATGGTGGCATGGAGTAGTGGAGTCCATGGGAGTGCATGGACAGGTAAATGGGACTAGAAAGTAAGTCAGGCCACATTCCTTGGGCACATTACCCTCACCGATGCAGCCCCATGACAGGCAACTTACCCCATACCCCACACACCTGAACCCCCTTACGTGCTCCCATTCCCCAAGTGCCAAGTGCCCCCACCCCACCAGCCCCCAATGCACGTACCTGCCCCACATCCCCAAGTGCAGTCCAACCTACCTCCCCTGTACCCCTCCCAAGCACTACCTCCCCTTCCCTGTTCCCTGCAGGCTATTACCAGCATATAAAGCTTGTAGGTACTAAACTCCATACCTAGGCTACCCCCACCCACCCCCATCTACCCATAGTGTCACACAGCCTCACCCTGCCCTCCCTGAGCTCAGTACATATGTTTATGGCACTCCCAGGCCTACACATGCACACGGGCCCCCAATCACGCCATTCATCTCTAGGAACTGCACATTACAGCAGTCCCAGAACCATGCATGTACACATCCCTCAGCCTCACTTGTCAGCTCTGACAAAGTGGTGACCTGCACAGTTGGGTCAAATCTGCCCCCAATCCATGAAGGCATAATGCCAACCTGCTGCCACAGCTCTAGGCATGCGTGCAAAGGGCCCCATGCCTTAGACCAGCACACACCAGGGTTACCCCCCCCAGACCAGTGCGCCTGCACATCTACATCCTCCCTGGCCGCTGGGCACCCACGTTCACATGCACTAGCATAACATCTCCAACTTGCATCCATACCAGCACTGAAACAAATCATGTTACTGAGTGTTCCACCCCATGCCGTGCTCCCTGCTATACAACAGTCTTGCAAACACAAGGCCTTAGACTACTGACAGAAATCAACTTCCAAAGTAAATCAATCAAGATATCTACATGCAATGAAGACAGCAGAAGATCAGTAGACATATCACAGTGCAGACAGATATAACCCTGCCTAATGACCAAATTAAAACACCAGAGGAGACACAGATGTTGGAACAACTAATCGAAGATATTCATACAACTCTACTTAAAAAATAAGTGGGATAGCAAATGACATAAAGAAGATCAAGAAGACAGTGGAAGAGCACAAAGAGGAATTTGAAAGAATAAATAGAAAAATAGCAGAAATCACAGAAATTAAAGATTCTGTTGACCAAATAAAAAACATACTAGCGACACATGACACCAGATTTGAAGAGACAGAAGAAAGAATAAGTGATATAGAGGACAGGATAATTGACTTTGAAGACTCAAAACAGCAAATGGAAAAAATTTAAAGGGAACTCAGGGAAATGATAGAGAAAACAAAGTGCACGAATTTATAAGAATCATTGGTGTCCCAGAAGGAGAAGAGAAGAGTAAAGGGCTAGGAAAAATAATGGGGGAACACTTCCCAACCCTCATAAAGGACATAAATATATAAGTCAAAGAAGCCCAAAGAACTCCAAACAGAATAAATCCAAATAGGCCTTCCCCAAGACACACACTAATCAGTCTGTCAAATATTGAAGAGAAGCAGAGAATCCTGAAAGTGGCATGAGAAATCAATGTACTACATACAAGGGAAATCAAATAAGACTGAGTTCAGACTACTCAACCAGCACCCTGGAGGCAAGAAGGCAGTGGTATAATATAGTCAACATTCTGAAGGAGAAAGACTTCCAACCAAGAGTTCTGTACCCAGCCAAATTGTCCTTTAAAATTGAGGGAGAGATTAAAGCTCTCACAGATAAAGAAGTCCTGAAAGAATTTGTCACAAGAGACTGGCCCTATAAGGAATACTAAAAGGAGTTCTGCCAGCTAAAAAAAAAAAAAGACAGGAGAGGGAGGAGGAGCAGAGGAAGGCACAGAATTGAATAGTATCACTAAAGGTAATTTAAGAATACGAAGAGAAAGAGGGAAAAGAATATGTAGATCTGACAAATAAAATAAAAAAGATAAGATGGTGGAATCAAGAAACACCTTTTCAGTAATAACTTTGAATATTAATGGACTAAACTTACCAATTAAAAGATATAGATTGGCAGAATGGATTAAGAAATATAATCCAGCTATATGTTGCTTATAGGAGACTCATCTTGGACACAAGGATGTAAATAGTTTGAAAGTGAAAGGATGGAAAAAGATCTTCCACCCAAGTTGTAACCAAAAGAAAGCAGGAGTAGCTATACTAATATCAGACAAAATAGACTTCAAATGTAAAGACATCATAAGAGACAAAGAAAGACACTATATACTAATTAAAGGGGCAATTCATCAAGAAGATATAGCGATCATAAATGTTTATCCTCCCAATCAAGGAGCTCCAAAGTACATGGGACAGACATTGGCAAAACTGAAGGGAGCGATAGATGTTTCAGTAATAATAATAGCAGGAGACTTTAATACACCACTCTCCTCTATAGATAGAACAACCACACAGCCTGTTTGGTGAGGATGTGTTTATTGGTTTTCTGTCTCTTGGGAACAGTTAAATTATCTAAAATTGAGAATGTAGATGGACTGTGGACTTAGGGCCCTCAACATGCTGCCTGATGAAAGCAGGTGGCTAAAGGATGCATAGACGGAGAAGTAGAATGCCGAATGATGGTTTATACTTATGAATGAAGGCTGTGCTGCTACAAAAAGGAACAATGTCGTGAGGCATGCAACGATGTGAATGAACATGTGGGACATTTGGTGAGACAATATAAGCCAGAAACAAAAGAACAATAATGGTATGTTCTTCTTTAGAAAATGCTTATAAGAAAACAGGGACCTAGATTATAAGCTTTTAGAGCTGACACATTAAGTTGGAGTGGAGATAATTATTTCTGGATTTTCAAAGGCTGTTATATATATATATAACCTGATGTTTAGAGATAAGAAAGAAGCCGAACAGGTTGGGGTTGAAATAATAAGGGTACAGAAGACAGTGTCTATATTTTAGAACCCACGTACTCTCTGAGACCAATGGAAGAAAGATGTATTTGATCTGGAACTGAAATTTTCATAATCTTATTCTACCTATCTGTATAGCTCATTTGAACAACAGAAATACAGAGCACAGAATGAGAAAGGGGTCCTTTAATCCTGTATAGATTATTGTAATACCTGGAAACATCCTAGAGTATATTAAGCAGATAATCAAATAGTGTTGGCAAAGTCCCCTGAGGGAGGAGGGAAAGGCTATGGAACTATTAAACCTTACCATCAGGGAATTCCCTAATACTGGGTCAAACTTTAGGGATACCCAAATCAGTAGGCCAGGCCCTCGATCATGAGGCTTACTCTCGTGAAGCTTGTGTAGGTAGCAGAGAAGCTTAGAATACCTATAGGCGTGCCTAAGAGTTACTCTGTTGTTTCTCAGATGAGACCTCAGTCTCTCTAAGCCCAACTCTGCAAGTGAAATCATTGCCCTCCCCCCTACATGGGACATGACATCCAGGGTGAAAATCTCCCTGACAACATGGGAGAGGACTCTTAGGCATGAATCCCGACCAGGCACCATGGGATCAACAATTCAACCCTGACCAAATGGGGGAAAAGAAGTGTAACTAATGAAGTATCAGTGGCAGAGAGAGTTCAGATAGAGTTGAGAGGCTACTTTGGAGGTTGCTCTTACGCAACTTTGCTACCTATCATAATCTGCCAACTCCCACCAGGACCATTCCAGTCAATTCTAAAGAACACCTACAGCAATATATAAGATTACACAAGGGTTCCAGGCACTAGAGTAACTTTCCAGAAACCTACAACCTCCAGATGGGTCCCTGGTCCAAATAAATCCTGAAACCTAGCCCAGCCTCTCCAGGACATCAGATAGTTCCATCTCCCTATCCCATATCAGTGACAGACCCTTCCAATATCAAAAATTTAGACTTGCCATAGTCCAAACAACCCTAGTGAGAGATAATGAAAGATCAAAGGTGATGGTGGAATTATACATAGAAGATAGGACTTAACAAATGAATATGAATGCTGAATCATTAAACTGATATCTCTTTTAGTCTCCAACATATTAGAGCAGCTAGAAGTAAAAACCTAAAATTGTGAAATTGTAACCTGTGTCAAAGTCTGAAATATGTTCTACAACTAATTGTGATGCTGTACTTTGAAGTTATAGCTTTTTTGTATATATGTTATTGTTCACAAAAAAAGAAGGAAGAAAAGTCTATTGTCATGATGAAAAAGTATTTAAACCTAAAAGTTTCCTATATTCTGGAGCAGCTAGAAGGAAAAATGTGAGAGGATCATATGGTAGCCCATGACAACCTCTGGGATCTGTCCTGTAACCACTTTTTGAAGAGTGCTATGAAAAATATTGCCTTTTTATTTCTTTGCTTTGTATATATTTTGTACTATACAATAAAAATGTTTTAAAAAGTAACAACAAAAATTATTTACTCCTTCAGAGCCTCTAACCACTTAATCTATATCACCCTCCCTTTTTTGAGCTTTTTCTTTTCTCTTTTTTTCTAAGTAAAAAATATTTTGTGAAGTTTTCACTTATGTCTTTAAATGTTAGCTTCAATACCAAGCCTTCTCAATAGAAATATCAAAAATTTTACATTCTATTTTCTCCATGACTGTGTTTCCTTATTGCATGATTCTTCCTCATTTTTAGACATTCCCACAAGAAAAGTTGAGCTCCTTAAAGAAAAGAAATATGCATCTCTGCAAAGTGATTAGAGCATTCTTTTAAAGTAATGGAACTGAGAATGAGAATTATACTGATTTTATAACCACAAATTTATTTATCAGGCATTACTTACAATCACGGATTTTTCAAACTTGGACAGTGACAGCATCGAATCCAATCCCTTTCCTTTAAGTTGACAAAACTGAACCCCAAAGAAGGGAAGTGACTTTCTTAACACCTAAATCCACTGTGTCATTGTTCAAAGGCCTACACAGTTGAGAAAATAAAAAATACTTTGTTATTATTGCTATACTGGCGCTACAGTTCCAGGGGGACCAGTTGTGTATCTGTGGGTGTGACCACTGAGATAACCCTAAGGGGGACAGGCGGTGATTAAGGAAGCTTTGGAATGGAGTTGGACTGTACAAATAACACACAGTCATGGTGTTCAAGCTACTAAGAAAATGCTCATACTTTCAGACTATGCCACCCGGAGAGCACAGACTATTTAAACATATTTTATTTGCTGCAATTATTTTGAGAAATAACCTTTCACATGCTATCAGAGGCCTTTCTAATTCTTCTCGATCACACCCTTCCAGAGCAAGGCAATACCACCAGTGGAATAGAGAGAGAAAAAATTTTCAGAGGGTACTTTTTGGCTATAAACCTATCAATAAACTCATATTTTAAGAGTATTTTTTACACGAAGGTCTTTGGACAGATGCCTCAGGTGATTCAATTTAGACTGATAATATAAACATGTTTACCACTTACTAAACTGCAGGCTCTGGTATAGGCATGCTATACATTAGCTCTAACACACAAAATAACTCTTGAGATAAGTCGTGTCACCATTCTGATTTTGGAATAGGTGAGGAAACGGTCACTAGATTCTACAAGCTTAAAGTTGATTTGAAGGTACAGATTATTCTCATAAGTACAGCCAACAGCTTTTGATAAATGTCAAGGTACGATTGAGAATCAGTTCAAAAGAAATGAATGGGAATTGAAAGAGTAATTTACCCAGTTCAGTGATTAAAATACGAGGAAATCAGGCATCTGTAAAAAATTGATCTGTGGATTGTATCCAGCCAACAGATCTATATTAGGTATTGTGTATTTTTTTAAAAATTTACTAAACTGCCAACGTTAAGTTATCAGCAGACTTCACATAAAATTCCAGAGTTCTGGCCTCACTTGGAAATTAAAAATCAGAATATCTAGAAACTCTTGTTTTACATTTTCCTATGGCCACAATCAGTCAGATCACAGTTAACTAGCTGCCTGTATTATATGAGTATTTATACATTATTTTCAGTTTTCCACAATCGCCACTGCTCTCTAATTACTCTCAGAGCCAGCATCCCTTCCCTCAGATATTTTATGCTCAGGGCTTATGCAGTCAAATGTGCTAAATGTATATTGTTTCCTCATCATGTGCTGTGTGGAGGTTACCCATTGGTAAAATTCAACTAGATGACTTTCATGAGACCTGAAATGGATATCCTGCCACTTCCCTGACCAGAGATTTATTGCTGCATTTAGTGACTATTTCAGAGGACGTTTTCATATACCTTTCTCTTTCCTTTTCCTCAAGGTATATTCTAATTTCTATTGTTTTCTTTAAATTTTAAGAAGCCTATGTGATTGTTATTTTTATTTTTGTTTCTGTTTTGGGGAGAGGTGGACAATATTTAGTCAATTTAGAAGAAACTTTAGTTAAAAATGAAATAAATAAACATATATGCATATATATGCTAATTTTCACAATGCTAATCAATTTCACAATGCTAATTTTTCATAATTCTTCTCTTTGATAATTTCCTCTTTTTTTCCCTTCTGGCCACCCCAGAAGAAACACAATTCTAGGCTCCAAACATAGGTGTCACTAAACCTCAAACCTAATAAGATGACTTGCAGACGTGTGAGGCCTGCTTGTGGGACACTAGACAGGATAGTTGGGGAATTCTGCATTTCAAACTTATTGATCTTGGGAAGTTCCTACTGTGTGTCATCGTCTCATGTACCTGTTGAAATAGACTTTTCTCCTCATTCTTTTTTGAGAAAATCTCTCCATGTGCTGGCCTTCAAGAATTCTCCTATGTGTTTCTGGTATAGTGGTTTGTTGACTGCTTGTGGAGTCGAGTTATCAAACAGAAAAGAATACAGAAGCAAGCCTTTTACCAGGAATTTCTGTGGGTCTTGTTTATAAGCTTTCAGGCCTTATTTTCCCTTCCTGAGTCTCATTTTTCCCTTGACATTTATGGTTAGCACTCTAAAAGATAGCAAACGTGCCTTTAAAAGATGCAATTGCACGTGAAAACTTTTAGGAGGGAGTGTCACATGAGAAAAGTGTGACGTGGTGTTTTTGGAAAGTGTGACTCACACCCTGGAACAACTATACCACCAAACAAACCATGGAAATAAACCTTTGGAAGTGAAAATATGATTTTCAGGCATGTGATAATAGTTTCTGCAGAGTACACAGAAAATACCATTGAAGATTTATTTTATTTCTCATGAGACATTAAAAAATTGAAAATAAGACCTTGTGATAAAAATAAAATTGATATCAAACATTGAAGGTTTTTGCTAAAATTAAACCTCAGAATCCTACTAAAAGAGAACATTCTACTGCCATGCCCATTTCTTAGATAAATATGATAAATGGAGTGAACTGGTAATACGAAGGAAGTTGGTGGAGTGCTCTGCCTCTGTGGAAACACTAGAGCGATGACTCACAAACTAGTTGGACATTGAACTCACATGAGAGCTTAAAAAATAGTGATGTGTGGGTTCTTCAAAAAATTCAATAGAAAATTACCATATGACCCAGCAAATCCACTTCTAGGTATATTCCCAAAATAATTGAAAACAAGAACTCGAATAGATACTTGTACGCTAATGTTCATAACATCATTATTCATAAGAGCCAAAAGATGAAAGCAACCCAGGGGCTTCCATCAACTGACAAATGGATAAACAAAATATGGTATATCTATACAGTGGAATATTATTCATCTGTAAAAAGGAACGAAGTTCTGATTCATGCTAACCTGGATAACCCTTGAAAATACCATGTTGAATGAAATAAGCCCAACACAGAAGGAAAAATATCATAAATGACACTTGTATGGAATATCTAAAACAGGCAAAAACACTGATGCAGAAAGTAGATTACAGTTTATCAGGGACTGGGATGGGAGGGGTGGAGGTTGTAGAACATTCTTGCTTAATGGGTACAGAGTTTCTGTTTGGAGTAATGATAAAGTTTGGGAACTAGTGGTAAATGTTACCCATTGTGAATGTAACTAATTCCGGTAAAATTATAGACTTAAAAGGGATAAATGGTAAATTTTATGTTGCATATATTATACCACAATAGATTTTTAACATTTTTTATTGTGAAGTATAACATGTATGCAAAAAATTAACAAATTTCAAAGTACATTGTAACAAAGTACTTATATGACAGATTTCAGAGTTTGGTATGGAGCAATTACATAATTTTAAGTTTTTCCTTCTGGAGAGTAAAAGAAATATCAATATAATGATTCAGCAGTGATAACTCATTTGTTAAATCCTATCTTCTCTCTTAGAATTTCTCCTTCTCTTTTGATCCTTCTCTTTAGGGGTATGTGGGCTATGCCCATTCTAATTTTTCATGTTGGAAAGAGGTGTTGAGAAGGGATAGGGGAATGGAACTAGTTGATGTTCTTGGAGAGGCTGGCCCCTCCACACAACAATAATTTTTAAGACCCTTAAAAAAAATATCCGGATCCCAACCACAACCAATCCATGCCATTTATCTTGGGTATAGACCAATCTGTGCCATTTATCTGAGGTATAGGCTAGGCATCAGAATTTGTTAAAGCTTCCAGGTGATTCATATTTCAACCTTTGGCCAAGGTTTTGAACCACAGCAAAGAGGAAATTAATTATAAAAAGGGAAGGAAGAAGGTAGTTACATTCTACAACTATCCACACATGTGGAAAAGAGGAAGTAGCTTTGGTTTTCATGGAAGAGATAAACATTAAAAAGCATTTAAAATTTGCATCAATGAGACCATTGATATATAGCAAAAATGTCAATTTTGTGTTATTCAACCCATGAAATGGTTGGCCTACAAATAAGCAACAATAGTAAAATGTATTGTAATGTAGAATAAACTATATTATTTGTCAGGTTTATTAAAATACATGAATGTATTTTGTAATGTTTTATAATGCTTTACAGTTTACTAAATGTTTTATATGTACTGTTTTGTTTACACACCCCAATAAGTCTATGTAGGAGAATGGGAAGTTATCCCCATTTTACAGGTGAAGATACCAAAGCCAGGGAAGTTAAGTCATTTGCCAGAGACCACACGTGCTTGGAGTTTGGCAGAGAAAGACAGTCCAGTGTACTGGTGTGATTAAACTTGATTATTTAAGCCACCTATTTCTTATCTTTGAAGGCTGCTGGCCTTTTGAATAAAGCTGGCCCCAGAATTTAAGAGTTATTGTGTAGTCTAGTAATAACTCTCTTGGAAGTTTTCCAAGAATATGATGAAGATTTTTAAACTGAATTTATGGAAGAGATGACTCTGTCTTCAATGAAACCTGAGTAATACCACTTAAATGAAGACAGATAGTTCCTATATGGGGGTTCTCTACAGAAACAAACAGATATATATGAGAGAGAGATTGATTCATTATAGGAATTGGCTCATGTGACCATGGCAAGCATGAATCCTGTAGGGCAGGCTGCAAGTGGAAATGTTGATGAAAGTAAAGTTGTGTTCCAAGGAGATACTGAAGAAAAGTCAGAAATTCTTCTAACTGAAATCCTCAGTTCTGGCTAAAAGACCTCCAACTGATTGGATGAGGAGATGCCCCTCATTGCTGAGGTAAGTCTCTTTTGTTGACTGTTGTTGCAATCAGCCCTGTAGATGCAAATCCATCTACAAAATACCATCACGGTAACAATGAGTTTACTTCTTGCTTGATCAAACAACTGGACATCCTAACCTAGTAAAGTTGACATATGAAATTAACCACCACACTTCCTTTAAAAAATTTTTTTTAAATAGTAAGATCACAATTGGGTCTCCTTAGTTTCAGACACTGTACTTGGTACTTTAATTGTATTTAATATTTGATGTGATATTAATCCTTAGAGCAAAAGCTGAGACGCAGATATTTGTCTAACTTTAGGATTTAAGCTCTTCCTATAATACTGGAGAGCATAACAAAAAAAAAATTGTTTAGAAGGAGATGTCCTGATTCTAATCATAGCTCAGTCACGAGGGATAATTATATGATACTTGAAAAATACACTTTACTTCTCAGAAGGTCAAGTTGCTTAATGTCTTCTTTAACTCTAACATTGTACAAATATATGAGCTATAGTTAAAAATTACTCTGAAGCATTTAGAATTTGACTTTGGTTTAAAGAATACACTACAGATTCACTGTTCTCCAACCCTCATCTCTTTCCAGCTTTCCCTTGTGGCAATGTCCCCAGTTTTCCTCTAGTGAATACCCCTTTGCCCGTTCTCAGTGTAAGACCCTCAGGCAGAATCCTTCCCTCTCTGGCTCCTAACTTGACTGGTGACTTCAGCCTGGTCAGCCATATTTTCTTTATCTCAGCAGTGCTTTCATAGATTGATGTGACTCCAAATCTGGACAAAGAAAGCAGGGCCAAGACTTATTTTTCCAAATTACTCAGAGTCCTGTTTTCTTTCTGCTGGAATTGGAGGCAGAATGATATGGACCTGGAGATGCTGATGACCTCCAAGCCCTTTGATGGAGTCTGAGAATTAAACTGGGAGGAGTACAGAACCAATGGATGGAGGTAAACTCTCACCTGTCAATATTGTTTGAATACCTTGATCAAGTTTTTTGTAACATTTTCAGCAACATGATTAATAAATTTCTTTTTCCTTGTAAACTGATTTTTTTAGGCTTTCTTTACTTGGAAATGGAAACGTTCCAACATATTTATTTCCCAAGAGCATCCTTTATTGGTAAATAGAAGTACACTTGGGAGACTTAAAAGAGAGAACAGTGGGTAATGGAGAAGAAACATTTGAGTGATTATAATGGGTTTAGACCATTGACACCCATGTGATAACTTAGTCCGAGTTCCAGCAATGCAGATGAATTGTTAGAAAACTTTCTGATATAAATGAAAGGATACCTCAATCATAGGATTAAATCATAGAGGTATTAATGGCATAAGTAAGGACTAAAGGTTCGTCAGGATCAAACAGATCAACAATATTACAAATATCCTATTATTCCTACATCTCTTCTTCATCTTTTGCAGTGGCTGGTTCATTTTAATGCTGTCATGAAGTGGCTTCCAGCAGCTACAGGAGCTACAATCCTTGTTCTCTTCCTGAAAATCAAGAACATTATTCCTTATAGCTCTTTTACAGGGGCAAGGGAGGTTTTTGCTCAGAAGCCTTCGTTAAATGTCTGCTCATAAGTAATTGGCTTTCCTTGGTTCCTGTCCCCTGTAACCATCTCTGTGGTCATGGGAATTGAAAGTGCTAATGGCTTTAACTTGGGGGTGGGTGGGTTCAGCTTCAGCTGAAGCACAGAGTATGAATTGAGGGTGGCAGGGAGGAGGAAATATCCCAACCATTATCAGGGTACTAGTTCCAAGAGGATGAAAGAATTGGATATTGGGCAGTGAAAAATATCAGTTGTTAACTAAAGTATAGAACGGCCAAACAATTACAGCAGATTAGATAGGAATAGGAATGACTTGGATGCCAAGACTGTGAGCTATGTACTTTTGCCAAGCTAATTTCCACAGCTACTCCAAATTGTGAACTGTATGTGGAAGGATCTTAATTAAGAAAGTTAGGTTGAATTAAGAAATGGAATGAAGCCTGTTCACCAAGGTGGTCTTGCCACTCCACTTCAGATGGCTCTCAACAAAGCCATATGTGAAATCTGGAGGATACAACTCAGAAGGGAATGGAATTCTCTGTGATAAAGGGGAGCCAACCTGTTTCCAGGAATGAAAGATTTCTGTGATATTGAGCATTTCTGTTTAAACAAAAGGACACAGTATAGCATCTACATTAACCAAAAGGCATGGGATTTTTTTCATAAAGTGTGCAAGATTATATGAGGTTGCCCTATAGTTTGGCATATAGGTTCAGCTCTCTATAATTTGTGTATTCATTCACCAATACTTCGCAGCCCTATCATTTGCCAAGAACAATGCTATCCTCTAGGTTACAGCAGCAGGTCCATAAGCCAACCTCTGCGTTAAGTGCCCTTAAAAATTAACTCATTTTCTCCTTACCAGAGCTCTGTTGGAGTAGATATTTGTATTTGTTTGCATTCTTATTGCACAGCCAGACACTGGATAAATTAAGCAGAAAGGAATAATTTGGAAATTTATTAGGGATCTCACAGAATTGATAGGAACTAGAGAACCTGGGTTGGAGATGTCCATTGTGGCCTAGGCTGTGAGAGTCCCAACGTCAGTCTCCTAGAAACAATGACTGTTCAGTACACCACCAATGCTCCTTACAACAAATGCTCTACCATTTTCCAAATATGTGCATCACTCACTCAGCTGAGAAAGAGTCGATTGACCAAGTCAACATCTTGTGTTGAGGAGAAGAAAAGACTCTAGTGTCTTCAGATTCTGTAAAAGAGTGAACATGACTTTCCATCAAAAATTCTTAACAATTGGGTATTCCTCCAAAGTGAGCTAGGGATGCCAACAGGAAGGGGTTTGCATGCAAAACAGCTAAAAGTCTGATAAAGGTTCACACCAGAATAACAATCTCCATTTTACAGATGAAGATGCAGAGGTACAGACAATATAAGTTATAAATTCATTTATTCCCATACCCTCTACAAGCAAACAAATAAATAATTAAACCATATTGTGGGACTGATCTATGATATGTGTATATTCCTGGGGTAAAACCTTTACCCAGTACTATTTAATATTCTGCTGTATTTAGTCTTAGTTTTTTGCTTCTATAATGTTAAGTCATAATATAAGGATTTCATTGGATTCATTAAGGAAATGTCATTGATAAGTTACCCTTAATTCCATATTACCATGAACTTTGCTTTATAATATTCTTCATCAGCTATATGAGCCATTATTAATTAGAATTATCAAATAGTTTGCATATTTAAATCCAGCTCATTCTATGATGCAAGAATTAGAACCAATATGTACACCTCTTCTTGTAAGATATTTAATTTTCCAGTCACGATCCCAAAATATTTATTTTTATTCAAGAAATTTTTAGTGCTAAGTTTGTGGTTCCTACACTTTATGAACCTATAGATTCTATAGTAAACTACTAGTTAGAAATTTGGTTGCAGGCAAAAGAAAACCAACTCATACTAGATTGAACAAATTAAGAAAAAAAAATGTTTCTAACTCATATAACCTGAAAGGAGTAGGAATGGAACCTATCTTGGAAAATCCTTAATCCAGAGATTCAAATATGTCAGATGTTCTCTCTCCCCACCCCTTCTATTTTAGTTTGTTAATGCTGCCAGAATGCCACATACCAGAAATGGAATGGATTTTTAAAAGGGAATGTATTAAGTTACAAGTTTACAATCCCAAGGCCATAAAAATGTCCAAACTAAGACATCCAGAGAAAGATACCTTGACTTAAGAAAGGCTGATGTCAGTCACACAGGAAGGCACATGACTGGCATCTGCTGGTCCTTGTTCACAGTTCTGTTGCTTCCAGCTTCTGATGCAGTGGTTTCCTCTCTAAGCATCTGTGGGCCTTCATTTCGCTCCTCTGGGACACAACTCAGGGTTCTGGCTTGCTTAGCATCTCATGGGAAGGTACACGGCAACATCTGCTGGGCTCTGCATCTCCAAACATCCATGTCTAGTCATCTGCTCTCTCTATTGGCACTTCAAGCATCTTCAAATATCTGTATCTCTGTAGGCTCTGAAGCAACTGTTGCCTGGGGCTTCTGCATTTCCAAATGCTTGCATCTTTGTCTATATCTGTGGTTTCCCCAAAATGTTTCCTCTTTTAAAGGACTTCAGTAAACTAATCAAGATCCACCTTGAATGGGCAGAGTCACACCTCCATCTAATCAAAAGGTCACCCCCACAATTGGATGTGTCATGTCTCTATGGAAACAATCCAGTCAAAAGTGCTGCACCAAAATTGAGTGGGTCAATCTCCATGGAAGCAATCAATTCAAAGTTTCCACCCTACCTTAGAGCATGGCTGCCCCTGCAAGATTGGATCAAGATAGAAAATAAGGCTTTTATTGGGTACATAATTTCAAATCAGCAAACCCTCTTTCTGTTTCTCTCTCATAATTATACTCTATCTTATCTCTGCTGCTGCTTACTAACCTCATTTAAGACTAGGTTCATTTTCTACAATTAGAAAATTGTAGAGTCATAGCCATATAACCTACCAACCAAAAGGATAAATGATATCTTTCTTACTGGCTCCAATTATACAATACCTAGAAGTAATGCTGATTGACTCACCATGAGCCATATGCTACTCCCTAGATCAATCAAGAATTTATTGATGAGCCTAGATCACATGCCAAAACCTGTGACCAGAGCTAGTATGGTTTCCAAAAGAATGTAGAGGAAATCATCAAACCAGAATATTTTTGATAAAATAATGGCCTTTGACCTCATAGGCATTTATAGGATTGCAGACAAGAAAAAATGTTAAACAATTATAAATCAGTATACATTTCAATTGTGAGAAATGCTGCTTAGGAGAGGCACAAGGACATATAAAAACACTGAATCTAAATGGTCAGAAAGGGATTAGCTAAGAAAATGATACCAAAGATAACAAACAAAGAAAATGAGTAACTACATAAGGGGTTAAAGGTTCCCAGGCAGAGGAGAAATGGGAAAAATGGAAAAGTATATTTACTAGAGAGTCAAATTTAGAAGGTTGTGATATTGAGAGGGATCTTGGATAACCTTTAATAAGATTTTTTTTTTTTAACTCTAAGAGTATATGGCAGTTGTAGAATAAGCACTGGGCTTGAATCAGAAGACTTAGTTCTGACACTGACTAAACTGGATGACCTGTGGAAAATCATTTCCCCTCTCAGGAGCTACATTTTCTCACCTTTATAAGACGAAGATTGTATTACCCTAAAATACCTTTCCTAATATTCTGTGCCTCACTGAAATGCTGGAAGTTTTGAAGACAATAGGGAGATGCATTTGGTGTAAGGGCAGACCTAGATTAAGGAGTACCCCTTCTGGAGTGCCGTTTGATAAAGAGCTCTACAACTTCATTAGGGTGATTTAAAATTATATAGAAATATAATGAGAAGAAAAATTATTTGTCCGAGTTCTTGTCTGGACAAGGACAGTCGAAAGGGTTACATGATGAGCCATATGGGGTAGGCATGAGGCCTTCAAGGGACATTCTCATGAAAGAGTTACCTCTAGGTTCTTCTGTAAGAAAAGTCAGTCTGATTAAATGTGGACTTTTCATTTTTCTGTGTGGGGTCTGCTAGTTTGTCTCCAAGGGCAAATTGTTCAGGAAGATAAAATGAAGCCTGAGCATTTCTAACAGCCATGGTCCTCCATCCCCATCTGTTTCCTATGCACCTCTCAGACTAATTCCAAATAAATATTGAACAAATATTTAACCCATATTGGCTTGAAGAGTTGACAAAGTGTTAGGGGGTCCAGAATGTGTCTGTTTCAGTACCGTTCTGAGGGAGGAAGAGAGAATTTAAATTACCAAGCGTCATGCTCCTCCATTCTACCTATGGTAGATACAGAAGTGGGGAAAATCTTGATGACCTTCAAATGTTTGCAAAGTAAATGTAGCATTAGAGTCTGTTATATTCCACAAACTTGTGAATTTTCTGCTAAAGCATAAGATCTTTGAAGTTTTACCATTTTTTTTTTTGCAGGAGCAGTGCTATCATAGACATCCACTAACCAAGAGAACATTGAGAATCTAATTCTGACAGAAAAGGGAAGGGAACGGTGTGTGTCCACAGAAGCTAGGGATATTGATGATCAACAGCACTGACTGTAACCCTCAAAATGAAATTTGACAACTTGATACAATAACGTATAACCAGGGAAGCGAGCAGGCTGAAAGGAAGAGCACATGTTTCTGGAACAGTGGAAGACATGTAACTGAAATGTTAATATTCATTGTTGCTAAAAGAACAGCATATGTAGGGTATATCTGGGCTCTTTGGAGGCAGTTGCTGTAAATATCGTTTATTGTATTATTTGCTTTCTGGAAAGGAACATATTCAGACTAATTTAGTTTTTTCATTGCAATGAAAGGAGTCATCAAGATGCATTTTTAATCTAAATAGATCTCTTGTGAAATTATTTTCCGGAGACGTAGTCTAATGACCCGAACTAAAACAGCATCTATAGCTAATTTTGGAATCAGCAGAGAACACTGAGATCAGGCATCTTAGTGCCACTTTACTATATGGTGGTTGGTGGAAAACAAGCTTGTAGCTTGATACCTTTTGTTTGTCTGTTTCATTTTTAACCTTGGGGGCAAGGTGACATCCGCTTTAGATAAAATCTGTATTCTCATCAGTCCACAAAAGAGCTTTGCTTTGCTTTTTTTTCAGAAAATTAACTCTCAATTGTTAAAATATCTCAGTCCTTCTCTCCTAAAGAAAATAATCTAATAGGGAACATTCTAGACTACTAGTGGAACTTTGCTGCTTGCTGTGATGCTGGTTTTTCTTGGGTGAACAACTTTTACTTTTGGGACCCAGTTTTTCCCTTTATAGAATGTGTATATAGCACCCTTCCTGACTCACTCTGTAATCATATGGAAAATTGAGTGTATTCATTTGTTAAATGCTGCCAGAATGCAGTATGCCAGAAATGGAATGGCTTTTAAAAAGGGAATTCATTAAGTTATAAGTTTACAGTTCTAAGGTCATAAAAATGTCCAAACTAAGGCATCCAGAGAAAGATACCTTGACTTAAGAAAGGCTGATATCTGTCACATAGGAAGGCACATGGCTGGCATCTGCTGGTCCATGTTCCTAGTTCCTTTGCTTCCAGCTTCTGTTGTCAGTGGTTTCCTCTCTAAACATCTGTGGGCCTTCACTTAGCTCCTACAGCAAACAACCCTGGGTTCTGGCTGGCTTAATATCTCATGGGAGGTATATGGTAATGTCTGCTGGGCTCTGCATCTCCAGATGTCTGTGTCTAGGCATCTGCTCTCTCTGTCTGCACTCCAGACATATCCAAATGTCTGCATCTCTTTCAACTCTACGGTTTCTCCAAATAATGCCTCCTGGGCTCTGCATCTCCAGATGTCTGTGTCTAGGCTCTGTCTGCACTCCAGACATATCCAAATGTCTGCATCTCTTTCAGCTCTGCGGTTTCTCCAAAGTGTTTCCCTTTTAAAGGACTGTATAAACTAATCAAGACCCATCTTGAATTGGTGGAACCACATCTCCATCTAATCAAAAGGCCACACCCGCAGTTGGGTGTATTATATCTTCATGGACACAATCAAAATTTCCACTCTACAATATTGAATCACAATGAAAAGAAACATAGGAAGAAGAACAGGCCTTTTCTGGGGTACATAATCGCTTCAAACCAGAACATTGAGATAACAGAATTTCAAAACATCTACACATTTCCTAAAGAGAAAAGGATAATCGCCCTATACTGTTTTTGAGACCTGAGTCTGAATTTTGTGTCTGTCAGTTCCTCCTGCAGTGCTTTGTGTTCTGTAACGATAAATGAATTCTTAATGGAGCTGAGGATGAGAATGGTGGTGGTAGTAATCATGATTATCAAAATAAAAACAAGTTAATATGTAGATAATCACTTTCTAAATTGTAAAGCTCTATAAAAATAAAAGGTGAAGTGTTGTGATGGACCTGAGTTTCAGTCATCAGAAACCATAGATTACTATTATTAGTGATATTAATATTATTCACTCGCCTATGGAACAATCTGACTTTCAGCTCATTCAAAACTGATGCTTGCATTTGCAAGTTTTTCAGGATGAATTTGTGCTATCCTGGGTTTTGTAGAACAAAAGATAAATGGAGAGTCATCAGCAATTTAGCAACCTCGGTGCCATTAAAGTTGTTAAAATAATAAAATACAGACTTAAAAGCAACTAAATATGCAATATTTGCAAGCCCAAATTGTTGCCTTTGAAAACTGCCTACATAATGTTGGTTTTATTTCAGAAGGTCAAAAGAGGAACAAATTTTTCCCCTGGACTTTGTTATTAACAATTTGGGGTGTACAATAACTAGAATATATTACATACATAAGTCATGGTCGTGTGAATGTACAGTCTGTATTTTAGCATCGTTAGCATATTCACACTATCTGATCATTGCCAAGGAATTACAATTTGGGCTCTCAAAAAATTACCCAAGTGTGTTCCACAGAAAAGAAATGCAAGAGCTGTAGAGGAAACTAAAAGGTCAAAATAAAGTATTTCCACCCAAATGGAGCCAGGATGTCTCAGCACTAGCTTTGCAATCAAATAATCCGGGTTAAGTACTTGAAAATGAATGCAGATGAAAGGACAGTGAGTGTTGTTGCCAGAGGCAGAAGAGTTCCAAATGTAATGCTCTCATGTTACTGTTACCGATATTACAAAAGTTAAAGTGCCATAGCTCCCTGCATACTCCATTAAAACACAGGACTTCTCAGCCTCACGAAGAATGTCAAATGCTGAAAAAGCCATGGACACACATAGCCATTTAAAGAGATCTAGGTGAATGGAGACATCTCAAGAATCCCAGCAATCGGCACCTTGGATACTTCTCTCAGGAACAACTTCACATGGTAAATCAATGGAGAGTTCATGGTTTGGTAAAGGTTGCCATTAAGACAAAAGAATGTTGAGTTCTGGGGTCCCCTTTAGTAAATTTGATGTGAGCAAAATTTGCATATACTTTTCAGTGTAAATCCACCATGTATGCTGGCTATAATAGTGAAGCTGGCTAACCCCAGGGCAGGTTAACCAATGATTAGAATTCAAAGTAATTATATCAAGATATTGTTAGAGAATTTTCTAATACCTCCACGGTGTACTTGGGGCTTCCTGGATCCTTACTATTGGTGCTATTGACTACGTAGCTTTTTGTTGTTAGGGCTCTCAAAACTAGTTGTTAGAGATTTCCTTAGACATATTTTTGTGGTGATTACAGGCCCTAGTGAAAACAACATCATCGACAAAAAAATAAGCAATTGATTTGGTCACAAAAATTAGCACAGTCACAGTGATATGCAACCATGCGATGTGCATATTAACTACAGACGCGCTCCTTGATTCATTCAGGGCCCCTCAACGGTCACCAGAGACCTCGCCTGCTTTCATTTATTCTGACATTGCTGGCATATTAGAAATAAAAAAATGTCAAGAAAGGTAACAAAAATTATGAAATACTTCAAATGTTTACTTTTGACAAATAAATGCCCGATGAGATTCTTATTTCAATTCTGTCGCTATTTCTGGGGCTACATAAAATAACTCATTTGAAGATGACATAAAAAATCTGAATTTAAGCCACTTTCTGATTGTGACTGCCAGGCTCTCCCCTATGATAGAGTTTGCAAATATGAGTATACAAGGAAGAATAATATACAAATATTTTATGCAAATATAATTATATAGAGAAGGATAAGAAACAAATAGAAAATACTGCTTGAAAGTCAAAGTCAAGAGTGGGAAAGAGGGATAAATATTTAAAGTATTGAAAACATAATATTTGACAGTGACTTCTCACTTTTAGTGATTCTTTAACAGAGTATCTTCTATTGCAGTCATCAGAGTATATGTCCTATTACTAGAAAGCAAGGACAATGTGTTAAGCACAAAGCTACATTAGTACTAAAGTTAGAAAGTAAACAAAATGGACATCACCTATAATACGTCCTAGTGATACAATGTATGGAGTCATTGCTCAAACGTTTTTATATAGAATGAATGAATAAATAAATGCTGGTCTTAATGTAACATTAGATAGCAAGGTGATTTTGGTTATTATCTCTTATAGTCCATTATTCATTACCCTTTTCCTAAAAAACGCTGAATCTCTAGGGCTTTATTTCTTAATTCACTTCATTTCTGCCGAGAAGGCAGTTCTGGATTATCTGGCCTGAAGTAAGAGCTTTTCAGTAATAGTCTAACTACTGTGACTTTAGTGAGATATGTAATCAATTATATATCAAATGCACAAACTCTTGCAAAGGCCTTATATTTCATGAGCCCTCCACTCGAACTCAGTGCTTTGTGAACACTAATCAACTTTCAAGACACAGCGAGCCAGGACCACATCTTGCAGCCCTTCATTGTGTTCAGTGATTACCCGCTCTTATTCAGAGCTGGGTCTAATGGCACTGATGACATATTTCCCTGACTCTTGACATGTTGAAGTTGATGCACAGCAGATGCATAAAACTCCCAGGGAATTCAGTCAAGATAGAAATCAGTTTACTTGGGGGCCCCTAGGGCACAGCGGTCTATGTGAAGAGTATATTCAAGCAGTAGCACCAGCATGCAGTATCCACAACACATCTGATCTTTCCATGGATTTACATAACTAGGCCTAAACAGTATCTCATTGCTTGATGGAATTAGAGCTTTTACTTCTTTTTCCAGTGCAGGTAAGATACTAACAACTCAGGTCCTTTATATTTTAGAACCAAGTCCAGCAGATGACTAATTCTTTGAGTTTTACATGTTTGAATATAATCAGTAAAAATAAAATAACCAGGAAAAATGAAACCTTTTCCTATCATGTTTTCCTCACAAATAGCCCTTACATTTTAAGGAAAATGTAGCAATTACACAGTTGTCTCTGTCACAATAGTGTCCTCAATACCGAAATTTATGTATATACCTTTATAATCACTTGATGATCTCCAGTAAGCACAAGGAAAGGCAAATATTGTAAAATTTTGCACCTATTGAAAAATAGTCCCTCAGCAATCTTTTTAAGACTGATTTCAGTGGGCTTGGAGCCTTCTTTTAGAACAACAGTAAATGAAATTAGTCACATAGACCTCAGTAAATATGCTTGTTTAGCACAAACAGTAAGAAAGGGAGTGGCAGTGATTCACCTTGACTACAGGGAATGAATTTGAAAAGAACAGAAATGATAAGTAAAGAAGTTTTATTTGAAAACATTTAAGAGGCAATTATAGACAATGACAAGCAAAAAAATTAAGTAGTAAGTACTTGAAAGCTTACGAATAGCAAATAAGGCTTATTCAGGTAATAATAGGTTGCATCAAAGTTGCTGGAGTACAGCATTGCCAGTTTTAAGGAGAAGGACAAATACATTCATGCTTAACTAGAAAAATAAGCCCATGTATGTATTTTTATCACTCCTCCAAAAGAATAGAAAGGTGCACGTAGTAAGCAAGGTAGGGTTTTCTGCTCCTAGTCAAGGTCAAATTTTTAACAGTAAGTCAACTGCTAAGGTATGCAAAAGGCCCTCACACAGCAATAACATTAATTGAAACTGTGAAATTCTCCTGAGCTGGTACAATTTCATGAAAAATACATTAAGCTTAAATTATAATCAGAACTTGAATGATCAAGACTAAATAGCAAATGCTTTCAGCTACGGCTGTTTCATGATATCTTGGACTATAACTCTTAAAAAGAAGGTTTCTGCTCTCTTTCTCCGCCGGCCCGCCGCGCGGCGCCTGCGCCCCGCAGCAGCCGACCCGACCCGCCTGCCCTCCTTCTCCCCTCTCTTTCTCTGCCGGCCCGCCGCGCGGTGCCCACGCCCCGCAGCAGCCGACCCGACCCGCCCACCCTCCTTCTCCCCTCTCTTCCCCCTCCTGCTCCAGCGGCTCTCCAACCACCACAGTGCCCTCTTCCCCCGCCTTCACCGGCTCCCCCGCCACCAGCCTCGACAGCCTTGCCGCCCTCACCTTTCCTCCTACAGAACAGCTACTGGGGGAGTGGATACAATACAGAGCAGCTCCCGGAGCCACCACGGAGATCAAAGGGACAGCGTACCCCGTCCTGGAACGGCTGACTGTCTGGGAGAACCAGCTCCGGTGAGAACACCGAGGGACGCGGGCTTTCCTGGGTGGGACGGCAAGCGGCCGGAGTCCCTCCCTTCCTCCTTCCTAGGCCAGCTGGCAGAATTGGGCAGGCGGTCCCCTCAGGCCGCGGCGGCTGGCGTCCCCACCACGTGAGGCCCCCCGGACCAACTGAAAGAGTTGGGTCAGAAATCCCCAGACTGCGGAGAACGGTGACCAGGGGGTCCCTTCCAAACACGTGACTCCCCGGTCCGCCTGGGAACAGTGCACTCTCCGGGCTGCGACAGCTGGCGCCCTTCCGCCACGCTTGGCGCCCCGGGCCGACTAGGAAATTTGGTCGGGCGCTCTCACGTGCTGCGGCGGCCGGCGACCCTCCCCGAGTTCGAACCCCTGGGCCGGCTGGCACTCTTCCAAGACGCTTCGGCTGCCAAACCTCCCCTACGGCGAGAGTTTTCCAGAGTTAAAGGACCGCAGCAACTTTTACTGGTGGATCCCATAGACAAACGTGTGCCACGAGCGCCACCTACTGGGCAGGATAAGAAAAACAGAACCCAGAGATTTCACAGAAAAATCTTACAACCTGTGGGGTCCAACACTCAGGGAAATCTGACTAAATGCCCAGACGCCAGCAGAAGATAACGGATCACGCTCAGAAAATTGAAAATATGGCCCAGTCAAAGGAACAAACCAATAGTTCAAATGAGATACAGGAGCTGAAACAACTAATGCTGAATATACGAACAGAAATGGAAAACCTCTTCAAAAACGAAATCGATAAATTGAGGGAGGACATGAAGAAGACATGGGCTGAACATAAAGAAGAAATAGAAAAACTGAAAAAGCAAATCACAGAGCTTATGGAAGTGAAGGATAAAGTAGAAAAGATGGAAAAAACAATGGATACCTACAATGATAGATTTAAAGAGAAAGAAGATAGAATTAGTGATTTGGAGGATACAACATCTGAATTCCAAAAAGAAACAGAAACTATCCGGAAAAGAATGGAAAAATTCGAACAGGGTATCAGGGAACTCAAGGACAATATGAACTGCACAAATATACGTGTTGTGGGTGTCCCAGAAGGAGAAGAGAAGGGAAAAGGAGGAGAAAAACTAATGGAAGAAATTATCACTGAAAATTTCCCAACTCTTATGAAAGACCTAAAATTACAGATCCAAGAAGTGCAGCGCACCCCAAAGAGATTAGACCCAAATAGGCGTTCCCCAAGACACTTATTAGTTAGAACGTCAGAGGTCAAAGAGAAAGAGAGGATCTTGAAAGCAGCGAGAGAGAAGCAATCCATCACATACAAGGGAAACCCAATAAGACTATGTGTAGATTTCTCAGCAGAAACCATGGAAGCTAGAAGACAGTGGGATGATATATTTAAGTTACTAAAAGAGAAAAACTGCCAACCAAGACTCCTATATCCAGCAAAATTGTCCTTCAAAAATGAGGGAGAAATTAAAACATTCTCAGACAAAAAGTCACTGAGAGAATTTGTGACCAAGAGACCAGCTCTGCAAGAAATACTAAAGGGAGCACTAGAGTCAGATACAAAAAGACAGAAGAGAGAGATATGGAGAAGGGTGTAGAAAGAAGGAAAGTCAGATATGATATATATAATACAAAAGACAAAATGGTAGAGGAAAATATTATCCAAACAGTAATAACTCTAAATGTTAATGGACTGGATTCCCCAATCAAAAGACATAGACTGGCAGAACGGATTAAAAAACAGGATCCTTCTATATGCTGTCTACAGGAAATGCATCTTAGACCCAAAGATAAATATAGGTTGAAAGTGAGAGGTTGGGAAAAGATATTTCATGCAAATAACAACCAGAAAAGAGCAGGAGTGGCTATACTAATATCCAACAAATTAGACTTCAAATGTAAAACAGTTAAAAGAGACAAAGAAGGACACTATATACTAATAAAAGGAACAATTAAACAAGAAGACACAACAATCATAAATATTTATGCACCGAACCAGAATGCCCCAAAATACGTGAGGCATACACTGCAAACACTGAAAAGGGAAATAGACACATATACCATAATAGTTGGAGACTTCAATTCACCACTCTCATCAATGGACAGAACATCTAGACAGAGGATCAATAAAGAAATAGAGAATCTGAATATTACTATAAATGAGCTAGACTTAACAGACATCTATAGGACATTACATCCCACAACAGCAGGATACACCTTTTTTTCAAGTGCTCATGGATCATTCTCAAAGATAGACCATATGCTGGGTCACAAAGCAAGTCTTAACAAATTTTAAAAGATTGAAATCATACACAACACTTTCTCGGATCATAAAGGAATGAAGTTGGAAATCAATAATAGGCGGAGTGCCAGAAAATTCACAAATACATGGAGGCTCAACAACACACTCTTAAACAACAAGTGGGTCAAAGAAGAAATTGCAAGAGAAATTAGTAAATACCTAGAGGCGAATGAAGATGAAAACACAACATATCAAAACTTATGGGACGCAGCAAAGGCAGTGCTAAGAGGGAAATTTATTGCCCTAAATGCCTTTATCAGAAAAGAAGAAAAGGCAAAAATGCAGGAATTAACTGTCCACTTGGAAGAACTGGAGAAAGAACAGCAAACTAATCCCAAAGCAAGCAAAAGGAAAGAAATAACAAAGATTAGAGCAGAAATAAATGAACTTGAAAACATGAAAACAATAGAGAAAATCAATAAGACCAGAAGTTGGTTCTATGATAAAATCAATAAGATTGATGGGCCCTTATCAAGATTGACAAAAAGAAGAAGAGAGAGGATGCAAATAAATAACATCAGAAATGGAAGAGGAGACATAACTACTGACCTCACAGAAATAAAGGAGGTAATAACAGGATACTATGAACAACTTTATGCTAATAAATACAACAATTTAGATGAAATGGACGGGTTCCTGGAAAGACATGAACAACCAACTTTGACTCAAGAAGAAATAGATGACCTCAACAAACCAATCACAAGTAAAGAGATTGATTAGTCATTCAAAAGCTCCCTAAAAAGAAAAATCCAGGACCAGACGGCTTCACATGTGAATTCTATCAAACATTCCAGAAGGAATTAGTACCAACTCTCCTCAAACTCTTCAAAAAAATCGAAGTGGAGGGAAAACTACCTAATTCATTCTATGAAGCCAACATCACCCTCATACCAAAACCAGGCAAAGATATTACAAAAAAGGAAAACTACGGACCAATCTCTCTAATGAATATAGATGCAAAAATCCTCAATAAAATTCTAGCAAATCGTATCCAACAACACATTAAGAGAATTATACATCATGACCAAGTAGGATTCATCCCAGGTATGCAAGGATGGTTCAACATAAGAAAATCAATTAATGTAATACACCACATCAACAAATCAAAGCAGAAAAATCACACATGATCATCTCAATTGATGCAGAGAAGGCATTTGACAAGATTCAACATCCTTTCCGGTTGAAAACACTTCAAAAGATAGGAATACAAGGGAACTTCCTTAAAATGATAGAGGGAATATATGAAAAACCCACAGCTAATATCATCCTCAATGGGGAAAAATTGAAAACTTTCCCCCTAAGATCAGGAACAAGACAAGGATGTCCACTATCACCACTATTATTCAACATTGTGTTAGAAGTTCTAGCCAAAGCAATTAGGCAAGAAAAAGAAATACAAGGCATCAAAATTGGAAAGGAAGAAGTAAAACTATCACTGTTTGCAGATGATATGATACTATACATAGAAAACCCAGAAAAATCCACAACAAAACTACTAGAGCTAATAAATGAGTACAGCAAAGTGGCAGGCTATAAGATCAACATTCAAAAATCTGTAGCTTTTCTATACACTAGTAATGAACAAGCTGAGGGGGAAATCAAGAAACGAATCCCATTTACAATCACAACTAAAAGAATAAAATACCTAGGAATAAATTTAACCAAAGAGACAAAAAACCTATATAAAGAAAACTACAAAAAACTGCTAAAAGAAATCACAGAAGACCTAAATAGATGGAAGGGCATACCGTGTTCATGGATTGGAAGACTAAATATAATTAAGATGAGATGTCAATCCTACCTAAACTGATCTACAGATTCAATGCAATACCAATCAAAATCCTAACAACTTATTTTTCAGAAATAGAAAAATCAATAAGCAAATTTATCTGGAAGGGCAGGGTGCCCCGAATTGCTAAAAACATCTTGAGGAAAAAAAACGAAGCTGGAGGTCTCGCGATGCCGGACTTTAAGGCATATTATGAAGCCACAGTGGTCAAAACAGCATGGTATTGGCATAAAGATAGATATATCGACCAATGGAATCGAATAGAGTGCTCAGATATAGACCCTCTCATCTATGGACATTTAATCTTTGATAAGGCAGTCAAGCCAACTCACCTGGGACAGAACAGTCTCTTCAATAAATGGTGCCTAGAGAACTGGATATCCATATGTAAAAGAATGAAAGAAGACCCGCATCTCACACCTTATACAAAATTTAACTCAAAATGGATCAAAGATCTAAACATTAGGCCTAGACCATAAAACAGTTAGAGGAAAATGTAGGGAGATATCTTATGAATCTTACAACTGGAGGTGGTTTTATGGACCTTAAACCTAAAGCAAGAGCACTGAAGAAAGAAATAAATAAATGGGAGCTCCTCAAAATTAAACACTTTTGTGCATCAAAGAACTTCATCAAGAAAGTAGAAAGACAGCCTACACAATGGGAGATAATATTTGGGAATGACATATCAGATAAAGGTCTAGTATCCAGAATATATAAAGAGATTGTTCAACTCAACAACAAAAAGACAGCCAACCTAATTACAAAATGGGAAAAAGACTTGAACAGACACCTCTCAGAAGAGGAAATACGGATGGCCAAGAGGCACATGAAGAAATGCTCAATGTCCCTGGCCATTAGAGAAATGCAAATCAAAACCACAATGAGATATCATCTCACACCCACCAGAATGGCCATTATCAACAAAACAGAAAATGACAAGTGCTGGAGAGGATGCGGAGAAAGAGGCACACTTATCCACTGTTGGTGGGAATGTCAAATGGTGCAACCACTGTGGAAGGCAGTTTGGCGGTTCCTCAAAAAGCTGAATATAGAATTGCCATACAACCCAGCAATACCATTGCTAGGTATCTACTCAAAGGACTTAAGGGCAAAGACACAAATGGACATTTGCACACCAATGTTTATAGCAGCTTTATTTACAATTGCAAAGAGATGGAAACAGCCAAAATGTCCATCAGCAGAAGAATGGCTAAATAAACTGTGGTATATACGTACGATGGAATATTATGCAGCTTTAAGACAAGATAAACTTATGAGGCATGTAATAACATGGATGGACCTAGAGAATATTATGCTGAGTGAGTCCAGCCAGAAACTAAAGGACAAATACTGTATGGTCCCACTGATGTGAACGGACATTCGAGAATAAACTTGAAATATGTCATTGGTAACCGAGTCCAGCAGGAGTTAGAAACAGGGTAAGATAATGGGTAATTGGAGTGGAAGGGATACAGACTGTGCAACAGGACTAGATACAAAAACTCAAAAATGGACAGCACAATAATACCTAATTGTAAATTAATCATGTTAAAACACTGAATGAAGCTGCATCTGAGCTATAGGGTTTTTTGTTGTTGTTTTTTACTATCATTACTACTTTTATTTCTTTTCTCTATATTAACATTTTATATCTTTTTCTGTTGCGTTGCTAGTTCCTCTAAACCGATGCAAATGTACTAAGAAACGATGATCATGCCTCTATGTGATGATGTTAAGAATTACTGAGTGCATATGTAGAACGGTATGATTTCTAAATGTTGTGTTAATTTCTTTTTTTATTTTTCTTTTTTTCTTTCTTTCCATTAATAAAAAAATAAAAAATAAAAAATAAAAAAATAAAAAAAAGAAGGTTTCTAATATGCTTCTTTTCTTTCCTTTTTTTTCCTGCTTTTTGCAATAGAGCATGTGCCCTTTTTCATTGACCTTAAAAGGGACAACACTGTATGTTTACATTTGTTAAGCTGCTGAAATGCAATATACTAGAAACAAAATGGCTTTTAGAAAGGGAATTTATTAAGTTGTAAGTTTACAGTTCTAAGGCTTTGAAATAGTCTGAACTAGGGCATCGAGGTAAATATACTTTGGCTCAAGAAGGCCCATGACATTTGGGGTTTCTCTTTTGCCTGGGAAGGCACATGGTGATGTCTGCTAGCTTTCTCTCCTCATTTCATAAGGCTTCCCCTTGGGTATTTTTTTCAGCATCTCCAAAGTTCTCTGGCTATGTGGGTTCTGTCAGCACTGAGCTTTTCCCAAAATGGTTACCTCTTAAAGGGCTCCAGTAAGCAAACCCACCTTGAGTTGGTGGAGACACATCTCCTTGGAAACCATCTAATCACAAGTTACCACCCACAATTGGATAGGTCACACCTCATGGAAACAATCAAGAAGATCCCACCTAGATTTCCAGGAAGATGGCTGAAAGGAGTAGCTCAAGATTAGCACTGCTCCAAGAAAACATTAGAGAAGGGACAGGAGGGTGACTGAGGTGGCGATTTGGGAGTGTGGCTAACCTGGGAGAGCCTTCTGCACCACGTGGAGCAGCCCCGGTTGCAGAGGCTGAGGAACTGAGTGGCAGAGGGCTGGAGCCTGGCGCAGAGGTGTGGAGCCTTCAGGAATGCGTGGACAGGAGCTGGGTTAGAAAGTAAGCCAGGCCACTTTCCTTGGGTGCACTACCCTCACCAGTGCAACCCTGTGACCAGCAAATCACCCCACACCCCATGTACCCAAACCCCTCCACCCACTTCCATTCCCCACACCCCAGGTGCCCCCACCCCACCAAGCCCCCAGTGCACATACCAGCTCCCCATCCCCACCCCAGGTACAGCCCAACCCACCTCACCTGCACCCCTCCTGTGCACTACCTCCCTGTTCCCTGCAAACTGCTGCCAGTGCATTAAGGCTGCAGGCACAACCCTCCATACCTAGGCTTCCCCCACCCCCCTGCCAATAATGTCACACACCCTCACCTTAAGCTCTGTGCATCAGTTTATGGCACTCCTAGGCTCATGCATACGCATTGATCCCCAATCACGACATTCAGCTCTAGGAACCGCACTTTACAGCAGTCCTGGAACCGCACGTGTGCACAGCCCTCAGCCACACTTCCCAGCTCTGAGAAAGTGTTGACCTGTGCAGCCGGGTCACATCTACCCCCAGTCCACAAAGGCATAAGGCCAACCTGCTGCCACAGCTCTATGCATGTGCACAAAGGGCCCCATGCCTTAGACCAGTGCACACCAGGGTTATGCCCCCCAAGCCAGTGCACCCACACACCTACATCCTCCCTGGCTGCTGGGCACCCACATTCACAAGCCTCAGTGTAACATCCCCAACCTGCACGCATACCTGCCCTGAAATAAGTCACCACACTGAGTGCTCCACTGCATGTGCTGCTCCCTGCCATACAACCATCCCACAAACACAAGGTCTTAGACAACTGAAAGAAATCAACACCCAGAGTACATCAATCAAGATATCTACATGGGACAAAGACAGCAGAAGATCACTAAGCATATCACAATGCAGACAGATACAGCCCTGCCTAATGACCAAATTAAAATACCAGAGGAGATGCAGACGTTGGAACAACTATCAAAGATGTTCATATGACTCTACTTAATAAAATAAGTGGATAGCAAATGATATAAAGGAGATCAAGAAGACAGCAGAAGAGCACAAAGAGGAATTTGAAAGAATAAATAGAAAAATAGTGGATATCACAGAGTTTAAAGACTCTGTTGACCAAATAAAAAACATACTAGAGGTACACAACACCAGATTGGAAGAGACAGAAGAAAGAATAAGTGATATAGAGGACAGGATAATTGACTTCAAAGACTCAAAACAGCAAATGGCAAAAAAGATAGAAAAAATTAAATGGGAACTCAGGGAAATGAAAAACATAACAAAGCGCACAAATATAAGAATCAATGGTGTCCCAGAAGGAGAAGAGAGGAGTAAAGGGCTAGGAAGAATAGTTGAGGATATTTGATAATGGAGGAATACTTCCCAACCCTCATAAAGGACATGAATATACAAGCCAAAGATGCCCAAAGAACTCCAAACAGAATAAATCCAAATAGGCCTTCCCCAAGCACATACTAATCAGTCTGTCAAATGTTGAAGAGAAGCAGAAAATCCTGAAAGCAGCAAAAGAAAAACAGTGTACTACATACAAGGGAAGACAAATAAGACTGAGTTCAGACTACTCAACTAGCACCCTGGAGGTAAGAAGGCAGTGGTATAATATATTCAACATTCTGAAGGAGAAAGACTTCCAACCAAGAGTTCTGTACCCAGCCAAATTGTCCTTTAAAATTGAGGGAGAAATTAAAGCTTTCACAGACAAAGAAGTCCTGAAAGAATTTGTCAACAAGAGACCAGCCCTACATGAAATAAAAAGGAGTTGTGCCAGCAAAAAAAAAGAAAAAAAACAAAAAAAAAAAAAAAAAAGAAAGGGAGGTGTGGAGGAGGGCACAGAATTGAAGAATACCACTAAGGGTAATTTAAAGAATATAAAGAGAAAGAGGGAAAACAATATATAGATCTGGCAAATAAAATAAAAAAGATAAGATGGTGGAATCAAGAAATCCCTTTTCAGTAATAACTTTGAATGATAAGGACTAAACTTACCAATTGAAAGTTACAGATTGGCAGGAATGGATTAAGAAACATAATCCAGCTATATGCTGCTTACAATAGACTCATCTTAGACTCAAGGATACAAAATAGATTCAAAGTGAAAGGATGGAAAAAGATCTTACATGCAAGTTGCAACCAAAAGAAAGCAGGAGTAGCTATACTCATATCAGACATCATAAGAGACAAAGAAGGACAAAGAAGGACACTGTATACTAATTAAAGGGTCAATTCACAAGAAGACATAACAATCATAAATGTTTATGCACCCAATCAAGGACCTCCAAAGTACATGAGACAGACATTGGCAAAACTGAAGGGAGTGATAGATGTTTCAACAATAATAGTAGGAAACTTCAATACACCACTCTCCTCTATAAATAGAACAACTAGACAGAAGATCAACAAGGAAAAAGAGAAGTTAAATAACTTGATAAATGAATTAGACCTAACAGACATATATAGATCATTGCACCCCAAAAGCACGAGGTTATACATTCTTCTCTAGTGCTCATGGAACATTCTCCAGGATAGATCATATGCTGGGGCACAAAACAGGTCTTTATAAGTTCAAAAACATCAAAATTATTTAAAGCACTTTCTCTGATCACAATGGGATGAAGCTGGATCTCAATAACCAAAGAACAAGAACAAAGAACAAGAACACTCACAAATATATGGAGATTAAATACACTCTTAAACAACCAGTGAGTCAAAGAAGAAATTGCTAGAGAAATCAGTAGCTATCTGGAGATCAGTGAAAATGAGAAAACAACCTATCAGAACTTATGGGATGTGGCAAAGGCTGTGTTGAGAGGGAAATTTATTGCCTTAAATGCCTGTATTAAAAAACAAGAAAGAGCAAAATATGAGGGCTTGATAGCAAACTTGGAGGAACTTGAGACAGAACAGCAAACTAACCTCAAAACAAAAAGGAGAAGAGAAATAACAAAGATTAAAGCAGACGTAAATGAATGGGAGAACAAAAGAATAATAGAAAGAATCAATAAAACCAAAAGTTTGTTCTTTGAGAAAAATTAATAAAATTAATGGGCCACTAGCAAGACTGACAAAGAAAAAAGAGAGAGGATGCAAATAAACAAAATCAGAAATGAGAAGGGGTGCATTACCATAGACCCTGAAGAAATAAAAGAAATCAAAAGAGGATACTATGAACAACTATACGCCAACAACTAGACAACTTAGATGAAATGGACAAATTCCTAGAGACACACAAACAAGCTACACTGACTCAGGAAGAAATTGAAAATCTCAACAAACCAATCACAAGTAAAGAGATTCAATCAGTCATCAAAAATCTTCCTACAAAGAAAAGCCCAGGGCCAGATGATTTCACAGGGAAATCTTATCAAACATTTCATAAAGAACTAACACCAATCCTGCTCAAACTTTTCCAAAAAATTGAGGAAAAAGAAACTCAATCTAACTCATTTTATGAAGCTAATCTCATTTTAATACCAAAACCAGGTGAAGATGCTGTAAGATTGGAAAACTACAGGCCAATCTCCCTAATGAACATAGATGCAAAAATTCTCAATAAAATATTAGCAAATCAAATCCAACAGCACCTTAAAAGAATTATACACCACGACCAAATGGGGTTTACACCAGAAATGCAAGAATGGCTCAACATAAGAATATCAATTAATGTATACAGCATATTAACAAATCAAAAGGGAAAAATCACATGATCATCTTGATTGATGCTGAAAAAGCATTCAACAAAATTCAGCATCCTTTGCTGATAAAAACACTCCAAAAGATATGAATCAAAGGTAACTTCTTCAGTATGATAAAGGGAACATATTAAACACTGATAGCTAGCATTGTACTCATTGGAAAGAGATTGAAAGCTTTCCCCCAAGATCAAGTACAAGACAAGGATGCCCACTGTCACCACTATTGTTCAATGTTGTGCTAGAAGTTCCAGCTAGAGCAATCAGGCAGGACAAAGAAATAAAAGGCATTCAAATTGGAAAGGAAAAGTAAAACTCTCATTATTTGCAGATGATATGATACTTAGAAGATCCTGAGAAATCTACAAAAAAGTTACTTGAACTAATAAATAAATTCAGCAAGGTGGCAGGATGTAAAATTAATGTGCAAAAATCAGGTACATTTCTATACATAAGCAATGGCCTAGATGAGGAGGCAATTAAAGAAAAAATTCCATTCAAAACAGTAGCTAAAAGAATCAAATACTTAGGAATGAACTTAACTAGGGACATATAGGACTATACACATAAAAGCACATAACATTGCTAAAAGAAATCAGAGGAGATCTAAATAGGTGGAAAGACATTCTCTACACATGAATAAGAATGCTAAATATAGTTAAGATGTCAATTCTCCCCAAATCGATCTACAGATTAAACACAGTACCAATCAAAATTCCAACAACCTACTTTGAAGATTTAGAAAAGCTAACTACCAAATACATCTAGAAGGGAAAGAGACCCCACATAGCTAAAAGCATCCTAATAAAAGAAGAACAAAGTGGAAGGATTAACACTCTCTTACTTTGAAACCTATTATAAAGCCACAGTGGTCAAAACAGCATGGTACTGGCCAAAGACAGAAGCATTGACTAATGGAATTTTACTGAGAGTGTAGAAATAGACCACCAAATCTACGATCAACTGATTTTTGACAAGACCCCCAAATCCTCTGAACTGGGACAAAATAGTCTTTTCAATAATTGGGCATGGAAGAACTGGATACCAATAGCCAAGAGAATGAAAAAGGACCCCTATCTTACACCCTACACAAAAATTAACTCAAAGTGGATCAAACACTTAAATATAAGAACCATAAACCTTAAGTACCATAAACCTTCTAGAATATAATATAGGGAGACATCTTTGAGACCTAGTAATAGGAGGTAGCTTCCTAGCTTTACACCCAAAGCACAAGCAACTAAAGAAAAAATAGATAAATAAGAATTCCTCAAAATCAAATGCTTCTGCACCTCAAAAGATGTTGTTAAAAAGGTGAAGAGGTAGCTAACTCAATGGGAGAAAATATTTGGAAGTCACATATCAGACAAAGGTTTGATTTTCTGTATATATAAAGAAATCATACAACTCAACAACAAAAGAACAAAAAACCCAATTATAAAATGGGCTAAAGGTATGAATAGGCATTTTTCTGAAGAGCAAATATAGATGCCTCAAAAGTACATGAAGAGATGTTCATTTTCACTGGCTATTAAGGAAATGCAGATCAAGACTACAATGAGATACTACCTCACACCTATAAGAATGGCTGCTATTAAACAAACAGGCAACTATAAATGTTGGAGAGGATGTGGAGAAACTAGGACACTTACGCTTTCCTGGTAGGAATGTATAATGGCGCAGCCACTATGGTATACTGTTTGGCAGTTCCTTAGGAAACTAAATATCGAGTTACCTTGTGACCCACCAATAGCACTACTTGGTATATAACCACAAGAGCTGAAAGCAATGACACAAAATGACATGTGCGCACCGATGTTCATAGCAGCATTATTCACAATTGCCAAAAGATGGAAACAAACCAAATGCCCATCAACAGATGAGTGCATCAACAAAATGTATTATATACCTACAATGGAATATTATGCAGCAGAAGACAAAAAAGACATCCTGAAGCACATGACAAGATGGATGAGCCTTGAGGACATAATGCTGAGTGAAGTTAGCCAGACACAAAAGGATAGGTACTGTATGATTCCACTTTTATGACCAGCATAAAGGTATGATCAGAGGCTTATAATACATAATATAGGGGACTTAGAGATACATAGAAGCTAGAGATGGGTGAACGATTAGCAAAATAGGCTGAACTCCAATGTAAGGGAATAGATAGAAGCGAAGGTGATTCTCTAGTGAAGTCTAGAAGTAATATTACCATATTGAAGTTGAACAAGATTGAAAGGGGTTATATAGACATACATGTCCTACTGACTCACACTAGAAATATGAATGAGTTCTCATAAGAATTACTTCAAAGATATGACTCTTGTATAAAGAGTAAGTCCAGGGTACAAGGAGAAAACTGCTATTGCATGCTATGAGCTATGTTCATAAAGGAAACCATCAGCACTACCACAGCAACAGCAGAGGTAAATAATGGGGTGAGGGACAACAGTTAAGAGGAGGTTCAGATTTCCTATTTGGCAAGGGTGTGTTTATAGGTTTTCTTTTTCTTAAGAACTATGAAATTATCTAAAATTGAGAATGTTAATGGACTGTGGACTTTGGGTCCTCTACATGATGCCCGATGAATGCAGGTGGCTGAAGGATGCACTGATTGAGAAGTAGATTGGTGAAGGATGGTGTATACTTATGAATGAAGGTTGTTCTGCTACAAAAGGAATACTGTTGTGAGGCATGCAACAATGTGAATGAACATGTGGGACATTTGGTGAGACAAAATAAGCCAGAAACAAAAAGAAAGCAATGGTATGGTCACCTTTAGAAAATGCTTATAAGAAAACAGGGACCTAGACTGTAAGCTTTTAGAGTGGTAATTATTATTTCTGGATTTTCAGAGGCTGTTTTACATACATAACCTGATATTTAGAGATGAGAATGAAGCCGAACAGGTTGGGGCTAAAGTAATTCAGTACATAGGGGTAAGGAAGATAGTGGCTATATTTTAGAACCCACACACTTATTGAGACCAATGGAAGAAAGATTTATTTGGTCTGGGACTGAAATTTTCTGTAGTGCATAATCTAATTCAACCTATCTGTATAACTCATTTGAACAATGGAAATACAGAAAGCACAGACTGAGAAAGGGGTCCTTTAATCCTATATAGATTAGGGTAGTGCCTAGAAACATCCTAGACTATGTTAAGCAGATAATCAAAAAGTATTGGCACCCACATAATCCAGCCAATCCTAAATGGCACCTACAGCAATACATAAGATTACACAAGGGTTCCAGGCACTAGAGTAACTTTTCAGAAACCTGCAACCTCAGGTTTGGGTCCCTGATCTAGATAAGTCCTGAAACCTAGCCCAGCCTCTACAGAACATCAGATAGTTCCATCTCCCTACCCCATATTAGTGACAGACCCTTCCATTATCAAAAATTTAGAATTGCCATAGCCCAAACAACCCCAAAGAGACGTATGGAAGGATCAAAGGTGATGGTGGAATTATACATAGAAGATAGGGACTTAACAAATGAATATGAATGCTGAATCATTAAATTGATATCTCTTTTAGTCTCCAGTATTTTAGAGCAGTTAGAAGTAAAAGGCTAAAATTGTGAAATTGTGACCTATGTCAAAGTCTGAAATATGTTCTACAACTAATTATGGTGCTGGGCTTTGAAATTTATAGCTTTTTTGTATATATGTTATTGTTCACAAAAAAAAAGGAAAAAAGTTGATTGTGATGATAAAAAAGAATTTAGGCACTCTAGCGTCTTATATTCTGGTGCAGCTAGAAGGACAAATATGAGAGGATCGTATGGTAGCCCATGATAAACTCTGGAATCTGTCCTGTAACCGCTTATTGAAGAGTACTTTGTAAACGATTGCATTTTTATTTCATTGATTTGTATATATGTTATACTATACAATAAAAAGTTTAAAAAAGGCATGTATTAGGTAAAAGAGCTGATTTATGGGAACACAACAATCAAATACAATAAGTGGTCTGACTTAGATAGTGGTTTGAAGAAATTAGCTATAGAGGTCATTTGGAGTCAACTAGAGAAACATGAATGTTTTCTATGTATTAGATGTGTTGAAATTTATAGAAATATTAAAATGAAGATCACTGACTAAAAAGAGCAGATGACAGAATGGTATGAACATTATATTATCTCAGTTTAGTATAAAATACAATTATGTTTGTGAACATACACACACACACATAGATATATAAATGTAAGACATGCTTAAGTCCTAACACTCAGTCCTATGAATGTGACCTTATTTGCAAATAGGGTCATTGAAGATGTTTGTTAAAATGAATATATATATATATATATATATATGTTTTTCTTCAAGGAAAGATCTAGAAAGATTGGCCAAGGAATTAACTGTGCTGATATCTAAGAACTGGAAATGTTAAACTTTAATAATAAAATTTGCTTGTCTATGTACTTTAATTTAAAAAATACTTTAAGTAAAAAAATACTTTTAATTTAAAAAATGTAAGGAACACCATATGTGGACACTTTTTTAAAAAATATTTTATTGTGCTATATTCACACACATATAGTCCATACTTGGTGTACAATCAGTGGCTCACAATATCATCACATAGTTGTGTATTCCTCACCATGATCACTTTTAGAACATTCGTATCACTCTAGAAAGAGAAATAAGAAGAAAAAACAAAAAAGTTTCATAGGGGCAAAAGGGCTTAGTCTATTGAATTGCTTGCAAGAATATCAAGAGTTACCCAAATAGGGAAGTTGAATATTTATTTCTTTCTCCCAAGTCTCCCAAGGGGACTTTGTAAATACTTTTTTATTCTCTGCCCAAATTATTCTGAGATGGATCAGGGCATCACACTACTGTACAAACCAACAAGATTGAATCACTCCGTATTCAAGATTCCATGTTTATGGTCATCACCATCTTTTACCAGTACTTTCCCATCATCACAAACAGAAACCCTACACATATCAGGCATTAACCTCCCATTCCCCTCCCCACCCCTTGTAACAGGTACTCTACTTTCTGTCTCTATGAATTTGCATGTTCTGAGTATTTCATGTAAGTGGAATCATACAGTATCTGTGCCTTTGTGTTGGCACACTTAACATCACGTCTTCAAGACTTAGTGGCATGTATCAGAACTTCATTACTTTTTGATGTTTTTATTGTTAACATGGGTTTTAAAAAGATCTATTAGAGAAGTTCTAGACTTACAGAAAACAACGGAGTTCCCATATAAATCCCCCTTATGCCCGGTGTGTTAGTTAGATTCAGTTGTCAACTTGGCCAGGTGAGCATACCTAGTCTTGTTGCTGCGGACATAAGCCAATGGTACGTGAACCTCATCTGTTGCTAATTACATCTGCAGGCAGCTAGGAGGCGTGTCTGCTGCAATGAGTGACGTTTGACTTAATTGGCTGGTGCTTTAATGAGAGATCGCAAAGTAGCACAGCTAAGCAGCTCGGCATTCCTCATCTCAGCACTTGCAGCTCAGCCCAGGCTTTGGAGATGCAGAAAGAAGTCACCCCAGGGAAAGTTGTTGGAACCCAGGGGCCTGGAGAGAAGACCAGCAGAGACCATCCTTTGCCTTCCACGTAAGAAAGAACCTCAGTGGAAAGTTAGCTGCCTTTCCTCTGAAGAACCAACAAATAAATCCCCTTTTATTAAAAGCCAATCCGTCTCTGGTATGTTGCATTCAGGCAGCTAGCAAAACTAGAACACACGGTCTTTGCTATTATTAACATTTTGCATTAGTGTGGTCCCTTTGTTACAATTGATAAAAGAATATTATAATTGTACTGTTAACTATAGTCCTTAATTTGCATTAGAGTTCACTGTTCATATTCTATAAGCCTATGGGGATTTTTAAAACAATTGTATTTTAATAACATTATACAACTTAAAATTTCCCCTTTTGACCACATTCAAATATATAATTCTGTGGTGTTAGTTACATTCAGCGTGTTGTGCTACTATCACCATCATTTATTATCAAAAATTTTCACCAGCCCAAACAGAAACTCTGTACCAATTGAGCATTAACTCCCCATTCCCTATCCAACCCCAGCCCCTTGGCTACCTGTATTCTAGTTTCTGACACGATGAATTTGCTAATTCTAATTATTTCATATTAGTGAGATCATACAGTATTCATCCTTTTGTGTCTGGCTTATTTCACTCAATGTGATGTCTTCAAGGTTCATCCAAGGTTCATCATTCAATCAAGGTTATCGAATGTATCAGAACTTCATTCCTTTTTATGGCTGAATAATATTCTGTTGTGTTTGTGTGTGTGTGTGTGTGTGTGTGTGTGTGTGCATCCCTTTTTATTTTTCCATGAATCTGTTGGTGAACACAGGTTGCTTCCATATTTTGGCAGCTTTTTAATGATTAGAAACATTGTTGTGCATGTATCTGTTTGAGTTGCTGCTTTCAATTCATTTGAGTATATAACTAGAAATGGGATTTCAGGTCATATGGTAATTCTAAGCTTAATCTTCTAAGAAACTGCCAAACTGTTTTCCACAGCAGCAGCCACAGTACCATTTTACATTCCAATGAACAATGAAGAAATATTCTGGCTTTTCTACATCCTCTCCAAAACTTATTTTCCATTTTTAAACAGTAGCTATTCTAGTAGGTGTGAGATTGTATCACATTGTGGTTTTGATTTGGATTTCCCTAATGTCTAATGATGTTGACCATCTTTTCATGTGCTTTTTGGCCATTTGTGTATCTTTATTAGAGAAGTGTCTAGTCAATTATTCTACCTATTTGCTAATCAGGTTGTATTTTTGTTGTTGCATTCCATATGTGGGCACTTTATATGCAGTCTGCTAAAAATCCAGGATAAAAAGAAAATGTTAGAGGTAGCACGAGTGGGAAAAAAGAGAAAGAAATGCTATATTCAAAGATACAGTACAAATTATAACCGATATTATTATAAACAATGAAAACAGAAAGCAAGAAGTTACTTTTTAAAAAAGTGTGAAAGAGGTCAACCATGAAGTCGTCACAGAATTCTGGGTCTAGGGATAAAAAATCACCAATAGAAACATATAAGGAGGGCGGGCCATGGTGCCTCAGCAGCCAGAATTCTCGCCTGGTGTGCTGGAGATCTGGGCTCAATTCCCGGGGCCTGCCCATGCAAAAACAAACAAACAAAAATATATAATGAAATTTTCAGAGGAACAAGACATGTTAGAATTAGTTCCCAAGAGACTTGGCCTGCAATATATGTTGAAAGATTTTTTTCCAGCTGAAGTAAAACAGTACAAGATATTTTCAAGAAGACAATATGTAGTTAAATACTAGAATATAAAAGTAGTATTTAAAAGACTATTTCTGTTTTGCAAAATATTAAATTAAATGTGGGGTTAAAAACATATGTTGAAGTAAAATATATGCCAAAAAGAGGACATTAGAAAGCCAATAGAGGAGATAAATGAAATAGATACATTTTTTAATCCAATCCAAAATGAGGTAGGAAAAAAAGAATGATAATGGGTCAAACAGAAAACAGGTAGCAAGCTTCTTGTTTCAGTTAATATATTTAAGTTAAAAGGATATGTAATTGCATAGAATATAAATGGAATTAATTCTTCAATTGAAAGGCGGAGATTATCTGACTGAACTTTAAAAAAAAGACACCACATACATGAGATGCACTTTAAAAAATAACTATACATGTTATGTTGATTTAAAAATATTATGTATCAAAAAAAAAGCCATGTTTTAGTCCTGATTCAATCTTGTGAGGGCAGACATTTCTTTTCACCTGGAATCAATACTAGAGGTTAGAGTCTTTTTTATTAGATTATCTCCAAGAATATGTGACACACCCAGTTGTGGGTATGACCTTTGTTTAGATGGCGATGTGACTCCACCCATTCCAGGTGGGTCTTGATTAGTTTACTGGAATCCTTTAAAAGAGGAAACCTTTTGAAGAGAGCCAGAAATGTCAGAAATGACAAGGCCAACAGAAATTTTTAGAGCAGAGCTGACAGATGCCGAGATTTGGAAAACAGAGACACAGATGTTTGGAGATGCTTAGAGCCCAGTAGATGTCACCATGGGATGTTAAACAAGCCAGAACCTGGAGAGAGCCAAGGCAATCCAAGACATGAAAGCCAGCCCTGGAGAAGCAAAGTGAGGAACCCCCATAGGAACAGAGGCTGAAAGCGACAGAGCCCAGGGACAAGGAACCAGCAGATGCCAGCTACATGACTACCCAGTTGACAGAGGTATTCCTGACCCATTGGACTTTCTTGAATTAATGTATCTTTACCTGGATGCTTTAGTTTGGACATTTTTATAGGCTTAGAACTGTAAACTTATAACTTATTAAATTCCTCTTTTTAAGAGCCATTCTAGTTCTGGTATATCACATTCCAGCAGCTTTCAAACTAGAACATGTGTGTGAAAGTAAAAGGATTGGAGAAGATACATCATTATATAATATATTATACAATAATAAAATATACTGTTCTAGGAATATACCCAACAGAATTGAAAGCAACGTCTCACATATTTGCACACAAGTGTTTGTGTGCACAAATATTATTCACAATTGCCAAAGATGGAAACAAACCAAGTGTTCATCAACTGATGAACAGACAAATAAAATGAGGTATAAAAACACGATAGAATATTATCAGCTATAATGAGGAATGATGTTCTGATACACGTGACCACAAAAATGAGTTTTTTTTTTTTTGCTTGGGCAGTCACTGGGAATAGATGAGGCTTTAAGACATCATGTTGGGTGAAATTGGGCAGACACAAAAGGATAAATATCGCATGATCTCAATGATACACAATAATTAGAATAAGCAAACTCACAGAGTCAGAGATTGTTAGAGGATAGGCCAGGGTAGGCAATAGGCAGTTAATCCTTAATTGAACAGAATTTTTATTTGCAATGATGCAGAAGATTTGTTAATGGATGCTGGTAATGATAATATAACACTGAATGTAATTAACAACACAGAATTACATATTTTAATGCAGTTAGAGGGGGAAATTTTAGGTTGTATCCATAGAAATAGAATAAATTTTTAAAAATCCATGGAACTAGGTTAAGTCATGGACTATAGATAATAGTGCAATTATAAAAATGGGCTTTCATCAATTGTAGCAAATGCAGCACACTAATGCTACATGTTAATAATAAGGTGGTATAAGAGAACCCTGTATTTTATGCATGATTTTCCTGTAGACCCACTTCTCTAATGAAAAATAAGCTCTAAAATTTTATTTGAAAAAGTCCATCTCTAAATAATGAGTATTGAATTTTATAATATACATATATTAAATTATTATTATATATAGTATATTGAGTAAAATTATATGTATACATATTTTATTTAATTTTTAAGATATATTTTTTATTTAAATATATATATTTAAAATAAAGAAACAAACCTCATGAATATGTAACTTCCATCCTGTCAAATGGAAAAACCCTAACTTTTCCTGACCCCGCTGGAGACCTGAAGTTATATGCAACTACATGAACTGAATTCATAAAATGCCAAGCCCCTCCAAGGAGAGATGGGGCTATGAACATTTCACCCATGGCAGAGTATGGCTGCCATGAAAGTGGGTTAGAAGGAAGCAGCGAAAATTGTAGTGAATTCTTCAAGGACATATGTGAGCTAGCCTGAGAGTTCAGAGCAACTTTGAGCCATATACAAAAGTAGAGTCTGCTTTCTTAACAATCTCATTTCTACAGGTCTAAGGACTCTGAATGCTCACAAAAAAGGTTATGGGCCAAACTACTGGACAGAGACCTCTTAGTGGCATGTGAAATGAAAGCCTGTCCTCATCTCCAAACCCCTTTCTCCACAAAGTAAATGCCTTCATCAGCTGTGGGAGGCGTAGGGCACACTGCAGCCCCTAGGGCACAGGCAAAGACTGGGTGCTTCAGAGAGGGGCAGAAGCAAAAATCATCTGCCATGGTGGAGGGACAAAAACACCTTTCAGATATAGAATCTTGCACTGACAGAAAGCAAAAGTCTGAAATGGCTGGTGAATGGACAGGAGACTCTTACTGGCTGGAGACAATCAGATATAATGCAGAGCTTGGCTATCACAGGGATGTTTGGATAAGAACACTGACAAAACCCAAACTTGAGCCCAGGATCGTGGTGTCTCCCTAATAAATGAGTATTCTATGACTATGCGATTTCATGTCTTTAGTACATGGGCAAAAATTTGTTAGATGTTTTAAAAAAAAATAGGTTGTTAATATAGTCTGTTTCACAGATCTTCACAAAAACTGTCATTTCTTTTTCCAAGTTTGAAATTTTCTGTTTATGCAAGGCATTTTGAAAAAGTTTTTTTACTAAAGCATTTAAGTATCTCTTCCCCTTACTGAAATGCATGTCTCTTTAATAATTGCAATAAAAGCATTACTTTTTATCACAATTTCAAATTCGAGAGCTAGATAATGAGGTTAAACAAGTACATTCTTCCTTAACTAAGATTTTTAGGTAGATGACTTCTCAAAAATTAAATCTCAATTAAAGTTTCTTTGCATTCTTTGAGTGGAAAAGCTTTAGGGGTTTCTTGTAATTGCTTAGATGAGCTTTTTCTAAGCTTCAAATTCAGAGTCTGTCCTTGCAATTAAAATTATTGCAATTACATTTTTGGGCTACATTTTTAAAAAAACATAAGGTACATTTTCCTTTAATAAAAATATGCTCTGGTCTTTTTTAGAAGCACTTAAAAATTTCAACTGTGAAATGTTTTAAGTAAATCACTGAGTTTTTTCACAAAAAAGCATGAATAAGTTACATATTTTACATTGGATAATACTTTGGGTGATTTGTAATATCATAACCAATTAATAGATTGTATAAATAATTTTCTTAAAATAATGTCTAATTTTAAATATATTGAAAAGAGGGAGGCAGCATAGTATAAAGGAGAGCTCTGGGTTGGAGGTCACTAGATTTGACTTCCTTTCCTGAATCTGTCACTAACCAGCCAGGTGACATTGTATGGCTCAGCTTTTCTTCTATATGAAGAGTTTGGGCTATGTTATCTCTCTGGTTCCTTTCACATGAAATTCCTTATGAGTGCGAGAGTTCTACCACTTCTGACTATCCATTTTCCCTATTCTACATATAATAGTTTTCTGCTGTCTTTAGGGAAAAGTTCCCATACTATAAGCCAAAGCTCTGAAACTTCCATTTATATGAGTATTATGTAGAGGTTTTATTAAAAACCAGACTCCTGGGCCACACTCCCATAGTTACAGTTTAGTTGAGTATGAGATAGCAACCAGTTATATGAATTTTTAACTATCATGTTAGATGATTCAGATTCAGTAGTCCCTTGGAACAGAGCCTAAAAGTTGAGAGATTTTGTGTTGTTAAGTAAGCTCTAACTATTGTCCAGCCAAGAGAAATCTAGAGCCAGTGTTATGTCAGTGGACCTAAAACAAATTGATTGTTGTTTTAAGGCATTAAGCTTTGGGGTAGTTTCTTAGGCAGCAACAGATAATTGATACAGAAATTGATGTCTAAAAGCAGGACACTGCTGCAAAAAGAGCATAGAACTGTGTAATTGGCTTTGGGATTAGGTGTTGAGTGAAGGCTGAAAAAATCACAGTGTAACTTAGAAAGGCATTGAGGAAACATCTTTAGGAGGCTAGAAAACAGTTGATCTGTGTTATTCAGTGGCAGGTAAAACTATCGCCTGAAGTTACGTGGAAGACAGAAAATGTACTTAATGCATTTGTGAATCTGCCTAAGGCAATCTGTAACAAAATGCTGAAAGTGTCAGTTTGCAAGAATTTAGAGGAAACATAGAGGGACCAGGACTAGCTGGGTTGGTATGTAAAACCTTTATTTCATTCCCTATCTTTCCAATTAGCAAATATTCTCAAAGAGTTGGTCTCAGAGGAAAGATCAAATCAACAGTGTGGCTATACATCCATTTACTAAGACTTAGAAAGATTTAGGGAGGAAACCTGTAGACCCTCTCTGTGAAAGAATTGTAATATTGTTGTCTCACAGCTCCCTTATATCACCAGGTAGAGAGAGAAGTCTGTTTGAAAAGAAGCACGCATGCAACTTTAGAGATTTCGAGTGTTGCCTAATAAGATTTAAGGGAAACCAAGAAAATTTTTAAGAGAGGTGTGTTAAAACAACAATGACAACTCTGCTAACTCACACTAAAATAGATTGAGACTATTCAGTCTATTAATTATGAAAAATGGTCTCTAGACTGCTAACTTTCTATCAATAAGAAGAACGATGATAATGATACTTAGCTGCAAAATAGGGCATTTCATACGGAGAATGAATGATGGTTCAGTAGACAGACCCAAGGGTCTATTGGGTGGAGCCAAGAGCTTTAGACAATAATGAACTAAAGAATCACAGGGAGCAAAAATTGGCTATAATCAAGGAGCATTTCCTGCCCCCAGAGGAGGAGAAACTAACAAAATTTGGCCATATTTCAAACATTTTGTGGATCAATTTACGTTTTTCATTCTTCCCCTTTTTGAATAGGAGTTTTTACTGCAATTATCCTAGTCATGCCTTGCCATTTTATGTTGCAAGTATGGGAGCATATAAATTGTCTTTTAAGTTCAGAAGTTTCTTTTTACTTCAGAAAAGTTGCCACATCAGAGGACCTATACTCCAGAAGCCTCATACACATCTAAACTGGATGCAGATCAAAAGGTCCTAAACTTTGAGCCTGATCCTGAAACTCGATAAAAATTTTGAGAGTTCTGAGATTTGTATGATCATATTTTGCCTGTGTGTGGGCATATTTTATATATGCCACAAATCCCTCCTATGTGTATATGCACATTCCTCTATGGTCTAACGTTTCCATTCCTTTCATCAGGAGATGGATTTATTTCTCCATCCCTTAGAATCAGGGATGAACTGTGACTTTCTTGGACTAATAGAATGTAGCAGAAATAATACTTGGGAATTCCAAGCAAGGCCTTAAGAGGTCTTGAGCTTCACTGTACAAGAGAGAGTGAAGAAGCCAGGGCTAGCCTCCTTCAGAATGAGACCACATGGAGAATACCCAGCAAAAGTGTAGAACTTAATATCAGACATGAAAGAGAAGCCATCTTAAAACAGCCAATCCCAGTCGAGCTTCCAGATGAGTAATCATATCAGTGAGCCAGGCAGGACCATAAAAGAATCAATCCAATTTGCTGACAGAATCTGAATATGCAAAAATGTCTAGTTCTTTAAGTTGGAATGTCTTTTTACATGGCAAAATGTCACTGATACAGACAAATAGAAAAATATGCCTTTGCAGTAAAACTTCTGAAATCCATATAAAAAAGTATGTAAGAAAGAGGAGACAAAGACAAAAACAGTCACCCCAAAAACAGCAAAAACTTGAGCTGACAGAATTAATGGAAGTTGGAAGATAATGGATGTTCTTCAAAGTCCTTGAAGGAAATTTGACAGACTAGAATTCTATTCCCAACCTATATATTGTTCACACAAAAAAAGAGGAAATAAAGAAATTTTCACCTAAGCAAAATATGAAGGAATTCTTTACCAGAAATCCTTAATGAAGGAAATTCCAAAGGAATTCAGAAGATAATACATGCAGGAAAAGCTGAAGAGTGATTAAAAGGATAAATATGTAGGTAAATATAAATGAGTAATGACTGTGTAAAACAGCAGTAGTAATTTCTCAGTTGTAGGTAAGTAGATAGTAGATAGGTAGATTATAGAGAGAAGAGGGGAGGGAGAAAGAAGGAATTCAAAATTGCAATCACAATCGCAAATAAGTATGGATGGTAAAATTCCAAGTTTCTTGAATTGCTGGAAAAAGAGGAGGAGTCCTAAGGAATAGTAAACTTTTAAGAAGCCAAGGGTGCACTTCTAATCTCTCGGGTAACAACAAAAAAATTAAAAGAGTAGGTAATTATCAAACTAATAGAGGGGAAAATTGATTAAAAAAATAATTAATCCCAAAGAAGGCAAGTGGAAGAAGTAAATAACAAAGCAGCCTGGACAAATAATAGTATGATGCATTTAAACATAAATATATTTGTAATTACATTTAATATAAATGGAAAAATTACTCACTTAAAAGATAGAGATCATCAAACTGAAATAAAAATTAAAATTAAACTTAATTATTTCCTAATTACAAGAAATACACCTTAAATATAACAAAACAAAATGATAGCAGTGAAGAGATTGGTTCACACTTGGAAGAAGGGAGGGTTAGTGATTGCAAAGAGTTTGAGGGGGCACTTGGGGTACTGGAAATGTTCCATTTCTCAGTGTATTTGCTGGTTACACAGGTGTTCTCTATGTAATGATTGACCCTTACATTTATGCTTATGCACTATTTTATATGCACTTACTTCACAGTTTAAGATGTTAAAAAAAGGCACTAACTACCTGTAGACATCTCATGAGGATGGATTGATATAGGGCATGAAAGGATTGGGCTTATTGCCTAACACAGCTAAATCATGTGACAATGTATGCTAGGTATTATGATCATCATTATTATCCCATACTTTACCCAATCCAAACAATAATGTCAGTTATAATTTTTAGTCTGGTAGAATTATTCTAATATTTATTTGAAAGAATCAACTTACAAAAATAGCCAAGATCCTATAGTGAAAGAAGAAGCAAGGTTGACTTGTCTGAACAAATATGCATCATTAGTAGCAATGATACTAATATGTCTATAACAATATAATGCAAAAAGAACCCAGAAATATACCTTAATACATGACATTTTATCAAACAGTGAATTAGAATTTCAGATTTGTTCAATAAACAGATTTGTTAGAAAAATAGAATATGCATGATTTGGTATTCTTTTTTCTTTGGTGGTAAATGCCTTGTTGTGAAAGGGTTCACCCCTCAACTCCCCTACTGCCTTTGCTGTTGTTCCATCCATTTTATCTCATGTCATTGACTTTTCTCACTTTGTTCAGATGATTTTTCTCTTCCAAGAGGTCATGACCCTTTTATTTCATATTTATTCTTCTTCAGAGCAAGATCTCTGAATAAAATGTTTCTAGCCAAGTGCTATATATTGAGATTATTCTTGCTCACATTTTAATTTGCTTTTTTAAGTAGGATTTTCATGAAATTCAAACTACACTCATTTCTTTGGCATAAGTGGAATTGGTAATATTACAGTTGAAATGATGTATACAATGATATTGGGATAAATGCCTAATCATGAGGTAAACAAAACTGACACTAAAATAACCACATAAAAAATCACTCATGAATTAAAATTAATGCAAGATAAATGAAAGGAAACATCATATTCCATCACAGTTTATTTAAGACATGTTTTTAAATTAATTCATAAATATGGGAGGAGAAATATTGGTGGATATTTATACTTCCTTGAAGTTAGAATAGAAATTTTTATGACAGCTTTATTGAAATATAATTCAAGTACCATAAACTTCACCCATTTAAAATGTACAATGTAATGCTTTTAAAATATTTCAGTACTTGTACAACTATCACCATAATCAATTTTACATTTTTGTCACCCCAAAAAGAAATCTGTTACCCTTTAGGCATCACCCATGAATTCAACATCCCCTCCAGCCCTAGGAACCCACCAATTTACTTTATGTTCCTATTTTGGATGTTTCATAGGAATGGAATCAGACACCATGTATTCTTTAGTGACTGGTTTATTTTACTTAGTATTATATTTTCAGAGTTCATTCGTGTCATAGCATTTGTTGGTATTTCACTCCTTTTCATGGCAGGGTAGTATCTCATTGTATGAGTAAGCCATTTTTATTTATCCATTCTTCAGTTAATAGACATTTGAGTTATTTCTGCTTTGGGGCTACTATGAATAATGATTTCATGAATATTTGTGTACAATTTTTTTGCATGAAAAATGCATTAATTTTTCCTGAGTGTATATCTAGGAGTGGAATTGCTGAGTCAAATGGTAACTGTGTGTTTATTTTTGAGGAATGGTCAAATTGTTCTTCAAAACTCATGCAATATTTTACAATCTTACCAGCAGAAAGTAAGAGTGCCAATTTCTCCTCTTCCTTTGCACTTGTTATTGTGTATTTTTTATTACTGCTGTTCTCAAGGGTGTGAAGTAGTATCTCATTGTGACATTGTTTTGCATTTCCCTGATGATTAATGACATTTCAGCATCTTTTCCCGGATTTATTGTCCATTTCAGTATCTTCTTCAGGGAAATATTTAATTTAATTTGTCTTTATATTATTGAGTTGTAAGAGTTCTTTATATATGCTAGATAAAAGTCCCTGAGATTTATGATCTACAAATTATTTTCTCCAATACTATGGGTTGTCTTTTCACTTTCCTGATTGTTCTTAGAAACATAAGATATTAAATTTTGATGAAATTCATTTTATCTATTTTTTATGTTGTTGCTTTTACCTTTGATATCTCAAGAAACTATTGCTAAATCCAAAGTCACAAAGATCTACTCCTATATTTTCTTCTAAGTTTTATAGTTGTAGCTCTTACTTTTAGGCCTATGATCCATTTAGAGTTGATTTTTATATGGTGTGAGGCAGAGATCAAGCTTTATTCTTTTGCAGGTGATAATGTGCACTATTTACTAAAAAGATCGTTCTTTCTCCTATTGAATTTTTTGGCACACTTGGTGAAGATTGATTGTTCATAGAAAAGGTTTGTATCTGGATTTTAAATTCTGTTTCATTGATCTGTATATCTACCCACATATCAGTATCACACTGTCCGGACCAGTGTTCATTTGTAGTAATTTCACAACATGGAGAAATGAGACCTCCAAAATTCTTCTGTTTTAAGATTTTTTTTTTTTTGGCTATTCTAAGCCCTGTGAATTTCCATATGAACTTTAGGATAAACTTGTGAATTTATGCAAAGGAGTTAACTGGAATTTCAATAGATATTGCATTGACTCTGTAGATCAATTTGGAGACTGTTGCCATGTTAATGTTAAGTCTTCTAATCCATGAACACAGAATGTCTTTCCATTTATTTTTATCTTTTTAAAATTCTTTCAGCAATATTTTAAGTTTTGCACCTCCTTGTTTAAATTCATTCCTAATATCTTATTTTTGATGCTATTGTAAATAGAACTGTATTCTTAATTTCATTTTGGATTGTTCACTTAAAGTGTATAGAAATAGAATAGATTTTTGTTTATTGATCTTGTATCCTGCAACTTTACAATTCTGCTTAACTTCTTAATTGGTTCTAATAGTTTTTACTGAATTGTTTAGGATTTTAGATATACCAGGTTATATTTTATGCAAATAGAGATTGTTTTACTTCATCTTTTCCAGTCTGGATGCATTCTATTTCATTTTCACATCTAATTCTTCTGGCTAGAGCTTCAACTACAGTGTTGAATACAGTGGGACATGACAGTGTGTTTTTCATGGGACATGACATCCAGGGGTGAAAGTCTGCCTGGCAACATGGGGCATGATGCCCGGGGTAGGGTCTCGCCCTGGCATCGTGGAATCGATAATACCTTCCTGACCAAAACAGGGAAAAGAATGGTAACAAATGAGGTATCAGTGACTGACAGAGTTCGAATAGAGTCAATAGACTACTCTGGAAGCTAGTCTTATGCAAACTTCTGCTAGATATTGCTGTTTATCATGGTTTTCCAAACCCCAATCAAAACCATTCCTGCCAACTCTAAAACACCTAGGGCGTTATCTGAGGGTCCACAAAGGTTCCATGTGCTATGATTACTTTCCAGAAATGTACAACCTCATGAAATCCAGAGGGGCCAACCTCTCCAGAACATCAACTACTTTCATCCCCCTATCCCATATTATTGACAGCCCTTTCCAAAACAAAAAAGTTAGAATTGGCATAGCCCAAGTACCCCTAAAGTTTGGAAGAAAGATCAAAGGAGAAGGTCGAGATAAAACATAGGTTTTGACAAATGAGTATAACTGCTGAATCATTATACTGATATTTCTTTTAGTCTCCAGGTCTTGGAGTAGCCAGAAGTAAAAACCTAAAATTGTGGAATTGTAACCCATACCAAACTCTGAAGTCTGTTCTATAACTAACTGTTGTGGTGTGCTATGAAATTTATTGCTTTTTTGCATATATGTTATTTTCACAATAAAAAAAGAAAAAAATGGGTATTGAACTCTCCAAATAATATTTTTGAATTCTCTATTTCTACCTTCATTTCTGTAATTTTTTGCTTCATGTATTAAGGGTTCTGCTGTTAGGTGTGTATGTTTATAATCATTATATACTCCTGAATAATGTTTTATCATTATAATATGTTTCTCCTCATCTCTAGTAATATTTATTGGCTTAAAGTATATTCCATCTGACCCTAAATGAAACTTTCTTATGGTTGCTATTTGCACAATATCATTTTTTCCTCTCAACCTATCTATATGTTTGAATAAAAAGTATCTCTCATAGACAGCATATAGTTGCATCTTTTTTTTTTATGCTGTCTGAAAATCTCTGTCTCTTGATTGGATTATTTGGTCTATTTACATTTAATGTTATTATTGATAAAAGTTGGATTTTTGTCTGGTATTTTACTTTTTGTTCTTCATATGTCTGTTTTTTTCCTTTATTCCTCTTTACTGCTTTATTTTGCAAGAAGTGAATATTTTCTAGTGTGAACATTTGAATTCTTTAACGACCTTTTTAAATATATATTTTTAGATATTTTCTTCATGGTCACTCTTACCATACACAGTTATCAGAGTCTACTTCAAATTTATACTGATTTAATTCCAATGTGATTTAGAAAATTACTTGTAATTCTATATCATTTCTTGCTTTTTTTGTGCTGTTCTTATTATACATATTAAATCTACATAACTCACAATCCAACAATACCTTTTTATAATAATGATTTTATATAATTTTACATTTTAGCCAAGTTGAGAGAAGAAGAGAGAGAAAGTATGTAATTTTATCATGTTATATTGACTATTCTATTTACTATCTGGTAGTCCTCATTTGTTTCTATGGATTTGAGTTACCATCTGGTGTAATATTATATTATATTGCAACTATATTATAATGTTATATTCTTAGGGAAAAAGGTCTTTTTTCCTACTCATCACCATTGTGCTGTTATTATCAAATATATTTTTATATGTTATAGACCTAATAAACCAATTATATACCTATTTTACACCTTTGTTTTTTAAATAGTTTAAGAGAAAAACAGAAGAAATATACGGTTGTACGGCCTTTTATAGATACAAACTCACTTTTACTGATGCTCTTTATGTATGTGTGTGTGTGCGTGTGCATTCAAATTATGGTCTAGGTCACCTCCTTTCAGCTTGAAGAATTTCCCTTATTGTTTCCTTTAAGAATAGCTGCTGTCGTGGGCCACGGTGGCTCAGTAGGTAAGAATGCTTGCCTGCCAAGCCCGAGGACCTGGGTTTGATTCCTGGTGCCTGCCCATGTAAAAAAAAAAAAAGAATAGATGCTGTCAACAGATTCTCTCAGGTTTTCTTTATATCAGAGTGTCTTTCTTTGTCTTTGATTTGAAAGAAAGCTTTCCTGGATTCAGTATTCTTGGTTGACAGTGTTTTTCTTTCAGCACTTTGAATATGCTATCCCACTGCCTTTAGCCTTCTACATTGTTTCTCCTGAGAAATCAGCTGTTACAAGGGTTCTCTTGTAGGGAATGATTGGTGCCCCAGTATTCTCAGCCATCCATGCCTGAGGTAGAGTCTTTAATCTATGAGTAGGTGCTGCATGCCCTTTTGTTTGTGCACTCCTGGAATTTAACTTCTGCAATGGGGTGGGAGAAGGGTGAGAAATGCTAATGGCCTGACATTCTCAGAAAGATGCCATAGCCCTGCAATGGAGGCTGAGTAGTGGAGAGAAGGTCCTGTGTTCTTGGTTTCACCCACTTAAGTGGAGTTTCTGCCATGTCAAGCAAGGTTGATATAGACAGGGAGTGGATTGTGGTTCAAATATCACAGACTTTTGCTGTTTATTCTCTGAGTTTTAATAGATTTTCTTGAATGTTCTTCACTATAAGTATGTCCTTAAGAACTCTTCTAGAGACTTAAAGTGTTTCTTTCTCCCATTCCTTTCTTCCCTCCCTCCTTCCTTCCTTCCTTTCCTTCCCTTCCCTTCTCTTTCTGTTTATTTCCCTTCCTTCCTTCCTTCCTTTTACCCTTCTTTCCTTCTCCGCCCCCCCCCCCCACTTCTTCCTACCTCCCTTTTTATGTCTTCTTCCATTTCTCTATTACTCTTTCAAAAATTTTCATCATTTAGGACTATTTTGCTGGGACAGTAGGTCCTTAGAGCCCCTGACTCTGCCATTCTAAAAGTTAGAACATAATAATAGACTTTTATAATATAATATCAAATATAGAAATAGAAGGAAAATACATTTTATTACATAATAATGGAAAATATATCTATATAACTAAAGTTAAAAAGCAAAGCAGAAGAAAATATTTACATGTATTACAGATAAAAGTTTTTCCTCTTAAAAATACTAAAAATTGTAATGAATGTTTAGGAAAAGATGTACCCTCAAACAAATAAACAAAAAGCAAAAATAGGCATCTCACAAAATGTATATAACAAGGAAACATGAAAAGTGTTTAACATTGCTAGTAATAAAAGACAAATAGAAAATACTTTATGTCCACAAATTAGAGAAGATATAACTAAAATTATAATATTTGGTTAGCAAGGAACCAGTTAGCAAGGAACTGGGAAAGTACTGCTGATGAGAGAGTAAATTAACACAAAATTTTGGAAAATGAATAAACCTCATATTAAAAATGTGCATGTTTGTTGTGTTGCAATCAATTTATTTTCAAATGTTAACACAGTCTGAAGAATGACTCCCTGTGTGTATGTGTTGTTTTTAACCTACACTATCATTGCTCTTGTTTAACATTTGCAGTACCCTAATCAGGGATGCACATTCCAGAGTTAAGTAGTTAACATCTGTAAGCCTCTTATCAGAAACCCAGAAGAGATTCAATTTACTTTATCTAAGATCAATGCTAGCGGCTTTGTTAATTGGTATAATTGAAGTTAGAAATGATCATTCACTGATGAAATAGAAGAGTGGTGTTCAAGATAAAGGGGGTTGGCTAGAAATATTGCACAGCGTGTACTGCTCTTGCAGAAAACAGCATGAAAGTCTGGTGAGTCTAATAGTCAATATTAATGGGGATGGGACCTCGGACTTATGATGCCAATCAGTTCTACGTTTACAGTGTTCAGAGGGATTTTGTTGCCTGATGCCAATTAAAACATCCTACCCCTACAATATTGTGACATTAGCCTCCAGTGAACCTTTTATCCAAAGGGCTGTTGGAGGGCCTACAGGAACAAAGAATTGGTACTTTATCGAGCTTATGGACAGTTAGATGAGTTTTTATGCCTTCTTGCTATGTTCTCAGGTACAGAGTTTAGACTCCAATCTTCTTTGTTTACAATTTACTCCAACCTCTAATTGTTGGTCATGGGTATCTCCCAAAAAGAACATAATAATAAAGACAAAAATCACAATATTTTTTGACAAATTGTTCTAATTTGGGGAATTTATTCTAAGGAAATAATTAAGGATATTTGTAAAATTTAACTTCAATATGTTTGTCAAAGAGTTGCTTTGACGCAAGCAATTTAAATGCACAAAAAATAAGGAATTGATTAATTTAACTATGTTCTAAAATGGACTATTAAGCAGGTTCTAAAAATTAGGGCATAGAAAATTATTTAGTGACAGGCAAAAATTTCAGGACACATTTTAAGTGGAAAAGTGATGTTAAAACAGTATGTTTGAAATGGTAATATTTTTGGAAATATATACTTTATTATGTTTATGTGAATTTAATATCAATTGTTTAGGGAGAAAATGAAAGATGTATAATTTAACGAGTTCTTTAATTTCTTCGTAAGTCTTTCATCCCCAAATACCCAGTTTTACAAAAGAGTTGTTTATAAGAGTCCATCTAAGAACCACCTGAATCAGAATCAGTTGGTTGATTTGTAAAATGTACATGTTTAAGCCTCATTCCAGACTTATCAAAACAGAATATCTTGATATATATTAGTTATCTATTGTTGTATTGCAAATTACGGCAAAGCATAGCAGCTTATACTGACAAGTGTTTAATTACATCAATGTTTCTGGAATCCTGGTGCAGTTTAGTGGGGTGCTTGGGGTGCTTCTGGCTCAGTTTCTCAAGCTATTGGAGAGGGAGGCAGTCGTCTCAAGGCTTTATGGGGATGAGAGAATCTGTTTCTGTTATTCCTTAAAGAGTGTAAAAATCTGACATGTAGAATCAAACTGACTCATTTCAGCCCATGAATTGGTTTTCTCTGTACTTAGCTTTCTACACAGATATTTAGCAGTCTTTGATGAATAAAGACTTTGATAATAAAGAAATCTAAGTCTTTATTAGATCTTGGGCCAAGACTAAAGCTCTAGTTTTCTCAATTCCTAGAAAGACATACTTCAATTCACTAAACTCCCTCTTGTTTTACCCTTAACCTTACCTTAGTTCTTGGAATTATCCTACTTTGTGAACAACTGCATGAATTATAATGTTGAACAACAGCAAAATAAAAATCACCAAAATTCACTTTGGAAGTAAACACAAATCCTGTTTTAGTTTCCCCACTATTAAAACAAATTCCGTAAAATGGATTGGCTTAATGACAGGAATTTATTGGATCAGAGTTTCAGAGGCTATAGGGCTTGCTTCTTCCTGGGGTCGGTATTTTTGGTCTGGCTGGCAATCTTGGAGATTCTTTGGGTTTTCCATCACATGGAGGTACATATAGTGGCATCTTCTTTTTCTTTCAGGTTCCATTAACTTCCAGCGTCTGGGTGGTCACATGGCTTCTCTCTCCATCTGACTTTCACTCTGCTTATAGCAACTCCAGTAATCCAGGGTAAAGCCCCTCCCAATTCAGTGGGGCCACACCTTAAGTGAAGGAACATCTGGAAGAAATCTTATTTACAATGGATTCTCACCCACAGGACCAGGGATTGGGACCTGAAATACCTTTTTGGGGAAACATTATTCAATCCCCAACTCTGTGTATGGTCTGTGATAAACTGCAAAATCCTTTGTGGTTGAAGTATCTAATTTATTTGAGGAAGCCAATAGAAGATGAGCTTTTGATAGGGAAAAATTACAGCTTTTTTCCTTTTTTCCAGGCAATAAGCTATTCCTAAAATAATTGTGTGTAAATTGATTATATGTAAATTGGATTGCGTTCAATATGGACTAATGTGGCTAGCCATTTAAAGAGAATATTTGGTAGATAATTTTGCAAAGTAATAAAGACCTCCAGGACTTTTATTTTTGCATTTTGAATGAAGAATGTAATAAAATCTAGAGAAAGTGTGGATGGAAGCACAGCTGATTGATTCATAATTGTACTTCATTATGCTTACATTCACAGGAATCTTGCAGCCATGTTAGTAAAGGAGACTTGGCTGGGGTTTCAGGCTTCTAGTTTACTTTGACTGTACCCATCAGTCTGTGTCACAACCTTCATGGCAATTAACTGTGCTTTTGTGTGCTAATTATCATTATCCCACTATGCAGTCATTATTATTCGGTTGTCCTTAGTTTGAAGCTGAAGCTTCAATCAGTCACCTAAAACAATTGCACTGGAGGCAGCTTTAGAAGTTGGGACTGAAAATCTTTACCTGAGCTCTGTTTCATTGTACTCCATTTCAGCACAGAACACAAAGCACTTCTTGACACAATTCTTTCTCAAATCATTGCTTTATCTACTTTATTAAAGCTAATTTGAAGTTTTGTCTTAAAACTAGGATGGGAGATGAGTGGTGCTTTATACCTGAAGATGTCTTCATGTATCTAATACATTAAAAACAACAACAACAACTAATTACAAAACCAAGTCATGTTTTATCTGATTGGGGCACCTCTGACTTTAGATGACCTTATTCAAGTTCTTATTTAGAACAAAGAGGGTGGTGCTTGTAGATTTGTTTTAATCCCACTGGACACAGAGTGTAAGGAGAAAATCGAATCAAATCAGATGTTGTCGGTAAAGCCATATTTCTTTTCCTGTGCTGCTCTTTTTCTTTCCTCCTCTTATGTTAAATCCATTCCCATTAAATCCCTAGGATGTGTGGGGATGGAATAAGAGGGCAGGCAGAGAGTTGCCCTTCCTGGAGTTTGCAAAACTATTGCATGCTGAGTCCAACCTGATGATGTATTTGGTCTATGTCTCCAAAAAGTCAAAAGTATTTTCAGCGTTGATTTCCCTTAAGAGTTTTCAGACCTCCTTTAAATTTGTTTAATGAGGTAAGAGGTGACCTTGTGCTCACATAGATACTCCTATTAAAAGACCTGGAGGTAAAACTTCGTATGTGTCTAGTTATTCTGCCTCTAAGAGGGCAGGGATGGACGTAGGATTATTGCAGCTCTCTGCTGAGGCAATAACTGGGCTAAAAGGGCAGAATACATTTTCCATTGCATTCCAGTGATGACTGTTGCAAATCACATGAGCACTAGTAATTCATTCATGCACAGATGCAGAGCTGGGTCTCAGTGCAGTAGTTTTGAACTTGCTGCTGACTGCATTAATTGATTCATTTAGAACATCCCCTCCCTGCCATGCAAATCCCAGTCACAGTTTCCCTCAACAAGAAAGTGGCACCCAGGTAGGTTCCTGGATGTGAGGGTGTCATATGCTTGAGGATGTTGTCGTCCAAACAAACCAATCCCCTTTTAGCTGGGTCTGATTTTGCCAGAACATCCCACAATCCTAGGAGCTTCAGTAAGAGGCTTTCTTCTTTAACAGAGGGGACAGCTGAGCATTTTGTCTTCCCTGTGGGTTGCAAAAAAGGGACTGGATTACTGGTTGCACGTTAAACTAGCCACTGTTCTTCTGAGGGAAATGTTGGGGAGTGCTAATAAATCATAGGATTTTCTGGTTGGGAACATATTAGTGAAAAGAAAAAAAAATATCTCATCTTGATGTTTAAATGATATCCCCTTGATACCACCCATATCTGTTTTCCCAACTACATGGTGAACTGTGGAGCAGATTCTAAGTTTGGTCATTTTTTAGTTTACCAACACTTGCTAGAATAGAATGACTAGCATCTATCAGAAACAGAAAAAGGGTTATAGGAAAGGATGGAAACAAAATATTTAAAGTTTGAAGTTCACACACTCTATTAAGGAATCTTGCCTGGAATTTTCATGAAAGTTTGAAAATTGCTCCAGTTTATAGTCCCCTTGGGAGAATGTGACTACTTTTTTTCTTTGTTCTTTGAAATTTTGCCTTAAGTTTAAAAGCAAAAACTTAACTTTTCCTGAGTGTATTGAGTATGTGTACACAGGAATATTTTCTGGCTGAACATATATGTGTTATATTATTTTTGCTGAAAATCATATTTTTGGTAAAGAGAGATATTTTAATCTACTGGTTGCAGAAAAATAACCTAAAAATCATGATTTTATACAGCGTGATTCTGGCAGGATCACAAAAGCTTTCAAAAGAAGTGGAAACCATGCACCTTAATATGTAGGCATTTACCATGGAAAACATTTGCATAACCAAAATTCCAGTTTTTTTTTTCTTTCTTTTTTTTTTTTGCTAAGTGCCTCTATTAGAGAAACATGACTGAGGAAGAAAAAAGAGGGGAAAAATCTGAAAACTTCTCTCCAACAGGGGAGAAAAAAAAAACCCCACTAAACTAATCTCTCGTCCCTAACATTATTCTCAACAACCAAGAAGGCCATGGAATTTTAAGCGGTGAACGTTTTGACCACAATAATACCCACCACCATGTCTGAATTCCCCATTTCCTGAATAGGAATTTAAAACAACAACAACAAAATATTGTGTGAACTAACAAGGCAAACGCATGTATTTGTAGGAGTTGCATGTTTGCTTACTACAGTAGTTTAAAAATAGTTGCCCAGTTAACATCTTTTCCACATAATGGAGATGTCAGAGTATGTTTATATGATTGTGTAAACGGTCATAAGCTGTTTATGTAGCTCTGTGTGGCTGAGCTATGGAAGACTACGGTTCGGTTCGGCAAAGCCCTCGGGGATTTTACCCTGAAGTAGCTCTTCCCTTGAGAGAGAAGCCCTGGTTCCTTCAGGAGTTGCTGCAAAAGCTTTCCAGATGAGGGCGGCTGGCTCTGCCTGTCAGACTCACTTTGTGCTGGGCGGGTGAGGGGCTGGGGCACTGTCCCCTAAGCTTACCCTGAGATTTGGGTTGGGGTGAGAGTGGGGTAATTTCTCCGAGGAGGAGGCATGACTGTGAATGATCAAGGTAACACCACTGTGCTAAGCATTTGCTTTTGAATGGCAAGGCTTTCAATATGCCCACACACCACAAATTGATCCTTGTATCTGTTTCATCACAACCGTTTCTTCTCCCACGCACGTATTCCAGTTTGAAAGCACGCTGCAATGGTGAGATTCCCGGGCTGTAACACCACCTATCTCGCCAACGTCCTCAACCTAAAGACATACAGGTGAAACCTACCAAACGTCCCCTCCTCCTCCTCCTTCTCAAATTCAGGTCTCACCCATGGCTTCAGACTTCTCAATCCAGAAGCGGGAGTGTTTTTTGACCCTGGCCAGGACGCCCCGAATTCCACGTCTACAGGGGCCAGAGGTTTGGGTACCCGGGCAGGTCACGTCTCCTTGTGCCCCGCGTGTACATCTCCAATATTCCGTTTGCAAAAGACAGGCTTCAGCTTCGTATATCCCCTACTACTAGGCAGAACACTCTCTACGCCCCTGCACGGGAGCCGGGTTGATAGTCTATAGGGCCGGGGAACAGGAGAGGCGACCTTTACCAAGTTCGCGTGCGGGCGCCAGGAGCCGCCGCCTCCACCCAGGCAGGGCCCGGCAGGTGCTGCGCACGAGCACCGGCCTCCTCCTGCCACCGCACGGAGCATGCCCAGCTCAGCTGTGCGCGGGTCCCCGCCCTCCCCGAGCCTCTTTCCGCTCCTCACGCCTCTCCCCCTCCTCTATTCCGAGGAACCGGCAGCTGAACTCCGCGTTGCCGGGTTTTTTGAGCCGCCGCGAAAGCAAGAAAGGAGGGGAGCGCGGCACCAGACCCAGCACCGGGTTCAACACCAGGATTGGTCGCAAGTAGGAAGCTTTTGCCACTACACCGGGACCCTCGGACTGTGTCGGCGCCGCCTTGAGGATCTCCGGGGCCCAGCGCTCAGGTGCTGAGGTAAGTGAGACACGAGCTGCCGGGATCCGACACCAGCCTGGGCGCACGGGCTCGCGGATCTGGGGGAAAGAGTACGGCCCTTGAAGGCTGCGGGGTGGAGAGGAGCTACCCGGGGCTCTCGCTTCTGCGAGGCTGCCTTGAACCGGACAACCCTGCAATGCCAGGGAAGTGGCCGCTGTGCGCCCTGAGCCCGGGAGGGACGGGGCCATACCAACGCCACTGTCACCCCCCACGGCGACCCTTCTCCTTTTTAGTCGGAAAATAAGTTTGTTGTACTGCGAGGCAGCCACAAAACAAGGAGCGGAGAGCCCGGAATGCCTCGGGAAGCTTTTCTTAGCTCCCTCAACTCGTTCTAGCTACTGCTCCCTCTCCGCGCGCGCTCTCCCCTGGCGCACGATTGCCTTCTAATGCCAATCCCGGGACTTGTGATGTTTCCGATATCCCAGCTGAAGCGGAAGGCGAACTCGGGCAGGTGTTGGAAAGGATTTAGGAACTAAGGGATTTAGGAGCCCGTAGGAGCTGTATTTCATTCAGACTCTGTGTGCGGGTCTCAGTGCTAAGCGCTGGGGGCAAAGCGGCCAATCACACTAACGAGGTCCCCGGTCTTGTGGCGCGTACCTGGTTTCCCCAGTCTCTGTCTAGGGAGCTTGCGAGGGTGGTGTTCGCGTCCAGCAACTTCAGCTGATGTCAATTTCCTTTGAGAGGCAAAAGCAATCGCCTCATCTCTCCGGACCCAGAAATGCAGTGAGATGTGTGCCAGGAGCCCCGCAGACACCAACCCGCTGGCCCGCCTTCTGCCAGAAAACCTTTGTGCAATTCCTTTCTTTGTGATTCAAGTGTATATTTTATTATTTGTGAAAGATGTGGAGGTGTGGGTAGGAGGACGTGGGCTCCTAAATCTCTCGGAACTAGTCAGGGAGTCTACTGCATGAAAACATTTTGCAGCACCGCGGAGCCGCTGCGAGGCGGCGGCTTGGCGCGGGAGGGAGCTAAGGCGGTGGGTTTTGCGCGGGGGTCTCCAGATTTGAACTGAAAAGGCTTGCGGAGGTTGTGTAGGGCGAATAAGTGTGCCTGATCACCTTGAGTATCATCTTCTGCGAGAAGAAGGGGAATATGGCAGATTTTGGGATGTGATGGAGGTTGTTTGCCCGGAAGAATTCTACCCCTGGGAGGAGTGTTCGTGGAACTTTTTCTAGTTTTCCTACTGGAATCAGCATGGGGGTGGGAGGGCATATTTGTCAGAATAGCGGGGTCTTTTAATTCCCAGAAAGCTCCTCCAGTTTACTGTGTTGGAAACCAGATGAGTCAAGGAGTAACTCTATGTAACTGATTTGGCTGTACTTAACAGAATAATGTGAAATGTGTTTGTATTCCTGCATGTTTGAGATTTAATGATTTATGTCCGTTAGGGAGTGGAGTAGGAGAGTCAAGACTTAGATTTAGTACAGGCAGGTCCACGTAGGAGCATTTCAAGCCGGCCTGATTAGCAAGTTCTTTCTTTTTCTCTATCTTTCTACCTATGTGGGTGAAAAAGGACAGTGTGCCATGGAAGCAGACACAATGAGGTGATTTTGTGGCTTTTAGGAGAAAATTTTTACATTCCCCCACCCCTAAGTTTACTCTTGCTATCTTCATCTTGATTTCATTCAAGACTGTGAATCTCCACAAGGGGTAGTGGCAACCGATTGATTGCTAAGAATCAAACCAAGCTCCATGAGAATAATTATTTTTGCAGCCTTGTAAAATGCTATTGATTTTTTGTTTGTTTGTTTAAACTGGCTTCAACTCTCCTGAGTTGATGAGGAAGGATCACGGTGATAAACCTCATTATTTTTTCATTCTGAACACTACAAGGTTGCTGGCAAGCACAGAACAACTGACCTTCTTAATAAGGAGGCAGGATTATAATAGAAGTGAAGGTTGTTCACGGCTGCAGGTCAGAACCATGAGGAAATTTCAACAAAGGCAGATGTCCTTATTTACAGCCTTTACAAAAAACGCTTTTCAGTTCCTTTGACTTGGGGAACTTTGTCTCCTCCAGTCAGTTCAGCACATCTTTCCATAATCAGTTTAGATTGACAGGAGTGACTAGAGAGCAAGCTTTTCAAATGCTTTTAGCTTTTTTGTCATCCACTTAATTTATCTAGCTGTTTTTTCCCTTCTTTTTGTTCAGAAGTGGGTTTTCTTTTCCTTTTTTATTTTTAACCTCTTAGCACTTAATCTCTTGGCTAGAATTTTTCTTCTGAAAGGTACACAGGACATGTATTACTTAAATTTTTGTCTTAAAATGTAAAAGAGACTTGATTAATTAAGGTGCTCAGCAGAAAACCCTCCATGATAGTTTTGAATTCATCTGCCAAGTGTATCTGATAACTTTATGGATAATCCTTTGTTATATTCACAGCATAAAGATGGAATGCACAATATTCTCTTTTTTAATGAAGGAAATTAATTTTTTTTTGAAAATTTGCTTTTAGATGAGTTTGAGCGAATTGATTTCACATGAATAGGTAAGGGTGTATGCACATAAAGATGCACAGAGTTTTGTTTTTTGATGTGCTTTAAATTTGATGGAAGCAGGGTTTATTATCTAGATTAACTGCTTTTCATTTTATTATTTTATACTCCTGTCTGAAGAAAAGTTGTCCATATATCACTAACATTTATGTTTAAGTTATACATGTATATTATTATATTGATATGACACAGATTACAAAGCATACACAGAAAGAAAATAAAGAATGAATAAATACAAAATTATAAGCAGAAGTTGAATATTGTTTTCATGGATTCCAGCAGATTGTTTTGCACAGTTCTATGGTTGGTGTGGATGTTTTACCTTTATGACCTTATTTTTGGCTGTACTAGTCATCATCCCTGATACTGTAGCCAGCTGCATAACTGGCTGTGTCTCCTGTAAAAGATGGGTTCATGTTTGTTTCCATGCTATGGACATATCTATTTGGATGGAATGAGGCATGAGAGATAATTGTGTTTGTGAGGGGGACATCCTAGATCTTCCTAACTGGATGCATAAATGAAAACAAAATTAAAGAATGAAGTTCCATCAATCAAGAAGTGAGGAAAACAGGGACTAAATGAATGAAGAAAGAAATGACCCTTTCCACATTGCTGTATCATGTGGGGGGGTGGAAAAATAATTTACCTTGGAGCAGATTAAACTGAATCCAAAAGTGGCTCTACCATTGGTTACTTTCATGATGTCAGGCAGTTGGTTCCATTACTTATTTGCCTCACTATAAAATTTTGCTAACATCTAATTCATAGCATCCCAGTGGGAATTAAGTTTGAGAGTATAGAGAAAGAGCCTGGCTGTATTAGATTGGGTAGGTTAATAGCTATAACAGATGAACCCCAGAAGTATTCTGGTTCAGATATGAAATGTGCTCATTTCTCGTTAATGTGTAGGCTCCTGACTGGACGGCACTACTCATCCAAAGTGCGATTCAGAGTCCATTCTTCATTCATCCCATGCCTCTGCCCGTTAGCAGGGTCACCCTGCCCATCTGCATCAGGCTATAGACAGGGGACAGACTTGGAGGATAATTGGCCAGGTCTGAAGTGGCACATATGTCACTCTTGCTTGCATTGTGTTGTCCAGAACTCAGTCCTATGGGGATGTATCTTTCAGGGAGGCTGGGAAATGTAGTCTAGCTGTGTAGTCAGGAAGAAGAAGAAATGGTTTGGTGAACCACTAGGATTTTCTTCCATGCTAATACCATGGGTAGCGTTTACTCTGTGTTCAATAAATATTGCTTCCCTTTCTTCCTGCAATCCTATTTTCCTAGCCAAAAGACAGGAACAGATATAAGAAATGAAGTAATAGTAGAAACAAAGGCATATATAGTGCTAATTATGTTCCAGATACTTTTTTTTCCTAATCACTTTGTCCTCCTGGAAGGGATCATTATTGTCTCTACTGTGTAGAGGAGGAAAACAGGAATGGAAGGGTTAAGTCATTTGCCTGGCATAGCTAGTAGGTGACTGAGCTGGGATTTGAACCAGGTTTTCTAGCTTCAGAATCCATTTTCTTAACAGCTACACTGTACTGCCTCTTTGTTCTTGCTTCAGTACTTTTCTTACTTAAATACTTGGACCACCTTTTCCTCTTGTATGTATATAAGAAAGTTTCCAGGAGAATTAAAAATCCTGAAGAAGAAAAAAAGTATATCTAATCGAAAGCATACTAGAGTAGAATTAGATGTGCTGTAGGTTTATCTTGAGTACTTACCAAGTTCAAGGGAAGATATTTAAGTAGGACCTCCACTACAATGTTCTTTCACTTTGGAGAAACAAATTGCCAGGATCTGTGTCCTGAATTACCACTTTTCTCTTACGTTTCCATGGTGGGTATTCTGTTTTGCCACTTTCAGGCTACAGTATGTGAGGATAAATTCCTTCTCAATTTGTAATGAAGCAAGTGTTGGTAAGTTCACAGCTAAAATATTCTCCTGATCATCCTTTCGATCCATGGCATGGCTCTTCATAGAACATGCCTACCTCCCAAGAAAGGAATCCCTCCTGTTTTTCTCTCAGCCTTGCAATCATTTTTTCATTATTTCCTGCATAACTACAGATGCCTCTGTAACTCTAGGATCTCCTGAAAGAAATGATCCCTCTTCTTGCACTCATATATCGTCTTGTCCCTCTTAGGTTAGAGAATATTTCTGATGTCACCTTTCGTATGTATTTGCCTTTTGCAAAAATGCTCATTGCAATTTGGTGTTTAGTGGCTGCAGTGGAAACTTTTGCCAAGAAAATTCTCCTTTGAACCTGATAGAATCATGTTTCTTCTTGTTCAGCATGTGTTTGTGGCATTTTCACAATTAAAAAAATTGATGATATATACCGTCTCACAATGTAGGTAAGCAGATATACTGTATACTTATCAGTTACCTCTTTCAGGAAAGTGCCTTGTTCATTTCCTCCTGACTTTCCCTAAAAGCACAATTGTCCTAAATTCCCCATCCTCCCAATTTTCTTCACTTCTTTGCTATATGTATTTGTGTGTGTGTGTGTGTGTGTGCACATGTCTTTTCAAGCCTCTTCTTTGCTTTAATGACATTGTTGTAATGAAAAAGTTCTAACATGCTTCCTGTCAAGGAGCCAAGTCTCACAGGGCCTTGTGACAAGCCAACACTACCTGTAATGGATAATCTTGAAATTTGCAATGACTTAAAATGACTTCTTCCTTCTTGCTCATGAGGTGATCCATTGCTGGCAGCATGTTTCCTGGTTGAGTTGCTTCCATGTGGTCATTCAGGGGTTCAGGTTCCATATACTCTTGTGGCTTTGTCTTCTTCTAGGTCCCTAGAATCCTCATCATTAAGCCAGAGTATGAGAGGCAGGGAGAGAAATTTCAAGAGACATCTCATAAGAAATTATTTTACGCCCAGCCTGGAGGTGGTTTCATGACTTTAGCCCACATTCTATTGAGCTGAACTCAGGTTTTTGGCCTTTCCTCACTTTTAGGGGAGCTGGGAATTGGAAATATAGCTTGGTGCCTCTTAGGAAAGAAAGACAGGTCTCCAATGAATGCATGTGAGATCTTCAGCTAATTCTCCTTTTCTCTCTGTAGGGAGAGCACAGACATCAATTATTTGCCATTCCTTCCAGTTACAGACCCCAATTTTACCTCGGGCCTCTATTACTGTCCCGTTCCTAGTACATGTGGTCTGGCTGAGACTACATTTCCTGCTTAAGGATTGAAAAATGTCTCCCAGGCCTGGCGAGGAGGAGCACGGAGTCTCCCCTTCTACAGTATTTTTTCAAGAATGGACATGGGCTCCAATGAGAACCACGGAGGAGCCGTAAGATGTATTGCTGCTTCTCAGTGGCTGAAGGTAGGTACGTGCAGGCCCCTTAACCAATTACTATGGACAGGGAGATTAGAGTCAGGAAGGATGTGTGTCTGCCACTGCTGTGGAGGTCACCATGCATGTACTTGAGAAAAGCAGCCAGCAGAAGGGAAGTCAGAGGAGAGAAGGAGAGAAACTCCGTCCTCTTATATGGCTTAAGCCCTTGAATCCAGCTAATGTACCTTTTGAATTTTCAGCTTTGTGAATTCATCAAGTCCCCTTTGACTTACACTGGTTTGTGTTAGATTTCTATCATCTTGCAGTCAGTTCTGATGTATTAGATCAAGGAGAAAAAAAGAGGGAACAATTATGGATAGGGGTTGGGGAAATCTAGTTTTTGTATTTTTGGTTTTTGTTTCCCCTGAACTATCTGATAGTGCCATTATCAGTTGTGCATCTAACAGTGATTCTACTCCCTTGAAATAAATGAGGCTTCCAGTCAAAACTCATTTAAATTGATATTCTACTACCTAGGTACACATATCCCTTACTAAATCATAAAGCCAAAATTCTCATTTTCATGAAAGCCTTTCTTTCATACTAGGTCTGTGGAAGGGATATGGAGGTAAAATCACATCCTCATTCTTAGTTCTCTCTTCTAAGATTTATTCTGATCCCTCCTAGATGATGTTCTCCTTTCCAACCACACTTGGCCATCCCCTTTTCTGTCAGGTCTGCAGTACCTGGCTAAACCTAGTCTAGTCATCCTAGAACTTGTCATGTGATCTTTTCCCACACCTTTGTTAACATTGTCACTCTGTCTGGTCTACTTTTGCTGTCCTTTGCCACAGTGTTAATTACAGTTTGTACAGTGCCCAATAAAGTTTCTTTCAGTAGAATTTGGGCATAAAGAGTAGCCCCCTTCTCTGAATGTTATCCTATTGTACTTTTTTTGCCATGTCACTAATATAACAAGCATGGGTTGACCAACATTTCCAATGTTCCCAGAAGTGAGGTGTTCTCAGGATGCTGGACAATCAGTTTTAGAACTGGAAAAACTGGAATAAGTTCCTCATCTCACCCACTGCATATAATAACTCATACTTCACATCACCCTATACTGTGTGAGTTCTTTGAGACAGAGGATAAGAGCTTGAAATTGGCAGTCAGACAATTCTTACCAGTCCCTACCAGTTATTTTATACTAGCTGTGTGATTGTGTAACTGACAAGTTATCTTCTATTTCTTGGATCTAATTTCTTTGTCTGTTTAGTGGGATAATATGCATTTTTTAGGGTTGTCATTAAGTAACACAATAAATTAAGTCAGTGTAGTGATAAGAGCATCTATAAAACTGTAGTACAAAAAGGCAAAAGGGTTTTGTGAAGATGAAATCGAGCAGAGCATGCGAAATACTTGGTACAGTGCCTAAATCCTAGTACACTTCCAGTACGCATGATTTTATTGACTATTGTTATTCATTCTTGAGTTTCTCTGGCTTAAAACATGGTAGAAACTAACAATGCAATTAAAACTCAGAGAATACATGTTCATGGAGCATTAGTGATATTGCAAGGACTTTGAAATAAGTGGAGCAATCAAGTCAGTGAGAGTTAATAAGAAATATTTGAGATGGATTTTCAGTCTTTGAAACTTGAAATAGCAGGAGTTGGCTGCATGATTAGTTCCTCTTTAATCAGGGTTTTATTTTTCTTGCTTATTTGAAGTCAGAGTCTCTCATTTTAATGGTTTGGAAAGAAAATATTTTCAGTATTTGCAAGGGTCAGTTTGAGCTCATGACCCTAAAAATATTTTCACTATGAATGAAATAAAAGTGTTGCATATCTAGGAAAGGAGTTTGGTACCATAAGAAAATGAGGATTAGGATAGCAGAATCTCTGTTGATTGTATAATGATCTTGATATTAAAAATAAAACACACTAAAAAATGTCCTTTTTTTTTTTACTATGGTAAAATATCCTTTCTAACTTTGAGCTAAATTTGTGTGTGTGAAAAAACTTTGTGTCCTATACAATTGTACCAACATAAAATTGACTATATATGTTGCCTATGCCTTTCAAGTTTGCCATGGAAATTTCCAGTGAGGGACAGGTGTGATGTGTGTTTATGCTGAGATGAGCCTAGTTTAGACAATAAGGAGATCAAATAAACAAAAATGACATGACTCGAATTCCAAAATATGTTTTATAAGGCTTGATTCTAGGCACATTTCCACAATTTTGAGTTGAATAAATTTGCATTGTTACTATATTGTGATGGCTCTTCTGCTATCACATATAAATATGAATATTTTTGTCTTTGGTGACTCATTTGATAAGCTTGTTAGCCAGCTATTGATTCTAGACTGTGCAAATTATCAAATTAAGTGGGAGTCCAAGCATTATTTTTACTATGTTTAAGTAAAGAAATAATAACTACTGAGTCACACTTGTAATTCCTAGCAAATATTATAGTACGTATGTACTTATCTGGGATTATTGGAACTAAATTGTTATAAATAGAGGTGACTTTGTAGTCTCAAAATAGTTTTTTAAATGGAAATCTCTGTAAAATGTATTATTTTCCTGCTTAAACAGGTGACAGCATAATTTACTTCTTAATGGCATGTGATCACCATGAGAACATGGTATAGTAGTTTAGAATAGAGCATGGGCCTTGGATCAGACAAACCTGGATTTAAATCTTTGTTCTACCACTTAGTAGCTGTGTGATCTCGAACAAGTTCTTAACTCTTCCAAGACAGTTTTTTCTTCTGTGAAATGAAGTTGATAGTCCCATGGAGATGTTAGGATCATTTAATGTATGAGTTTAAGACTTTAGTACGTGTCCATGGCACATTCTAAGCACTAAACACTATTTGTTAACCTCATACCGCACAGATGTTTTAAAAAAAATTTTGTTAAAGCAATGATTGTTATTTAGGACTGTGTGACAGGACCCCTTCGAGTACTGCTGAGATGTTGGTGCCTACATTGAATGACCACAGCCTTCTATGACTTTCTGCTGCCCCCAGATTGTCCTCTATGATGCCTTGCTTTAGTGAACCAGTCTTTTCTATTTTTTTGTTATTATTATCCTTTGCCCTTTGTGAATTAGAGAAATCAAATGTATAACTGTCCAAATGGTATTCATGTTAAGAGTAAATAGGTTCTGAGTGAGGCTCAAAAGGACCCTTTTCCTTTCTTGTGTGTGTGTTTGTGCATGTGTGTGTGTGTGTGTATGTGAGACAGAGACTGAGAGTGAGAGAGAGAGAGAATAGTAGTATATGGATGCTTCATATTTCTTAATGGCTGTTTAGAGCTTTAACTCCTCTCACTGGCTGTTAACATATGTGATGGTTTGAAGCAGTATGTACCTCTAAAAATCATGTTCTTAAATTGAATCCACTCCTGTAGGTTTGTATTCATTGTGACTAGGACCTTTTGATGAGGTTACATCAGTTGAGGTGCAACCCACCTCAATCAGAATGAGCCTCAATCCTCTTACTGGAGTCCTCTGTAGGAGAATGAAATTGAGACAAGAGAGAAAGCCATGGAAACAAGAAGGTGAAAGCATTGGAACCTGGAAGAGAAGGAAAAAACCAGCAGACCCTGTCATGTACTTTGCCATGTGGCAGAAGAGCCAAGGATCACTGGCAGTTTGTTTTTGGGAAGAAAGCATGCCTTGATATTGCTTTGATTTGGACATTTTCTCAACCTCAAAACTTGTAAGCTCATAAATTCTCCTTTTTCAAGCCAGATCATTTCATGGTATTTGCTTTAAGCAGCTTAGGAAACTAAAACACCATACTACAGAAAATAGAAAATTACCTGCTTTAGTATTATTGTCACATATATTTGTAAGGTGTCTTATAGCAGTACCACATTTTGAAGATTCCAATGTTAGAGCTGTGTGGAATGTTGGCTCTCTTACCTGCAGTACAGTAAATTACCAGTCAAAAGTCTATACTCTGAGTTCATGGCATTTATTGTGTAAAAAGTTCTATTTTATTTTCTTTAACACATTTCAAAGTCTCATTCACCAGTGACTAGAATCTAACTTAAAATTTCTAGCGTTTCCCTCCAATTTTTTAAACTTAATTGTCAGAATTATAGACACAGCAACAATACAAGATACTGTTTAAGATGGCTATTACATGTGTGTGCATGCATTATGTAACTTAGCCTTATTGTGAATTTATAGTTCCATTAATTTTTTAACTTTTTAAATTGTATAGTATAACAAAAAAGCAAAGAAATTAAAAAAAACAATAGTTTTCAAAGTACGCTTCAACAAGTGGTTATAAGACAGATCCCAGAGTTTGTCATGGGCTGCCATATATATGATTCTCCTAGATTTTTCCTTCTAGCTGCTCCGGAATATAGGAAGCTAGAGAGCTTAAAATACATTTTTGTCATCACAATCACATTTTTTTCTTTTTTTTGTGAAAAATAACATATATATACAAAATAGCTATGAATTTTAAAGCACAGCACCACAATTAGTTGTAGAACATATTTCAGATTTTGACATGGGTCACAATTTCACAGTTATAGCTTTTTACTTCTATCTGCTTTAAATACTGGAAACTAAATAGATATCAGTTTAATGATTTAGCATTCATACTCAATTGTTAAATCCTATATTCTCTATATAATTCCACCATCACCTTTGATCTTTCCATAACTCTCTTTAGGGTTGTTTGGGTTATGGCAGTTCTAAATTTTTGGTATTGGAAGGCTCTGTCACTAATATGAGGTAAGGAGCTGGAACTATCTGATGTTCTGGAGAGGCTAGGCTAGGTTTCAGGACTTATCTGGACCAGGGACCCATCTGGAGGTTGTAGGTTTCTGGAAAGTTACTCTAGTGCATGGAACTGTTGTAAATCTTATCTATTGCCCTAAGTGTTCTTTAGGATTGGCTGGAATGGTCCTGGTTGGGGTTGGCGGGTTATGATAGGTAACAAGGTCTACCTGAAGCAACCTCCAGAGTAGCCTCTTGACTCTATTTGAACTCTCTGTGCCACTGATACTTTATGAATTATACTTCTTTTCCCCCTTTTGGTCAGGATGGAATTGTTGATCCCATGGTGCCAGGTCTGGATTCATCCCTCGGAGTCTTCTCTCATGTTTGTCAGGGTGACTTTCACCCCTGGATGTCATGTCCCACAAAGGGGGAAGGGCAACGATTTCACTTGCAGAGTTGGGCTTAGAGAGACAGATGCCACATCTGAGCCACAACAGAGGTCCTCCAGAAGTAACTCTTAGGCATGCCTATAGGTAGTCTAAGCTTCTCCGCCACCTACATGAGCTTCACAAGAGTAAGCCTCATGATCAAGAGCATGGTCTATTGGTTTGGGTATCGCTAAAGTTTGACACAGTATCAGGGGATTTTCTGATATTAAGGTTTAATAGTTTCATATTCTTTCTCCCTTCCCTCAGAGGACTTTGCCAATACTGTTGATTGGATGTTTTATGGTTGTCTATTACAGCAAGCCACTGTATCAGAACTGAGGTGCAATTAGTGTTATTTTGAGATTCTGTTTTGAAGATCTGGTTTGGGCTATAGTCAAGAATCTTGTATATTAAAACGAATAAATTATCAAATAGGCTCCTATTCATATTCTTTCTGCTTCAGCTATATCCTGTCTTACCATCCTGCATCAAGCAAATGCTGACATGTGACAGAATAAATGTGTAAAAATGGTTCAAGTTGTACAGAGTCGAATGTGATTGAATATTTATAAAAGATGTACACTTCTTATTGTTTGTAAACTTGAAAATACTGGTAAATGAATTTCTGTTTATTCTGAAGAATAGCAGTCACTTTAGAAGTGCTTTTCATTTCAAAACTTAGCATGCCTAACGGTAATGACTTGGTATATTAATAGCTATACAGAAAGAGTTTTACAAATTTAAAGAGAAACAAGTTAATGTTATTTTACTTTCTACATAATTTTTTTAAATTTAATTTTATATTTTGTTGATATATATTATATATTCACATACCGTGTAATCATCCAAAGTGTACAATCAGTGGTTCATAATATGCATTTGTCATCACGATCAACTTTTTTTTTCTTTTTTTGTGAAAAATAACATTTATACAGAAAGGCAGTAAGTTTCAAAGCACATCACAACAATTAGTTGTGGAACAGATTTCAGAGGTTGGTTTGGGTTACAGTTGCACAATTTTAGATTTTTGCTTCCAGCTGCTCTAAGATACTGGAAACTAAAAGAAATATCAATATAATGATTTAGCACTCATATTTATTTGTTAAAACCTGTAGTCTCTGTATAACACCGCCAACACCTTTGAGCTTTCTCCCAATCTTTAGGGGTATTTGGGCTATGCCCAGTCTAGCTTTTTCATTTCGGAAGGGCTGTTGATACTATGGGATAGGCAGTTGGAACTAGTTGATGTTCTGGAGCAGCTGGCCCCTCCGCATTTCAGGGCTTATCTGGTCCAGTGACCCATCTGGAGGTGCGTACTTTCTATGTATTTTTATAAACTTCTAAAAATTAAACATTTTCGGTATGTTTGTTTTAAAATTGTCTGTTTTTCCTCCTTATATGTAGGCTTACTGTCTACTTTATGGAACTCAAAGTATTTATATCATGAATTGTTTTGTTTATAGTTTGTCATTTAACCTCATTACTTAGATGTCTTTATTATTTTTATATTATTCTTTCTATATTTCTAATACAATGAGAGCTTATTTACTGTTTTCCATTGTGATATTTAAGAAAAAATTATTGTATTAACTGATATAAAGCCCACAGTGTCACATTTTAACCACATTCAAGTGTACAATTCAGTAGTATTTATTTTATTATCAATATTGTGCTACCATCACTCATATCCATTACCCCAGTGTTTTTATCTCCCACAAACAGGAACTACTCACCCATTAAGTTAATGGTCCCTCTTTCTGCCTCACCTCTTCTGCCCCTGGTAACCGATAAACCATTCTCCGTCTCCGTGAAGTTGCTTCTTCTAGGTATTTCATGTGAGCAATGTTATATAATACTTGTCTGCTTGTGTCTGGTTTATTTCACTTAATATGATGTACTCAAGGTTCATCCATGTCACAGCATGCATTGGAACTTCCTTTTTGTGACTGAATAATACCCCATTGTATGTTTATACCCTGTTTTGCTTGTCCATTTATCCATTATAGGATGCTTGGGTTGCTTCTACCTTTTGGCTGTTGTGAACAATGCTGTTATAAACAGTGGTGTACAAATGTCTATTTGAGTCCTTGCTTTTATTATTTTGGGTATTTTCCCAGAAGTGGGATTGCTGGATCATATGGTAATTTTATTTTCAATTTTCTGAAGAACCGCCAAACCAATTTCCACAGTTGCTATACATCTCTACAGTGCCACCAACAAAGTGTATGGGTTCCTATTTTTCTGTATTTTCTCCTAAACTGTTATTTTCTGCATTTTTTTAAATGACAGCCATCCTAGTAGGTGTGAAGTGATATGTTGTGGTTTTGATTTGCAATTTCCTGATGGCCAATGGTTTGTAAGCATCTTTTCATGTGCTTTTTTGCCATTTGTGTATCTTTGGAGAAATATCAAATTAAACCCTAATTCAAAAAACCATATTTTGAATTAGGTTTTTTTTTTCTTTGTTTTCTTACATGGGCAGGCACCGAGAATCAAACCTGGGTCTCCAGCATGGCAGGCAAGGGCTCTGCGTACTGAGCCACCATGGTCTGCCCTTGAATTAGGTTTTATTTCTTTTGTTATTGGGATGTGGGAGTTCTTTATATTTTTTGGATATTTAACCCTTTATCAGATTTAGAATTAGCAATTATTTTTTCCCTTTCTGTAGGTTGTCTTGTTCACTTTCTTGATAATATCCTTTGATATACAAAGTTTTAATTATTACAAAGTCCATTTTATCTAGTTTTTTTCCTTTTTTGTTCTTGTTTTGCTGTCATATCTAAATCACTAAAATCCATTGTTTTTACTTTTTTCTCCAATTATCTACTAACCTAACTCAAGTTAGAATCAAGTGATTGACAGACCCCATCCTGTCCTTAAATTATCTGCCATTAGATTATACCCCAAATAAAATAGATCATATAGAAACTACTATTTTTTTTTCTAAGTGATGCTTCTTAGCACAGACCAAATGTCCGTGACAATCCTTAAGCATATACTCTCAATGCAAAGAATGATAAAAACTCAGCCATCTCTTATGCCTAAGCTTTTGGATGTCACCACCACCAACTGCCTGAATTACCATTGCTGAGTAACTAAAGGAATGTAGGGGCTTCCTGTATATATATGAAAATGATATAATTTATTTTCCATCAGTAGGGACTATTTGCATTCTTTATTTATCCCTGTTGTTATGTATCCAATATCCTTGACTCAGAACATGCATTTGGACTGGGCCTAGTTATCTAGTCCATTGTTCAGTAAGGAATCTCATTCATACAGGAACTTTGCTCATGACCTTGAAGTCACTGTAGTCCATAGATTGACATGTCCTGGGAGCTTGTGAGAAATGCAGAACTTTGTCCCCTATCCCAGATCTATTGAATCAGAATCTTCATATTAACAAGTGATTTGTATATGCATTAAATATTGAGAGGCCTTGATTAACATCATAGTCTTAACTAAGTGAAACATCGGGTCTTCTGTTTCTTGTCCAGTGTGTCAAGCCTGCTTATTTGTATATTAATGACCAATACTTGAGGATTAGGGATAGGTACAGTTGAATTTGACCAAAGGATTATCAGAGTCTAGTGTGGTAGATGTATGTATATATATAAATTGAAGGTGGAGTTTGGTCAATATGAATGAAATAGACAATGCTTTGAAAATCATTGAAGGAAGACTTTATGATTAGTCACATCATGTTCTCATAATTTTCTGCATGACATCCTTAGTGGTAGAGTATCTCAAGCCATTTTTGCTCTGGCGGAAGGTCAGGTGGGCCTGGGAATACTACGTCAACCATCACACCCATGGTCAGCCCTTCATGAGTACTTAAGCAGCTAGTTCAAAAGATAGGTTTCTGGTGTAGACATATGAAAACATGTTGCCTATGATTTCAAGGAGCTCTTTACTTCATCTAAAAAGAAAACTAAAATTACAGGTGATGCGGGATATGATGGTGACATTTGCAGAGAGATTATTGGGAGAAATTGATAATTTGAGATAAGGTAGGAAGTTGGGCAGAGTTTACAAGTAGGGGTTAGAAAAAAACATTTAAGGAGGGTAGAGGGTGTATGATGGCCTGGGGGCATGTTCAGAGATGGGTGTGGGTGAACTTTAAGGATGTCAGAGGGTGGTAGCAGGGACTTTGTGTTACACAACTTCACAGACTAGAAATGTTAGTGCTGTCTGCAGAGTTGGACAGAGACAACCAATGACAGTGTGATTGATGCATCATGGAATTGGGTGAAGAAGCAATCTCAGGATATGAAACAAGTGGGGAATATGGGGAATTTGGGTGATATTCTTCAGACCATAGAAAGCCATTACAAGATTTTTAAAGGGGCAGGGTGAGATCAGATTGTTAAATTTCACAAATTCATCTGAATCAAACATGGCGATCTGAATGATGGGTTAAGGGTGGTTTGTGGGGCGGCATCAGCTTCTGTCCACACTTTTAGATTTATGCCTGAACTCTGTTTAGTTCTTACTTCCTATTCTGATTCATTTTTATCATGCCATGTAACAGTAAACTGGGTACAAAAGTACATTTGCATTTTATTTAGATAAAGTATTTATACTTGTTTAATGCATTTCATATTTAAACCCATTATGCACATGGATTAACAAGTGATTTGGGGCTTAAATGAGAGAACTGAGAAAATGGGTAAACAACAAAGTTGATTGTGTATATAAGAGAAAAAGAGAGCATCTCACAAGGTAATTAAGTGCTTTTATTTTGTAGCATCAGAATAATTATCTCACGGCTGTAGGATTCCAAATGGACAATTTCAGTTGAGTACAGGGCACTTTTTTTTTTCATTTTAATACAGATTTTATTTGGAATGTCACAGGTTTATGCAGCAAGATATGCAGGGCCCATCTGTTGCCCAGTGTATTTTCAGATTTCATTCCATATCTCTCCCCTGTGACTGAGGTACATTCTGTTGTTTCTATCCTTAGATATTATTAAATGGAAAATAATGTTTTTTGACATTTTAGATAGATGCCATTGATACTATAGTGGATTTTTTCTTTCTTAAGTCACAGGAACAAAGTCTTTTTTGTTTTCTTTTGGCATGGGCAGACTCTGGGAATTGAACCCGGTCTCCGGCATGGCAAGCAAGAATTCTGCCACCATGCCACAGTTGCACCAAGTTTCATTTCTTAACAACAAAACTCTTACTCTCTGTGTGGCCTTGGTGGATGATAAATCCAGAGCCCATTTTCCTACTAGGAAGAAGGCTAGGAATGCCCGGCAGCTTCCTCAGCCAGGTCATTCCTCTCACTGCCCCAGTATAGCAAAGGAGGAGATATGTGACCCAACCTTGGATTTTTGGACCCTCTCCTCATATGTGGAATCTTGATTTTGATAATATAATGATTGAAGAATTAACTAGTAGAGTTTATACTTTTTACTGTGGCAGGATCATCTCCAGGCTGTCCAATTTTATGTGCTACAGGAATTCCTGTGCTCCAGGAATTTTTGGAGCTGCTTGGCTTTCAAATTCTCTGTTCTCTCCCGTGAATTCACCATATCCTTTCTATAAAGTTTTTTGCTTAGATTTGCAGAGTTGGTTATTCTTGCTTACAACCAAAGAACTGTAAAGAGAAATGGAGGTCTTCCCAGCATTTACACATGTTTGGAGATGTCATGGTCAGGTTCATGTGTCAACTTGGCCAAATGGTGGTACCTGTTTGTCTGGTTGGGCAAGTGCTGGCTTGTCTGTTACAGTCAGGACATTTCATAGAATTAAATAATGATCACATCAGCTGCATCCACAGCTGGTTCCATTTGTAATCAGCCAAGGGGCGTGTCTTCTGTAGTGAGTGATGTGTAATCTAATCACTGGAAGCCTTTTAAGGAGGATTCAGAAGAGACAGGCTCTTTTCCTGTCTCGGCCAGCAAACCTCTCCTGTGGAGTTTCTCCAGACCCTCCATCAGAATCGTTGGCTTCACTGCCTGCCCTGTGAATTTTGGAATCTGCATTCCCATGGTTACGTGAGACACTTTTATAAATTTTATATTTATGAGTGTTCCCTGTTGATTCTGTTTCTCTAGAGAACCCTAACTAATACAACTTGATACCAGAAGTGGGGTGGTTCATAAGAAACAATCATAAAAATAGGTTTTTATGAATGGTCTCTACTCTGACTGGACTCAGAGGCGCTGAGGACTCTGATTCACCTAATCAGAATGACACTCCCAATCCGTGGAATGAGTTGACAAAAGAGATGGTCAAAATATCACCATTCGATTCTCCTAATGCTTTGCTTGTACAAAGCCAGGCTCTGGGAGATAATGTTTTTGACATTTTTACGGAGTTTTGTTAAAATAAAAGGTATAGAGATGTTGGTTGGTTGTTGTTAGATACACTGGGTACATTAAGGAGTGAAAGAGATGGGCTTAAGGCTTCAAATGAGAAGCTGAACTCCTGTCTGACAGATGTAGAAGTTTCTATGAGTATCCTGAAGAAAAATCTTTTTCCTGTAGCTGCAGACTTGAGATCTCCAAAAATCAGACTCAAAATCTTATTGTTAGAGTAGCAGCTTTACAATGTAAACTGAAATCTCAAAGTTGCATGATGTCTGCTGTTAAAGTGAGGGCATTGATTGGAAAGGAGTGGGACCCTGAAAAATGGGATGGTGACATATGGATTGATAATGATGTCAGGGGTGAGGTTGAAACTCTTGGTCATGCTGAGTCTTCTCTAGATAACCCTGTAATAGTCTGTCCTGAAGACATAACCGCCCCACCTCCAGCCTGCCTTGAGGAGTTGGCCACCCAACCTCTTCCTGAAGGGATTAGCCCTAGAGTGATTAATCCTGTTTCACCAGATGAAACTGCAAATAAATGCCCTGAAGCAAATGGCTTGGAAGATAGTTCTAATTCTTTTCATGATCCACCCCCTCCACCCTCATTCTTCCAGACCAATAAATAGACTAAAGTCCCAACAGGCCCCTAAAGGTGAGGTACAAAGTATCACACATGGGGAGATATGTTGCACTCCAAAAGAACTGTGTGAGTTTTCCAATTTATGTAGACAGGAATCAGGGGAATATGTGTGACAACGGATTTTAAGGGTGTGGGATAATGGTGGGAAGAATATAAAGCTGGATCAGGCTGAATTTATTGATATGGGTCCACTAAGCAGAGATTCTGCATTCAGTGTTATAGCTCGAGGGGTTAGAAAAGTATTAACACTTTATTCTGATGGTTGGTTGAAATATGGATCAAAAGGTGGCTAATATTACCTGAGGTTGAAATGCCAGAACTGCCCTGGTATAACGTAGATGAGGGGATCCAGAGGCTTAGAGAGATTGAAATGTTAGAGTGGATTTATCATGCAAAGCCTGCTCTTACACCCCAGGAATATCCAGAGGATGCACCTTTTACCAGAACAGTGAGAAATAAATTTGTAAGACTAGAGCTACATCCCTGAAGAGCTCTGTAGTTGCACTTCCCAGTAGGCCAAATATTACTGTAGGAACTGATGTCACTGAGCTGGAATCCTTAAACACAATGTGAATGACGGGATACCAAGTTGGCAGAAGCCAGGTGGCAGAAGTTAATCACCAAAGACAGGGTGGACGTGGCTATTATAATAGACAGCACTCAAAGCAGGAGTCAAAATTATATGACTCGCAGAGATTTGTGGCATTGACTAGTAAATCATGGGATACTTAGAAATACAATAGGAGGGCAGTCTACTAAATTCTTGTTCGAGCTCTGTAAATAAAAGAGTTCTAGGTCAAGTGAACAGAAGTCTAACCTGAATTACAAAGACACAGGGTCACAGCCCTTTAATCAATTTCCAGACTTGAGACAGTTTACAGACCCAGAGCCCCTAGAATGAAGGGGAGGCCAAGTCCATTTGAGGGAGAACCCTGTTACACTGCCACAAATTTATGCTGTTAATCTTCCCCAAGGAGACCAATGGCCTTTTACCAGGGTAACTATGCATGGGGAAAAGGAAATGATCAGATATTTTGGGGATTATTAGACACTGGTTCAAAAGTGACATTAATTCCAGGGGACCAAAAATGTCACTCTGGTCCACGAGTCAGAGTGGGGGCTTATGGACGTCAGGTGATCGATGGAGTTTTAGCTCAGATCTGTCTCACAGTGGGTCCAGTGGGCCCCCGGACCCATTCTGTAGTTATTTCCCCAGTTCCAGAATGTATAATTGGAATAGACATACTGAGTGTGCTGGTTTCAAAGGAAGTATGCCCCCTAAGAAAAGCCATGTTTTAATATAAATCCCATTTCATAAAGGTAGAATAATCCCTATTCAATACTGTATGTTTGAAACTGTAATGAGATCATCCCCCTGGATGATGTGATTTGGTCAAGAATGGTTGTTAAACTGGATTAGGGGACCTCCACCCATTTGGGTGGGTCTTAATTGTTTATTGGAGTTCTATAAAAGGGGAAATGTTTTGAAGAAAGAGATTCAGAGAGAGCAGCACCATGAAGCAGAGTCCACCAGCCAGTGACCTTTGGAGATGAAGAAAGAAAACACCTCCCGGGGAGCTTCATGAAACCGGAAGCCAGTAGAGAAAACTAGCAGATGACGATGTCATGTTCACTATGTGCCCTTCCAGCTGAGACAGAAGCCCTGATTGTGTTCACCACATGCCTTCTCACTTGAGAGAGAGACCCTGAACTTCATTGGCCTTCTTAAATCAAGGTATCTTTCCCTGGATGCCTGTGACTGGACATTTCTATAGACTTGTTGTAATTGGGACATTTTCTCGGCCTTAGAACTGTAAACTAGCAACTCATTAAATGCCCCTTGTTAAAAGCCATTCTGTTCCTGGTGTGTTGCATTCTGGCAGCTAGCAAACTAGAACACTGAGCAACTGGCGGAATTCCCACATTGGTTCTCTAACTCATGCAGTGAGGGCTATTATGGTGGGAAAAGCCAAGTGGAAGCCAGTAGAACTGCCCCTACCTAGCAAAATAGTAAGTCAGAAGCAATACCAGATTCCTGGAGGGATTGCAGTGATTACTGCCAGTCTTAAGGGCTTGAAGGATGCAGGGGTGGTGATTCCCACCACATCCCCATTCAACTCTCCTATTTTGTCTGTGCAGAAAACAGCTAGGTCTTAGAGGATGACCTTGGATTATTGTAAACTCAACCAGGTGGTAACTCCAATTGCAGTTGCTGTTCCAGATGTGGTATCATAGCTTGAGCAAATCAATACATGCCCTGATACCTGGTGTGCAGCTGTTGATCTGAAAAATACTTTTTTCTCAATAGCTGTTAGTAAAGACCACCAGAAACAATTTGCTTTCAGGTGGCAAGGTCAGCAGTGTACTTTCACTGTCCTACCTCAGGCGTATATCAACTCTGCAGCCCTATGTCATAATCTTGTCCTCAGGGACCTTGATCATTTCTCCCTCTCACAAAACATTACACTGGTCCATTATATTGATGATATCATGTTGATTGGACCTAGTGAGCAAGAAGTAGCAACTACTCTAGACTTACTGGTAAGGCATTTGTGTGTCAGATGATGGGAGATAAATCCAACAAAAATACAGGGGCGTTCCACCTCAGTGAAATTTCTGGGTTGTATCAGTGGTGTGGGGCATGTCGCGATATCCCTTCTAAGGTGAAGTATAAGTTGCCGCATCTGGCCCCACCCATGTCCAAAAAAAGAGGTGCAATGCCTAGTTGGTCTCTTTGGATTTGGGCGATAATGTATTTCTCATTTGAGTGTGCTTCTCCAACCCTATTTATTGAGTGACCAGAAAAGCTGCTAATTTTGAGTGGGGGACCTAAACAAGAAGAGACTCTGCGACAGGTCCAGGCTGCTATACAACCTACTCTGCCTCTGAGCTGTATGATCCAGCAGATCCAATGTTGCTGGAAGTGTCAGTGGCAAATAGAGATGCTGTTTTGAGCCTTTGGCAGGCCCCTATATGAGAATCACTATGAAAACCCTTAGGATTTTGGAGCAAAGCCATCTGCTGCAGATAACTACTCTCCTTTTGAGAAACAGGTTTTGACCTGTGACTGGACCTTAGTAGACACTGAACACTTAACCATGGACCACCAAGTTACCATGAGACCTGAGTTGCCTATCATGAGCTGGGTGTTGTCTGACCCATCAAGCCATAAAGTTGGGCATGAGCAGAAGCACTCTATTGCAAAATGGAAATGGTATGTATGAGATAGGGCCAGAGCAGGTCCTGAAGGCACAAGTAAGTTACATGAGGAAGTGGCCCAAATACACATGGTCTCCACTCCTGCCACATTACCTTCTCTTTCCTAGACCAGAGCTATGGCCTCTTGGGGAGTTCCTGACAGGGAATTGACTGAGGAAGAGAAAACTTGTACCTGGTTTACAGATGTTTCAGCATGATATGCAGGTACCACCCAAAAGTGGACAGCTGCAGCACTACAAATCCTTTCTTGGAGTGTCCTTGAAGGACAATGGTGAGAGGAAGTTCTCCCAGTGTGCAGAACTTCAAGCAGTGCACCTGGTTGTTCATTTTGCTTGGAAGGAGAACTGGCCAGAGGTGTGTTTGTATACTGACTCATGGGCTGTTGCTAATGGTTTGGCTAGATGGTTAGGGACTTGGAAAGACCATAAATGGAAAATTGGTAATAAGGAGGTTAGGGGAAGAAGTACGTGGATAGACCTTTCTGAGTGGGCTAAAACATGAACATATTTGTATCTCATGTGAATGCGCACCAGAGAGTAACTTCAGCAGAGAAAGGTTTGAATAATCAAGTGGGTAAGATGATCTGTTCTGTGGCTATCAGTCAGCATCTTTACCCAGCAACTCCTGTCATTGCCCAATGGGTTCATGAACAAAGTGGTCATGGTGGTAGGGATGGAGGTTATGCATGGGCTCAGCAACATGGACTTCCACTCACCAAGGTTGACTTGGCTACAGCTACAGCTAAGTGCCCAATCTGCCAGCAGCAGAGACGCACACTCAGTCCCCGATATGGTACCATTCCCCGAGGTACCCAGCCAGCTACATGGTGGCAGGTTGAATACATTGGACCACTCCCTTCATGGAAGGGGCAGCAATTTGTTCCAACTGGAATAGACACATACTCTGGATATTGGTTTGCTTTTCCTGCACTCAATGCTTCTGCCAAAACTACCATCCGTGGACTTACAGAATGCCTTATCCATTGTCATGGTATTCCACACAACATTGCTTCTGATCAAGGATCACTCTTCACAGCAAATGAAATGCAGGAATGGGCACATGCTCATGGAATTCTCTGGCCTTACCATGTTCCCCATCATCCAGAAGCAGCTGGATTGATAGAATGGTGGAATGGCCTTTTGAAAACGTAATTACAGTGCCAACTAGGTGGCAATACCTTGAAGGGCTGGGATAATGTTTTCCACGATCCTGTAGCCAGGATCCATGGGTCCAGGAACCAGTGGGTAGAAATGGAAGTGGTACCACTCACTAGTGATCCACTAGGAAAATTTTTGCTTCCTATCCCTGCGACCCTGAACTCTGCTGGTCTACATGCTTTAGTTCCAAAAGGGGGAGTGTTTCCACCAGAAGAAACAACAGTGATTCCATTGAACTGGAATCTAAAACTGCCACCTGGTCACTTTTGCCTGCTCATACCCCTGGATCGACAAGACAAGAATGGGATTAAGTTATTGGCTGGTGATTGACCCTGAGTTTCAGGGGGAGATAGGAGTGCAACTACACAATGGAGGTAAAGAAGAGTTTTCTTGGAATATAGGAGATCCCCTAGTGCATCTTTTAGTACTATCATGCCCTGTGATTAAAATAAATGGAAAACTGCAACAGCCTAATCCAAGCAGGGCTACCAATGGTTCTTAAACTTAGGGAATGAAGGTTTGGGCACCCCACCAGCCAGAAATCCACGGCCAACTGAATTGCTTGCTGAGGGTAAAGGGAACATGGAATGGGTAGTGAAGAAGATAGTGATAAGCATGAACTACTACTATGTGATTAGTTACAGAAATGAGGACTGTAATGGCTGTTTTGTTTAAGTTATACTGTTTAAGTTGTGAGATATCAAGTTAAAGAATGAATATTACCCTAGAACTTGCACCCTATTCTGGAGAGAATTACTATTTCCAGTCATATGCAGGACAGTTGAGTATTGCTAGGTGAAAAAAAAATGTGTGCTTTATTGTTTTTTTATTTAGAAATTAGTTGTGGTTTAAGGTGATGAGTATAGCTGCCAAGTTGACAAGGGTGGACTGTCATGGTCAGGTTCATGTGTCAAATTGGCCAAGTGGTGGTACATGTTTGTCTGGTTGGGGAAATGCTGGCCTGTGTTGCCATGAGGACATTTCATAGAATTAAATCATGATCACATCATCTGCATCCACAGCTGACTCTATTTGTAATCAGCCAAGGGGAGTGTCTTCTGCAATGAGTGATGCTTAATCTAATCACTGAAAGCCTTTTAATGAGGATTCAGAAGAGACAGACTCTCTTCCTGCTTCGGCCAGCGAGTCTCTCCTGTGGAGTTTGTCCAGACCCTCTGTTGGAGTTGGCTTCACAGCCTGCCCTGCAGGTTTTGCACTCTGCGTTCCCACGGTTACATGAGACACTTTTATAAATTTTATATTTGCGAATGTTTCCTGTTGATTCTGTTTCTCTAGAGAACCCTAACTAATACAAGAGAGACCTCTTATTTGGCACATGCCTTATGAAATTATCCTCTTTTCTTTCTGTTAGGAACTTCCACAGCACAGACACACAGATGACCTTTGCAGGGTGCATCTCTCATTAGTTTGAGGTCCCTCCAGGAATTTGGAAAACTCATCCCCTTGGAATCCTATGGCATTTTACTCAGTTTACAGTAAGTACTTTCATGCCTGGATTTTGCAGAACAGGGGGAGATGCCTGGCAAATCCCTCCGTCTTCCCCTGGTTGTCAGGCTTTGTTTTTTGCCCATTTTATTAAAAGGCGTAATGACACTTCATGCAGCCACAGGTGGCAAGCTTCTTTATATTGTGCCCTTCCTGAATAATTCACATCATCAGCACCTTCTGATGCTTCGTAAGATCAACACTTGATAGTTCCGTTCTTGTTCTAGCCAATAACTTACAGTATTTTCTATAAATATGTTTCTTTAGGCTCTGTTATCACAGTAAAAACATGAAGCTGCTCGCCTGCATACTTGTGATTAATTCTGGATACTGTCAGTCTTGATATTTATGTACTGGGACTTACTTTTTCTCCAGGGTCCCTTGTAGCAATCCAGGTGTAAATGTCTCAGGGCTTAACTTAGGTTTGGCATTTATAATTGGGTGGGGTCCTAGGCCTGATGATATTCTGATACTTTTTCATATGTCATCATTCCCCACCAAACTCTTGTTGCGCCTCTGTTTAAGTGAGGCATTGCAGGAAGCCTGGTGTCGGATATAATGGCCCAGCCCCTATCCTGAAGTTGGAAGTGGAACGGATGGGTCCTGTTTATGGAACTGAATATAAACTCTCTGGGATAATTGCCACAAAATAAGATTTTCGGAAAAAAGTTTAGAAGCTTCAGAGGAAAGTAAAGATTCACAGCTCCACTATAGAGGTACTGAATCCATCTCTGGGGATGAGGTTTAGTAAAGTGTAATTTGAGTACACTCCATGTGGTTCTGGTTTTCAGCCAAGTTTGGGAACTAGAGCATGTTCTGTGGAACACTGGTACTTCAAGATATAAATAGGATTCCCTTTGAACAGTTTTTCTTTACACGGATCAGCTTAGGAAATTCTGAATTTTAGGTTTAGTGTTAGGATTTCTCAGAAAATTTATGAGCATTGTGAAATGCATGTTTCTGAAATTTGTCTTTTGAACATGCCACCTCTTCTCATGAAGGACCATCTATTTAACACCAAATGAGTGGCTCTCAATCAAGGTTGCTTATTAGAATCGTCTGATTTAAATGGTGTGTCATAGAGGTGGGTTCTAGCTAATGGAACTTTTAAAAGCTGACCAGATTATTTTACTGGGTGCAGCAGGTCTCATGGAATATATTTTGGAATGTATTTTGGAAAATTTGGCCCCAGTGTGTCCCATATCACCCAGTTTTTCATTGTTCCACATATATTGGATTGTTTGACTCAGTTTGTATATGTGGCATGCCATATTTTTTAGAGCATGCTTTCAAGTTTCTTTTTTTTTTCTGTTTTAATAGAATCTTCCTTTTAAATAGCAAGTTCCCCTTCCCGCAGTCATTGAGAAACTATATAAGAAAAATTTGTGGGTTGCCTAAATGAACTCTAATCTTAATGACTAACATTAATTGAACATTTGCAAGGGACCAGAGAAGTTACTCAATGCTTTTATAATGTTGTCTCATTTAAACTTCATAATAATCCCTTGCATTATGTGCTGTGATTACCCCCCAGGTTCTAGATAAGAAAACTGAGACTCAGATTAAGTAACTTGACTCAGGGTCATGCATCTAGTAAAAAGCAATATGAATGTCAGATCCCTGTAATGCCTGTGAGTTACAGCCCTTATCCATTCCGTAATACAGACTTGTATGTTTAATGTTCAGTGTGTTGTGTGATATTCAGCATTTACTCATTGCTTTCAGAGCCACGTTTAGCTGCAAAGATGGTGAATCTTTATATATTACAGGGGTTTGTGAAGGCATTCCCAATGTTAAGAGCCTTTGCAAAATACGAAGGTTTCTAACCAAACTCTGGTATATGAATGTAAACAGCATTTTTGTGGTTACAGTAGATTAGTAATTTGTGTTTGTAAATGATTATTATATTTTTCATTATTCTGAATATGTTTGATTTCTCCAGTTCTCCATATAAATATATATTTTTCATGCAGATAAGTTTTCAAATTGCTACACTCCTAGAAAATATTGGGTTTGATAAGAGGTTTTTTTTTTTTTTTTTTTTTACTATGGCCAGAAATTTAAGCAAAGTGAGAGGAATGGTTTTGCCAATGAAATTCATTGAAGGGGGAATTTATGTATGGATCCAAACTCATACTTATTAGTCACTCAGAAAATGATGTTTAATTTTAAAGATACACACTTTTGCATCTTGCTATGGCACTTAGAATTTGCTTGACTTTCATTTTGCTAGTAATGTGTAAGTGAAATTTCAGGATATTTGTAACCCAAATTCCTTATTTTAAAGGAAAGTTTAAAGATGTTTCTCTTATTGTTTTTCAAAGAATTTTACTTAGTTGTCCTTGTCCACAGAGTTGCCATCAAATTTTTTGCAAAGCAATGAGTGATGTATGACAACAGCTATCTCCAACACTGGTGGTGTTTCCAAGTGAATTGGGAAATTTCGCAAATGCCATATAGAGCAAATGGGAGCATGGAAGTTCAAAATGAAATTTTTTGCTCCCTGCAAATTTGTGTGTGTAGGTTTTCAGGTGTGACTTTTGTCTTCTAGTCAATGTGGAATATTTTAGAAAGATAGGACTGAAATCTCCTTCTAGAATTCACTTCATTCATCCATGCAAAAGCTAGGGCTCTGTTTTAGTTTCCTAGGCTACTCAGAGCAGATACTGAGAAATGGGTTGGCTTTAAGCAATGGGAATATATTAGCTTATGGTTTGAGGCAGTGAGAATGTTCAAATAAAGGCATAACCATGGTGATGCTTTCTTCCCAGAGGTAGCTGCAGGTGATCCTTGGCTCCTCTGCCACATGGCAAAGGACATGGTGGCATCAGGTGATCTCTTCCCTCTCTTCTGGGTTCCATGCTTTCAGCTTCTTGCTCCTTTGGTGTGCACACCCTTACTTGCTCAGTCTTTCTAGCTTTTTCCCTCCCTCCCTTCCTCCCTCTCTCCTTTTCTCTGTATTCATTCTGTTTATAAAGGATTCAAGTAAGAGAATTAAGATCTATCTTGATTGAGGTGGGTCATGCCTTAACTGAAATAGTGTCATCACAAGATCCTACTTACAATGGGTGTAAACACACAGGAATGGATTAAATTTAAGAATATGGTTTTCTGGGGTACATACAGATACAAACAGACCCTGTGGGTAGAAAAGGGGTTGATTGCAGACATAGACCCTACCATCTCGGAGCTTATAATCTGGTGGAGGAGACTGAGAAACAGTTAATCAATTAATATTTTAATTAAACTAAATTTAAACTGAATAGGCTCTCTGAACGAGGGTGCTGTGATGAAGAATGATGTGGGAAGGATCTACTTTAGGTGGTTGTCTTAGTTTGCCAAGGCTGCTATGACAAATACCACACACTTAGCTTGTAAGGGCTGGGCTTAAAGCAGGAATTTATTGACTCATGGTTGTAGAGATCAGAAGTCTCAAATTAAGGTTTCAGTTAGGCCATGTTTTCTTTTGGAGTCTGTAGTGTCCTGGTGATGTCATGCCATAATGTTTGGGATTTTTGACTTGCATCTTTGCCTCCATCACATGGAGATGCTGTTGGTCTCCTCCTGTAGCTTTCTCTGACTTTCGGCTTTTGTTTGTAAGACCTCTAGTAATACTGATTAAGGCCCATGCTGATCTGGGTTTATCATACCTAAATCGGATCTTAGAAACTCCTGTTCAGAAATGAGTCAACACCTTAACAGATGTCTTCCTTACAAGTGAGTTCACACCCCCAGAATGCAGATAGTTATTGCAAACATGTTTTTTGTTGAGCTTCGTGATTCAATGTACTGCAGTGATGTAGTCAAAGAAGCCTTGGTGAGTGTGAATTTTGAGATGTGATACTAACAGTTGAGAAGCTACTCATTAAATTATCGTGGGAAGAAAGCTACAGGCAAAGAAAACAACATGGAATGGTCCAAAAGGCAAGAGGAACTTGATTCACAACTTGAGTATTGATATATAAATGACCAAACTGTCATCAGCCAGGAATGCCATAAACTCACCTGAGTGAAGGAGGATTTTGGAAGTGAGGGCTATAAATACAATGATGTAGGAGACATAATATAATACTGGGGAAATGAAGGCAGTTAGCTGGATTCAAGATTGAGAGTATATTAAAGGCAAAGCAGACGTTTCATACCATCCGTATTAGTTTTAAAATATGTTTAAATTCCATATTATTTAAACCATGACATGAAGCATTGAAGAAAAGATAAATAGTTTTTTAGTATGAGTATGATTGTCATGCATGTAGATTACTATCTAAAGCTAACGCATGGATATCTGCCTAAAGATCTTAAATCTTAGAGTGTAATATTGCTGGTTTGGGAGTCTCTACTCATACTTTGAGAGTTTACCTCAGCAACTCCAGGCCCTTGAACCTCTAGATTCACTGAATTTGTGAATTTAAATAAAGTGACAATTTTTCTTTCTTTTTTTCCTCAAGTCCTTATTGAAGGCTAAGAAGTTAGTACAGTCCTGGATGTGGTAAATGTATTATTTCAAATGTAAGAAGTTACTATGCCTGGAGATCTGTGTCCTTCAGTCCCATAGTACTATGAAACAGGTTACTATAGAAATTGTTCTGTATGTGGAACCTTTCATTGAAAGGCCAGACTTGTAACTTGGCAGAGTCTCTATTTCAAGCTTCATTTCAAGTGTGTAACCTCCATCAACATTTCTGAAATGTAAAGTGAAAGTAATTATATCATTTAAATGAAGAAAGTTCTGCTCCTAATGAAGTAGAGTCTGGAAACTTGATTGATTTAGATGGGCTGTTAATGTTGTTTGGTTTCTCTGGATAACATCTGAACTTTTCATATGTTTGCCTTTTAAATCTTTGAATTTTTCATGATTTCTTTCATAAAGGTTATATGTATGTGAGTGTGCGTTTTAATATTATAAAAGTACCTGATCAAATTGAGTTTCCTTCTAATCACTTTATGCCAGCTCTGCCCCCTCACCAGAGTCAATATTACTATGATTTGTTTCTCTTTCAAGAGATATTTATTGTATACTGGTAAATATATGTTAATATGCTTTTGTAATAAAAAAAAAGAAAGTCTGAATAAACTGTAAAAACTGTGACATGGAATATCATTTCTTGATGATTCTTAAATATCATTCCACGTCAGTCTATAAGTAGCTATATTTTGTTTATCAGTTACTATTCAAGACTATTCTTTTATACCAAGCTCATAATACCAGGACCTCGCATATTATTTTTTATATTTTTTAGTGTCTTTTGCTCTATAAACAGTGATGTAATCAGTATCTTTGCAATCACTGTGACTAAATATATAGCATGAACTCCTGAAAGAGAAATTAAAGTTTCTCAGGCAAAAAGTAGTGCATTTAAAATTTTTGTAGTTATCCCTAGATTTCCCTCCAAATAAATTATTACAATTTATATTCTCAGCTGTGTTTTCCTACCTTTTGAATTGATTCAGTAGCTCCTTATGGATTAGCAAAAATCCATCCCATAGTCTGTCAACATTAGCAACTTTCTCAAAGCCTTACACGTGATCCCCTGTATTAGATATCCTTGTGCAAGGTTATGCTTGGTGGTTGTTTCATCCTTTCCAGCTACACGCGCTTATTAAGGGCCCTCAGTTTCAAGGTTGCCAATATATATCATGAGGCACTAGGAACTGTAGTTCTAGTTTGGTAGGTGCCAAAATGCAATATACCAGAAGCAGAATGGCTTTTAAAAGGGGGAATATATAAATTTGCAAGTTTACAGTTCTAAGGCTGTGAAAATGTCCAAATGAAAGTAAGTCTATAAAAATGTCCAAATTAAGGCACCAACAAGAGGTTACCTTCACTCAAGAAATGCCAATGAAGTTCAGGGTTTCTCTCTCAGCTGGAAAGGCACATGGTAAACATGGTGATGTCTGCTGGCTTTCTCTCCAAGCTTTTTGTTTCATGAAGCTCCCCTAGGCACATTTTCCTTCTTAAAGGTCTCTGGCTGCATGGGTTCTCGTGGTTCTGAGGCGCTCTCCAAAATGTTTTTTCTTTTAAAGGATTCCAATAAAGTAATCAAGACCCACCTGGAATGGCTGGAGTCACAGCTCCATCTAATCAAAAGTTAATAACCACAATTGGGTGAGTTACATCTCTGTGGAGGTAATCTAATCAAGCATCTAACCTGTAGTACTGAATAGAGATTAAAAGAATTGGCTACCTTCACAAGATGGATCAGGATTAAAACATGGCTTTTTTAGGGCACATAAATCTTTCAAACCTGCACAAAAATATTTGCTTGGCCTAGATATGAATGGGATAACCTGGTTAATCTTTTGGAAACCTGCAGTCAGGCACAATAGTTACAGTTAATAAGGGCTGCCACTTGTTCAGCATTAATTGTATCCAGACCCATTTATATACATTATTTCTAACCTTAATATCAATTCTCCAAGGTGAGGTTTTTTACCCTTACTTTACAGTTGTAGAAATTTAAGTTCAGAGAACATTTTCCAAGGCACCTAGCTAATATTGGCAGAGCAGGTACTTAAATTGTAAAGGCTCACTTCTCTGTGCCACACAAATATTTGTGACATAGCTATAGTTGATTCCAGAGAAGTTTTCCCTTTTAGTTTGCTTTAGTGCCATTGACCATCAGAATCATTTTGCTTTATTCATCATTCTGCATTTTAAAAGTCCTTGTTGATTAGCATCCAGATAATTTTAGTTCTTTGTCTAAAGGGTTTTTCTGTTTGGTTGGTCCACCATTTGTCTCCCAGCTGCTTTAAAGGGATGCTCAGATATTTCTGCTTGTCTGTCACCCCACCCACACCCCAAAGTTTCTGAACTGACATCTCACGAGATTTATTGAGACGCTGTAGTTTCCTAGTACTACACTGGCTGTAATTAGTGGCTGACATATGATGATTTATCATTGGAGATTTCCTTAGAAATCCACTTTGTGTTTCGGGGCTCGGAGATGAGTGTTAGCATTTCAAACTTACAGCTCTTGTCCTGCACCACTTAACACATCAAAACTATGTTTGGGATCACTAGGCAGTTTGACTTCATAGAACAGGTCATCCAGACTCTCTGTTAAAACTGAAATGTGTAGCAAATTAGAAACACAGCAAATGCTACATGGTTAAAGTAATTCCTCATGATTAGGCCCTGGTGAATTTTTAAATAGATAAACAGATTAGAGGAATTTAATATGTGATTAAATTTAAGCGCTTAGTCAAAACTAAGAATCCACAGAAACGTCTATCAGTCCCACAAAGGCAAAACTAAAGAAACCAATGGACAAAACTCTAGACTATCAAAGCATGGAAGATCAAGAAAAACTCATTTATAATAGTTTGGTGGTATATCATGTCCAACAGCATGCCAGAAGTCAGGTAAAATGCCCAAGCCACTGACTGATTTTGGAGAGACAGTGGGGGAGGGAAGAAGAGATTCTCCAAAGAGCTTGGACAGAGTAGTAGTGGAAGAAAAGGTATCAGTATCTACTTAACCTCTCAGTGTTTTTTTTTTTACTCCTGTTAACCCTGCCACTTGATGCTAACTTGTGGGTTGTTAAAATAGATGTAGTTTTAGGTAATGGTGGCTTTCTTGGTAAATAGAGGCTCTCTTTCTCTTTGATGTCATGTGTTTAAAATTTGTCTAGATAAATTTCAATTAGGACTCCTTAGGTCCCTTTGGTTTTTGTTTTTAATTAAAACCCCCATCATATTTAGACTTTCCCTGCTGATGGGTATAACTGGCATTGATTGTGACTGTTTTTCTTATGAGCTCACTAATCTCTATCCTCTTAGAGACTACAGGCCCTTATGTGATAGGATGGAAAATGAAAACTGTACATCTCTACAGTTTGTTATACTGTTTTCTTGTCCATCTCTCCCATTAGTCTGAGATAATTATAATAATAATATCCTTGAGATAATTGCCTTTTCTCTCCCTATTTGTGTTCCCAGTACATGGAACATTCAGTGTTCAGGTGCTCAGTAAATATAGGAATGAATTCTGCTTTTGGTTACTTTATCTGATACCTTTTCTTATTTTTTCTGGGAAGTAAGAAGTAGAGATTTGGGTTTATAGTAGATTGAGGCCTTATAATTAAGAAATATTGATTAATAATTATTTTTTGACCTGTGGACTTTATATAATCATTAACTAATAAGATTTATTGACCACCTTGCAATTCTCTACCCTTGTACTTGATGGTGTTAGGTCCTTAGCACAAAATTGTTTTGAATGGACAGGCAATTTAAGATAATGTGATATTATAAGACTAAGTGCTATATATGGGAAGTTCAAAGAAGGACAGGAGAATTTAATTTTAAACATGGTTATTTAAAACTCATCAAATAATAGCTTCCTCATTTTTAAAACTGCTTTGATATCTTTTAGATGCAAACGATAGAGACTTACTTAGGTTCTGCTACGTAATGGGTGTTTACCAAAAGTGAGATAGAAATCAAGGAGAGAGAACTGTCTTCCCCATGGAAGACCCTGATGGCAGTTCTACACAGTGAGACACTTGGACGTCCAGGACTGCAGTTGTAGTTCAGGGACTATGAGGTTTATATTGGATCCTTTGTGACTATAACCTGATTATGAGTTCTGGTTGTTTGCGGATCCCTGTTTCACTGTTGCATATTTAACGTAGTTTACCTACTTGCTCTGCTTCATCTTTGTGGTTTTTGCTTTTCCTCTTTCTCAATGAATTGCTTGCTCTTTTCTGAAGAAGAGATTGGATTGGTTACATTACTGTCTCCCCAGTTTTCTGGGCAGTGCTTATTCTAGAGGCATCTATAGACTGCTGGCTGACCCTGTAAACTGGCTGACCTTCTTTGGGTACCCACCATAGTCCCAGTCAGCTGAGGCTGAGGGAGTGAGGTCGTGTTTGGAGGGGACAAGTCCAGCTAATAACTCTCAGAAGTACCTTTCTGTGAGTCATCCACTCAGAGCCTAGCTGACACATTTTTTTAAGTTAGGAAAGAACTCAGTATTTTGCCAAATTAACTAGAGGGATGGAGAGGGAAATAACGTGATCCTAATATAGGGGAAAATTCAGGCTAATTTAACTTATGTGATGCTCTATAATCCCTTGAGAACAAGCGCCATGATTGAAACTAGTCTGTTTTCTCTATTTGCTTTTTTTGATTGATTTTTGGAAATCAAGAACATTCCAAAAATACCAAAGAAATTACATGAGTAGCTTCACTTTTTGCACTCCTGCCAAGAGTTCTCCACACACCCCACCAATTATAGAAAGATCAGAATCCATATTGTAAATATATGCCAAGTTCAGTTCAGCTGCTCAGTGCCAAGAATTCTTGCACCTTGGAGATGCTAGAGGTTTAGGCTAAATGGGGCCACATTCATCATTGTTGTAGAACTCTGCCAGTGTTTAAAAGGAGCTACAGGGAACTATAAGTCATGCACCGAATTAAAAGATTGCTACCTCCACTGGTGTAGCCAACAGCCAGCTCAAAGCTGAGCAGCATCAGAACAGGAGTGGAAGAGAACTTGACACCAAATTTTGTTCTGCCTCTGAATACCTTTTATCAAGTAGGGGAGGATAAAGATAAAGTCTGTGTTGTTAAGAGGTGTTTATTTCTACCCCCCATTTCTCTTTCCTATTGAAGGCTTTTACAGAGCATGTTTCACCGAAACCCTTAAAAGAAAGTGACATGTTATTGCATGGGAAGACAAAGACAGAGTCTGTTTGGTAACGATTATGCCGTCAAGCCTTTATCTGCTTGCAGATAATTTGTGGCTTATTTTTAATCCTATGTCATTTTCTTTTCTTACTGTTTTATTTACCTGCTGATTGCAGCTCTGTGCCAATCAGTTACTATTGAGTACTTGGTGAATTCTACCTTTTAAAAATTGGCTAAAAGAAATCATGTATTTCTAAAATGAAGATATTGATACTAGCTAATATTTATCAGGCACACTATACTGTAGATGATATGTTCATCACATGCAGCATTTTAAATTTAATGTTCAAAGAAACATCACAAAGACAAGTTGTAGTGTTACTGCTGTCTCACTAATGGGGAGGCTTAGAAAGCTAGCTAACTTGTCCAAGGCCAATAAACCAAGTGAATGGTAGGTCCGGGGCTTGGTCCAGGAAATCTGTGCTTATATGTTCACATTCTGATTACTGATCTGCACCGAAAGGCACTTTACCAAACAAACATGAATCGGGAAGTCCATTAGTATGATGATGGCATCAGAACCATGGTACATGAAGAATTTACACTGCTTAGCTGTAGTGTTGGAAATTTAGTGCAAGGGATTGGTGTAGGTGACTTTACATATGTGAAAGGCTTTTAAGTGGAAGATGGCTTAGAAAGAAGGAAGTGAGTGGAAGGGTGTAAAACGTATGGGCTGTCTCAATAAGCAGTGAGTTCCCCGTCACTGGAAACATCCAAAATCATGCTGGATTTTGGTTTTACAGGAATTTTAAATCTATACATTGATAAGGATGTAATGCAGAGAATCATTATCCAAAATATGTCTTGCAGAATATCAAGGAACTGAACATCAAAATTGTCTGTTGACAAATATTTGGGAAATGTTGCATGCTCTTGCTTCTTTTGGCAATTTATAACATATGCCAGTCTGTTGAAAGCTCAGGAAATTATTTAGGAAGACAAAACAAAACAAAATTCCACAAATTTAAATTACTTAATGCAGGATTTCCCAAATATATATATTTTTAAACTATGAACAATGTTTTTTAAACATAGTTTTGTAAAACTATGAACTCTATGAAGCTACGAACCCTGTCTTTTGTGCTGCCAATTAAGAGCCATGGAACATTGTTTGCATTATTAGAACTCCGTTCTAAACTTATAAAAGATAACATTGTGTAGTGAGACCTTCTGTGGGTGTTGGGGAGAGGTATTTGTATTGAGAAACAAAAGAACTGTTGGCTTCCTTGGTGGATTTATGATGAACCAGTAATTTTGCGTAGTGCAGGGTTGTTTTAGACATGCTATTTTGCATTCTCCTCGGTTCTGGGAAATAATTGAGTGTTTATGGATTTAAATTTCCTTTCACACACATGTAAAGAAGAGGTGCATATTGCTGGACTTTGATTTTAATTTCTTATAACAGGCCTTATTTTCCCTAGGTATGTTTCTCCTTAAAAACAGATGCTCTCTGAAAAATTAATGAAAACCAAAAACATGCTGTTGACTTTGGAGAGAAGCTATTCACCCTCTCATCAAAGTCAGTTTTGTTTTGTTTTTTTTAACAAATGGTGTTCTGCATCATCTGCTTGGGAGTTAACTTCATGAACTTGAGCAAGCTTCTTGACCTTTCTGTGACTTGGTTTCTTTTTTTCCCTATGGATTTAACCAGATTGTACATAAAAATGACATTTCATGTATCAAAGGTGATATGAATGATAATTTTTATTGATAAATTAATGAATCTTGAAGTTTTGATAAATAGGCATATTTTTCAAAAGGAAGGTTTTTCAAAACTGGTGTTATGTTTAAATTTTACATATTATCATTTACTGTCCCCAGAATTATTTGTACTGTGAATTAGATTAAATCTTAAGGAAGAATTGAAAAAAAAATCTAAAGAACTGTGATGGTAAACTGATAAATGTTTAAGTGCATCACAATTTTTCCATTATTTGAAATAGTATGACCTTCTATCCATAAGTTATTCTTATTTGAGTTGTGATTTTTATTTTTGCAAAAAATAAACTCCCATATTTGGGAGTTTATGCAAGGATTATTCTCAAGTTTTCACTTTTTATTTTAAATACAGAATTTCTGCATATTTGTTCAGAAGTTAAAAACTAACCCTAGGAAAAAGATGCTACAGTGGTTTCGTCTGTTTTCTTGGAGTTCTGAACCATTGAGAGCTATATCTGACAGTATAAGCAAAATCAGAAGTTCCAGAATGGGATATAAATTCAAACCTCTGATTTGTCCAAATCAGGATTTGTAAGAGGATGCACTATGAGTGAATAGCAAGCCTGTGAGAAACCTCCAAATGTGGGACCAATAGCATTTAATCCAGGTAATAAAATATAATTCTTTGACACACTAAATTAAAAAGCCAGAAGATGCAATTCTAATTACATGCCTTTACTAGAAGTATGATATTCATAGAGGAGCTTATCCAATTATATGTAAATTTGTTCCTTTGGTACAGTTTGCCTATATAAGCAGTATTAGTTCAGTATAAAATGTTTGTTTGTTACTGAAATTAACTCTAGTATAATTTCTGGCTTTAATAAACTCTTCCAGTCTTATAGTATCACCTGTAGCCAACAGTTCTTAGGCAGTGTGGTTTCATTATAAACTTGAATAACAACAACATAGACGTCTATAATCTGTTTTCTGAAACCCTCAGAGGTCAAATTTGTTTTAGAATTTTAGATTTTAGAAAGGTTGTTTGCAGCCTGTGCCATACGTCATATGATCATCTCACAGGGTCTTAGGCAGCACCTGGAAATGCAGCATCTTGACATTTTGCAGTGAAACATAAGAATAGTCTCTGGAATGATACTAAGATCATAAGGAACCTCATGTCAGCCAGGTCGGGTTTTGCTGACAAATGGGCCGTAAAAACTTTGTTTTCCAGAGGGTTTTGAATATTAGAATTGTAGATAAGGGATTATGAACCTGTGATGATAAATATAATATTTATCTGCTGAGTTTACTACTAGCCAGACACTGTGCTCTACTGGTATTATCTCATTTAATCTTTACAACTCTGTGATAGAAGATATCAAGTTCATTCTACAGATGAGGAAACTGTTTCAGAGAGGTTAAGTAATTTGCCTAAGGACACACACCTGGAAAGGAAGTAGCAAAGTTTAACTATGTATATGCACCCCCACTACATTATCTTTCCTGTATCCAGTGTACTTGCTCCACATGCCATGGCCTTTGGCTGACATCACCACAAAGGGAATTTATGGGAAGGGCGTCAGATGGTCAGGGGACCAGGTCCAGGAGATATTAGGGGGAAGAAATGCGTGACAGTCTTAGTAGCAATAACTATTGATAGTTTATCCAGGATATTGCCAACAGGAGAAGTGTGTTTCAAACGTTGCAGTCTTTTGCCACCTGTATAATATTCAGATTTGAGAGAGAGAGAGAGAGACAGAGACAGAGACTATTTGAACATGTGCTTGCCCCTTAGCTGTGGTGGAGCAGAGCACCTTGAACCCAGTGTGAGGAGAGCAGCATCCCTAAAGGACCAATGGGGCAGTCTTAGCAAAAGAAAGTGTCATTAATGTGTGGCAGTAAACACCCCCGAATTGTCCACCGTATAGAATTTGCAGGTGAAATCAACATTTGGAAGACAACCTCATGTGCCATGATCCATTTTAAGTTTGCCACCTGTCCAGCCATTGGACTTGGAATCTTAATAGTCACATTCCTGCCCCAGTTTGGGCAATTCCTACATCTCGGATGTCAGACCTAGAATCAATGAGCCTTTTTCTTATTTGTATCTTGAAAGCAACATTCCTTCTCTTCATTTATCCCATAGGCTGTGTGTTGGCTATGATGGCCCAAAGAGCCATTCCCCTGGGAGTTCACATGCTTTCATGATCCCGTGCCACACTTAATCTAGGCTGGTCCTGCACAGTCAACAGATTCGTGGAGGTGATGGCATGTCTTGTATCGTCAAGTCTTAAGGAGTTTCAAGCTTGTTTTCTCGGCATGTTTGCTCTGAGGAGGCCGGCGCCCTATAAGAAGTCTGACCACCCTCAGTTCAATCAGCTATGAGACAGCCCAAGCCAGCCAGCCGGCAAGAGACCCATGGCAGGGCTGCCAACAGGTCTCCCCACCTTCCCAGCCGAGGCGCCAGACATGCAAACTACTTCAGGTGCCCCAGCCCCGCTAAGCCATCTGACAAGAATTACATGCGAGACCCCAAGTGAGAACTGCCCAGACCATTCACAGAATTGTGAGAGATATACAAGGTACATTGCTATGTTTCTAGGTGGTAGTTTATTTAAAAGTAGATTATGGATTCGTTGTAAAGAAGGGAGATGATGCGTTAAATTCCTCCAAATGAAGGTGAGCAGCTGTTTTATTATAACTTTTTGACAAGCCTGAAACCAAGGCATTTCGCTCTAATGTCCTCAGTGGTTTCATTGTAATTCGCCATTGTGATGAAGATAGTGATCATTCTGGACTCTCTGGACAAATACAGAGAGATGATCATCATCATTTCTCCCTACTGCAGAAGTTTGAAAAATTCTGCCTTTTCTCGCTCATTTAATTATATATTGCATGAGATTTCCTACAACAGACTTTTTTTTAAAACAACAGACTTTTATTGTCAGAAGTCTCTTATTTAGAACTTCTTTTGAATCCTCATTCTTTATGTATTCTGAATGACAGGGCCTTTCTCTGTTTTTATAGATTCTCCTTCTGTATGGAAACATTAGGGGAAATTAAGATATGGTAGATTTTGAAAAAGTGGCAGTGTGAGTGAAAGAATGATTGGATGAGCAGCTTCCCAATAATTGGGAAAGGCTGCCAGAGTGAATGTCAAGGAGACATTGGTTCTTTGGTTGCATTAAAGAGTAAGCAGATAATGAAACCAAGAGAGAAGAAAGAAGTAGGAAAGATGCATATGGGAAGGGAGAAATGAAGGAATTTATATTGGAACGCCAGGTTAAATGGGTCGAGGTGGGGGAGAGAAAGAAGCAACTAAGTGTTGGTTTGGACTTCAACATTGTTCCAGTTTGCAAACTGCCAGAATGTAATATACTGAGATGGAACAGCTTTAAAAAGGAGAATCTAGTAAGCTGCAGGTTTACAGTTCTAAGGCTGTGAAAATGTTTAAATTAAGGCACGGTCTATGGAAATGTCCAAATAAAGGCATTCAGGGAAGTATACCTTGGTTCAGGAAGGCTGATGGCATTCAGGGTTTCTCTCAGCTGGAAAGACACATGGGGATGTCTGCTAGCGTTCTCTCCAGGAATCTTCAGTGACTCCCCCAGGGCTCTTTCCATTCTGTTGGCTGTCAATCCTGGTGGCTTTGTAGCTTTTTCCAAAATGTAAAGGTCTCCAGTAAACAACCCCACCTTGAATGGTTGGAGACACATCTCCATGGAAACCATCTAATCAAGTTACCACCCACAATTGGGTGGGTCACATCTACATGGAAGCAATCAAAAAGCTCCCACCAGCAATATAGAATGAGGATTAAAGAAATCGTTTTTTCTGGGATATACAATAGATTCAAACTGGCACAAACACATAATGGATTCAGTATCTCTGTAATGGCTTAGAAATGAGTCCTCTCCCAACGTACATGAGTCAATCAGTAGGCACCAGGATTCTGAGAAGAGACAAAGTTTATGTGGCAAAGTCTAGCCTTGTGGAGACAGGATGATAAATAGTTCCTCAGATCTGTCTCCCCGAGCTGGTAGAGAGGGACATTTATTGGATTAAACAAAGGGAGGTGGGGTTAGGAATGTTAGGGCTATTACACTTTGGGATTGGCTAGTAAACATTCAAATTTAGGATTCTAAAATGGTTTTTATCATTGGCTGTGTCTATATTTAAATTAGGATTGAAAGTTTGTTATTCTCCCTGGATGATGGGTTCTGTTATCTTAAGGAGTGGGCTTGTGATGTTGCCCAAATTTGTAATGTTTGGGCCTCTTGCTTTCTTTCAGATCTGATATTTCTCTTTCCTGTGGTCTCTGCTCATTTAAAAAATATATATTTTTACTGACACGTCTTCACACACATAGAGTCCATACATGGTGTACAATCAGTGGCTCACAATATCATCACATCATTGTATATTCATCACCGTAATCTTTTTTTTTGGTTAAAAATCTTTTATAGCTTTTAACCAAGAGCTGACAAACAATCCACGAAAACATTTTCAGTTTAACAGAGTGAAAACCAAACCCACATTTTCGTTTTGCATGAAGATACATCTGCTAAGAAAACTATTAATCTTATAAAACTATAAAATATTAATCAACCTTAATACAACCAATAAAATTCACTTCCAGCAAGACTTCTACAACTTTCTATACCCATCCATTTTGTCATACACATTCCTGTTTCTCATTCTGCAACAATCAGATATTTTACTTTAGGGCAGAAAGTTCTTTTTCCTTAACAAAAACACTTCCTGCATACTTTACATACTTAAATTACCAAAAAAGATCTTGAAATCAATCTTCAAGCCAACATCCTATAAAACACAATTCTTCTTCTTTTTTTATTTTTTGTGAAAAATAACATATATACAAAAAGGCAATAAATTTCAAAGCACAGCACACCAATTAGTTGTAGAACACATTTCAGAATTTGGTCTGGGCTATCATTTTGCTGCTCATCTTACTTTTGCTAGCAGGGTACTTTATGTCCAGGGCACATTTTAAGTTCAGGTCTCGATGGATGCTAATTGAGGATGGTCTGGCTAGCGCTATTAAAACAATAACTTATCTGTGGGGTGTGTAGGTGAGAATTTTAGAGAAAAGAGAAGTGGAAACATTTGCAACCCAGTTAGAGAAAGAGCTGCTTTGGCAGTGGAGTGGGGGCAGGGCTTATGAATAAACGGTCAGGGTCAGCTACATCTCATATCTGTATTAATTCTAGCTTTATTTAGTTCATGTTCTCTCTAGAGAAGGAAGGTGACCTGAACTGTCTTCTTTATATTACAGTTGGATTCAAAAGACTTTGTTTTGTGAGTGCTATTAAACCACATAATTTTTCAGATTTAAGAATTCTGTATTCTCTCATCAAAATTTGGAGTCCCCAGGCATTTTATAACTGTTTTTAGCAAAGATTAAAAGAACAAAATGGTATTTTGCAAATAATAGTAGAGTGAACTATACATTCCGATGTTGATCTGTTCCCAAAAGAGAATAATTCAGTTTCTCCATAACTAATCTTTTTAAATCTCTGAATTCTTTATTTTTCTTAGCTGTACATAGATTATATTTTGAGGAAAATTTTGTGTCATTACATTATCCTTAATGTTTACTGATTTTCATTTGTCCAGTACATTTAAATTGAACAAATGAGAGCCCTTGAGGATGAGAAATTTATATTCCAATATAGCAAAGTAAATATATGTCCTTGCAGCTTGAATTGTGGTGAGAAAATTTTAAGAAATTACTTGTGTGTCTGAGTTCATGAATTATTCAATTTAGGGTTGCTTTCCTTTATTAATTTATCACTGGCAAGGTCTTTTAACAATCTTGATTTATTAAGTCGCTTTCTAGAATTGGATTTAAAACCTTATTGTTTTCTTCTGATTTTGCTATGAAAATAGAGTATGTCTCTTATAGAACTTGTATTTCTTTTCTGTGTGACTTTGCCCATTCCATTGTTCTGATAGGTAATCCTGTATTACTTAGGGTTCTCTAGAGAAACAGAATCAACAGGGAACACTTGCAAATATAAAATTTATGAAAGTGTCTCACGTGACCGTAGAAACGCAGAGTCCAAAATCCACAGGGCAGGCTGCGAAGCCGATGACTCCAATGGGTGGCCTGGATGAACTCCACAGGAGAGGCTCACCAGCCAAAGCAGGAATGGAACCTGTCTCCTCTGAGTCCTCCTTAAAAGGCTTCCCATGATTGCATTTAGCATCACTAATTGTAGAAGACACTCCCCTTTGGCTGATTACAAATGTAATCAGCTGTGGATATAACTGACGTGATCATGACCTAATCCTATGAAATGTCCTCATTGCAACAGACAGGCCAGAGCTTGCCCAATCAGATGAACATGTACCACAACTTGGCCAAGTTGACACCTGTCCCTAACCATGACAGTCCACCCCTTGTCAACTTGGCACCTATATATATATATATATATATATATATATATATATATATATATATCACCTTAGACCATACTTAATTTCCAAATGAAAACAAATAAGCACACATTTTTTCTTTTACCTGACAATACTCATCTGTCCTGCATATAACTGGAAACACATTAAATCTCTCCAGAATAACGCCGAAAGAGGAGCGTCCGGCAGTTCGCAAGGCGGCCGCGATGGACTGAAGATGGGGACGGTGGTCGTAGCTCTGGAAACCATCTACCTTGTCAGTACTCAGATGTGAGCACATAGCAAGGGGAAGGTCCTCATCCAGGGAGAGGTGGCTCCAACATTCCCATGGGAGAGTTCTACTTTGCATTCCACAAAAAAAGAAGGCAGATTGGGACTTCCTGGAAGATGGCGGCTTAGTAAGACGCGCGGATCTTAGTTTCTTCTCCAGGACACCTACTAGGGGAGTAGAAACGATACAGAAAGCGCCCAAAGCCACAACAGAGATAAAAAAGACAGCGTACCCCATCCTGGAACGGCTGGCTGGCTGAGAGAAGCAGCTTGGGTGAGATCGCCGAGGCGCGCGGGCCTTACCGGGCGGGGTGGCAAGCGGCCGGAGTTACTCCCTTCCCCCTTCCCGGGCCGGCTGGGAGAATTGGAGAGGCAGTCCCCTGAAACAAACACGGCTGGCGCCCACACCACGCGCAGCCCCCGGACCAACTGAGAGAATTGGATCGGAAACCCCCAGGCTGCGGAGAACGGTGACCCCGTGACTCCCGGGGAACGTGCACTCTCTCGGGCGGGCCGCTGCCGCTGGCGCCCTCCCGCCACGCTTGTTGCCCAGGGCCGACTAGGAAATTCGGACGGGCTCTTTCCCTGGCTGCGGCGACCAGCAACCCTCCCTGCGTTCGAACCCCAGGCCGGCTCAGGCCGCTTCGGCTAGCGAACCCCCAGGACGGCGAGAGTTTTCCAAAGTATAAGGTCCCACAGCACCTTTTACTGTTGGGACCCGCAGACAAACGTGTGCCACGAGCGCCACCTACTGGGCAGGATAAGAAAAACAGAACCCAGAGATTTCACAGAAAAATCTTACAACCTTGCTGGGTCCAACACCAAGAGAAATCTGAATAAATGCCCAGACGCCAGCAGCAGAAGATAACTGTCCACGCTCAAAAGATTGAGAATATGGCTCAGTCAAAGGAACAAACCAATAGCTCAAATGAGACACAAGAGCTGAGACAACTAATGCTTAATATACGAACAGAAATGGAAAACCTCTTCAAAAATGAAATCGATAAATTGAGGGAGGACATGAAGAGGACATGGGCTGAACATAAAGAAGAAATAGAAAAACTGAAAAAACAAATCGCAGAACTTATGGAAGTGAAGGATAAAGTAGCAAACATAGAAAAAATAATGGATAGCTACAATGATAGATTTAAAGAGACAGAAGATAGAATTAGTGATTTGGAGGATGGAACATCTGAATTCCAAAAAGAAACAGAAACTATAGGGAAAAGAATGGAAAAATTTGAACAGGGTATCAGGGAACTCAAGGACAATATGAACCGCACAAATATACGTGTTGTGGGTGTCCCAGAAGGAGAAGAGAAGGGAAAAGGAGGAGAAAAACTAATGGAAGAAATTATCACTGAAAATTTCCCAACTCTTATGAAAGACCTAAAATTACAGATCCAAGAAGTGCAGCGCACCCCAAAGAGATTAGACCCAAATAGGCGTTCTCCAAGACACTTACTAGTTAGAATGTCAGAGGTCAAAGAGAAAGAGAAGATCTTGAAAGCAGCAAGAGAAAAACAATCCATTACATACAAGGGAAACCCAATAAGACTTTGTGTAGATTTCTCAGCAGAAACCATGGAAGCTAGAAGACAGTGGGATGATATATTTAAAATACTAAAAGAGAAAAACTGCCAACCAAGACTCCTATATCCAGCAAAATTATCCTTCAAAAATGAGGGAGAAATTAAAACATTCTCAGGCAAAAAGTCACTGAAAGAATTTGTGACCAAGAGACCAGCTCTGCAAGAAATACTAAAGGGAGCACTAGAGTCAGATACAAAAAGACAGAAGAGAGAGATATGGAAAAGCGTGTAGAAAGAAGGAAAATCAGATATGATATATATAATACAAAAGGCAAAATGTTAGAGGAAAATATTATCCAAACAGTAATAACACTAAATGTCAATGGACTGAATTCCCCAATCAAAAGACATAGATTGGCAAAATGGATTAAAAAACAGGATCCTTCTATATGCTGTCTACAGGAAACACATCTTAGACCCAAAGATAAACATAGGTTGAAAGTGAAAGGTTGGGAAAAGATATTTCATGCAAATAACAACCAGAAAAGAGCAGGAGTGGCTATACTAATATCCAACAAATTAGACTTCAAATGTAAAACAGTTAAAAGAGACAAAGAAGGACACTATATACTAATAAAAGGAACAATTAAACAAGAAGACATAACAATCATAAATATTTACGCACCAAATCAGAATGCCCCAAAATACGTGAGGAATATACTGCAAACATTGAAAAGGGAAATAGACTCATATACCATAATAGTTGGAGACTTCAACTCACCACTCTCATCAAGGGACAGAACATCTAGACAGAGGATCAACAAAGAAATAGAGAATCTGAATATTACTATAAATGAACGAGACTTAATAGACATTTATAGGACATTACATCCCACAACAGCAGGATACACCTTTTTCTCAAGTGCTCATGGATCATTCTCAAAGATAGACCATATGCTGGGTCACAAAGCAAGTCTTAACAAATTTAAAAAGATTGAAATCTTACACAACACTTTCTCGGACCATAAAGGAATGATGTTGGAAATCAATAATAGGCAGAGTGCCAGAAAATTCACAAATACGTGGAGGCTCAACAACACACTCCTAAACAACAACTGGGTCAAAGAAGAAATTGCAAGAGAAATTAGCAAATACCTCGAGGAGAATGAAAATGAAAACACAACATATCAAAACTTATGGGACGCAGCAAAGGCAGTGCTAAGAGGGAAATTTATTGCTCTAAATTCCTATATCAGAAAAGAAGAAAAGGCAAAAATTCAGGAATTAACTATCCATTTGGAAGAACTGGAGAAAGAACAGCAAGCTAACCCCAAAGCAAGCAAAAGGAAAGAAATAACAAAGATTAGAGCAGAAATAAATGAAATTGAAGACATGAAAACAATAGAGAAAATCAATAAGGCCAGAAGTTGGTTCTATGAGAAAATCAATAAGATTGATGGGCCCTTAGCAAGATTGACAAAAAGAAGAAGAGAGAGGATGCAAATAAATAAGATCAGAAATGGAAGAGGAGACATAACTACTGACCTCACAGAAATAAAGGAGGTAATAACAGGATACTATGAACAACTTTACGCTAATAAATACAACAATTTAGATGAAATGGATGGGTTCCTGGAAAGACATGAACAACCAACTTTGACTCAAGAAGACATAGATGACCTCAACAAACCAATCACAAGTAAAGAAATTGAATTAGTCATTCAAAAGCTTCCTAAAAAGAAAAGTCCAGGACCAGATGGCTTCACATGTGAATTATACCAAACGTTCCAGAAAGAATTAGTACCAATTCTCTTCAAACTCTTCAAAAAAATCGAAGTGGAGGGAAAACTACCTAATTTATTCTATGAAGCCAACATCACCCTCATACCAAAACCAGGCAAAGATATTACAAAAAAAGAAAACTACAGACCAATCTCTCTAATGAATACAGATGCAAAAATCCTCAATAAAATTCTAGCAAATCGTATCCAACAGCACATTAAAAGAATTATACATCATGACCAAGTAGGATTCATCCCAGGTATGCAAGGATGGTTCAACATAAGAAAATCAATTAATGTAATACACCATATCAACAAATCAAAGCAGAAAAATCACATGATCATCTCAATTGATGCAGAGAAGGCATTCGACAAGATTCAACATGCTTTCCTATTGAAAACACTTCAAAAGATAGGAATACAAGGGAACTTCCTTAAAATGATAGAGGGAATATATGAAAAACCCACAGCTAATATCATCCTCAATGGGGAAAAATTGAAAACTTTCCCCCTAAGATCAGGAACAAGACAAGGATGTCCACTATCACCACTATTATTCAACATTGTGTTGGAGGTTCTAGCCAGAGCAATTAGACAAGATAAAGAAATACAAGGCATCAAAATTGGAAAGGAAGAAGTAAAACTATCACTGTTTGCAGATGATATGATACTATACGTCGAAAACCCGGAAAAATCCACAACAAAACTACTAGAGCTAATAAATGAGTACAGCAAAGTAGCAGGTTACAAGATCAACATTCAAAAATCTGTAGCATTTCTATACACTAGTAATGAACAAGCTGAGGGGGAAATCAAGAAACGAATCCCATTTACAATTGCAACTAAAAGAATAAAATACCTAGGAATAAATTTAACCAAAGAGACAAAAAACCTATATAAAGAAAACTACAAAAAACTGTTAAAAGAAATCACAGAAGACCTAAATAGATGGAAGGGCATACCGTGTTCATGGATTGGAAGACTAAATATAGTTAAGGTGTCAATCCTACCTAAATTGATTTACAGATTCAATGCAATACCAATCAAAATCCCAACAACTTATTTTTCAGAAATAGAAAAACCAATAAGCAAATTTATCTGGAAGGGCAGGGTGCCCCGAATTGCTAAAAACATCTTGAGGAAAAAAAACGAAGCTGGAGGTCTCGCGCTGCCTGACTTTAAGGCATATTATGAAGCCACAGTGGTCAAAACAGCATGGTATTGGCATAAAGATAGATATATCGACCAATGGAATTGAATAGAGTGCTCAGATATAGACCCTCTCATCTATGGACATTTGATCTTTGATAAGGCAGTCAAGCCAACTCACCTGGGACAGAGCAGTCTCTTCAATAAATGGTGCCTAGAGAACTGGATATCCATATGCAAAAGAATGAAAGAAGACCCATCTCTCACACCCTATACAAAAGTTAACTCAAAATGGATCAAAGATCTAAACATTAGGTCTAAGACCATAAAACAGTTAGAGGAAAATGTTGGGAGATATCTTATGGATCTTACAACTGGAGGCGGTTTTATGGACCTTAAACCTAAAGCAAGAGCACTGAAGAAGGAAATAAATAAATGGGAACTCCTCAAAATTAAACACTTTTGTGCATCAAAGAACTTCATCAAGAAAGTAGTAAGACAGCCTTCACAATGGGAGACAATATTTGGAAATGATATATCAGATAAAGGTCTAGTATCCAGAATTTATAAAGAGATTGTTCATCTCAACAACAAAAAGACAGCCAACCCAATTACAAAATGGGAAAAAGACTTGAACAGACACCTCTCAGAAGAGGAAATACGGATGGCCAAGAGGCACATGAAGAGATGCTCAATGTCCCTGGCCATTAGAGAAATGCAAATCAAAACCACAATGAGATATCATCTCACACCCACCAGAATGGCCATTATCAACAAAACAGAAAATGACAAGTGCTGGAGAGGATGCGGAGAAAGAGGCACACTTATCCACTGTTGGTGGGAATGTCAAAGGGTGCAACCACTGTGGAAGGCAGTTTGGCGGTTCCTCAAAAAGCTGAATATAGAATTGCCATATGACCCAGCAATACCATTGCTAGGTATCTACTCAAAGGACTTAAGGGCAAAGACACAAACGGACATTTGCACACCAATGTTTATAGCAGCATTATTTACAATTGCAAAGAGATGGAAACAGCCAAGATCTCCATCAACAGAAGAGTGGCTAAACAAACTGTGGTATATACATACGATGGAATATTATGCAGCTTTAAGACAAGATAAACTTATGAACCATGTAATAACATGGATGGACCTAGAGAATATTATGCTGAGTGAATCCAGCCAAAAACTAAAGGACAAATACTGTATGGTCCCACTGATGTGAACGGACATTCGAGAATAAACTTGAAATATGTCATTGGTAACGGAGTTCAGCAGGCGTTAGAAACAGGGTAAGACAATGGGTAATTGAAGCTGAAGGGATACAGACTGTGCAACAGGACTAGATACAAAAACTCAAAAATGGACAGCACAATAATACCTAATTGTAAAGTAATCATGTTAAAACACTGAATGAAGCTGCATCTGAGCTATAGGTTTTTGTTTTGTTTTGTGTTGTTTTGTTTTGATTTTACTATTATTACTTTTATTTTTTTCTCTATATTAACATTCTATATCTTTTTCGGTTATGTTGCTAGTTCTTCTAAACCAATGCAAGTGTACTAAGAAATGATGATCATGCATCTATGTGATGATGTTAAGAATTAATGATTGCATGTGTAGAATGGTATGATATCTAAATGTTGGGTTAATTTCTTTTTTTCCGTTAATTAAAAAAAAAAAAAAAGAGAAGGGATAATTGGAGATGAAGGGATACAGACTGTACAACGGGACTGGATATGAAGACTCAGAAATGGACAGCACAATGCTACCCAATTGTAATGCAATTATTTTAAAACATTGAATGAAGCTGCATGTGAGGTATAGGTTTTTTGTTTTTGTTTTTTTTGTTTTTTTTCTTTCTATTATTGTTTTGGTTCTTGTTCTGTTGTCTTTTTATTTCTTTTTCTGAATCGATGCAAGTGTGCTGGGAAATGATGAATATGCAACTATGTGATGTTATTAGGAATTACTGATTGTACATGTAGATTGGAATGATTTCTAATTGTTTCGTTAATTCTTTTTTTAATTAATAAAAAAAAAAAAAATCTCTCCAGAATAGGGTGCAAATGTTTGGGCAACATTTATTCTTAAACTTGATATCTTACAACTTAAATAGTATAACATGAACAAAACAGCATTACAGTCCTCGTTTCTGTAACTGATCACGTGGTCGAAGTTCATATTTATCACTACCTTCTTCCACTACCCATTCCATGTTCCCTTTCCCCTCAGCAAGCACTTCAGCTGGCCGTGGTTCTTTGCCTGGTGGGGTGAGCCAAACCTTCATTCCTGAAGTCTCAGAGCCATTAGTGGTCCTGCCTGGATTGTGTTGTTGCAGTTTTCCATTGATTTTAATCACAGGACATGGTAGTACTAACAGATGCCCCAGGGGATCTCCTATATTCCAAGAAAACTCTTCTTTACCTCCATTATGTAGTTGCAGTCCTACTTCCTTCTGATAGTCAGGGTCAATTACCCCGGACAATAATGTAATCCCCTTCTTGGTGTGTTGATCCAGAGGCATAAGTAGCCCAAAGTGACCAGGTGGCAATCTTAACTTCCAGTTCAGTGATATCACTGTTGTTTCTCCTGGAGAAAGCACACCCTGTTTTGGAACTAAAACGTGTAGACCAGCAGAACTCAGGGTAGCAGGGACAGGAAGCAAAAATTTTCCTAGTGGATCACTAGGAATAATAGTGAGTGGCACCACACCCATTTCCACCCCTTGGTTCCTGGACCCATGGATCCTGGCTATGGGAGAAACAGCACCATACAGCGGATGCTGATTCAGAGCATATACAGCTTCCTGGAGAACATTACCCCACCCTTTCAAGTTTTTGCCGCCTAGTTGGCACTGTAATTGAGTTTTCAAAAGGCCATTCCACCATTCTATCAATCCAGCTGCTTCTGGATGATGGGGAACATGGTAAGACCAGAGAATTCCATGAGCATGTGCCCATTCCCGCACTTCATTTGTTGTGAAGTGTGTTCCTTGATCCGAAGCAATGCTATGTGGAATACCATGACGATGGATAAGGCATTCTGCAAGCCCACGGATAGTAGTTTTGGCAGAAGCATTGTGTGCAGGGAAAGCAAACCCATATCCAGAGTATGTGTCTATTCCAGTTAGAACAAATCGCTGCCCCTTCCATGAAGGGAGTGGTTCAATGTAATCAACCTGCCACCATGTAGCTGGCTGGTCACCTCGGGGAATGGTGCCATATCGGGGGCTGAGTGTGGGTCTCTGCTGCTGGCAGATTGGGCACTCAGCAGTGGCTGTAGCCAGGTCAGCCTTGGTGAGTGGAAGTCCATGTTGCTGAGCCCATGTATAACCTCCATCCCTAACACCATGACCACTTTGTTCATGAGCCCATTGGGCAATAACAGGAGTTGCTGGGGAAAGAGGCTGACTGGTATCCATAGAACGGGTCATCTTATCCACTTGATTATTAAAATCTTCCTCTGCTGAAGTCACCCTCTGCTGTGTATTCACATGGGACACAAATATCTCCATGTTTTTAGCCCACTCAGAAAGGTCTATCCACATACTTCTTCCCCAGACCTCTTTGTCACCAATTTTCCAATTATGGTCTTTCCAAGTCCCTGACCATCCAGCCAAACCATTAGCAACAGCCCATGAGTCAGTATACAAATGCACCTCTGGCCAGTTTTCCTTCCAAGCAAAATGAACAACCAGGTGCACTGCTCGAAGTTGTGCCCACTGGGAAGATTTCCCCTCACCACTGTCTTTCAAGGACACCCCAGAAATGGGTTGTAATGCTGCAGCTGTCCACTTTCGGGTGGTACCTGCATATCGTGCTGAACCATCTGTAAACCAGGCTCGAGTTTTCTCTTCCTCAGTCAATTCACTGTAAGGAAGACCCCAAGAGGCCATAGCTCTGGTCTGGGAAAGAGAAGGTAATGTGGCAGCAGGAGTGGAAACCATGGGCATTTGTGCCACTTCTTCATGTAACTTACTTGTGCCTTCAGGACCTGCTCTGACTCTATCTCGTATATACCATTTCCACTTTACAATAGAGTGCTGCTGTGCATGCCCAACTTTATGGCTTGGTGGGTCAGTCAACACCCAACTCATGATAGGCAACTCAGGTCTCAGGGTAACTTGGTGGCCCATGGTTAAGCGTTCAGTCTCTACTAAGGCACAGTAGCAGGCCAAAAGCTGTTTCTCAAAAGGCGAGTAGTTATCTGCAGCAGATGGTAAGGCTTTGCTCCAAAATCCTAAGGGTCTGCGTTGTGATTCTCCAATAGGGGCCTGCCAAAGGCTCCAGACAGCATCTCTATTTGCCACTGACACTTCCAGCACCATTGGATCTGCTGGATCATACGGCCCAAGTGGCAGAGCAGCTTGCAAAGCAGCCTGGACCTGTCGCAGAGCCTCCTCTTGTTCAGATCCCCACTCAAAATTAGCAGCTTTTCTGGTCACTCGATAAATGGGCCGGATTAGCACACCCAAATGAAGAATATGTTGTCGCCAAAATCCAAAAAGACCAACTAGGCGTTGTGCCTCTTTTTTGGTTGTGGGAGGGGCCAGATGTAGCAACTTATCCTTCACCTTAGAAGGGATATCTCGACATGCCCCACACCACTGGACACCTAGAAATTTACTGAGGTGGAAGGCTCCTGTATTTTTGTTGGATTTATCTCCCATATTCTGACACGCAAATGCCTTACCAGTAAATCTAGAGTAGTTGCTACTTCTTGCTCACTAGGTCCAATCAACATGATATCATCAATATAATGGACCAGTATGATGTCTTGTGGGAGGGAGAAACGATCAAGGTCTCTGCGAACAAGATTATGACATAGGGCTGGAGAGTTGATATACCCCTGAGGTAGGACAGTGAAAGTATATTGCTGACCTTGCCAGCTGAAAGCAAACTGTTTCTGTTGGTCCTTACTAATAGCTATTGAGAAAAAAGCATTTGCCAGATCAATAGCTGCATACCAGGTACCAGGGGATGTATTGATTTGCTTAAGCAATGATACTACATCTGGAACAGCAGCTACAATTGGAGTTACCACCTGGTTGAGTTTACGATAATCCACTGTCATTCTCCAAGACCCATCTGTTTTCTGCACAGGCCAAATAGGAGGTTGAATGGGGATGTGGTGGGAATCACCACCCCTGCATCTTTCAAGTCCTTAAGAGTGGCAGTAATGTCTGCAATCCCTCCAGGAATACGGTATTGCTTTTGATTTACTATTTTGCTTGGTAGGGGCAGTTCTAGTGGCTTCCACTTGGCCTTTCCCACCATAATAGCCCTCACTGCATGAGATAGAGAACCAATGTGGGGATTCTGCCAGTTGCTCAGTATGTCTATGCCAATTATACATTCCGGAACTGGAGAAATAACTACAGGATGGGTCCGGGGGCCCACTGGACCCACTGTGAGATGGACCTGAGCTAAAACTCCATTGATCACCTGGCCTCCATAAGCCCCCACTCTGACTGGTGGTCCAGAGTGACGTTTTGGGTCCCCTGGAATTAATGTCACTTCTGAACCAGTGTCTAATAATCCCCGAAATATCTGATCATTTCCTTTTCCCCAATGCACAGTTGCCCTGGTAAAAGGCCGTCGGTCTCCTTGGGGAAGACGTAGAGGAAGATTAACAGTATAAATTTGTGGCAGTGTAACAGGTTTCTCCCCCATAGGGAGCTGGTCTCCCCTTCATTCAAGGGGCTCAGGGTCTGTAAACTGTTTCAAGTCTGGAAATTGATTAAGGGGCCGTGACTCTGTGTTTTTGTAATTCAGGTTAGACTTCTGTTCCCTTGACCTAGAACTCTTTTGTTTATACAGCTCCAACAAGAATTTAGTAGACTGCCCTTCTATTGTATTTCTAGGCACCCCATGATTTACTAGCCAATGCCACAAATCTCTGTGTGTCATATAATTTTGATGCCTCCTTTGAGTTTGTTGTCTATTATAATAGCCTTTTCTACCCTGTCTTTGGTGATTAAGTGCTGCCACCTGGCTTCTGCCAACTCGGGATCCTGTCATCCCCATTGTGTTTAAGGATTCCAGCTCAGTGACAGCAGTTCTTACAGTAATATCTGACCTACAGAGAAGTGCAACCACAGAGCTCTTGAGGGATGATGGTGCTAGTCTCACAAACTTATTTCTCACTGTTCTGGTAAAAGGTGCATCCTCTGGACATTCCTGGGGTGTAAGAGCAGGCTTTGCATGATAAATCCACTCTAACATCCCAATCTCTCTAAGCCTCTGGATCCCCTGATCTACATTATGCCAGGGCAGTTCTGGCATTTCAACCTCAGGTAATGTTGGCCACCTTTTGATCCATATTTCAACCAACCACCCAAACAAGCTGTTAACACCTTTTCTAACTGCTCGAGCTATAACATTGAATGCAGAATCTCTGCTTAGTGGGCCCATATCAATAAATTCAGCCTGATCCAGCCTTATATTCCTCCCACCATTATCCCACACTCTTAAAATCCATTGCCACACATATTTCCCTGATTTCTGTCTATATAAATTGGAAAACTCACACAGTTCTATTGGAGTATAATGGACCTCCTCATGTGTGATACTTTGTACCTCACCTTTAGGGGCCTGTTGGGACTTTAGTCTAGTTATAGGCCTAGAAGAAATGAGGGGTGATGGGGGTGGGTCATGAAAAGAATTAGAAATATCTTCCAAGCCATTTGCCTCAGGGCTTTCATTTGCAGTTTCATCTGGTGAAACAGGATTAATAACTCTAGGGGTAATCCCTTCAGGAGGAGGTTGGGTGGCCAATTCCTCAAGGCAGGCTAGAGGTGGGGCGGCTGTGTCCTCAGGGCAGACTATTACAGGGTTATCTAGAGAAGACTCAGCATGGTCTAGGGTTTCAATCTCACCCCCAACATCATTATCAATCCATATGTCACCACCCCATTTTTCAGGGTCCCACTCCTTTCCAATCAATGCCCTCACTTTAACGGCAGAGACCATGCAAGACTGAGATTTCAGTATACTTTGTAAAGTTTCTACTCTAACAATAAGATTCTGAGTCTGATTTTCAGAGATCTGAAGTCTATGGCTACAGGAAATAAGATTTTCCTTCAGAATACTCATAGAAACCTCTACATCTTTCACACGGCGCTTAAGCTTCTCGTTTGAAGCCTTAAGCCCATCCCTTTCACCCTTTAATGTAGACAGTGTATCTAACAACAACCAACTAACATTCTATAACTCTTATTTCTACAAAACTCTGTAAAGGTGTCGAAAACATTATCCCCCAGAGTCTGGCTTCGTACAAGCGAAGCATTAGGAGAATCGAATGATGATATTTTGACTATCTCCTTTGCCAACTCACTCCATGGATTGGGAGTGTCATTCTGATTATGGGAATCAGAGTCCTTAGTTTCTCTGAGTCCAGTCAGAGTAGAAAACCATTCATAAAAACCCATTTTTAAGATTCTGTTCCTTAAGAACCACTCCTGGTACCAAGATGTATTAGTTAGGGTTCTCTAGAGAAATAGAATCAACAGGGAACACTTGAAAATATAAAATTTATGAAAGTGTCTCACGTGACCGTAGGAACGCAGAGTCCAAAATCCACAGGGTAGGCTGCGAAGCCGATGACTCCGATGGATGGCCTGGATGAACTCCACAGGAGAGGCTCACCAGCCAAAGCAGGAATGGAACCTGTCTCCTCTGAGTCCTCCTTAAAAGGCTTCCCATGATTGCATTTAGCATCACTAATTGCAGAAGACACTCCCCTTTGGCTGATTGCAAATGGAATCAGCTGTGGATGTAGCTGACATGATCATGACCTAATCCTATGAAATGTCCTCATTGCAACAGACAGGCCAGCGCTTGCCCAATCCGATGAACAGGTACCACAACTTGACCAAGTTGACACCTGTCCCTAACCATGACAGTAATCCTTTTAGAGATGGAATAAAAAAACAAAAACCAAAAAACACTACCTCTGAAGAACCAAACCACAGGAGTAAAATGGCACCTCTTAATCTCTTGTCACTGTTGGAAAGACGGTTGAGTTGGGGATACCCATCTAGAGAGTTGGGGGATACCCATTGGGAGTGCCATTTGAAGACAGGTACCTTGCTTGTATCTAAAATTGTCAAAATACAATCCTGCCTGCCTTTTACCTTAATCCTTGCTGCAATTTTAAGGAAATTGTGTTCCAATTGAAGTTGTGTATTAGAATCAAATATGAAGCTTTTTATTATTATATAAAATTAGAGGTTCCTTGCCCTCACAAGCAGGTCTATTAAATCAGAATCTCCAGGGCCTATGTTGAACACTTCGCAAGTGATTTGAATTTATATTCTGAGAACCATTATTTTACAATGACTGGGAGGGCTGATTGATGGATGATAGGATCTGTTTTTAGAAGAGAGCATGGAGGCCCCCCTAATTTTGGAAAGACTTGGATGCCGTGAATGATGATGTAATCACTGCTGATAATTTGTGAGATTTGTAAGACATTTTCATGTCCCCAGCTGTCCTGATGGCATCTCCAGTTGACCTCTAGTGTAGGGGTTCTCACCCAGGAGCAATTTTGCCTCTAAGGGACATATGGCGTTGTCTGGAGACATTTCTGGATGTCATAATATGGGAGTGCTACTGGCATCTATTGGTGAGAGGCCAAAGATGCTGCTAGACACTGAACAGTGCACAACCTCCCCACAACAACAAAGAATTATCTGGCCCCAAATTTTAATAGTGCTGAGATTTTTTTCTGTGTCCTAATAAAGAGCAATAGAGTCTCTAAAATAAAAAAAATATTTTGATGGGACACCAGGCATGGCACGTGTGATATTTAGGAAAGCAGAGAAGAGGAGGAGTGGGCATGAACACAGTTTAGGCTGAAAGCCTAGGGAAGAAGGTGTAGATATTCAAATGGACCTTAGGAACTTGGAATATTATTTTGCCTAAATGTGTTATATAGAATGTGAGTACTATGTCTTGTAGTCTGAAAAAATAGGGCAAATTTTAAATCAGTTCCTTTGTTGTATAAGATGTAATGGTAGTTCTTGAGCCTTGAAAACTAGAAACAGAAGACATTGGTAGCATAAATTAACCCAGAGGGAATTTAATTGTAAATAAGTACTTTGGGTCTATTGTCACCTGGAGGAAGCAGCAGTGAAAGAGTGGGTTGATGTGCTCATGTTTGTTGACTGGCAATGGGGGTAAAGCTGTGGGTGGAGCTCTTGTATGGAAGAGTGGGGGCTGGTCAATGAAGATGAAGGGATATGATGGGAACCTTGTGCTTTAAAGACCCTGCTTGATTGTCTTCACAAGTGTAGCCGTACTTGCCAGATCTGTGTCCAGATTTGTTGTTCAGAATGATTACAGTTATTATAAGTATGGGAAATGGTCCCTGACTTCTTAAGAGCTGTCCATATGATTGGAGGGGTGAGGCAAGTACTGTGCAACAGCTGTAACCTATTTTTGTTTATATTCTATCACACTACTGTAAATACTTCCTAATATTCCTTAGGGAACTGCCCTTTCTCTCTGTCTGATCTTTTTGGTCTGGTGCATGTTGGCCTCATACCTGGTTTAGGATTGGGTTTGTAACATAAGCATAGCCTGTCAGAGATGTTTGGCTGTAAGACATGGTCATCTATGGGCCTTTGATGCCATATGAACCCTATCAATTCTATCGGTGCTAATTTTAAGATTTTCATCTTTCTTTCTTACTGTGTTTGGAGTTGTGAATGTATAAGTTCTTAGCCATCCTCTGGCTATCCTGAAGGGAGTCATTGACTGAAAATAGAGCCAATTCAAGAGAGCAGAGCTGAAAGAGATGTCATTGGTGTTCCTTGATCGAGCTGTACTTGAAGCCATAACTTCCAGAATTCAACTATACAAACCATTAATTTCATTTTTGATTATGTTTGTTTGCTGTATGTTTTATCACTGACAACTGAAAAAATTACTAATATATACACTGAATTATTAGGACAAACTGTACAATAAGAGAGAGTATATAGCCAAATAATAACTAATGGATTAGTCTCAACAGTCCATCATTTAATCTTTTGTGATTCATTTGTAATATTCTTCCCTTCTTATATGCTTCTGTGTTGGTGAGTTTAACAAAATGCCCCACTTCTCCCTGTTATTATACTGTTTCAAGCATGCTTCATATTTTAGAGAGTTGTATTTGAGAAGTGAAGTGATAGTAGGTTTTGAGAGTATAATTATTAAAAAAAAGTATTAGAGTATAATTTTACACTTCTTTCTTTGTAAAAAAAGAATCTGAAATCCTATCATATTTCAGGTGTATATACAGGGGTAACAACAATTTATGGCTTTTATAATTGTAGACACAATGAACAGAATTCACTGTATTTGCTTGGTTTTTTAAAAATATATAGTATAGGAATTAATCATAAATTTTGTTTCTGCTTACATGAAATGATTGAAGATAGAAATAGATGGATTATTAATTTGCAGGACAAGTTGCATATCATCTGGCTTCATGATTGCTGAAATGCAAAAACTAAAGAAGTTCTTAAATAGGACATCTGTGACATAACAAATTAGAATCGGGGAGAGGAAAAATATTTTCACTGTGTCTAAAGCTATTGAATCAAAATAACCGTGTAGATCATACTTGAGTTCAGATATAACCTAGATAAATTCTCTAGCTGTGTCACCCATCTGTCAAAAAATAAAATGCTGTCTCTCACTTAAAGTGGCTCTTTTAGACTGAGGTCATTTAGCTGTGTCTAAAATGGACATGAAATGTCAATTTCATACATTATAGTGTCACCTTTCATATTGCTCTCCTTAGGGTTATATCATCCTTACCATAAAAAGCAAGTGATGCAGGCCTTGTTCTAAATGAACTAAGCAGAGAGAAATACCAACACTGGGCCCTGCCTTGCCACTACAGACAAAGAAATGGGTGGTGGGCCACAGGAAACACTTTGTCCAGTGTCCTGATTCCAGAAGTGTGCAGTTTTCCTGGTGAGGATGCCCTCTCTGTAAAACCACCTTTTCGTTACTCATAAGTGATCATTTGGGGAGAAGATTTTTTGAAAGATGCTTTATTCAAAATGAGTTTTGTTTCCTGCAGGTGGTTTACTTCCTTAAATTATATTTGTGTGCTATTTTATATAACTTTATTACATTGCGAGGTTTATGAATCTTATGTAGAAAGGAGATTGCTTATGCAGAGCTATGTGCATCTTGGCTTTGCTCACAAGTGAAAGGTACTGTGGATGATTTAAGCAGAAAAAAAATGAACTTATCGAAAGGTACTGCATATGGCCGGAAGTTTGGAGAGATGACCATGGCAGGGCTATTGGAGGCTGGGCTGGTGCCTGCACAGCCACAGCCGCGGCAGGAGGCGGTGAGACGAGCATCTGGGTTTGCTGCTCGGCACTGGGGGGTGCAGCCTCTATTGCCTCCACAGGACACTGGACATGACTGCTGGCGCCACTGTCCCTGGCGCCCTTCGAAGCTGTATGTTGCTACCTCTGTTGCCACCCCTTTGACATAGCCCCTTATTCTTTGCTTTGATGGCCTCCAATTCTGAGCTCTGGGCCAAGTGCATCTCGCTGCCTAAGCATGCATCCAGCCATTTGTGCCCTGGTGGAAGGAGCCTGAGAAAGTAAATAGCCTGTTATTTTGGTGTTTATAATGGGAATCTGACTGCCTTACAATGTGCGTTCTCATGTGGAGAATCCCCAAGCAGAAAAACAGGCTTCATGTTGGTGGTCAAAGAAGAGAATATTGTCATGTGTATCGCTTTGTAGAGCCAGAGTGGGAGATGAGCTTTTTGGAAAGCTGGAGCGATACTTTGGATAATGCATCAAGTTTTCCTCTGACAGGTGAGGATGTGGTCGTCTGTGTGTTAGATTTCATTCATTAACCAGGAAAGACAATGTTTGTACACATTGCCTTAAATAGAAGGACAAAGACCGATGGTTCCCAAATTTTCTTGATTCCTGGTGACTTCAGTGTCTCAGTAATGTTTTCAAAGCCCTTTTAGGCCAAAAGAAATACCCAACAGTTTCATTTATTATGTCATAGTTAGAGTCAAAAAATTTAAGGATCTATTTCCTAACATTATGTGGAAAAAAAGCATTTGAAAAAAGTTATACATAAATTGAAAGAAAAATATTTTTCTGCCATCCTTAAATGTCTACTAATGGAGCATGTCCATTTATTTGACCCTGAATGACTTCTCAAACATTATAGTTAGAAAGAACATTGCCACCTTAGTTCCTGTCCACAGTGATTTCATGCAATGCTTTTTTATCCAAACAATAGCTGCGTTCAATTCCCAGAGCCTTTCAATGCCAAAACAAACAAACAAAAAAACAATAGCTGTGGTCCTAGATTTGCAAAGATATGACATCATCAAAAGAAAAGTAGTGCAATCAAATATAGAAATTGTGTACTACCTTGAGCAACTTTTAAAGTTTAACAGAGTTCAGGATCCATGAGCATAGATTGTTAGTGAAATTCTACTGGAATAATGATGAAAATTTGAATTGAAGGGCCCTCTTGTGTGACTGCTGGGGTGTCACAGCTGCTTGGTGGTTCCAGAGCCAAAACGAGGTAAAAGACCTGCCAAGGTACACTGTAAATGCTCCTTAGGAGTAGCCACTGTGTTTATGTTCTGTGTTTCATTGTCTAAATTAATTGAGCACTTACTACAAATGCAGATGTAGGCAGTCTTTTCCTTTCAATTCACATAACTCACTGCGGATATTTTAATCCTTGTTTATTAGTTCAGAGGTAAAAACAACATTTCTTCTTATATGATTAGCAGAATAGTGAATTCTTCTGTTTCTTGGAACAAGAATGAAAAACTGGGTATATCTGAAATCATGGTTTCTCTTTTTTGGTATTATGTATAATATTAGCACAAGACCAGAGTTCATCTCAAAATTTATATTTTGGACCTGGAAGAATTCTTCCTTCCTTTTCTTTTAGCTAAGCTACTTATTCATGTGATCGCTACTTCTATATATCCAGAGCTGTCAAAAAATAGGAATGGACTGTTTCATTGTGACAGGTATATCCTCTGCTTTTATTAAGAAGTACAAACTTTATCATCTGCTAGCCTGATCAAACTCAGTAAGTAGTCTACAAGGTGAAGGGTTATAGGGAGCCCACAAATTAAATTTTACTTGCCCCCTGTGATTCATCTTAAACACTAGTTGCTGGGAAGTTGGGAAATAATTACTAAAATGCAGAGCTTCTTTGTATTCTGAACACCTTTCCCCCCATTGCAAGAGGCAGCTTTCTACAAAGTTGTCCTGTGAAGTGTTGTGCTAGGCTGGATAATGGCTCTCCAAGGATGTCCATGTCCTAATCCCTGGTGCCTGTGAATATATCTGACATGGCAAAAGGGTCATTGCAAATGTGGGGAAGGATCTTGAGATGGGAGGATTAGGTCCTTTATAAGTGAAAGGAGGAGACAGGAGAGTCAGAGAAGGAGATGGAAACAGAGGTTGGAGAGATGCGATTGACAGCTGTGAAGATAGAAGGGGCCATGCTCCAAAGAATGTGGAGGACCTCTAGGTTGGAGAAATCAAGGAAATGGATTCTCTTCTAGAGCTACCTGAAGACGCAGCCTTGTAGACACCTCAGTTTTAGCTCAGTGAGACCCGCTTCAACCTTTTCACTTCCGGAACTGTTAAGACAGTAAATGTGCATTGTCTTAAAACACTAAGTTTATGGTAGTATGTCACAATAGAAATAAGAAGCTAATACAGGTATGAAGTTGAAAAAAAACATAGAAAGTTCACTAAACCTTTTGAGATTATTCTTGAACTTAAACTCTAGGATGATATATGGCTGTCAGAGTGTCAGGTAACTCCACTATCACACCTGTTCACTGTCCTCAGGTTTACCACAAGCGGAATTGTATTGTACTTGTGTTCAGGCAGATAGATGTACTCTCACTGCGAACTATGTTTTGTGATCTGGTGATTGTCCCTAAAAAGCTTAAAGCCCTTGGAAGATACATCCAGTTTATAAATTGAGCTTCAACATTGAAGATGAGAATGCTCTAAATCACTGACCATTAGTATTTTATTCAGGAACCGAGGGTGGATCCACTAATCCAACACTGCTTATGGCCACTATCATTTCGCTTTATGATCCTTTGTTTCTATTGTAGTCATGTTAACTGCTCATACATAAACCTTATGGATACTGCTTCAGGGCTCTTTTGACTGGCCACATAGCCAAAGTTGGAAGCAGAGGTTGTAAAGACTGTAGTTGCTGATATCTTTTTCAGTATTTACAGAAGCATCCAACTCTACATATATTACCATGAATAATATCTTTTCCTAAAAACATTTTGTAATCTTTCCAAATTATGCTAGCCTTTTCTGTGCTTTTTAGAACTAGGGACTTTGTCTGCACCTGTCTTTGTGATATTGTTGTCATCTCTGACTTGAGTTTTTGGAATCATCCATCCCGCTCCCTTACCAGTTCAGAAATTAGTAAAAATGGTCTTAAAAAATAAAATAAGAAGAAACATTTCATAGAAACTAAAGAGGTCATTTCAGACATATCATGTGAAATCTTAAGAGAATTATAGAACAAGTTTTCACATGGCTCTCAGTTATTGTGCATGAGCTACCTCTACCTTCTATGATTGTTAGGCGGTGAAACTGTTACTTTCTGAAAGAACACGGGTGCTCTGTGGCCTTACCCTCTTTTTCTCTCTTAATTAGATTTAAAATGTATGTCATACTTTGTGGCTTCATTACATAAGTGATTTATCTCAAGGCCACCCAGAATACCTTGCTCACTCTCTTGGATGGTATATTGTACTTTAATACAGGCTCAAACTTTTTTTTACCATCTCATGATTTTTGTGATATCATTTTATAGACTGAATTTTTTTTGGTCTCTCTTTACTTTATAACTTGGAATTAACCACGGGAAAATTAATTGATAAATTAATACATGGTTCTGTTTGAATATCTGCTTTCTTTTTCCTTTATTTGTAGATTTAGTTCACAGTTAGGTTTCACAAATGTTTTGGTTGCTAATGAGGTTAAACAGAGTTTATCCATTCCGGTTTTGATTAAACTATGAGCCAATAATGCCAATTTTCTTGATTAGGCTTCACATAAACTTCTAGAAGGAGGGGAAAACATTCCTATTCTATAGCCAAAGAATCCGAGGCTCAGAGAGTTACCAGAAAGATACATTTTTCAACCTGGTTTGTCAAATTTTAAAGAATTGCTTCATCTGTTATATCACCTTCCCAATTTTTTAAATTAATAATTAGTATTTCCTGAATGCATGCTATGTACTAGGCACATTTCCAATTCTTAACTTACAATCCTTCATTTAGTCCTCACAACAAACCTGTGAGCTATCACTATCCCCACCTTATAGGTGAAGAAAGTAAATTTGGGGGTTAAGCAACTGCCCAAGGTTCTGTTGCTCGTAAGTGCAGAATCAGAAATCAGCGCTGTCCTCCAGAGCCCGCACTCTTATGTTTTGATAAGGCTTTAAAGATAGGGTCGTAAATTAAAAGCAGCCATAAATCATTTTAATGGGTGATGCAAGTTTTGTGAACTTTATTTATATCATAATATTTTGATTACTCAGGTATCCATACTTGAACTTTGACAGCAAATGATGTGAAGAAAATAGAATTTTTAAGCCCCTCTATTTTGAGCCAACCCTATTTTGGGTTGCAACTATGAATGTTACTAGGTAAAGTAGAATTATATGTGAGCAAAGCTCAGTCCCTTTCCTCTGAGGTAGTGGAAGAAAGGTGGAAGGCAAAGGAAGTAAGTTATACTCCCTTCTCCTGGCCGCATGGACAGGGACGTTACCATTAAGCTTGCAGTCTTAGTGCTGACCTTATTGCCTTTTTTTTTGACCACTGCTCACGAGCCACAACCTCGTGAAACCTGGACACAGGGGGTTCTAACCTTCAAAGTCACTTCTAAGACACTGAAACGAGTTATTTTACCTAAAAATTTTCCTGTAGACAATTTCCATATTTCACTCAAATTTATTACATGTCAGAGTCTATTGTGTGTGCCTTCTGGGTTTTCATGGAGATCCAAGAAGGGAAAGACAAATGCTTGACTGAAATATGCTTCTCTTTGCAGGATGTTCATCAGCTTTGGCGGACACATAGCAAAGAGTTAGAGAAGGGAGACAAAATGTAGTTGTGAGTTGCACTTGCTTACCTGTACCTGTGGACTCAACTCTGGCTGCATTGCCACAGGGCTTGTTGAAGATTGGGGTTATATTGCATTCACTCTCTGGCTCAAGTTCCTAATGTTTATGATCATTTTCAAATCTGAATTTGGGAACCAGAAGACAAAGCAGTGGCTGGCACATAGCAAGTCCTCAATTAACTTTGTTAAATTGAATTTAAAATTGGGGTTGTATATATCAAAGCCAAATTAGCTTTCAAAATCTGTGCAGGATTTGCCTGGGATTCCTGGCCACCCAGGAATTTCTCAACACCATGGCTGTGCAGTTCACACTACATTTAGTTTACTTGCCATAAATAGAATTATATATCCATGGAAGACAAGATACCACGATATAGTTATTGCACTGTTATACTCCCCTCCCCCTTCTAGAAAGCAATGCTAAATAAACAATTTTGGAGGATCTCATGAGAATGCATATTCAGATGGAGGTTATTTCTGGTGCTCTGGCCATATTCTTCACACGTTTTCCCCAAAGAAAGTTGCACGTTTCCTTGCTTATATGGAAATACAGTAGCAGACGGGTGAAGAGAGTTTCCAATTCACAATAAAATGCCGTGTTCTCTTGTCACTTTGTCAAATCAGTTCTGGTGGCAGTTTGTGACAACTCCTCCCCCCCCCAATGCATTGCTGTTAAGTGATTCTTTATAAAGCAGTCCTCACGTTTATCATGTCACGGTGATCTGAGCCCATTTAGGGAATTTTAAGGTACATTTGGTCATGTTTGTGGCCTAGAAACTCTGACCTTGTCACACTACATCTCTCTCCACTCTTGTGCTGCCTGCCATTAATCCTTCAGAACTGAGACTGGAGGCTTTGCTATTTAGAGAAATAATTGTATGAAACCCAGGAGTGTGGCAAGGTGAGATGGAGCTTTTAATTTTTTAACAGAGAGTGAAAAGACTTATAGGAAAGAGCAGAGGGAATTGGGGAAGAATCAAGAATGATAATAAAATAACCTAAAAACTTGAGCTTCTGTGATTCATTTGCCTCACACTCAGTTTAATTGTTAGGGAACTTACTGAAAGCAGCAACGGGCTCTTTGCATAAATTAATTATGCTGACCATTAAACATGAAATGCAACTTTAATTCATATTTGTTGAGTATTTTCTAAGAGCTTGGCACCCTTGCTTGGTGCTTTAGAGACGTCTTCTCATTATCCTTTTACAGTCTGCTATGGCAAGTACTACTATCATCCTCATTTTCAAGATAAGGATATTTGAGGATTAGAAAAGCTTAAGTAACTTGGCCAAGATCATACAGGGTAGTATAATTTGCTGTGACACAAACCCAAGATGTTTTAATTACTACATTGGATTCTTTTTTTTAAATAAAATGTTAACATCTTTTAATCTTTAATACTTTAATTTGGAAATTGGTAATTCATCATTATAAGAAAGCAGTTACCTAATTTAAACCTGAAAACAGATAAATATGCTGCAGTATTTTTAAATTTATTTATGATATTTTATTTTTCAAATAAGTGATTTTTTCTAAAATGAGGAGTAGCAAAGAATCCAAGACTTTACCATATATCAGTATTATTAATTTATTGACATTGAATTTGGGGAATAATTTCATTGACTATTCTATTAACTCAGCCATCTTATATAAAATTTAGAGTAACTGCTATTAGAATTTTAGACTAAATTTATTTATTCCCCAAAGTAAGCCAAATAATATCTATCTACATTTTGAGTATCCTTTAATTCAGTGTTTTTTCAAATTTATTTTGCTATGCTCCAAAATAAGAATATGTTCTGTGTGCTTACCTACACAGTACACACGTACGAGGACCTGTATCTGAAGGTCATAATATTTCACCAAGTATGAATTGCCATCATCACAGTCAGTGGTCACTGATAGTTCATATTTTACTCCATTTCAAATTATGTGCTGGCCATAGCCTACTTCTGTGTTTTCTCTAATGGTCGTGACCTGCAGTTTGTAGTTTGTTCGAGTGTAGCAGAAAGAAGACGAGATGCCTTTTCAATCAGATGAACCTGGCTTTGGCCCCTACCCTGGAATATATTGGTTACACGTCACTTTAGCATTAAAATGGTAATCAGTATTTCCCAAGATTGTGTGGCTTGATAACTAGTGGACACTCAGTCAATGTCAGGTTCTTTTGGTTTTAGTGTTCACATTTAAGTCATTAATTATCATTGCATAGTGTTGTAAAAATTTAAAGTTATTTGAGTATCCTAGTTTGGGCTTTTATACTATTTTTGATTTTGAAAGATTCTTCATATCCTAGACTGAAAAAAATGAACAAGAAATAGTAAAAGAAATCTTATAGTCATTTTAACAATATTAAATACTCTAGAATCCAGAACAGAATCTAGGCGCTCATTAGTTTTTATGTTTCGTAAATGGAAATGACTACTTATTATTAATTGTTTTTTATGACAACCTGTTATAGCATCTTCTGAGACATTTTTTTTTCTACCTCTACTAATGACCCTTCCCTGGGACATTTTTGTAGAGGAACCTGCCCTCTTCCTCAGTCAGAGCCACAGTCATGTAATTTACCATCTCAGCAGCTTTTACTGGCTACCCATTATTTTTTAAATTAGTCTGAGGTGCCTCAGTTTAGAGTGAAGGACTTCTAGCCTAACTTTGGAGCTTTATTTCCTCTTAGTCTCTTCTCTCTGCTTTGTACTTACTGCTCTAGTAAGATGGCCTATGTTTTCCCAAATGAGTCTCACAATTTCTAGTCTCCGTGTCTCTCCTTAGGTGGTGTCCTCCATCTAGCAAATCCTATGGATAGTCCATCTTTATGCTTTAAAAGCTCTGCTCCAGCTTTCATATTCCATCAGCGCTGCTTCATTGTGACTTGGGTGATTTATCTTGCTTCCCTCCAGCACGATTTCCATGATGTTTTCTTCTGACATATTCTTCTAATACCTACTTTCTTCCTGTTTCAAGGCGTGAAAAGTCTGTCTGAAGTTGGAAATATTTCACGAAGCCCACAAAGCTGATTGGTAGTGGGATTTTATCCCTGAAGATAATTCAGAGAAACAGTAGTAGACCTAGTTGCAATTATGCAACTTTGACTTTAAAAATATACTGTTTCTTGGACTGTGACGGTAGGCTAAATCTATCCAGTTTGTACAAATCTTATGAGGCTTGAAAAATTGACTTTATAATTATCAGGTGATGACGATATTAAATGAGTCGGTGAATGTTAATATGTCTCTCCTTCCATATAACTAAATGCCTTGGGCCAGATCCAATGTGTGGCATTTATATTGTATTATGATGTGTTAATAACTTGCGGATCAGAGACCAAGCAAAGGTCAAGGACAAATTAAATTTTCTGTGAAATGTATATTTAATACTTTTTACCATAGGTGATGACCTCTGGATGCTGATTAAAATGTAAGCCCTCTTCCCTCTGTGAATTTTTTGTGGTGTCTGTTGAGTGACATCCACTAATTCTCTTAGTGCAATCTCAAATACTGAAGCATTGTAGATTTTCTTTAATTGCAGTGTTTTGAATATTTTATTGCTCCTACTATAAATGGAAAGATTTGTTCCTGTGATTTAGAGCAAACCAGGGAAATATCACAGTGTATCAAGCTTTTGGGTCAGCTAGTAGATTATTACATTATTTCAGAAAATTTCCACCTGCCTCTTGGTGGCTTTCAAGTCTGGTCAAGTGGTGAATCAGTGCAAAGAGTACTAATATTGTAGAAATCCCAAGGCAGTAGAAAGGGGTTTTATTTTGTCCTGAGGGGTGTACAACTTCCATTTGTCTGTTTTATGCGGAGAATAGAACTCATATGAGGACAAGTTAAATGGCAACCTTTAATCTGTAAAGTGATACATTGAGAAGTATGTCATTGAACATCATTATCAGTTTCAGATTGATGGGTACTTCAGAGGTGCCACTGGTCCATAGTTATTTTTATACACTAAAAGCAGCACCTCCTGCTTTATGTGCTGAAGATAGAGACTTCTGTGTTAGAAAAGGGCATTGCTTTAGGTTACAGGAAATATTGTCCATAATTCTGTGTCTCTTTGGGGATTTAAAGACGGCATGCTATGTGGATGTTACTCTAGGTTGTGTGTATTTTAAATCTACACTTCTAAATACAATTAAGCTCATGCTCTTTAAGTACGGTAACGCTTACATCTATATAAAATGATGCAGTGTGTTTTTTCTGTAGTGTAAAATTGTTTCTTTTAGTGTTTAGTGAAAAGCAGGAACCAACTGCCTTGCAGGTTGCACAGTTGAAACTGTGTTTTCACTTCCTTATACTGATATCATCACCAGGGAACTGACCCATACTATTGGAATAACTGAAAAGGGTTTCCGCAAGGTTGTTAGGTAAATCGTTGAATCTTGACATATTGTAAGAACTCTACAACTGTCATTGCTCTTTTAGTAGCATTTACCAAAGGGGTTAGGAACATAGGAGCTCTGGAGCTCTTTGGGTTTAAGCTAAGCAACTTCAGGCAAATTGCTTAAACTATATGTGCCTCTGTTTTCTCATCTGTAAAATGGGACTAGAAATATTTTACTCATAGGTTGATTGTGAGAAATAGACATTGTTGCATGCATGTAAAGCATTTGTAAGAGTGTTTTTAATAAGCAAAAATTACATATTAATCATGTGTTATATTCTCTAAAACTATTTGAATACTAACATAGCTGCATTTATTAATATTCTTAGAAAATTTACATCTATCCTTTTCCTTGACTTCTATTAATATTTGACACTATAAGCAGCTCTAACCAGGTGTAAGGCATATGTTTTTCTATTTTTACCCCTTGTTGGAGAAATCTGTTTCCAAGCGATGGTCTGATTATTCCTCTACAGATTCTTTCCTGGGGATTGTGTACCAGCTACTTCAAAGTTTTCTCAGCTGCATGTAATCATTTGAAACATCAAATGACTTGCTTGCTCATTTTATGCATGTTTTCTTATTGAGGAATTAGTCAACCTAAAATGAGCCCCAGAAGCATGTTTTTCTTGGTTTTAGCCTTTAAGTAGTTCTCAAGTATGTTTATCTTAGAGGAGTAGGGCACTCTTGTACAGCTTTTAAGGATGACTGAACTTGGGAACATGTAGTTTGGCCCACAAAACTCATGTTCTTTCTTTGTTTATTTTCTTAAAGCTTGCTCTCCCTCCAATTCAATTACCATTTATCTTCCGCATTAGATGGAAAAGGTTTGCTTTACTTCTTCTTTGGGAGAGGATGTATATTTACTTAGCAAATATTTTTGAGTTCCTGCTGGGCGGAGCACAGTTATGACTGTTGTTGAGGATACAATAATGAGTGAGATGATCAAAGCCCTGTTCTCATGGCGCATTCATCCTGGTGGGAGAAGACAGACAATGACAAACGAAAGGAAGAATATTTGAAAGTGATAAGCATGGCAAAGAAAATGAAGCAGAAAAATGGGACAGAGACACCAGGATATGGGTGTATTTTAGATGAGACCATCAGGGGAGGCCTCTGAGGAGGTGTGTGGGGGCAGAGATTTGAATGATCAGCGGAAGGTAGGCAAGAGAAGGTTCCAGGCAAAAGGAAAAGCTAATGCCAGCGTCCTGAAGCAAGAAGGAACTCTTATTAGGTGAGAATAGGAATAAATGACTGGATCCATTTTATTGAATCTGGTCTCTGGTTCAGGCACTATTCAAGGGAATTCCTGAGAACCCAATAAATTGGTTTCTTCCCTTGTGGAGCTTACATTATCTGGCTGGGGGTGAGGGGTGGGAGTGGGAAGTGGGGAGGGTCTTGGGGGTGGGGGAGCAGGCAATATGCAAGCATAATAAGTAAACGATATAGGTTATTATTAGCTGCTCAGTGTTGTATAAAAATAACAGTTTAATGATGGGAAGACGTTAAGAGTGTGGGGATGGGGGCTGTTCAAAGTTCAGGTTAGGTCTCATTGAGAAAGTAGCATTTGAGAAAAATATTGAAGGTGATGGGGGGTTAGCCAAGTGGGCATACAGGAGAAGAAATTTTCAGGCACAAGTGAGAGCCAATACAAAATCCATTAGGTAGCAGGAGGCTACCTATTGTTCACAAACTTCAAGGAAGGTTCTGTGTCACAAGCAGAGTAGGTGACAGAGAGAGCAGTGGGGGTGGAGGGGTGGGGAATGAGGTCCTAGAGGGAACAAGAAGCTGAATGATGTAGGGGCTTGTAAACCACCAGAAGGACTTCGGTTTTACATGGAGTGAACTGAGGTGCCGCAGGAGGGAGAGAAGGGTTGTGATGATGAACTGTAAGGCTGAGTAGTAGCCGACTTTGAAGCAGGGAGACCTGTTAGCAGATATTGGCATAATCTAAAAGACACATCCATGTGGCTCATGCAAGCGGGCAGTAGAGATGCTAAGACTTTACCAGATTCCAAATATATTTTGAAGGTTCCCTGATGTGGAGTGAGAGAGAAAAAAGAGTCCAGAATGACTTTTTGTCTACTTTTTGAACAAGTAGAAAATTGAGATGGTAATGTCTCCCATTGGAGCAAGTATGTCTGGGGTGAGGTTTTGGCTGTGTAAAGTGGGAGACACCTGTTAGATACTGTGATCCACAGGCATCCTGTACCTTCTCCATTCTTGATGTAAGCTTGACATTGTGCCTGACTTTGAAGAATGGATGATCAGCAAGTGCCAGAAAGCAGAGGATGGAAATGTGCTCTTGTGATTGCACTCTTGTGCTTCTATGGTCATCATGATAAGGCTTCCCCTGGGTAGCTGTTGCCTTTCAATCTGGTCCCAGATTAAGTACGGGTCGAGCAAGGCTGCCCCAGCTAAACCCAACTACATCCACACCTCGTGATGGAGGTGCCATGGAACCCACCTTGGACCAACAGACTCTTGCTGACCTATAGATCTATGAGATTTAGTGACTCTTGCTTTAAGCCACTTAGTTTGGGGGCAGTCTGTTATGTGGGGGCTTTGTGGCAATAGCTAAATGATAGAGCATTTAAGAGTGAATGAAATAAGGAGTTGGATACAGGAATCTTGAGTTCAGGAGAGGTCTGGATTGGACATGGAAAAGTTGAAGTTGTTGGCCTATTGATGCTATTTTTAAAGCCTCAAGTGAAATATCACATCACCGAGGGAGTGAATGTGGTAGAGAAGATGATCAAAGATGCAGTCTCATGTTATCGTGTCTCTCTAGAATCTGGAATAAGAGGAAGGACCAACAGAGGAAACTGATAAGGAGCAACAAGTAAGGTAGGGGAAAAATAGTTACCCTGAAAATTGAGTGGACAAAACAGTCTCAAGGGGAGGAGGTGGTGATCAACTGGGTCAGAAATGACTACTGAGAACTGGCCGCTGGATTTCGTAACTGGGAAGTCATTGTTGTTCTTGATGAGTATAGTTTCTCTAGACTTGTGGCCGTGAAAGCCTGGTTAGAGTGAGTTTAATGGGAGTTTAGGAGGAAAGTAATTGGAGGTAGTGGGGAAAATAACTTTTTGAGGAGTTTTGCTGGAAAGGAGATGCAAGTGCAGGCAGTTGTCAGGTCCAAAGGGGAAGATAAACCATGCCCAAAGTGTTGGATTTTATTCTGAGTGAGGTGGGAATAGTTGAAGTGCTTAAACAGTGATCAGTTCATCTTAAAATATTGCTCCGCTTGTTGTGTACAGAAGGGACTGGTGTAAAAGCAGAGAGAACAATTAAGGGTGTTTTCTATTTCCTAGGTGAGAGACTATGTTGGCTTTGGCTAGACTTGTCGCACTGGAGATGTGGAAAGTCAAGCATAAGTTTTGCAAAGTGCTAGTGTTATTAGAAATATAATTGGGGATTTTAAAGTTAAGGCATTTAAAAAATATTTTTGACTCAACAAAAGCCCCAAATGTACATGAGAATTATTTTTTATAACTTCTTACCAGCTATACCTTATCTTATATAAATATATCTGTTTGAAGCAATGCAATGTTATGTTGGTTAATTTTATTAAAATTTACGTTCTGCCATTTTTTGAAATGTTAATTTCTGTGGGGAAATGGATATGGTCATTTTTCTGCCCTTCAAATTCCATTCTGTTCCACACTAAACTATTCAAGCCATGCTGCCCTATTTTGCTTGAGTGTCATTAGAGGTAGTTTCTGGTATCATGCCCTGGCCTGAGTCTGTGTGCAGTAGAACTTTTTGACTGCAAAAGCTCCGTGGTTTTTGCTTGGGATGGGAGAATAAACACCACCACCAATGAACCAGACTTGTACTTCTTTAGATCTTGGGATCATATGTGCTAGGGAATTCTTCCCACAGAAATGAGAAGGAAGTATTTTGTCAAGTGTGCTTTCAGTAGAAACTTGAAGGTTTGTGATCCGTTTTGCTCTTATACCAGGGCCAGAGGTTCCCATGGGAACCACCCCCAATTCGTGGGAAGAGTCACATTTAACAAAACAATACAGAAAAGCCATTTAATCATCCTGTATGATCCATGAAAGTGCCAGAAATACCAAGGAAATGAATTCACTAGAATCTCTTTTTTTTTTGTAACTGAGTAACATTTTTATACATAACACAATTCCCAACAAATACATTTAAAAGCCACCTAGATACTAATTTTAGTGTATTACAAAAAATTGAGACAAAACAGCAACAAAAACAACAACAAAAACACCATTATATGCCTGGAATCTAAACAACAAAACCTCTTCTGTCATCTGTCTCCCCTGTTCAGAAGCCTTTTCAAAATTTGCAAGGTGTTTTGGTGTCTTATTGTATTGGCATCTTGTCTGTCATTTTTATTAAATGATTTCCCCCCCTGAAAGATTTGTTTTCAGAAAAAGGTTGGGAATATACTACAGTAAACCTTACACATAATCTTCTCATTATGTTCAGAAAGCTAGTTTTAAACCTGAGTTCCCCATCTCAGACTCTCACTATTCTAATTCTACCTTCCCGCATTAATTAATTCCTGTGCAGCAATGAAGATTTGACTCAGATACCTCACCCATTAGCTACTGAATACGGAGGCTCTTGTCTTCTTTGTAGAAGTGGGGCACCTGGTGCCACAGGATGTGAGAGCACAGTTTCTCTGTACTTGCTCTCTTTTGAGAGTAGTTGCATTGGGGTCCCCCAAAGACAGAAGGCAGATGACAGAACAGAGGATACTACCACAGTCTCTGATTACAAGGCCCAGCTCTTTCCAGTTTGTCATTGGCTTGATTCAATGCTATTTTTAAATGAATTTATTTCTGTTTAGTACTGATGGGTGCTGAGTCCTCAGCGTGTCATCTGGAAGCGTCCTGTAGACTGTGGTCAAGGATCTCACAATCTTACTGTGACTTTTGTCTTCCCAAAGCCCTCTATCCTATAACCACATTGCCCTTTTATTTAGTTCCTCAAACATACCTAGCTCTTGTCTGCCCCCAACATCTTTTCACATATGGTTTCTTTTATCCATAATGTTCTTAGGTAGTGTTTTAGTTTGCTGAAGCTGCCAGAATGCAATGAACTAGAAATGGATTAACTTTTATAAAGGGGATTTATTTAGTTACAAATTTACAGTTCTTCAGAGGAAAGGCAGCTGACTTTCATCTGAGTTCCTCTGTCACATGAGAAGGCACATGGCGATGTCTGCTGGCCTTCCCTCCTGCCTTCTGATTTCCAGTGGCTTTCTCCTGGGCTTTTCCTCTCCAAACATCTGGGTCTGTGTTGGCTCTGAGTGCTGAGCTATGCTGAGCTCCACTGAGCTGCTTCTTTCTCTTCTACCTCTTAAACCTCCAGCTAATTAAATTAAATGTTACTAATTGCAGAAGGCATTCCCCTTAGCCAACCAGCAGTACTCAGCCATAGATTACATATTCACATGCTGATTACCTAAGTCCACAGCAACACAACAACTGGGCACCAACACCTGGCCAAGTTGACACCTGAACCTAACTACTACAAATAATAGCTACTCATCTGTAAGACCTCAGATTTTTTGCCATTTTTTCAGAGAGCAATTCTCTAACTCACCGATCTAAGTTTCTTCATGGCATCTTTACTTTCCTCTCATGGCAGTTAACATAGTTTAGAATTGTGTTTTGTAAGTGAGGTCCTACAAGAAGGAGTGTTTGTATTTGTGCCTCCTGTTCTCTGAGAGATCTGAGAATCACTTCCCTGATAAGGCTGTGTGTAATTCTCCCATAAGGGCAAGCCAGCAGTGTTGCTCCCTCTGAAAGGGTATAATCTGACTCAGAGCAAGAGTGCTTGGCGTACTGGAGGGAAAGCAGGTGGAAGTTTGCAGAGATGTTGGCTACCGGTGCTGTCCCGTCTAGGATCTTCAGGGCTGACGGGGGACTTGGATTGTGGCTGTTTGTGGGGAATTAAGAAACAAATTGAGCCATGAGAATCTTGGAATCTCAACTACTGGACATCTTTGATGATCTTAGCTTTCAGGAAGTGAAGTTGGCCTCCATAGGCCGGTGGGGTCTGTGCAAAGATCTGTACCAGCAAAGGACCAGCACCCTCAGTGGCATCCTCAAACACTGCCACCTTGTGGCAGTAGTAAGCAATGGCAGTAGACAGACCTCAGCTCCCTTATGAGGCTGTCCTAAGGGATTCTTCCTGCCCATTATGCATGTGGTACGTCAAAAGATAAGTCAGAAGGATAAAAAATATGATTCTCTGGAAGAAGACCTGCTATTGCAGGTCCCTGCAGCTCAGAAGAAGGGGGCAGCCTCCTTCCACAAGGTGCCCTCTTAAAGGCGCAGGGCCTCCACTGGTTCTGGGTCTGTGCAGGTGACAACACAGGCTGCGGTGTGGTGGGGAGGAACGCTGCACCTGGAACTGCAGAAGGGACCTCACCGTCAGCATGGGTGCACCAGACCTGGAGTCCACAGGTCAACTTCCTGGGGACCTGGAGGCAGCCAGAGGAGCAGTTGATTCTGTTGGTCTGTAAGATTCATTTGTCCTGGGGTTGAGTCTGGTTTATCATATGCTTCACTCAGTACATTTCAGACCCTCAGTACATTTGAATAAGTAAATAAATTAATATTTGGTTTACAGATGAGAGCATTGAGGTTGGTCGAAGACAAGTGGCTTAGAGAGACACAGTGTTAACTAGAGGCAGAGCTGAGATAAAAACGTGAATCTTCTGGTCCCAATTTTGGCAGTTCTGTGGTTGGATGATATCATGAAGATAGCTGGGCAAATTTTCACAGTATGTATCGAGAGGATGTGTACCTACTCTCTTCTATGAGAGTACCATAAAATAGAGGTTCTTGGTATTTTGGGAGAGGGCAAGTCTGAGTTTTATCTTTGGTACTTATTTTATAAATATGTAAACCATTAGTATTTTTCTTCTTTATGCCTGTACCTCTTCTTCATAGTTTTTCTAGTAACTAAGCCTTCCTTGTTTCTTGCACACTTGATGCATTTTTTCTTTTATCACTTTCCCCAATAGTTTCCGTTTTAAGAAGATGGAAACTCCTTATGTCCGATGGGCATGATCCAAGGCTACTGCGTAGAAAGCCAATGAGAGTGCTGTGGGACCTGTATAAAGAGAGCTGCTGCCAGTCTGGACTGGGGGGTTCAGAGAAGGGACAGATTGGAGGAAAAATAACTTCAGAGGCAAAACCATGGAGGCTGAGGTCTGAAGTCAAGAAGCCTCAGGCCAGGAGAGTGGACCCACCAAGCCCATTAAGTTAGTCAACCACATCTTGGCTATCTAAAAAGAGAGATGCTGGTTTTTGATCTGAAATTGTTCTCCATTCTCTTGCACATGTAAAAATGGAAGAAATATTTAAAAGGTGAAAAAGGATTGTAATAGATTGCATAAGGCCTGGTGGGCAATAAAATTAAGAATGGGGTGGAATAGATGAGTGAAGTTTTCTTGGAGGAGGAGGGTTTTAAAGGTAGAAGATGTGAAGATATAGGAAGAAGAGTAGATTCCAGAGAGAAATGAGACAGGTGGAGAAGAAAAAAAGCATGTGTTTATCAGAGTGGGGAGAAGGCAGTTGCTGAGATTAGACAGGGTCATTTAGAACCAGGAGGTCAGGAGTTCCTGGAATCAGTGGGACCTGAAGCTTCTGAAAACTGATGCGTGAAGATCACCAAAGGAGCTTATTAAAAATGCACATTCTTCTGGGAGACAATTAATGAAGACGGCATCTTCATAAGTTTTTGCATCATTTGGAAATTACCTCTACAGACTAAAAATAAAAAGTAAAAGAAACTCTGGAAATCTGAGTTCAAATCTGATTTCAATGCTTTCCATCTGGGTGACTATGGGAAAGTCTATTTTTTCTTCTATAAAAATTGTTTTTTTGTGAGGATCGAATGGAATATCCCATGAGATTTCTAGCATGATATTGGCTTAGAGGAATTGTTCAATAAATGTTAGTTTTACATGTTAAAATATATTTATTCCAAAATTTAATAACTGATAATTATAGTTTTGAGTGACTATTTTCAGTTTATCTTGGATTATTTAGTTCCTGACTTATCATCTATTCTCCTTGGATTTTCTCACAAATTAATAGTCTTTTATAAGTAGGTACAGAATAAATAATTGTTTACATTCAAGAAACATGGCTGTATAAGCACGTATTTGCATAAAATCACCCTCAGAAGTATGCCAAATGAATGAAAAGAACGATTTCATTTATACTGAAATTAGAATGAAACGACAGTCTCATATTCCAAATTACAAACTCTAGTTTTTGGATTCAATTTAGTACAAGTTGCCAGGATTTAATAATACATGTTCCCGTTATTCATGGACATACTGCACAAACTACATGGGAAATGAAAAATGTTTGAAGGGACTTTGAACAACAGTGGGAAACAGCACAAGGAGAAGTGTCACATCAAATTTTATGTTCTGTAAAATGCAACTTATAATAAAAAAGACTTACAAAAGGGCAGTTTTTTCTCCAAAAGTATTAATGTAAGAAGTTTAAATGTTTCCAGAAGTCTACCATCCTTCATATTTGTCCCTTAATATTTCAATACAAACATATTTAATATTCTTAAAACACATTTTGTAAATAATAAAGAAAGAAATGAAAGCTTTCATTTAATGATTCCTTACCATACCAATGCCGTTGTGTTCTCAGAAAGCACTAAAAGAATCAGGTTGGGTGGCAGCATACTGAGCTATCGCACCAAAGGAAACAATCCTAAACGCTTGCCTCTTAGAAAAAGACATTTTGGTAGGTCATCCTATCTTCATTCCTGTTTCAAATATATGAAAAGAGCCTAGACGGAGTGAATTTTCCCTAGTAACGGGGGAGTGAAAATGTCCACACTAGCAGGGATTGCAAAGAGCAGAAAGTAACTTAAATATGGGACTCAAAAACCTGGAGAAGCAGAGCTCCAAGCCAGAGCTAGCCTGTTATTGGCATTGGGGAGTGTGAGGCCATTGTTTCTATGTCTTCAGTTTTTGGTTTTGTGTTTTGCGGGGAGACTGTGAAATCTCCACATATAGCAATTAGAGCAACGAATTCAACATTCTATTTCAAGCATGGTCAGTGTGGGCCAGCGCTGTGAGGCCAGCAGGTCATGTCTGCGATCCAGATTTGGCCTGTGGGCTTTCAATTTGCAACATCGGAGGGTTAACCTATGATGTTGGGCTTCTGAGAGCCAGAAAATAGCAAAGTCTCAGATCAAAGTCAGCACTGCTGGCATCAAGCCTATAACTTTTTCCTTGAGTGCTGATTGACTGTCTTAACACAGGATAAGATCTGATCAGAGAGATGGGCAAGATTGATGCTCCGAAATTGATACTGTTACACTTCTCACCAGGATTTTTCCACTAAGATTTGTTGCTTCTCAGTAAAAAGACACTGCTCTCCTGAGTTTGAATGGTTTCATGTCTTTTTCAAAATGGTTTTCAACATATTTTGAAACTTTGATCATTCAGTACATATGCTGCTCGCTCTTCCTTATGAACTTACTTAATATTTAAAAAATTAAACTATCAAGCCAGAATGCAGAACTGTTAGGTATAATAGGTCTCATTTTGTCCTGACCTATCTGGGGTTCTTCTTCAAGATTTTGTATAGCGATACAAGCCAGTGTTTTCTGAAAACTGGGGAAGAATTGCAAGAGCATCAGAACACTAGGATAGGATATGAAGGGCGTCAGAAAGGTAGTTCTGAAACCATTCCCACAAATAACACACCATTTCCTTGCCCTGTGGATTTCATATTAAATGGAGTATCTGTCAGGCATTTTGAGGACCCCCCTTTATTGCCTCTCCCTGAATATGATTGCAGCTTTCTATCACCTGAGCTGAGCCACCTTGCACAGGTGATGTGCAGCAAATGAGATGTGTAAACAGCCATTAACAATACCCTATTTTATTTTTAAAGCTGTTTGAATGGATTATGTTTGTCCCACTATGCTCTTTATAAAAAAATCTGAGCAAATAATAAGAACAGTTTTACATAGCCTGTTTTTTTTTTCCCCTAATATTTAGTTTAATCCTTTGACAAACCTTGCTCTCGTTTGTGTTTAACCTTGGGCCACCTGCCTTGGTTGGTTACGTGACTTGCAAATTAGGAAATGCTTATTTATTCTATTTATTTTTCCTTGTTATTGAGTTTCAAAGCTCCAGATTGTTCTTTTTCTTTACTCTGCTTTTCCAGCTATCTCTCTGATTTCTTATGCTTATGGTAATAATATTGCCTGAAAAATAATAATCTAGTCAGATGCATAGTTGCCTAATTTGTTTAGGAAAAAGCTATTTACTTGCAACTGTGTAGGGTGGGAAGGACATGTTGCTAAGTTCTAATTCTAATTTTTTTCAAACATTGACTGTCAATTTAACTGGTTTCTTCTATGACTATTAATATGCATTCTCTCGAATGTTAGAGGTGGAAGGCAGTTTGGCGGTCATTAGGTCTAAAGCCATCATTTTATGAAGAGATGTCCTTGGACCAAAGGGGACAGATATTTTCACCAAGGTCACAGAAATGCCAGTGTCAGAATCAGGACCCAGAATTGCATAGCAGTTGCAAACTCAAGATCTAGTGTCAGACAAAACTAAGTCTGTGTTCTGGTTGTGCATTTATTAATGATCTCAATATGACTTCAGATGTGCCAGGTAACTTTTCTGAGCCCCAGTTCCTACAGTTGTAAAATGGAAATAATAATAGTACTCACCTCAAAGGATTGTGATGATGTCAACGACATGGCACAATAATTAGCACTCAGTAGTTTCTCAATAAGTTGTTATTACTGTCATTCAAATAATAATCATGCGGACACCAGTCTAGGCTTTCAATTTTCTCACACAGCTCCAGCGATATTTCCAAACCATCTAAAAGACCAAGGAATCTCTTAAGGACGTCAAAGCTTCCTCAGCAGAGGTTTGGTATCAGTTTTAATTGGTTGATGATATCTTGGTGGTTCATCAGTCTGTATGGGTGTGTATTATGAGGGTCACACTCCCCTGGATTGTCATCCTTCATATTTGGTCCATAAATTCAAAAGGAAAATTGAGCAGCTTTCATCTGTACACAAGGCTTTGTGCTGATTCCTGAGGATACAGTTGTGAACAAGGAGGCATAGCCCTCATCCTTACGGAGCTTATGTGCTGGAGTTGAAGCTAGAAGCTAAACAATTAATCACTGCATTTGTTTAATTATGACTATGTTAAGTGGTAAAATGAATATCAAGGGCTGTGAGTGAGTAAAGGGGGAATCAATCAATGGGGGTGGTTCTGAAGAATGATTAGGTCTTACCTATGCACATAGGAGGGCAGAAAGCTTTGTGTTTTAAAAGGCGAGTATGTGGGAAATGTAGGAGGGGAAAGCTTTTCAGTTCTAGGGCTGAATAGTGTCATGGTAGCTGATGTAAGGGGATGATGGGAAAAGAGGCTAGAGATGAAGCAGGAAGCCAGGCCATGAGTTTTTAGGCCATGTTAACTTTTTTGGGCATTATCACTAGAGAATGACAGGTTGCTTTAGCATTGTAAGCAGAATGTGATAAGACTAGATCTTTTTATTTGCTGGAGTTGTGTGAACATCTTTAATTAGTTGTTCCAAAGTCTGGGTCTCCTCCGGTGTTTTAATTTTGTCATTAGGCTGGGCTCTATCTGTCTGCATCTTCATATGCTTCGTGAATTTCTGTTGCCTTCCAGGCATGTAATTATCTTGAGAAGGTTGCTTTGGAAGTTGATTTATTTCAGTAGTCTAAAGTTTTGTATTTGTGTGATGGGCATGCAGCAGGATGCAGTGTGTGAGGCGGGACACAGTGGTGTGGTGGTGGGTTGGGGCACAGGGCTAGGTACAGGGCAGGGGCACTATGCTGGTGCCCAGGAGTGTGGGGTATGGGGCATGGGGCTGTCGGGGGTGGGGGGTGAGGGCTTAGGGTGGGGTGCAGCTTGGGTAGGCCTTGGGGTGCAGGCACAGCTTGGGTAGGCCTTGGAGCACAGGCACAGGGCATGTGTGGGGGACATGGAGGGAGGGCGTGTGGGAGGCGGATGGGGGGCTGTGTGGGTGTGTGGGTGGCATGTGGAGTACAGGGATTGTGGGTGTCTGGGCACAGAGGTTGACATAAAGGGGGCGTGGGTTGTGGATGTACATGTACATGGGGGCAGGGGCAAGGGTGCTGGGGTTGGGGGTGCGCAGGTATGGGTTGGGCCAGGAGTGGGAGGAGGAGTCTAACATGGGTGTGGGGGATGTGGGGGGTGTGGGTGCATGGTGTGGGGGTGTGCGTGGATGATGTGAGGGGGATGTGTGGGGAGCATGTGAGTGAGGTGCTGGGGTGTGGCTGGGATACAGATGTGAAAGTGTGCACGTTGTGGTGGGGGGGCGTGCACAGGTGTGGAGGAGGTAGGGCACAGGTGTGCACATGGGTGGGATGGGGAGGATTGTGTGGCACAGGTGTGCAGTAGAATGCCTGTGGGGGGGGTGAGGATGCACTAGTCAGGGTCAGGATTGTGTGCATGGGGTGTGAGGAGTGGGTGTGTCATGGGGCCTGGCAGGAGATGGGTCTCAGGTGTGTGGGGGGTTTGCATGTCACATTGATGTGGATTGTTCAAGGAATATAGCTTGTCTTACTTTCTAGGCCATCCCCCTGTCTGTGCACACCTGAAGGGCATCTTAGGCTCTTTGCACTAGCTGGACAGTCTCTGGTTCTCTTCATCTGAGTTGCTCAGCTTTTTCAACCAGGACCTCCCTATATTGTGTAGAAGATCTTCTCAGGTCATTTATACCCTGGAATTGCTCTCCCAGTCATTTTTCTGTCACTTCCCTAGCTGTTCCTTAGAACATGGATAAACTTGATCTATCCTATTCCAGTATCTGACTATATCTTTTTGTTTTTTTTAATATGGGCAGGCAGCGATGACTACATCTTTTTTTTATTAATTAAAAAAAATTAACTAACACAACATTTAGAAATCATTCCATTCTACATATACAATCAGTAATTCTTAATATCATCACATAGATGCATATTCATTGGTTCTTAGTACATTTGCATTGATTTAGAAAAAGAAATAGAAAGACAACAGAAAAAGAAATAAAACATAATAGAGAGAAAAAAATAAAAGAAAAAAAGAAAAAAAGAAAAAAAAACTATACCTCAGATGCAGCTTAATTCAGTGTTTTAACCTAATTACATTACAATTAGGTAGTATTGTGCTGTCCATTTTTGAGTTTTTGTATCCAGTCTTGTTACACAGTCTGTATCCCTTCAGCTCCAAGTACCCATTATCTTACCCTATTTCTATCTCCTGATGGTCTCTGTTACCAATGACATATTCCAAGTTTATTCTCTAATGTCGGTTCACATCAGTGGGACCATACAGTATTTGTCCTTTAGTTTTTGGCTAGTCTCACTCAGCATAATGTTCTCTAGGCCCATCCATGTTATTACATGCTTCATAAGTTTATTCTGTCTTAAAGTTGCATAATATTCCATCGTATGTATATACCACAGTTTGTTTAGCCACTCGTCTGTTGATGAACATTTTGGCTGTTTCCATCTCTTTGCAATTGTAAATAATGCTGCTATAAACATTGGTGTGCAAATGTCCGTTTGTGTCTTTGCCCTTAAGTCCTCTGAGTAGATACCTAGCAATGGTATTGCTGGGTCATATGGCAATTCTATATTCAGCTTTTTGAGGAACCGCCAAACTGCCTTCCACAGTGGTTGCACCATTTGACATTCCCACCAACAGTGGATAAGTATGCCTCTTTCTCCGCATCCTCTCCAGCACTTGTCATTTTCTGTTTTGTTGATAATGGCCATTCTGGTGGGTATGAGATGATATCTCATTGTGGTTTTGATTTGCATTTTTTGGTCAGGGACATTGAGCATCTCTTCATGTGCCTTTTGGCCATTTGTATTTCCTCTTCTGATAGGTGTCTGTTCAAGTCTTTTTCCCATTTTGTAATTGGGTTGGCTGTCTTTTTGTTGTTGAGTTGAACAATCTCTTTATAAATTTTGGATACTAGACCTTTATCTGATATGTCGTTTCCAAATATTGTCTCCCATTGTGTAGGCTGTCTTTCTACTTTCTTGATGAAGTTCTTTGATGCACAAAAGTGTTTAATTTTGAGGAGCTCCCATTTCTTTCTTTCTTTCTTCAGTGCTCTTGCTTTAGGTTTAAGGTCCATAAAACGGCCTCCAATTGTAAGCTTCATAAGATATCTCCCTACATTTTCCTCTAACTGTTTTATGGTCTTAGACCTAATGTTTAGATCTTTGATCCATTTTGAGTTAACTTTTGTATAGGGTGTGAGATACGGGTCTTCTTTCATTCTTTTGCATATGGATATCCAGTTCTCTAGGCACCATTTATTGAAGAGACTGTTCTGTCCCAGGTGAGTTGGCTTGACTGCCTTATCAAAGATCAAATGTCCACAGATGACATAGATGAGAGGGTCTATATCTGAGCACTCTATTAGATTCCATTGGTCGATATATCTATCTTTATGCCAGTACCACGCTGTTTTGACCACTGTGGCTTCATAATATGCCTTAAAGTCAGGCAGCGTGAGACCTCCAGCTTCGTTTTTTTTCTTCAAGATAGTTTTAGCAATTCGGGGCACCCTGCCCTTCCAGATAAATTTGCTTATTGTTTTTTCTATTTCTGAAAAATAGGTTGTTGGGATTTTGATTGGTATTGCGTTGAATCTGTAAATCTATTTAGGTAGAATTGACATCTTAACTATATTTAGTCTTCCAATCCATGAACATGGTATGCCCTTCCATCTATTTAGGTCTTCTGTGATTTCTTTTAACAATTTTTTGTAGTTTTCTTTATATATATGTTTTTTGTCTCTTTAGTTAAATTTATTCCTAGGTATTTCATTCTTTTAGTTGCAATTGTAAATGGGATTCGTTTCTTGATTCCCCCCTCAGTTTGTTCATTGCTAGTGTATAGAAACACTTCAGATTTTTGAATGTTGATCTTGTAACCTGCTACTTTGCTGTACTCATTTATTAGCTCTAGTAGTTTTGCTGTGGATTTTTCAGGGGTTCGACATATAGTATCATATCATCTGCATACAGTGATAGTTTTACTTCTTCCTTTCCAATTTTGATGCGTTGTATTTCTTTTTCTTGTCTAATTGCTCTGGCTAGAACCTCCAACACGATGTTGAATAAAAGTGGTGATAATGGACATCTTGTCTTTTTCCTGATCTTAGGGGGAGCGTTTTCAATTTTTCCCCATTGAGGATGATATTAGCTGTGGGTTTTTCATATATTCCCTCTATCATTTTTAGGAGTTTCCCTTTTATTCCTATCCTTTGAAGTGTTTTCAACAGGAAAGGATGCTGAATCTTGTTAAATGCCTTCTCTGCATCAATTGAGATGATCATGTGATTTTTCTGCTTTGATTTGTTGATATGGTGTATTACATTAATTGATTTTCTTATGCTGAACCATCCTTGCATACCTGGGATGAATCCTACTTGGTCATGATGTATAATTCTTTTAATGTGTTGCTGGATTCGATTTGCTAGAATTTTGTTGAGGATTTTTGCATCTATATTCATTAGAGAGATTGGTCTGTAGTTTTCTTTTTTTGTAATATCTTTGCCTGGTTTTGGTATGAGGGTGATGTTGGCTTCATAGAATGAATTAGGTAGCTTTCCCTCCACTTCAATTTTTTTGAAGAGTTTGCGCAGAGTTGGTACTAATTCTTTCTGAAATGTTTGGTAGAATTCACATGAGAAGCCGTCTGGTCCTGGACTTTTCTTTTTGGGAAGCTTTTGAATGACTGATTCAATTTCTTTACTTGTGATTGGTTTGTTGAGGACATCTATTTCTTCTTGAGTCAAAGTTGGTTGTTCATGCCTTTCTAGGAACTTGTCCATTTCATCTACATTGTTGTATTTATTAGCGTAAAGTTGTTCATAGTATCCTGTTATTACCTTCTTTATTTCTGTGAGGTCAGTGGTTATGTCTCCTCTTCCATTTCTGATCCTATTTATTTGTGTCCTCTCTCTTCTTCTTTTTGTCAATCTTGCTAAGGGCCCATCAATCTTGTTGATTTTCTCATAGAACCAACTTCTGGCCTTATTGATTTTCTCTGTTGTTTTCATGTTCTCAATTTCCTTTATTTCTGCTCTAATCTTTGTTATTTCTTTCCTTTTGCTCGCTTTGGGGTTAGTTTGCTATTCTTTCTCCAGTTCTTCCAAGTGAACAGTTAATTCCCGAATTTTTGCCCTTCCTTCTTTTTTGATATAGGCATTTAGGGCAATAAATTTCCCTCTTAGCACTGCCTTTGCTGCGTCCCATAGGTTTTGATATGTTGTGTTTTCATTTTCATTCGCCTCGAGATATTTACTAATTTCTCTTGTAATTTCTTCCTTGACCCACTGGTTGTTTAAGAGTGTGTTGTTGAGCCTCCACATATTTGTGAATTTTCTGGCACTCTGCCTATTATTGATTTCCAACTTCATTCCTTTATGATCTGAGAAAGTGTTGTGTATGATTTCAATCTTTTTAAATTTGTTGAGACTTGCTTTGTGACCCAGCATATGGTCTATCTTTGAGAATGATCCGTGAGCACTTGAGAAAAAAGTGTATCCTGCTGTTGTGGGGTGTAATGTCCTATAAATGTCTGTTAAGTCTAGCTCATTTATTGTAATATTCAAATTCTCTGTTTCTTTATTGGTCCTCTGTCTAGATGTTCTGTCCATTGATGAGAGTGGGGAATTGACGTCTCTAACTATTATGGTAGATGTGTCTATTTCCCTTTTTAGTAATTTCAGTGTATGCCTCACGTATTTTGCGGCATTCTGATTCGGTGCATAAATATTTATGATTGTTATGTTTTCTTGTTTAATTGTTCCTTTTATTAGTAGATAGTATCCTTCTTTGTGTCTTTTAACTGTTTTACATTTGAAGTCTAATTTGTTGGATATTAGTATAGCTACTCCTGCTCTTTTCTGGTTGTTATTTGCATGAAATATCTTTTCCCAACCTTTCACTTTCAACCTATGTTTATCTTTGGGTCTAAGATGTGTTTCCTGTAGACAGCATATAGAAGGATCCTGTTTTTTAATCCATTCTGCCAGTCTATGTCTTTTGATTGGGGAATTCAGTCCATTAACATTTAGTGTTATTACTGTTTGGGTAATACTTTCCTCTACCATTTTGCCTTTTGTATTATATATTTCATATCTAATTTTCCTTCTTTCTACACTCTTCTCCACACCTCTCTCTTCTATCTTTTCATATCTGACTCTAGTGCTCCTTTTAGTATTTCTTGCAGAGCTGGTCTCTTGGTCACAAATTCTCTCAGTGACTTTTTGTCTGAAAATATTTTATTTTCTCCCTCATTTTTGAAGGAAAATTTTGCTGGATATAGAATTCTTGGTTGGCAGTTTTTCTCTTTTAGTAATTTAAGTATATCATCCCACTGTCTTCTTGCCTCCATGGTTTCTGCTGAGAAACCTACACCTAGTCTTATTGGGTTTCCCTTGTACGTGATGGATTGTTTTTCTCTTGCTGCTTTCAATATCCTCTCTTTCTCTTTGACCTCTGACATTCTAACTAGTAAGTTGTATTAGGGTTCTCTAGAGAAACAGAATCAACAGGGAACACTTGCAAATATAAAATTTATGAAAGTGTCTCACGTGACCGTAGGAATGCAGAGTCCAAAATCCACAGGACAGGCTGCGAAGCCGATGACTCCAATGGATGGCCTGGATGAACTCCACAGGAGAGGCTCACAAGCCAAAGCAGGAATGCAACCTGTCTCCTCTGAGTCCTCCTTAAAAGGCTTCCCATGATTGGATTTAGCATCACTAATTGCAGAAGACACTCCCCTTTGGCTGATTACAAATGGAATCAGCTATGGATGTAGCTGACGTGATCATGACCTAATCCTATGAAATGTCCTCATTGCAACAGACAGGCCAGCGCTTGCCCAATCAGATGAACAGGTACCACAACTTGGCCAAGTTGACACCTGTCCCTAACCATGACAGTCCACCCCTTGTCAACTTGGCACATATATATATATATACATATATATATATATATATATATATATCACCTTAGACCATACTTAATTTGTAAATGAAAACAAATAAGCACACATTTTTTTTCTTTTACCTGACAATACTCAACTGTCCTGCATATAACTGGAAACACATAAATCTCCCCACAATAGCGTGAAAATCCTTGGGCAACATTCATTCTTAAACTTGATATCTTACAACTTAAATAGTATAACACAAACAAAACAGCATTACAGTCCTCGTTTCTGTAACTGATCACGTGGTCGAAGTTCATATTTATCACTACCTTCTTCCACTACCCATTCCATGTTCCCTTTCCCCTCAGCAAGCACTTCAGCTGGCCGTGGTTCTTTGCCTGGTGGGGTGAGCCAAACCTTCATTCCTGAAGTCTCAGAGCCATTAGTGGTCCTGCCTGGATTGTGTTGTTGCAGTTTTCCATTGAAATCACAGGACATGGTAGTACTAACAGACGCCCCAGGGGATCTCCTATATTCCAAGAAAACTCTTCTTTACCTCCATTATGTAGTTGCAATCCTACTTCCTTCTGATAGTCAGGGTCAGTTACCCCAGACAATAATGTAATCCCCTTCTTGGTGTGTTGATCCAGAAGCATAAGTAGCCCAAAGTGACCAGGTGGCAATCTTAACTTCCAGTTCAGTGATATCACTGTTGTTTCTCCTGGAGAAAGCACACCCCGTTTTGGAACTAAAACCTGTAGACCAGCAGAACTCAGGGTAGCGGGGACAGGAAGCAAAAATTTTCCTAGTGGATCACTAGGAGTAATAGTGAGTGGCACCACACCCATTTCCACCCCTTGGTTCCTGGACCCATGGATCCTGGCTATGGGAGAAACAGCACCATACAGTGGATGCTGATTCAGAGCATACACAGCTTCCTGGAGAACATTACCCCAGCCTTTCAAGTTTTTGCCACCTAGTTAGCACCGTAATTGAGTTTTCAAAAGGCCATTCCACCGTTCTATCAATCCAGCAGCTTCTGGATGATGGGGAACATGGTAAGACCAGAGAATTCCATGAGCATGTGCCCATTCCCGCACTTCATTTGCTGTGAAGTGTGTTCCTTGATCCGAAGCAATGCTATGTGGAATACCATGACGATGGATAAGGCATTCTGTAAGCCCATGGATAGTTGTTTTGGCAGAAGCATTGCATGCAGGGAAAGCATACCCATATCCAGAGTATGTGTCTATTCCAGTTAGAACAAATCGCTGCCCCTTCCATGAAGGGAGTGGTCCAATGTAATCAACCTGCCACCATGTAGCTGGCTGGTCACCTCAGGGAATGATGCCATATCGGGGGCTGAATGTGGGTTTCTGCTGCTGGCAGATTGGGCACTCAGCAGTGTCTGTACCCAGGTCAGCCTTGGTGAGTGGAAGTCCATGTTGCTGAGCCCATGCATAACCTCCATCCCTACCACCATGACCACTTTGTTCATGAGTCCATTGGGCAATAACAGGAGTTGCTGGGGAAAGAGGCTGACTGGTATCCATAGAACGGGTCATCTTATCCACTTGATTATTAAAATCTTCCTCTGCTGAAGTCACCCTCTGGTGTGCATTCACATGGGACACAAATATCTTCATGTTTTTTGCCCACTCAGAAAGGTCTATCCACATACTTCTTCCCCAGACCTCTTTGTCACCAATTTTCCAATTATGGTCTTTCCAAGTCCCTGACCATCCAGCCAAACCATTAGCAACAGCCCATGAGTCAGTATACAAACGCACCTCTGGCCAGTTTTCCTTCCAAGCAAAATGAACAACCAGGTGCACTGCTCGAAGTTGTGCCCACTGGGAAGGTTTCCCCTCACCACTGTCTTTCAAGGACACCCCAGAAAGGGGTTGTAATGCTGCAGCTGTCCACTTTCGGGTGGTACCTGCATATCGTCCTGAACCATCTGTAAACCAAGCTCGAGTTTTCTCTTCCTCAGTCAATTCACTGTAAGGAATACCCCAAGAGGCCATAGCTCTGGTCTGGGAAAGAGAAGGTAATGTGGCAGCAGGAGTGGAAACCATGGGCATTTGTGCCACTTCTTCATGTAACTTACTTGTACCTTCAGGACCTGCTCTGGCTCTATCTCGTATATACCATTTCCACTTTACAATAGAGTGCTGCTGTGCACGCCCAACTTTATGACTTGGTGGGTCAGACAACACCCAACTCATGATAGGCAACTCAGGTCTCATGGTAACTTGGTGGCCCATGGTTAAGCGTTCAGTCTCTACTAAGGCCCTGTAGCAGGCCAAAAGCTGTTTGTCAAAAGGAGAGTAGTTATCTGCAGAAGATGGTAAGGCTTTGCTCCAAAATCCTAAGGGTCTGCGTTGTGATTCTCCTATAGGGGCCTGCCAAAGGCTCCAGACAGCATCTCTATTTGCCACTGACACTTCCAGCACCATTGGATCTGCTGGATCATATGACCCAAGTGGCAGAGCAGCTTGCACAGCAGCCTGGACCTGTCACAGAGCCTCCTCTTGTTCAGGTTCCCACTCAAAATTAGTAGCTTTACTGGTCACTCGATAAATGGGCCGGAGTAGCACACTCAAATGAGGAATATGTTGTTGCCAAAATCTAAAAAGACCAACTAGGCGTTGTGCCTCTTTTTTGGATGTGGGAGGGGCCAGGTGTAGCAATTTATCCTTCACCTTAGAAGGGATATCTCGACATGCCCCACACCACTGGACACTTAAAAATTTTACTGAAGTGGAAGGCCCCTGTATTTTTGTTGGATTTATCTCCCATCTTCTGACACGCAAATGCCTTACCAGTAAATCTAGAGTAGTTGCTACTTCTTGCTCACTAGGTCCAATCAACATGATATCATCAATATAATGGACCAGTATGATGTCTTGTGGGAGGGAGAAACGATCAAGGTCTCTGCGAACAAGATTATGATATAGGGCTGGAGAGTTGATATACCCCTGAGGTAGGACAGTGAAAGTATTTTGCTGACCTTGCCAGCTGAAAGCAAACTGTTTCTGGTGGTCCTTACTAATAGCTATTGAGAAAAAAGCATTTCCCAGATCAATAACTGCATACCAGGTACCAGGGGATGTATTGATTTGCTCAAGCAATGATACTACATCTGGAATAGCAGCTGCAATTGGAGTTACCACCTGGTTGAGTTTACGATAATCCACTGTCATCCTCCAAGACCCATCTGTTTTCTGCACAGGCCAAATAGGATAGTTGAATAGGGATGTGGTGGGAATCACCACCCCTGCATCTTTCAAGTCCTTAAGAGTGGCAGTAATCTCTGCAATCCCTCCATGAATACAGTATTGCTTTTGATTTACTATTTTGCTTGGTAGGGGCAGTTCTAGTGGCTTCCACTTGGCCTTTCCCACCATAATAGCCCTCACTGCACGAGTTAGAGAACCAACGTGGGGATTCTGCCAGTTGCTCAGTATGTCTATGCCAATTATACATTCCGGAACTGGGGAAATAACTACAGTATGGGTCCGGGGGCACACTGGACCCACTGTGAGATGGACCTGAGCTAAAACTCCATTGATCACCTGGCCTCCATAAGCCCCCACTCTGACTGGTGGTCCAGAGTGACGTTTTGGGTCCCCTGGAATTAATGTCACTTCTGAACCAGTGTCTAATAATCCCCGAAATATCTGATCATTTCCTTTTCCCCAATGCACAGTTGCCCTGGTAAAAGGCGGTCGGTCTCCGTGGGTAAGACTTAGAGGAAGGTTAACAGTATACATTTGTGGCAGTGTAACAGGTTTCTCCCCCATAGGGACCTGGCCTCCCCTTCGTTCAAGGGGCTCAGGGTCTGTAAACTGTTTCAAGTCTGGAAATTGATTAAGGGGCCGTGACTCTGTGTTTTTGTAATTCAGGTTAGACTTCTGTTCCCTTGACCTAGAACTCTTTTGTTTATACAGCTCCAACAAGAATTTAGTAGACTGCCCTTCTATTGTATTTCTAGGCACCCCATGATTTACTAGCCAATGCCACAAATCTCTGTGTGTCATATAATTTTGATGCCTCCTTTGAGTTTGTTGTCTATTATAATAGCCTTTTCTACCCTGTCTTTGGTGATTAAGTGCTGCCACCTGGCTTCTGCCAACTCGGGATCCTGTCATCCCCATTGTGTTTAAGGATTCCAGCTCAGTGACAGCAGTTCCTACAGTAATATCTGATCTACAGAGAAGTGCAACCACAGAGCTCTTGAGGAATGATGGTGCTAGTCTCACCAATTTATTTCTCACTGTTCTGGTAAAAGGTGCATCCTCTGGACATTCCTGGGTTGTAAGAGCAGGCTTTGCATGATAAATCCACTCTACATCCCAATCTCTCTAAGCCTCTGGATCCCTTGATCTACATTATACCAGGGCAGTTCTGGCATTTCAACCTCAGGTAATGTTGGCCACCTTTTGATCCATGTTTCAACCAAGCACCCAAACAAGCTGTTAACACCTTTTCTAACTGCTCGAGCTATAACATTGAATGCAGAATCTCTGCTTAGTGGGCCCATATCAATAAATTCAGCCTGATCCAGGCTTATATTCCTCCCACCATTATCCCACACTCTTAAAATCCATTGCCACACATATTCCCCTGATTTCTGTCTATATAAATTGGAAAACTCACACAGTTCTATTGGAGTATAATGGACCTCCTCATGTGTGATACTTTGTACCTCACCTTTAGGGGCCTTTTGGGACTTTAGTCTAGTTATAGGTCTAGAAGAAATGAGTGGTGGTGGGGATGGGTCATGAAAAGAATTAGAAATATCTTCCAAGCCATTTGCCTCAGGGCTTTCATTTTGCAGTTTCATCTGGTGAAACAGGATTAATAACTCTAGGGGTAATCCCTTCAGGAGGAGGTTGGGTGGCCAATTCCTCAAGGCAGGCTGAAGGTGGGGCGGCTATGTCCTCAGGGCAGACTATTACAGGGTTATCTAAAGAAGGGACAGCATGGTCTAGGGTTTCAACCTCACCCCCAACATCATTATCAATCCATATGTCACCATCCCATTTTTCAGGGTCCCACTCCTTTCCAATCAATGCCCTCACTTTAACGGCAGAGACCATGCAAGACTGAGATTTCAGTTTACGTTGTAAAGTTGCTACTCTAACAATAAGATTCTGAGTCTGATTTTCAGAGATCTCAAGTCTACGGCTACAGGAAATAAAATTTTCCTTCAGGATACTCATAGAAACCTCTACATCTTTCAGACGGCACTTAAGCTTCTTGTTCGAAGCCTTAAGCCCATCCCTTTCACGCTTTAATGTAGACAGTGTATCTAACAACAACCAACCAACATCTCTATAACTCTTATTTCTACAAAACTCTGTAAAGGTGTCAAAAACATTATCCCCCAGAGTCTGGCTTCATATAAGCGAAGCATTAGGAGAATCGAATGATGATATTTTGACTATCTCCTTTGCCAACTCAGTCCATGGATTGGGAGTGTCATTCTGATTATGGGAATCAGAGTCCTTAGTGTCTCTGAGCCCAGTCAGAGTAGAAAACCATTCATAAAAACCCATTTTTAAGATTCTGTTCCTTAAGAACCACTCCTGGTACCAAGATGTATTAGTTAGGGTTCTCTAGAGAAACAGAATCAACAGGGAACACTTGCAAATATAAAATTTATGATAGTGTGTCACATGACTGTAGGAACGCAGAGTCCAAAATCCACAGGGCAGGCTGCGAAGCCGATGACTCCAATGGATGGCCTGGATGAACTCCACAGGAGAGGCTCACCAGCCAAAGCAGGAATGCAACCTGTCTCCTCTGAGTCCTCCTTAAAAGGCTTCCCATGATTGGATTTAGCATCACTAATTGCAGAAGACACTCCCCTTTGGCTGATTACAAATGGAATCAGCTATGGATGTAGCTGACGTGATCATGACCTAATCCTATGAAATGTCCTCATTGCAACAGACAGGCCAGTGCTTGCCCAATCAGATGAACAGGTACCACAACTTGGCCAAGTTGACACCTGTCCCTAACCATGACATAAGTGTTTTGGAGAACGCCTATTTGGATCTATTCTCTTTGGGGTGTGCTGCACTTCTTGGATCTGTAATTTTAGGTCTTTCATAAGAGTTGGGAAATTTTCAGGGATAATTTCTTCCATTGGTTTTTCTCCTCCTTTTCCCTTTTCTTCTCCTTCTGGGACACCCACAACACGTATATTTGTGCGCTTCATATTATCATTCAATTCCCTGAGCCCCTGCCCCAATTTTTCCATTCTTTTCCCTGTAGTTTCTGTTTCTTTTTGGATTTCAGATGTTCCATCCTCCAGTTCACTAATTCTAACCTGTCTCTTGAAATCTACCATTGTAGGTTTCCATTGTTTTTTTCATCTCTTCTACTGTATCTTTCATTCCCATAAGTTCTGTGATTTGTTTTTTCAGACTTCCCATTTCTTCTTTTTGTTCATCCCTTGCCTTCTTCGTGTCCTCCCTCAATTTATTGATTTGGTTTTTGAAGAGGTTTTCCATTTCTGTTCGTATATTCAGAATTAGTTGTCTCAGCTCCTGAATCTCATTTGAACTATTGGTTTGTTCCTTTGACTGGGCCATATCTTCAATTTTCCTGGTGTGATTTGTTATTTTTTGTGGCGTCTGGACATTTAATCAGATTTCCCTGAGTCTGAGACCCAGCAAGTTGAAAGATTTTCCTGTGAAGTCTCTGGGCTCTGTTTTTCTTATCCTGCCCAGTATGTGGCGCTTATCTGTCTGCGGGTCCCACCAGCAAAAGATGTTGTGGCTCCTTTATTAATGGCAGTATTGGTGTTTGGTTGGACCCAGTCCCTGTCACTGTGGGAAACTCCCTCCTCTCCCTCCGGGCAGCCGCCTGTGGTGGAGGGGCACTGGCCGCTGACCGCGGCTTGGGGAACTCGCTGATCCGAGACTTGCTGCCGGACCAGGGAGCCACCTGTGGGGGAGGGGCGCTGGTCGCCAGCCGCCGCAGCTTGGGGAACTTGCTGATCCGAGACTCGTAGCCAGTCCGGGAAGCTGCCCGCCAGAGAGGGGTACTGGCCGCCAGCAGCCGTGGCTTGGGAAACTCACTGATCCGAGACTCTCAGCGGGTCTGGGAAGGAGGGATGGAGGGGTGCCTGCCACCAGCCGCCGCTGCCCGAGGAAGCGCGCGCTGCTCAGGGAGCTCACCGCAGTGGAGTCTCGCAGCCGGTCCAGCCAGTCTAGACTGGGGTACGCTGTGTGTCCGGTCCCTGCTGTGGCCCCGGGAGCTGTTCTGCACTGTTTCTGGTCACCTAGTAATTGCTCTGGAGGAGGAACTAAGACTCGCGTACTTTACTAAGCCGCCATCTTGGCCCTGACCCTGATGACTACATCTTTTTAAAAGATCATTTCTGCCTCTCCATGAAGAATAGGTGGAGGAAAGATCAGAAACAGAGAGAGCATTTCAGGGTAGAGGATGGCTTATAGCAGGGTGGGGCAGTAGCAGTGGAAAGGTCTGAGAGAGACAGAGGAGATACAGTCTGTGAGCCTGGAGTGTTGACAGAGATAGAGAATGTGGGCTCCAGATTTCATGAATATTGGAGTCAGATTGATCCATGATCAGAATTGTTTCCATATGTAATAAAAACCCAAAGCAGTTCAGGATTCTGGTATAAGATTGATTGAAATGATGGCCCACACCATAAAGAAAAAATTGAAAAGAGAACTCATACTCAAGATGGAAGACATTCCCACTTAAAATTTTTTAAGGACAAGACAATCAAAACCAGTAATCAAAATGATTTAGATGTGAATTGTGAGATTCATGTGTGTTAATCAGAGTCAGGGAATACTTGTTACTTGCTGCTTTGATGGGCAGGATGCTCTTTGATGATAGTAACCAGATAAACTACTTCGGTCAACTAAATTCATTATGTTGTAATAGAAATCTGGGATAATCTACCTCAGTTCTTTGACTAAATAGGTTAATTGTGTCCTAAAATTAATGCCATTTAAGATACAAGACCTTGATCTTGTATCTTTTTAAAAAGTCTCAAATATTTTTTGATATTTTGTTTAGTTTTATTCTTTTTCAGTGAAAATCTAAACTTCACAGTAAATGTGCAAATGCGAATAAGGGAAAAACAAAACACCACATAATTTAGTGTAGTTTCCCATTATGCATCTTATTCATTTCAGCATGTTATGATTTCAACTTGAGTTGTCGTTGAATTGCTCATTTTTAAAAAAAAAATCACCTTTACAATTTGGTTTCTACCTGATCGAAAATTAAATATTTAGGGTGAGTTCTATTTCTAAAGTATATTTTCTTCTATAGGCTTTTGTATTGACACTATCTCTTTTGACTATTCACATACTGTATACATTTATGGATATTTGACTTTTGAAAAATTAACTAAAAGTATTCTGTCAATCTAAAGGACATTGGGGATAAAATAAAAGAAAACAGGATTATTATTGTATGTCTTGGACCTTCTTCCTATTCTAACTTCCTACCCACTAATATAAGAAGGAAAACTATGCCTCATACCTGAAAAATATTGAAGGGTCCTGAAGATATTATTTTTCTGAGATTGATGAAGAAATATAAATTGTATGTGCTTTTTAATTTGAAAATGCCAGTTCAATAAAAATATGATAAAGGTCTCCTTTGTGGCTAGCGAATGGCAATGATAAATAAGGGGAGAAAACGAAAGTTCCAATAATGCAGTAAACATTTGGAGGTATTTATGAAGCAAATGACAGGGAAATGTAAACAAACAAAAATCTAAAAACAAAGTGTCGGAATTTACCCAAATTATAACCAAAGCAGGTAAATAAAATATTTAAATGCAAAATACACTTTCTCAGATTAGGTGAAATGTGTAACCTAGTTACATGCTGTTTAAAAGAAGACAGATTTAAGGAAAACAGCACAAAAAAATTAGTGTATACACAATCATTCTAGCTACAGTTGGCATTGCTGAAAACATGGTTAAAAAATATTTGCCAACTGAAATGGTTATGCAATGATGTATCAGGCCCCCCTAAATATAATTGGGGTTAACAATACCAATATAAAAGTCCACTTAAACCTAATAAAAAATTATGTAGTACACACAACTGTTTTTATTTGTAAAAAGTCAACCATTAAGCAAGACATGGTAGCATTAGGCCCTTGAGCCCTGGAAAACAGGCATTAAAGTACAGCGAGTAGGAAACGTAAATGCTCAAGGAAAAATGAACAAAATTGTTAGCAGATACAGGGATGTTTTAGCACATCTCCCAGAATTTGGTTAGCCAAAGAAATCCAAAATAAGTGATGTAATGTTTCTCACAGTTTAAGCCTATGATTAACTGTTAGATAAACATAAACCTCTTACCTTTTCCTTTAAAGTCATTTCAATTTTAAAATAAAACCAGCATGGTGGCTAAAAAGAAACCAAAGCATTAGAACAATGTGCTCCTATGCTCTCTCTCTCTCTCACTTTCTCTCTGTCTGTCTGTCTCTCTCAACAAACATACACAAATACTCATTTTGTTAAAGCTACCAGAATGCGAAATACCAGAACCCTAATGGCTTTTAAAAAAGAGAATTTATTAAGTTGCAAGTTTACCATTCTAAGGTCTTGCAGATGTGCAAATTAAGGCGTCCAGGGAAAGATGCCTTGATTCATTAAAGGCCAATAGATGCAGAACACCTCTGTATGCTGGGAAGGCATGTGGCGATAGCTGCTAGAAATACAGGACAAATACTGGGTGGTCTCACTAATGTGATCTAACATTAATGAGTGAACTTGGAGAATTGAAGTTAAGAACACAGGTTATCAGGAGATAGAAATAGGTTAGAGGTTGGACAATTGGTACCAAAGGAATATAGATTATACAACAGGACTGATTGTAAAAATTCGTAAACGAATGACACAATACTACCTGATTGTAGCATAGTAATGTACGTGCACTGAATGAAGCTGAATGTGAGTATGATAGAAGGAGAAGGGCTGGGGGTACATATAAAGCCAGAAGGAAAGATGATAAAGACTGAGACAGTATAATTTAGAAATGCCTAGGTGGACAGTGATGGTGATTAAATATATAAAAAAATGCTTTTGCATGAGGGACAAAAAATTGAATGTCAGTATTACCTGGTGTTGAAAATAGATGGTATATGGGAAACAGTGCAATCAATGCCAGCTAGGTTCTTATAGTCAACGGTAACATTGTAATATGCTTCCACTGAATGTAACAAAGGCACTGTGCACAACTAAATGCCAACAGGCAGGGGGCATGGGGGAGGGGTATGGATTCTTTCTGGAAGAAAAGGACATATCTTCAGATAGATTATGGTGGCGAAGGCAGGTCTTTGATTTAGATTGTATGATGTGTGAACAAAACTGTTTAAAAATGAACTGAGAGAAACAAGTGCTAGAGAAAATGCCGAGAAAGATATGGACCTATTCACTGTGGGTAGGGAAACTGAGAGGTGCAGCCCCTTGGAGGGCAGAGTGGTGGTTCCACAGGAGGTGAGGGATGAGGTTGCCATAGGATCCTGGAATGCTCAGTATATACCTGGAGAAACTGAGTATAGGGACACGAATGGATATGTGCAGCCATATGTCTATGGCTGCAGCGCTCACAGTCCACAATGGATGGAGATGGCCTAAGGCGACAGCTGAGGAATGGAAGGGGGAACTGTGGTGTTTACATACAGAAGACTACTGAGCAACTGCAAGAAGGAATGAAGTTGTGAGGCATGCAACGAGGTGAATGAAATTTAAGGACTATATGTTGAATGAAACATCAGAAACAAAAGAGACAAATATTATCATGCCTCCCTGATAGAGACTAACTATAATGTAAAAACTCAGTGAACTGAAGTTGAGAGCATGGGTTATCATGCTGGGGCCTATCATGAAGGTCCTAGATTGCAAGCTCTTACAGCAATTATATGTATTCAGGAGTTGTAACTATTATTTCTAAATTCTGATATACTGAGCTGTTTATTTATAATCGGGTCATTCCTCCAAACTTCGTGACACCTGAGACTCAGAGTTAGAGCTCTGAAGCTATGAAAGTCAGCAGTACCCCATATAGGAACTGTTTAAAAAAGTTGAAAATGGGATCCTTCGAGGAGGGTTATGAATGAAGTTGATCTGGAGGGGACTAATGTAAATCAGAATACAGAGTAAAGGAACTTCAAATTCTGTGTGAGACCAAAGGAAGAGATGTTTATCTCATGCAAAATTTTGGCAGTTTATTTCCTAATTTACCTTGTATGGTCAGTTTAGTTGAACACTGTAAGTACAGGGAATCTTGAATAGGGCATGAGACCGTGTTGGTTTGTCCAGGTTAGTGTGATGCCCCGATATATCCCAGAGTAACTTGGGCAGTGGATAAAGAAGCATTTGCAAAGTGCCCTTGGGGCACTGGGAAGAAAGGAAGAAATATCCAACTTCCCCATTTGGAGAATTTCTGATAGTTTGGAGAATTTCTGATAGTCTCGCAAGCAGTGAGGACAGCCAAATCCATAGGCCAAGGCCTCGATCTTGAACTTTGCCCCTATGAAATTTATTCCTGCAAAGAATAGGCTAAGCCTACTTAAAATTTGGTCTAGGAGTCACCCCAGAGAACCTCTTTTGTTGCTCACATGTGGCCTTTCTTTCTAAGCCAACATGGCAAGTGAACTCACTGCCCTTCCACTTACAGGGAACATGAATCCCAGGGGTGTAAATCTCCCTGGCAACATGAGACAGAAATCCTGGGATTAGCTGGGACCTGGCATCAAGAGACTGAGAAAGCCTTCTTGACCAAAAGGGGGAAGAGAAATGAGCACAATAAAGTTTCAATGCCTGAGAGATTTCAAACAGAAATGAGAGGTTATCCTGGAGGTTATTCTTATGCATTATATAGATATCCCTTTTTAGTTTATGGTGTATTGGAGTGGCTGGAGAGAAGTACCTGAAGCTGTTCTGCTATGTCCCAGTAGCCTTGATTCTTGAAGATGATTGTATAATGATATAGCTTTTACAACGTGACTATGTCATTGTGAAAACCTTGTGTTTGATGCTCCTTATATCTAGGATATGGACAGATGAGTAAACAATATGCATAAAAGATAAACAACTAATACAGGGGGCAAATAAATTGGGTAGATGGAAATACTAGTGGTCAGTGAGAAGGAGGGGTATGGGGTATAGTGTATATGCGTTTTTCTATTTACCTTTTATTTCTTTTTCTGGAGTGATGGGAATGCTCTAAAAAAATGATTATGGTGATGAATACACAGCTATGTGATGATATTTTGAGCCATTAATTGTATGACGTATATGGACTACATGTATATTACTTTTTTTTTAAAAAAGAAGACCCTACCCAGCAGTATTGAATGAAGATTAAGGAACCTGACTTTTCTGGGACACAAGACAGTTTCAAACTGGCATAAATAGTAATGTCAAAGAGTAGAAATTAGTGTATTATTTGCAAAACAAAATGTATAGAATTACAAATAGTCTATGATTTGAGAAACTTGCAAGAGTAGCAAACCTTTGCCATGTTTGACAATTTTTATATTGAAATTATATGCTGACATGACTTTTTGTTTGAAGTAATAATTTAACTATTGAAATATACTATTTGTATTTATTATTTCTTAGCTTATCAGTCCATATTATTCTTCACTTTATATGACATATTTAGCAAATGCACTTAAATGTCCTATGGTAGTTTGTTCTGCTCTATTAGTTCACCCACTTCTGCACTATTTTTTGACGTGCATTACTTTTTTAATATTTTGGCTTTTAAATTCACTTTTACATCTGATAAAGTCCATCATTCTCTCTTCCACACGTCTGTATCTAAATCCCCTAGATTTTTCTTGCCAATTTTTTTCCAAATGAAATTCATTTTAGGATAACATTAAAGGATAAAGGGGGATAATACCATATGGAGCCAATTTTAGAAATCAAAAGTGATTTCTGTGGATATAGCTATGCAAAAAAATTGATGATTTCTTTGTAAAAAACAGTATTGATATTTTTTTTCAGTCTAGTGGAAATCCCTGATTAAATGAATTACCAGGAAAGAGAAATAGAAAACACTGTCTTGGATTTACCCTCAATCCTGCAAAAGACACCACTTTCAGGTGGTTTTATAGTTAAGCACTAGAAACAGTTGAAGAAGCAAGTCAATACCAAGTGACTTAAAAAGCTTCAGAACTTTAAAAATAAAAGTAGGAAGGAGCACTTTCTCTCCTATTTCAATTTCGTGTTTTGTGAGGCTAGCATAAATACATTTTTAAATTTGACAAGCAATGAACCAAAATAATAATAATAAACATTGTGACCAGTTTCCTTATGATTGCTAATGTAAAAATCCAAAATAAAATATTAGTGAATCAAAATCATCATTGCATTAAAATGATAATGTAAACTCATACTTTTTCTACAATTGTAAGACAAGTTCAGTATTCAGGAATAAAATGCAATTCATCACATTATACATGTATGAGAAATTTCATATTATCTTGATAGGTCGTTGAAGCCTTTTGATAAAATTGAATAGACATTTCTCAATAAAGCTCTTAGCAAGCTAGGAAAAAATAAAGTAATTTTTTTTAGTAAGATCACAGTTGAGGGATCTATGAGAAATAATAGTACACATAAGAATTTATTATAAATACTAGAAGCGTTCCTGTTGAAAATCATAAAGAAGACAGAAATGCCTTTATAAATACTCTTATTCAACAATGTTCTGAAGGCTTTATTTGGTACAGTGGAAACAAAAGTAAGGAGGATAAATGAAAGGAAGGTGCAATACAACTGTTTTCCAGATTACATTTGGATTTTCCCCTAGAACATTATATAATTACTTAAAATAATTTTAGAACTAGTGAATTTAGTAGCATGGATAGACCACAAGATAAAAAAAACAGTAGCTTTATTATATATTTATAACAATCATTTAATGGAAATAATGTTAGATTCACAAGAACAACAAAATACAAAAAAGATGTAGAAGTAAACTTAAATGCTTTAGACCTATTTTTCTGACTGCTATGACAAATACCACATAGCAGATTGGCTTAAATAATATAAATTTATTGTCTCCTGGTTTTGGAAACTGGAAGGCTTGCTTTCTCCTATCATCTGCAGCATTCTGGCTGAGCGGAAATCCTTGGGTTCCTTCCCTTCCCATCACATGGTAGTATTTCTCCTTTCTTTCCTGGGGCACTGGAGACTGTTAGATTCCAGCTGCTTGCATGGCTTTTCTTCTCTGTGTCTGAGTTTCTTCTGCAAACATACCAGTAATGTGGATTGAGATCCATCCTGCCGCAAGTTGGCCACACATTACTTAAAAACAACCTCTTCAAAAGGTTATATTTACAATGGGTTCCCAGCCACAGGAATGGCATTAAGAACAATTTTTTTTCTGGGGTACATAATTCAATCTATCATAACCTGCATGAAGAAAAGTGTTATCATTTACTAAGTAAAATATGACAAGTGCACACTTTGTATTTACAAAGAACCCATCCTTCTAAGTAGTCAGTTGTGTGAAAAATAATATATAAGTTTAATGGAGTTGAGATGAGAGCTCAACAGGTGACTTTATTCACGTGAATTAGAGCAAAACATTAAAAAAAAATCTGAATTTCATTTGGAAGAAAATTGGCAAGAAAAATCTAGGGGATTTAGACACAGATGTGTGGAAGAGAGAATGATGGACTTTATCAGATGTAAAAGTGAATTTAAAAGCCAAAATATTAAAAAAGTAATGCACAGTCAAAAAATAGTGCAGAAGTGGGTAAATTAATAGAGCAGAACAAACTACCATAGGACATTTAAGTGCATTTGCTAAATATGTTATATAAAGTGAAGAATAATATGAACTGATAAGCTAAGAAATAACAAATATGAATAGTATATTTTAATAGTTAAATTATTACTTCAAACAAAAAGTCATATTAGCATATAATTTCAATATAAAAATTTTCAAACACCACTAGATGAAAATATAGAAGAATATTTTTCACCTTTCGTGAAGGACCAAACCCAGAAATTATAAAAGAAGAGAATGATTATTTGGTTACCTGCAAAACATGAATTTCATAAAATAGAAGTTCTCCATAAATGCAAAATTATATATAAATTAATGTTCAAGGCAATATTTTTAATTGCATAAAAAATTAAGCACCTAAATATCTACCAAGAAATTTGTAAATAGAATTAGTACGTTCTTAAAAAATAATTTTAAACAGCTCTATGATAAATTAGGTTTGTATGTATTGAAATGTGCTTTATATTTTCAGAGGAAAAAAGTTATAAAATGGAATATAACATGTAATCTCATTTTTGTAATCATATGTGTACTTGTTTCTGTGCTTTGTGTACCAGAAAGAAACTCTTAAGAGCTCAGGGACTGGTATTACAGAGTGGGGTTGCTGAATTATTTCTACATGTATCTAAATTATTTGAATGTCTGTAGTGAGCAGTCTTTGCATTAATGAATGGAAAAAGTATTTCTAATTTAAGTAAGAAACTCAGTGGGATGTTATAGTCTGTATTCTATTTGTATGGTTAAATAAAATTCTAAGCTAAACATTAATAATTTGTGGTATTCTGAATGTTATGTCTCAAAGCACAAGTAAGCATTCTCACTGTTAGTGACTGCTCACACTTATGAGGTAAACATCAAAAATCACAAAAAATAAATGATCAAAAACCATAAAGGATAAGAACAGATAATTTGTATAATAATTTATGAGTAACTTGAGTTACTCAATGAATTGTATGCCTCAAGCTCTAAGTACGTTTGGTATTAATATGGTCTGTGATCCTTCCATCTAGACCAGTGGTTCTCAAAGTATGGTCCCTAGACTAGCAGCACCTGGGAACTAGTTAGAACTGCATATTACCAGAACGTACACCCAATCTACTGAAACGGCGGGAATCTACCCCCAGGTTCAAGTGATTCTTACGAACACCAAAGCTTGAGAACCATTATTCTAATGATTTACAAGCTATTCTTACTTACAAAGTTAAAGTTTTCTTATGAGTTGATCTTTCCCTTTAGAGCATATCAGAGTAGAAAATTGATTGCTTATAGGCCAATTCATGTGAGCCCTTGCGTGCTTGACTAAGTACTTTGGACATTATTAGGTAGACTGTTGAAACCTTTAAAGGTTTCTGGGTATGGGAAGGATGGAAACAGTTATCTGCCAGCACAACTACACCTGCAGTAGTGTGTAAAGAAAATTTCAGGAAACTGAACTTGGACAAGTTAGGAGGCTATAAGACCAGGCAAAAGATAATACAAACCTGTATTGACAAAGAAGAAACAGAATTGGAAAGAGACACATAAGAGATGCTGTTCAAGTGAAAACAGGACTTGGTTAGATGTAGGTGCCAAAAGAGAAGAAGGGCAAAGAGGATTGATATTTTAAACTTATATGAAAGGTGTCACTGGCACCGAGATTGGGATGACTGTCAGTGGTCTGTAAGTTGATGGATAGATGGATTGTGTTTATCCTGCTATCAGTCCTCATGCAGATGACTGGTTTGTTTGAATGCCTAAATTGGGGCTTTCAGTTCATCAATAAGATGGTTAAAATTCACCATGATTAGCATTCAAACAAAAGAAAACGCAAATACAGTCGAATACTTTGCCAGACTCATCAAATATGATTCTGATGGGTTAAGAACTCTTAATGAGGACACAGTGACCAACTGAGTAAACAGACTGTTTGGCTTGAACAGAAATGTCAACATAGGCATAATCTACTAAGTTGCTGATTAGGGATGGTACTTGTTAGTTAATGGACTTCAGCCAGGACACAAACAGAATGATGGAGAACCAGCACAATAGAGCCTCCAAGGAATCTAAGTGATCAGTTATTTTTCATTGTATAACCTAATTTACTGTATTAGAGTTTATCTGCAGAATTAAACATTCCTTCTTCAGAATTTCCACAGTATTTAATTTAGATTGCTAATAAAGTGTTCATCTTAATGGTTTGCTTATCTTGAGTAGGGCTTTTTATGGGGTATTAGGCTGTGAATGAGTATGAAAAGAGAGATTGAATATCTTCAAAGGTGAATCAGTGGGAATCAAGGTTTGAAGCTGGGTATATCAGGTGTGAATTGGGACCTAGAATACAATCTTTGGAAGTTGAAATTGCATTTCCTGCAGAATTAGCAAGCTAAAATAGGACTCTAGACTAGATAGTATTGTATTAAATATTAAATTTCTTAAATTTAGTAACTCTTCTGTGATTATTCAAGAGAATGACTTGGTTTTTACAAACATGCACTGAAGTATTAAATAAAGGTGCAATGTACTCTCCAAAGGATGAGAACAAAATGATTCTGTCTCCTGCTCACATAGAATGATAAAGCAAGTGATAAAGACAACGTTAGTCAGTGAATCTGGCATCATAAAAGTTGTATTATTCTTGCAGCTTTTGTCTGAGTTTGAAAATATTTTAAAATTAAAATTTCAGAAATATTCTTGTTCAGTTATCAATAAAATTAATGCTTGTGTATTGTGGAATATATAGTTACTAAATGTAAGAAAAACCGCACTCATTAAAATTTGATGTCTGTACTTCAGCCATTTTTCCTATAAGTACATATATTTAAGTATATATAAATCACGTTTTTAATTTCTAAACATATGAACTTGTTGAACAGGTCATGAAAGTTTCCTTCTAGGAACCACCCTCCTAAACCTATACTAATGGCTTAATTTTTTCTCTGTTGCTTTGAAAATGTCCTAACTTGACATTCTTAAACAATGAAATACCTAATCCTTCAAGACTCAGCATGCATTCTTCTTCCTTAGCAAAGTAATGTCCCACCCCTTCAACCAGAAATGAGGTCTGGGAAATCCTGTAGTAATCTGGACCACTATAATGGTGGGCCTGGTGTTGCATATGTGTGCATATAGTGACATTGACCAAGTCGGATCCAATACAGATAACAAGCAGAGCGTGGGTGGACTGAAGCTGAAAGGCTGAGAGAAAGGGCAGAAAGCAGATATCAAGGGTTAGTAGCGTGAAAGGTAGTGTAGATAAAGTAGTTAGCAGAGGCAGGAGAAGATTATCTGCCATCCTTACCATCCCAGTTATCTTTATAGTGATACCCATTGTATTAGTTAGGGTTCTCTAGAGAAACAGAATCAACAGGAAATATTCGTAAATATAAAATTTATAAAAATGTCTCATGTAACCATGGGAACGTAGAGTCCAAAATCTGTAGGGCAGGCTGTGAAGCCAACGATTCCAATGGAGGGTCTGGATGAACTCCACAGAAGAGGCTCGCCAGCCGAAGCAGGAAAAGAGCCTGTCTCTTCTGAATCCTCCTTAAAAGACTTCCAGTGATTAGATTAAGTGTCACTCATTAAAGAAGACACTCTCCTTGGCTGATTACAAATGGAATCAGCTGTGGATATAGCCAACATGATCATGATTTAATTCTATGAAATGACCTCATAGCAAAAGACAGGCCAGCACTTGCCCAACCAGACAAACAAGTACCACCACCTGGCCAAGTTGACACATGAACCAGACTATGATACCCATGAACTGAAATGAGTTGAACATGTAGCTTTTTATTTGAATTCTGAAAGAATGATCAGTTTGTACTCTCTTTTGCATAAATGGCTCTCTTTTTATGTTATAGATCTTTTTATGTTTTGATTCTTTAGGTAGATTCTAAATCTGTTTCCCTGTAGCTTCCATGAATAAGTACTTGTTATGTTTCCTACAAGTCACACAGAAGATGTACTATTTATTTGACCAATAACAGGCCTTCTAGGATGGATGTATTTTTCAACAGTTCTACTGAAAACAAGTGAATGTCAGTGAGATATATCTTTGTGTCTTCTAAAGCTATCCCTGTAAGGAATGGTAGAGAACAACTAAATGAGCTAATAAGGTTTTGTTAATGGAATATACTTTCCGTTTAGTAGTACTCTGTTCTGGGTGGTATATTTAAGATTTTTTAAAAAAATATTTTGAGTTATAAGTCTGTTGGAATGTATATAACTGACATGACAAATCCATGGTTTTATGCATTCTGTTGATTAGGAAGAGTATAAAAATAGTAATTTTGGGGGGGGGGGGTGGGGGGGCCATGGGAAGGCATCGGTAATCGAACCTGGGTCTCCAGCATGGCAGACAAGAACTCAAACATAGTAATTTTTTAATAGTTAAAAATACAAGTAAACAGTTTTGGTGCCATGCAGATATGGCCAAAATAATGAAGAATGTTTGCAATGACTGTTATTAGAATACTGCTTTAAAGAAAAGTGTTACCAGATTAGTATGATAGGCCAAAGGCAAACTGGACTTTCTTTTGCTTTCTAAACTCAATAGATATATTTTAAGATGTTTTGTATAGTTTAGTGGATTCCATTTAACTGTAAAATAAATTACTTTCAGTGCTATAAGACAGAAACATCATGGCAAAGTCCACATTGTGAAATTGGAGCTCTCTGTGAATTTTAAGAATGTATTGAGAAACAACTTTTGCAGCAAACAGAAGTCAATAGAAAGTCAACAAAGAGTTACCACAGCCATCCTTTATGTGGCAAGAACCCAAGAAAACCTGCAAAAGCATAGAAATAATGTAAAAGTATTAATTGAAAAATCACTTTTGGGAGTCAGGGGGAAAATATTCTTTCATGAAGCATCATTGGATGTCAATTTCATTGTTGCATGTCAAGTGGTAAAAGAAATGCAGATGAAAACCAAGTTATTGTAATCTCAAGGTATGTAACCACTAAGAAATAATGGAAAAAGTAAGTTAATCTTTAAAGCAAGTGTGGTGAAAACCACGTGTTTTGTTAAATGGGCTTTTGCACCTAAGAGAGATAAAACTGTGTATTTCATTGCTCATCATTTTATTGCAGGATGGAATTTAACATTATAGGTCTAATTTTCATGAACTTTATTTGGCTGGGAAGGTTAAGCACTGATAATAATCTTCTATTACAGATACCTGGTCTCTCTACACCTGGTATCTTTCTATCTTTGATCCTTCAGGAATAGTACTAGCATTTTTGTCTCCCTGAAGTGCCTCTTGGATTGTTTTCCTCTTCTGCTCACACATCTTCAGTGGCTTCTCACTGATTCCTCCTCACATTTAAATTCTTGGGTTTGCCACTCAGGATGACTCTGCTGTTTGCTCCAAATCTGCTTTTCAAACTTTTCCCTTTATTCTTGAATTGGTTTATTCACTTTTATCCTAGTATTCTTCTCTTCTGTCATCTTGATTGTCTATGTATGTCAGAGGGGCCGGGGTGGGGGGGAACTCCCTGCCTTATATGTAGACATAATACCCATCAGATCCCAGCTTATTTTCCTCCTTCTTTGCAGAGCCATTACTTTTCACTTCAGGAGGGAATTATAGCCAGAACCATGAAATCCTGTAGCAGGATGGGCCACTTTTATAGCATTTCATGCTTCCTGGTACTGAATGTATTTCTGTAAGAATTTTATTACTCTACAAGTGTTGAGCTTCTTGAAGGCCAGGGTGGCAACAACTTTGCATTGAGTTCACACTTAATACATTGCTCTATGCAAGAAGGGTGCTTACAATTTTTTGTTTGCTTAAGTGTTTAAGTGCAGAATGCTGTTTTAAGGCATTCTTATCCTGAAAGAATTATGGATACAGTCTAGCAGACAGTGGAAGTAGGGTATGGCAGAGATTTCACAAAGTGCCATAGGTATACTGCTACAGAAAGTAGTACTTGTTTGAATAGATACATGATAATTTTAGTGATTTAGAAAAAGAATAAACCAGTGATCAAATAATCAAACTAATGATTTCTCAGATATTGGTTAGGATGACATTAAGATAGACCTTTTTTTGATGGCTAAGCTCATGGATCGACTCGATTAGGTAATATGGTGTTCAGTTGTTTGGGCAAGCAAATTTTGGCCCAGTTGCTACAGAGGATATTTTGTGGATTTAAATCATCAGTAAGCTGTTTGCATCTATGGCTGATTACAAACAACTGAGGAGATTGATTGAACAATGAGAGTTGTCTCATCTGATCAGCTGAAGGTCTTAAAAGGAGAGCTGACGATTTCAGCAGTCAGACAAAAGAATTTCTATCTCTACATCTGCTAGCCAGCTTCTCTTGGGGAATTTACTGAAAATCTTCATTGGTATTTGGGCTTCCTATCCCCATAGTCGCATAAGCCAATTCCTACAATAAAACTGATAGTATTTACACTATAAACATACAGACACACAGACACACACACACATACACACACGGTTCTTTTTCCCTGGAGAGCCCCACGTTAGTCTTGAATCTACTAAAAAGTAATAGAATTGATATGTAAATATGTCGACATTGTGAAGTAGTATGTGAAGGAATTAGGTTTTGTGAAGCATTGTGTAATGCAGATTCCTAGACTGGAATGGAAATGAGGAGGTGTGGGATTATTTAGCTCTCTTACTCACTGTCTTTGTGATTTAAGACATTTACTTATTCCATAGTCTGTATTTCTTTGTTTGAATAGTTCCTCCATTAATTTATCTTCCAAATTGAAAAGCATAACTTAGATGCATTTAAATATAGCCAAACCAAAATCCAGCTAGTTCACATGTGGAGAAAATCTCCATTGCTAGACTAATCCAAAACAAGCTACATTTATACTGAAATAGGATGAAAAAACTCAGCGTCAGCAAGCGCAGAACATCATTTAGCTTGGAATGCAGACGAGGAGATTTATGGATGAATCTTACTTATCCTGTTAAATGGATGTCCCTGATCCTTCTGCCATCCTACTGAGGTTTCTAATGTGCTCATAGTACTCTAAGGTAATCATGATCTTTTGCAGTTATAAATGTCCTGTTATCAATTAATTTTCAGTTCACCAGTAACCATGTGATTATCTCTTTAACAAAGATGGCCTGGCATGGTAATAACATTGAGAGTAATTATCATGTAATTGCACATAATTATCTTTACCTTATTAAGTACTCACATGATTAAAATATTTCTGGTCAAATAAAAATTATCGATGGGATGAAAGTTTTTTTGGAAAATAAGAAATGTTATGTCCTAGTCTTCTCTTCTTTGGATAAAGTAGAGATGTCTAACTTATAGTCCTCTAATGCTCCAAATAGGGTGAACTGGTCTGGAAAGAGGAAATTCAGATTTCATTAATAGAATTCCGTGTACATCCAGTGAAGTTAAGAAGCTTCAAATTTCAGCATGGATGAATGCTTTCCTGTAGAAGCTGTGACAATTGCCCTATTAAGAACATACACTATGAATGTCCTTGAGGATTAAATGTTTTTCAGGTCCAACACTATTCTTTAGCAATCCTGTACTGTACTTTTTTTTAAACTTTTTTATTGTATAGTATAACATATATATGCAAAGCAAAGAAATAAAAAAGCAATAGTTTTCAAAGCACTCTTCAAAACGTAGCTCCAGCATGGATCCCAGAGTCTGTCATGGGCTACCATACGATCCTCTCAGATATTTTTCCTTCTAGCTGCTCCAGAATACAGGAGGCTAGAAGGCTTAAATATATTTTTATCATCACAATTGACTTATTTTCCTTCTTTTTTTTGTGAAAAATAACAGATATTAAAAAAAGCAATAAATTTCAAAGCTCTGCACCACAATTTGTTGTAGAACATATTTCAGAGTTTGTCATGGGTTACAATTCCACACAGTTTTTACTGCCAGCTACTCTAAGATACTGGAGACTAAAAGAGATGCTGAGTGAAAAAAGCTGACGCAAAGGGATAGATACTGTATGATTCCACTTTTATGACCAGCATAAAGGTATAATCAGAGGCTTATAATACAGAATATAAGGGACTTAGAGATACATAGAAGCTAGAGATGGGTGAACCGTTAGCTAATGAGGTTGAAATCCAATGTAAGGGAATAGATAGGAGTGAAAGTGATTCTCCAGTGGGTCTAGAAATAATATGACCATATTGAAGATGAACACGATGGAAAGGAGTGGTATAGACCTATGTGTCCCACTGATTAACACTAGAAGTATGAATTAGTTCTTGCAAGAATTACTTCAAAGATACGATTCATGCACAAAGAGTGTTGAAGTCCAGGGTACGGGGGGAAACTGCTATTGCATCCTCTGGGCTATGTTCAAAAGGAAACCATCAGCACTACAACAGCAACAGCAGAGGTAGATAATGGGAGGACGGACAAGAGTTAAGAGGAGGTTTAGATTTCCTATTTGGCGAGGGTATGCTTATTGGTTTTCTGTACTGTACTTTTCTCTTGGTGTTCTCTTTTCACAATTTGAATATTCACCTACTCTGTGTGTTTTAATTTTTAAGGCTTGACGGACCCTTCAGTTTAGAGTAGAGTGCCCACATGTGTGATTATAAAAGCATCTTTCAAGTTTGTTTATTTAGACATCCACTAGAGAACAACTGTATACATGACAACTGTCCTAAAATTGAATATGTCCTATAGCTACATATTCAATTTTAACATTTCTGTTATCCACATGGAAACAATAAGGAACAGATAAAATTAATTTTAATAACATATGATTTAAAACAATTAGTCTTTAAATGGTGTTTGATATAAAATTACCAATGCAAAATTTGCATTGTCTTTGAAATATGGCAAATGTTTTACATTACAGCGTATCTAGATTCAGATTAGCCACATTTCAAGTACTTCAGTAGCCACATGTGGCCCATCGCTACTGTATTACACAGTGCAGATGTATACCATTATCTTACTTGATTATAACTGGTGACGGAAGTGTTAGAGAGCCCTATTTTGTAGTTTGCTTTATGATTTCATAAATTTATACCAGTTTATATTATTTTCATAATCTGGTAAAAGGTAAGTGCAGCCTAAATTAGTACCTATTTGTTTATTTTTAATTAAAATTTTGAGAAAATGGTTGATAGAAGTGTAGCGATGGAATTAACATTTATAGGTTTTTAGTAGGTCATACAAAGATTAAGGGACATTTACAGATTTTATATAATTTAATCCTCACAATAGCCCAGGAAGATATATGCTGCATCCTTCTTTTATAGATAATAGAACTAAGCTTCAGAAAGTATAGACTTATCAAAGTCATAAAGCACATAGTGGAATGGGGATCCAAACTTAGGTTACTTCACAATATATCTTATGTCTTGCTTTGCACATAAGAAATATATATTTTGGGTGTACATGCTCATTGGTGGTTCTAGTTTGAGGATTTCATATGATCCATACTTCCATAAATATTACATAACAGGCATGATTGGAAAAAAGTTGCCGATTAATTTGATTCTTATGGTTACTCTTGACCTTGTGTACCATTAAATTAAGTTCCCCAATTTGGTTTCTTGAATTGGATTCTCCTGATAACAAGTTCTGGAAAACTTATCTCAAATACAGCATAAATTGTCTTCCTATGGCATTTTGACTGGAATTTTGTTGACTATCATGCACATTTGTAGAAAGCCTACCTTTGGTGATAACTCAGTGATTGACAGTGATGCCTTAGCAACCATCTGATTGTAGTTATAGAGGAAATTTACCTTGGATTGAAGAATCACATGCCAATATGATTGACAGGGTCTATAAGACAATCAAGGTCAAATCCAGAGTGAACATTGACAGATAAGTCATGTGTCAAGTATTGCCTAGCTGTCTGCTTCCTACTCATGATTAGGCTGTCCATGTTGTGTTTAACATCTTACTGAGGACAATTGCGTGAGATATTGCCTTGCTTTTACTTTATCAGTTAAATGTGTTTTCTCTTTATCTGCTAATAAAAAATGATTTTGCTTACAATGAACTTGTAAAACCATCAACTGTATGCCTTTGGCATGACCTTAAAATGGCTTTATTTGGAAGACTGGCATAACTTTGTTGTAAAATATTCTTTTATCATTTTAAAGTGGTTAATGCATTATTGCAAAAATATATAAGGTTCTGGAAATGGCATTCGTGAATTAATACATAATTTTTAAAATAGTAGTAAAAAGACAAGCTTGCCCATCTCCATGGGTTTTAGATGCTCCCAAATGTTGAAAGACTCTTAGCCTATCTGGTAACTGGATGTGGGGGTATGTGATAAGAACTCTCTGAAAAGTCATGCGTCAGGGGACAGGTGACTTTTGTTAAGTTTTGAAAATGTATATTCAGCAAAATATGTCAAGTACCAGGAGTATTTTGACAGAAACTCCACTGGCAAACATTTGCTTTATTTTTGAGGAAAAAACCAAAAACATAGGGAGGTGAAATAAATTTCTTTTGTCATATGATATTTGGAATAGAGCTACAGGTCTCCTGTGCACTAATCCATTATTAGTTCTCTTAATTACTTTGATGCTATTTTAAATAAATTGGCTGGTTGATGTATCAGTTAATGTTAAAAAAACCAAAATTTCTTTTCATCACTCATGGATCAGTTGCTTTCATTCCTTTCCCAACTACCAGATTGTACTTGTGATTGTACTATTTAAAAAAAAAAAAAAGTTCTGGTGATCACTGGGGGAGTAAAATGGGGGCTACTCAAACATAATTCCCAGCCAGAGAAGATAACCACAGCACCAGTTTGGGTGGCATTACAGTTCCATTTTCCAATGCAGAATAGATCACTGCATTAAAAAATAGAAAATAGATCACTGCATTAAAAAAATAGATCACTGCAATAAAAAAAATAGATCACTACATAAGGAAATGATATGTTCTTTTAAGTCCTTTGCCCATTTTAAAAATTAGGTTATTTGCCTTTTTGCTGTTGAATTGTAAAGAATCCTACGGATTTCTTTATATATTCTGGAAATTAAACCCTTATCAGATATGTGGTTTTCAATTATCATAATTATTTGGAATGGTAAGGAGCCAAAATATCTTGAAAAAAGAAGAATGACATTGGATGACTCCCATTTCCTGACTTTAAAATATATTACAAAGCTACAGTGGTCACAACAGCATGGTACTGGCACGAGGGCAGATATAATACTCAATGGAATCAAATTAAGAGGTCAGAAATAGACACTCACATCTTTGGCCAATTGATAGTATGACAGGGCTGCCAAGTCCACTCAACTGGGGCAGAATAGTCTCTTCATCAGATGATGCTGGGAGAACTGGATATCCATATGCAAAGGAATGAAAGAGGACCCCTATCTCATATCTTATGTAAAAATTAACTCAAATGGATCAAAGACATAAATATAAGAGCCAGAAATAAATAAAACTCTTAGAAAAAGATGTAGAGAAGAATCTTTAGGATCTTGTATTAGGCAATGGTTTCTTAGATTTTACACCCAGGGTATAAGCAATGAAAGAAAAAATAGAGAAATGGGACCTTCTCAGAGTTAGAAACTTTTGCTCATTAAAGGACGTTGTCATGAAAGTGGAAAGATAACCTACTCAATGGGAGAAAATATATATTCTTAGATATTTGGTTCTTTTAGTTGACATTAAAAATGGAATTTAAAAATTTCCCCCTCAGATTGCCCATTACTAATGTACAGAAACATTTTAGTGATTTCTCATGTTGATCTTGTACCCTGCCACTTTGTTAAATTTATTTATTAGGTCTAGTAGCTTTGTTGTCAGTTTTTCATGACTTTCTATATATAGAATCATGTCATCTGTAACAGTGAAAGTTTTACTTCTTCCTTTGCAATTTGTATGCCTTTTATTTCTTTCTCTTGCCTAATTGCTCTGTCTACGGCTTCCAGTACAATGTTAAATATGAGTGGTGGTCAGTATCCTTCTCTTGTTCCATGCCTTAGAGGGAAAGATTTAAATATTTCCCCACTGAGTATGATGTTAGCTCTGGGTTTTTCATATATGCTCTTTATCCTTTGGAGGAAGTTTCTGTCCATTCCCATTTTTTTATCAAGAAAAGATGCTGAATTTTGTCAAATGCATTTTCTGTGTCAATTGAGATGATCATGTGTATTTCCCTTCATTTTTTATATTATGTGCTATATTAGTTGATTTTCTTGCATTGAACCACTCTTGCATGCCTGAGAAAAAACCCACTTGAACACAGTGTATAAGTCTTTTGATGTACTATTGGATTCATTTGCAAGTACTTTGTTGAGGATTTTTGCATCTATATTCATTACAGAAATTGTTCTGTAATTTTCTTTTCTTGTAGTATCTTTATCTGGCTTTGATATTAGGGTGATGTCGATCTCATATAATGAGTTAGGTAGTGTTCTGTCCTCTTCAACTTTTTGGAAGAGTTTAAGCAGATTGGTATGAATTCTTCTATGAACGATTGGTAGAATTTTTGTGTGAAGAAGCCTGGTCCTGGGCTTTTCTTTGTTTGAAAGATTTTTTCTTTTCTTTCTTTTTTGTAAGGTGTACGGTGGGGGTCACATTTCATTCTTTTTCCATATGACTGTCGCATTATTGTAGCACCATTTGTTTTTGGTATATTTTGGTGGGGGAGGAGTGCATGGGCCAGGAATCAAAGCTGGGTCTTCCACATGGCAGGCAAGAATTCTACCACTGAACTACCCTTGCATCCTCTGTTGGGAAAGTTTGGATGACTGATTCAACCTATTTACTTGTAACTGGTCTGCTGAGATCTTCTAACTAAATCTTCTAGAGACAGTACAGGTTGTTCACATGTTTCTAAGAATTGGTCCATTTCATCTACTTGTCTAATTTGCTGGCATACAGTTGTTCATAGTATTCTCTTATGATCCTTTTTATTTCTGTAGTGTCATTAGCAATGACCCTTCCCCCATTTCTGATTTTATTTATTTTTCGCTTTGTCAGTCTAGCTAAGGGTTTACTGATTTTATTGATCTTTTCAAAGAACCAGTTTTGGTTTTGTTAATTCCCTTTATTGTTTTTTAATTCTCAATTTCATTTATTTCTGCTGTAATGTGATTTACTTAAGACTTGTTTTGTGACCCGATATGTGGTCTATTTTGGAGAATGATCCATGTGCACTTGAGAGGAAAGTATATGCTGTTTGTTTGGGGGGTCCGGTGTTCTGTACATGTCTTTTAGATTTAGTTCATTTTTTGTATTATTCAAGTTCTCTTTTTCCTCATTGATTCTCTGTCTAGATGTTCTATCTGCCTTGAACTATTATTGTAGAGACATCTATTTCTCCCTTCAGTTTTGCCTGTTTGCCTCATATATTTGTGATATCATGTTTAGTTGCATATATATTTGGATTGCTATTTCTTCTAGATGGAGTGCCACTTTTATTAATATATTCTGTCCTTCATTGTGTCTTCTAACAGCTTTTGACTTAAAGTCTATTTTGTATCCAGGTCTTTTTTTGGTTACTGTTTGCATGGAGTATCTTTTTACATCCTTTCACTTTCACTCTATTTGTGTCTTGGTCTAAGGTTAATCTCTTCTATACAACATATAGTTGGATCATACTTTGTAATCCATTCTGCCAACTGTGGTTTTTTTTTTTAATTGGAGACTTTATATGTTAATATTAACACTAAATAAATTATAGTGTTATTACTATAAAAGCATTATTTGCTCCAGCCATTTTGTCCTTTGGCTTTTATATGTCATATCTTTTTTGGTCTGCCTTTTCCTTTATTGAAACCACCTTTTCTAAATAGTTGAGCTTTTGTGATGTATTTCACTGATCTCTTTCTCATTTCTATTTCTGTATATTTTTAAAATACTTCCTTTATAGTTACTCTGGGGTTTATATTGCATTATCTATAAGTATTATATATCTATAACCTTCTGATTTGAAAAGATACCATCTTAGCTTCGATGGCATACAGATTCTCTGACTTTTCATTTGTTCACATTATTCCGAGTAACTCTCTCCTCTCTTTTCCTTTCAACCTTCTGAGTTTACATTAGCAATTCTTGAAAGGCAGGCCTTTTGTTTACAAACTCTCTGTTGTTTCTTTGTGAATAGTTTAAACTTTCCTTCATTTTTGAAGGACTGTTTTGCCAGACAAAGAACTTTGGGCTGGCAATTTCTCTTTCAGTATCTTAAATGTTTTGCCTCCCTGCTTTCTGATGAGTAATCAGTATTTAGTTGTATTGAGGATCCCTTGTATGTGATGAACTGCTTTTCTCTTGCTGCTTTCAGAATTTTATGTCATTGGCATTTGACATTCTGATTAGCATGAGTTTGGGAGCAGGCCTATTAGGATTTATTCTGTTTGGAGTACATTGTGGTTCTTGGACATGTATATTTATGTTTTTCATAAGAGTTGGGGAATTTTCAGCCATTTCTTCAAATATTCTTTCTGCCCTTTTTCCCTTCTTTTCTCCTTCTGGTGTACGCATGACAGTGTGTTTGTGCACTTTGTGTTTAATTTCAGCTTGCTAGGACCTTGTTCAATTTTCCCATTCTTTTCACTATCTTTTCTTTTGATGTGTGATTTCAATTGTTCTGTCTTCTAGTTTGCTAATTCTTTCTTCTCTCTGTGCAAATATCCTAGTATACTTTAATCTCTCCTTTTAATCCTTTCATCCCCCATAATTTCTGTAATGTTTCTGTGTGTACTTTCAAATCTTCTTTAGGCTCACACATTTTCTTCTTAATATCCTTTATCTCTTTATGCTTATTTTCCTTCATGTTTTTAATTTATTTAGGAGATTTGTTTTAATTTATTTTATGAGTTCCAAATTCTCCTCTGAATTTTTAATTTGTTGCCTTGACTAAGCCATATCTTCCTGTTTCTTAGTATGGCTTCTAACTTTTTGTTGATGGTCAGGAATCTGATTATCTTTGATGAGTTTACCCTGAAGGTCAGTCTCTCTCTCTTGCCTCTCCTATTATTTTTGATAGGCTTTGTGATAAGACTCTGGTTGGATGATTGATCCATTTTACTCGGAACCTTCAGAATAGTCTGAATTCAACTGATCAGATTTTCTCAGCTCTTCATCAGATTTTTGCCTGGATATGTGGTATAATTTTTAAGATTGTGTGTTTTTTTTTTTTCTTTAGGAGAAATCATCCTTTTCTCTTTTCTCCCTCTCTAGAAAATTTGATCAGTTCTGTTTGTTTTTTGTGCAGAATTTTCTTCCGAGCTCTTTTGATTTGTTCAATTTCTCTTCCTCATTCAGTGTCCTGTCTTCTTATATTTTGCAGTTCTGAGACCCTCCAGTTTTATAGCCATCCAGCTTACGCCCTTTTAATTTGCATTTATTTTTTCACTGTGAGACTTTTCTGCCCCTGGTTTCTTCCTCTCTAGTGTATCATGTCTCAGGGAGCCTGGTGGGAACAGTCTGGAAAGGTGAGTCTCTCCATAAAAGTCCATTTTGCATACAGGTTGTTCAGCCAGCAGTAACAGGATTGACGGAGTGCAGCACCTGGCTGCTTCTTTGTTTAGCAGTCTTCTTCTCTCTACCCCCCGCCCCCACCCCCACCCTGGGAAGCCTCTCCTCAGAGGCTTGTGTTCTGTCCTGGGTCTCTGTAGACTTGGTTTCCTGTGTCTCCGTATGTGTGGGTTCTAACTCACTGCTGTGACTTTCTTTATAGTTTGTATCACAGGTGGGAGGGACACAAGCCGCTTATTCTGGAGAATTCACAAGCTACGTGGGACCAGGTGAGGGGGAGGAGAGGGCTGGCCTATCTGGGATGGAAGTTTCTTAACTGATTTGTTTCTTCCTTTGATTCAGCATTTGTGCAGTCCTTCTACAGTTGCTACCGTCCTCCAGGGTTTGAAGCAAGTGGAATTTGTCCTCATATTCGCAGAATGTCTGGGGAGTTTTCTTTTCAGAGGATGTCTGATGTCATATTGATAACATCTCTTCCTATAATTTGGTTGAGAACTGGCACCTTTGAGATAAAGCCAACTCAGCAAGTGTACTTTTTTTCTCCTGAATGATTTTTTTCCATTTAATATTACTGTAACTAGTAGCAAATGCTCTTGTTTTTGTTTTAAGTTATACTGGATATGCATAAATACTACAAAAGCAAGTATTCAAATATTGGATAAAAAAGCACTGTATACACATAATAGGATTTTAGCCATAATCCATGCCTTCCCTAAAGAAGATTTTTCAGTAAGTCCCATCACTCACATCCTATATTCAATCTTTTAGAAAATCCTCTAATAAACCTTCAAAATATGTCTCAAAACAGGATGCATTTATGACAAATAAAATCCTTAATATATGATCATTTTATATTTGTATGAGAGACATAATTTTACTGTTAAAAAATTATCTTTGAACAGTTTGGGAGGTACCCCAGATTCTTGGGGTTTGGGGAAAGTAGAGTCCTGTTGTTGCTGTTCCAGTTTCCCTTTTGTGCTCCAGGAAAGTTGGGGAACTCTGGTGTCTTCTTCATCACCACATAATTTGACGGTATTCAGAAAATTCAGTTCTTAGTATGGCCAACCTTGTTTTAGAGATGACCCCTCCTTTTTTTCCTTCTACCATGTCAGGAGATCCATTCTCTTTGTGACTCAAATATTCACGTGCTCCTTGAGATCCAGGCCGATGAGAAAGAGTCTCCTAGCTTCCACATGCCGGGTGTACCCAGAGAGGGATTTGGCAGGTGTGGGGAGAAGGATGCTCTTGATGTAAAACAGTGTGTGAGTAAGTAGGGGGGAACATGTTCTTTTCAGATATCTGCCACCAGACAAGGCGAACATGGGGAGGTATGAGTAACCAAACTTGAGGATGTTAAGATAGAAAAGACCAACCAACAGAGGACTCCATCGTCAGTGGAATGAAAAGCAAGTTAGAATGAGTCAGAGCTATGGTAGAATTAATATGCTGGATCAGAGAGGGTTCGTGCTATAGGATGAGAAGTACATGAATCAGTTGGGTCCATGTAGTTGGGTGAAGTTGAAAAGAGATGCATATCCTTAAGAAAGTAAGAGTCAGGCAAAGCTGTGCTCCTCTTCCCTCTACATTGACACTGAAAGGCAAGAAAAAAATAAGGGACTGGGATCCAATTCTTACTCTCCTCCCTCTAGGCAAGCTAGAGATCTACATTATTCATGAACAGTGTTTTCTACCTTGAATTCATAGAGCTCTATATTCCTTCTCTGTTATTAATTTTTAAAGTAGATAAAATATTTTTATAATGTCCCTTTTGTATGAAACTGAAATAAAGACGAACTTTCAGTAAGTGATCCTCAAGTGAATGTGCAGTCAGTAGTCCTCTGCTGAAGATAGATGCAGAGTCTTAGACCTGCTGACACCAGAGCTAAGTTTCACTGTTTTGTTAAAGGATTTTATAGGCTCAGCATTGCTCTCCAGAAGAACCCTAACACAAAGGCTTTGACCAGCATCACCTCATATGGGGAGGCAAAGGTGAACCAGTACAGCAGGGTTGCACTGTCTGGCAGATGTTCTGCACTTTCTTAATAGTGCACTTTAGTAACATTGAATCAGAGTTTGAGATTCTACCCTGAGGTCCTCTCACTCATCCAGGTACATGTACTTTTGAGCTTTGCATAGACATCCTCCCGGCTTCTGTTCTAACCTCGTCTTTGTTCGGCATTACACTAGAAGGAAGAATGGTCTCTGTTTCCTGAGAGATCCCATCTTAATTTATAGTCAAATGTGAAGAGCAACTGAAAAAAATAGAAGTCAATCTAAGTTGGAGGGTGTGTCTTGGGTTCCCTTACTTGATTTTTGTCTCTTCCCCCCCACACCCACAAAAAATAATAAAAATGAATCCTTCCATGTGGAATACAGAAACAGAAGGGGATTCCCATACTACGCAGACAGAAGAAAACAGAGGAAATACGCCTTGAAGCTAAACTTGAGCTCAGGCATGGGCATGAAGGCTCGTCAGAAAAGAAGAGGTTATTTCTTCATCCTCTGAAGCATGCTGCTGTCTCAGATAACTAGATACTGAGCATTTGTACCGTAAGCTAGGTTTATAGGCTTGTGTCTCAGAGCTATGGTGTCTCAGAGGAAGGAGAAGGAAAAAAGAAGATGAACACATAGACCCTTCCCCATTTCTCCTAGTGGATCCTACTCCTCACCCTTAATCTATAGCTTGTTTAGGCTGTGCTGTTTTCCATCTTCAACCTTTCCAGTACACACACACACACACACACACACACACACACAAACATAAACATGCCCTTTAGGACAATTTTCTCTGTCTTTACATGTATCCAGATAGTAACTGAGACAAGCTTTACCTGTTGAATTTCTTAGCTTTAACCTCACCAGTTCCATTGCCCTGAAAGGTTAGAGTTTTCCCTGGAATTTTTACTAGTTACCAGAGCATTGCATTCTGTGAATCCTCTGTCCTCATCTCAGGCTTCCTGGAATAAACTGTTTTTGCTTTGCATTAACTCACACATAGAGTTTAGCCCCCAGTCCCCTCAAATTTAACCTAGATTATCCACTTCTGCAAAAGAACATGAGTGAGCAATGTAGCTTCTACGTTAAATATACATAAGATCAGCAAAACTGGAGAAAGGTGCTAGCACATCCCATGGCAGATACTTTAAAAATTCTTTTAATAATTGTCACTTTGGGGCTGCTTTGCACCAAGGCCTCTCAAATCTCCCCTTTCTTACCATCTAGTGCCTCCGTTCCTCTGATATTTTAAATGCTTACATATTCATATTGAGCAATTTGGGTCTTTCAAGTCTGGACTCCAATTTACATACATAAATCCATCCTGATTTGGAGAGTGGGTGAAACCATCTCTCTAGCAAAATTCAGCCTTTTATGAGAGGAGTTGGCATTTTATGGAGCAACAATTTGGGTTTGTTTTGAATTAGGTATATAGCTACTTCATCTGAGAATGGTTTACTGATTTTTCTCTTCTGCTTTCTAGCTTTTCATGAAAAACATTCTCGGTGTCTCAAAATTAAAAAAAATTAATTAGTGAGGTCCTGTTCGTGTGTGTGTCTGTGTGTGTGTATTTTCTCCCCACATGACCCAGGCATAAAAGAGAATCATTATACAGCTTTATAATCAAAATTGCAAACTGCTAAAATCAAGCACTGCATCATGTCCTTGTTTTGGTTTCCTCATTTCCCTCTAATTCTTTCATATTGGCCTTGGCCCAGAACACCCAAACCTTTCCCACCTATATGATGCGTTGTTACTAGGGTTGACAATTCCCTTCTTTGCCCATTTTCTCCTGCAATAAAGACTCCCTGGGTCCCTTCCCCATAAAAAGTTTTCAACTGCAAAGCAATACTTCCTAATCTACTCTCCTTTCTGTGCAGGATTCCATTGTATTTGAAAAATTCTCTCCACATATCCGAGCATCTCTGCCATTGTTTTATGGTCTGATATTGGTGCTGACTTGCTCTAATGATCTCAGCACTTCTCCATCCCAAAAAAACCCCTTCTGAAGTTTAAGGAAATATATGGGCACAAAGAGAATGTCAAAGTGATAAGATGGGACTAAAAAATGACCTATTAACTTTAATTCAGCAAAAATGTCAATATCACAAAACAAAAAAGAAAGTCCAGGAAACTTTTTTAGATTATAAGAGACTAAAGAGATAACTAAAATAACTATATATGGCTATACACTGGATCCTTTGATGGATGAAATACAATGCTATAAGGGATATTACTTTGGCAAATTGACAAAATTGAAATATAGCTGTCAGATTAGATAAAATGTTCTGTATAAATATTCATTTCAGTGAAGTTTGTAACCATATTTTGGGCATAATAGATAATGCCCTGTTACTAAATGTTTTCAACTTTTTTTATTTCGGGAATTTATTTTATCTGATATTACCGTAACTGCCTATGGGATTTTTAACCTTTTTTTTTTTGTTGTTGTTGTAAAATATAACATATATATATATAAAATATAACATATATATATATATATCCTGGCCCAGCCATAATGGGCTTGAACATGTTAAGCATTAATCAGTCCATTTACTTTTGCTGTATGTAAATCCTTTGACTAATTGGTTTATTCCTTTACTCCATCAATTGCTTCAAATCTTTGCACAAATTACACTGCAGTGAATCTGTGTATTTCCTATTTAATACCACATTCTGTCCTTCCCCAGGAATCCAGCAGTTCCAGTCCCCTTTATCATGCTATTTTACCATACAGCATATTGTTTGTATTGCTTTTTTACGGTTAGGGATTTTTTTTTTTTTTTTTTTACATGGGCAGGCACCTGGAATCGAACCCAGGTCCTCTGGCATGGCAGGCAAGCATTCTTGCCTGCTGAGCCACCGTGGCCCACGGTTAGGGATTTTTTATCTGACTTCCTCCACTGTAATATAAACCCCTCAAGATGTTGGATCATTTTTTTTCCCCCTGTTACTATCTTTAGCTATATCCTAAGAACCTAGCACACAATGACTGTTCAGCAAATATCTATTGAATTAATGGAATTTTAGATAGGGTTGTCTTTAAATCATACTGCGTTCATTGGTAAGAAGTATTTTTAAGTAAATGCAAATTTAGGAATAGCTTCTTTCCCAAGTTTCCTTTGAAATAATCTGTCATTTTGTTTAAGAATACATAGTTATATTAATGAACTGTTTCCTGTCATTGATTATTGGCAAATGATCCTAATTTTTTAGAATAGATTTTAAAAATGAAATGGATACGGAATTCTTAACTGCCTTTTATAGAAAGCAATGTGGATCTTCCATCATCTTGCATTATCAAAGAATGAAAATGTTTTGAGAGAAGCTACTTCCTTATCCTTATTAAAGGGTGCCCACATCTGCTCCCATTTCACTCCCTGGTCGGTCATTTCTTTGACATTTCATGAAATGGGAACATTAGGAAGCCTGTGGAGTAAGTGGCAGTAAACCCTGACCCACCAGGATTAAAACATGGCTGTTCTAGGTCATATAATCCTTTCAAACCAGCACAAGCATCATCTCTTTTTTTTGTATGCTGTGTGGCAGGGTCTCATTTCATTCTTTTTGCATGTGAGTATCCCATTATTGCAACATCATTTGTTGAATTTTGTTGTTGTTTGTTTTGCTTTGTTTTTATTGGTTACTTTTGTTTGTTTGTGGAAGTGCATGGACCGGGAATCTAACCTGGGTCTCCCCCATGACAGGCAAGAATTGTACCACTGAACTACCCTCGCACTTCCAATGTCGTCTTATTTATTAATGATGCTATGAGAGTAACTTAAAATATGTACTTCATAATAAAAAGGTCCAACTTTGCAGGGATTTCATTTCCTTACAAAAATAAAGTTAGCGTTTTATTGTCATATGTTAATATTTGGAAATAACTAATTCTTGTATAATATGTAATGTTCTAGCCAACAAGAAAAAGAAACTGGGAGGAAAATTAAGGTATATTTAAAGTGTTAGTTACCTACATAGGAAAGGGAGTAACTGACTTCTTTTTATAGGTTTAGCCCAGTGCTGGGTTCAGAATGCCAGGTAAATCTTCCCTGACAGATGTCACTCAGAAGATCACATGGATTTGTCTAACCAGTGCAGAGTTCCTTTCAGAAGCAAGAGTGAATGATTTCTCACTATTTCAAGATACTGCTTTTAGTGACATTTAATTATTTTCTAGTTTGGCATGAGAGACCCTGGACCTATTTTTGAAACAATATATATCTGGAGATAAAATAACATTCTTGGTGACATGTTCTTAGTTGACAAGGAATAAAAGAAGTCAGCTTTGTCAGTGAATTGTCAGTAAGGATTGTGACATTGCCTGTTATATTACTAAGCTTTTAGTAAATATTCATATATATATTTGTTTGATCCATTTTCAAGAATAAACCTTTCCCCCAAATCTAGAAATAGTATGGAAATAAGGAAACTTCTGCAGTACCTAAGTCTGACCAATCTATATGTTATGCCCTGTTAAGGGAATGGGCTAGAACTGACACCTGTTTCGTCTTTTACTATTTTTCAGGTAGCTTACTTTTATGCCTTACATTGGAAATAACTAGCTTGAGGTGTGAGGGTGGAGGCCTGGAGATGGATTGAACAAAAATGGTACCAGAGCATTTTTTGACCTGCCAACCTGATATGATTGCTTTCCTGTGAAGTCTGGCCTAATCCTGGCTTCTGTGATGGATTTTTTTTTTGGGGGGGTGCATAGTCCAGGAATCAAACCCAGGTCTCCTGCATGAAAAGTGAGCGTTCTACCACTGAACCACCTTTGCACTCCTGTGATGGATTTTTAATTCTTTTATTGACAGGACATGCCACAAACATATTTATTCCTTCATTTGTTCATTGCTTGGCAGGTTCAATTGAACCTGTATTCATTTGCTTATCACTTCATTTGTTCAAAACACAAAGTATTTACTGAGTATCTACTTTAGTGCCAGCCAGTGGATCTCTGATTTCTTTTCCACTAATCTTGTTGATATCATTCATCATTTAGTAAGTATACTAGTACTTTTCATTGCCAGACATAAAGGTATACATGCATCTGATCTCATTCTCTGAGACTAGTGGCTTAGTTGACTGTGGTGTCTTCTCAGGGTACCGCTCTTAAGTCTTCTCTGTGCTCTCAGGAATGATCTACCTCTGACCTGGGAAAGATGCCTGGATTTAGACCTCTTCCATCAAGAGTGAGGCTAAGGTTTTCATGAATTCATAGCAATTTTTAAGAAACCTTCATAATTTAGCATCATGTCCCTAGTACTTCCCTTTTCAAGCAGGCACCTGCACCTCTATGCATCTCTGTAGATTTCCATGCATGCTCTGTTTATCAGGATTCATCTTCTTTGTATAATGGAGGATCAAGACCATTTTTAAGTGTAAAAAAGTCTGTTTTCTTTTCATCATTTCTAAGTTTGTTAGCTTGAAGAGAATGATATATATATATTGATGAATATAATGATAAACTGCATTACAATTGTAATATACAGTTGTAACTTGAAAATTGATGTGTGCATGCATATGTATGCATATATGCACATGTGCATATTTTTGTATAGATGAAGCAAGAAATACATGTCTGAATTATTGTACATTTAACATTTATTGAGTGCATTTCATGTTTGATGTGCTCGATCCTGTGCTTGACACTCTATGTTTATGTAATCTTCAAAATAACCCTGTGGGATAGAAGTAACTTTCTTCATTTTATAAATGAAAAGACTGAGACTTAGAGGTTTAGGGTCTTCTGGCATAAATTTCCTGTTCATTTAATTCTTATCCTAAATAAGAAGTGCCAGCTTATGGAAAGATGAAAGCTGATAGGCATATACTTTTTAAAATAGAGGATTTTCAATAATGCATAATTCTCTTGAGAGACAATGTGGAAGACATTTCAGTTTCACCACATGGGGTTCTTGATTAGTGACAAATTCATACTGAAACATAAATCAGTTACCCTGTAACAGAAGGAGGAAGCTGTATTTGTCTTCTAATGATGCTCTTTTTAGCTTTGAAAAATTTCAGGGTTTCCCCATTATCTCAATTTTATCATATTAAATATGTATCTTCTCATATTGCAGCAAAATAAGTAGTTCTATTGGATGAGTTGTTTTAATGTTTGAACAGAGTAACATCTAGAGTTCAAACTGGTGACAGTTTTCAAGTTTGTATCATGCTGCTTTGATTCAGTCAGTATGGGCAGAATATAAAAAATGTTTGTATTATGATGATTTTTACTAATGCCACAATAGTTTTATTTATGAATGGGAAATCATACAAGGTTATACCATATCAGAATCATCAAATGCTTGTTCTAATTAAGAACCCAGCAAATATTCATTTTCAAATATCCAAATTTATAACTAACTCTGGAGCTCTGAATTGGCATGGAATCAGAAAGAAAAAAAGAAAAGAATAAAATGCTTTTCTTCCTCCCTCCACCCTCCCCATATCCCCCAATCACCAGGGACTTGTATAGAATATACTTGAGACTTAATTTGCTTCATTTTGAGTTTCATTTTCAAAGCTATTTCTTTTTCAGGTTGCCCATTACGCTTTATTTGAAAACCAGCTCTTATCATTTTAGTCATTATTGTCACAGATCCCAAAGTTCTTAAATTATGCTTATCACAAAAGATACTAGTTTTATGTTCTCATCTCATTCAGTGGCAGCTCCGATATCCCAGCTGAGGGCCATATTGGCGACAGCACAGATGACAGCTTTTGTTCTGAGCAAACACACAAAGGAATGACTGGGGAAGCTGAATCACCAATTCACTCAGGCAAAGAAGAAACGTCTCTGCATGTCTGACATGGCCAAGAGATGTCAGAATACCTACAGCCAATATCTAAGCAGTGTAATTAGCTCTTAGTCTTTAGCTAGTAGTTCCTTTCTCACTTGGCATTATTAATCCAGACTTCCTAAAGGCCAAATTGTTGACAGCCTGCAGTTAGCTGAAATGGATATTGATCATGACTTATTCACAGGGTAGCTTAGCTAACCTCCTAAACCAAGTCCTAAGATCTGTACCCCCAATCTGCACTACTGTTTTCATATTACTCAGATGTGCTTTTTAAAAAACGTGTGTGAGATCCATATATTGTGAGTTTTTTATTGAAGAAAGCGTACCTTACCTTCTAACCCCCGTCCCTACCACACTGCTATTTATAAATATTTTTGAATGTATAGAATATCAGAATAGCTTTTTAATAATATAGTAGAACTTGTCATCTGGATTCTGATTCTGACATGAGTTATTAAACACTTATTAATATTTTTATTCAACGTGTTAATGAGTCTGACTGTGACAGACTGGAAATATAGGAGTAAATCAAATAGTCAAGATGTAGATAAGAGATCCCCTCTCTCCTGTTGTCTGTAGGGGAGACAGAGGATAATTAAACAACCATGTATATAATCAAAACATAATATCATGTAAATGGTGTACAGAGAATTAAAATAGGAAATGTGTAATTTGTTACATTAGACTGGGTAGTCAGTTTAGTTGAGCTCTAATGGAACTGGCCATAAAGGTCAAGGAAAGGAGATTCATGGCAGGGGGAAGAGCTTATGTAGAGATTCCAAGGTAAGAATGAACTTGCCATATTCTAGGAGCTTAAAGGATCCTGGACATTGTGACCCATTGAGTGTGAGTGCATGAATTTCAGATACCAGGTGGAGAAACAGGAGGAGTGGTTTAAATTTTATTCTAAGTGCATTTGAACAGCGTTGGGGTTTTAAACAATGTGATTTTACAGTCGGATTTGTTTTAAAGATATTACTTATAATATGTAGAGAATAGATTTGGGATTGGGAGAGAGGTAGTAGGGATCCTAGGTAGGAAGTTAATGCACTAGCCTGAGCAAGAAGGCGTTCGTGCTCAAGGTGGTGGGAGTAGAGATGGAGATGTGTAGATAGACTTGGGATATGTTTGAGATACAGTTAAAGATTTGTTGATGACTTGGAGATTTAAGAGAGCAATCAAAGTTTTTATAAACTTGTGCATTAAATCTAGTGAGAGGCCCCTCTTAAATTCAGAATTATAGATATATCAGTTGTTCTTAAATGGAGACTTTTGCCTCTCCTTTCCCCAAAGATATTTGGCAATATCTGGAAATATTCTTTCTTGTCATAACTGTGGTAGGAAGTGGGAGAATGATGCTGCTGACGTCTACAGAGACCAGGGATTCTGGCAAACATCCTACAATGCACAGGACCCCCTCTCCCCCCATATAACAAGGAATTATCTGGCCCCAAATGTTACTAGTGCCCAGACTGATAAACCCTGAAATATATATACTACACACACCTCACAGGGTGGATGTGAGGATCAGCTGAAATAATATATTGAGAGCAGAATGAGAGTTGTAAATGCTATTCTAAGTATTATCAGTGCCTCAATTTTACAATGCCTATTTGGGTAAACATAACAAATTCTTACCGTTGACTAAAGGTAGAATCTCCTCTAGTCTTGAATGAATGTGCTGCATTTTGGATGTGATACCTCATCAGTAGCTCGATCATCGTTTAGTTCAAGAAACAGAGAAGAAATGAACAGTTTTACTTCAAGATTTCTCTTGACTCCACTATTGCCATAATTGTAAATTCTGTTGCAGAAAGACTGAGTACAAAATTCATTGGAAATAAGTCTCAAAGTAAATTTGTATTTTTAAGAAAAAGTAGGTGAATGGGGTGAAATTAGATTTCAGAGGGATCATGCCACATTTTCCACCTATGAAATGCCAAGGAAACTAATTTTAAAAGCTGGAGAGAAAGAGAGAGAGGCATGCACAGAGAAGCAGATCTACATTCCTAGCTCTGTGTACCCATTCCAAGCCACTCGTGTTAGTAACCTGGCATAGATTAGTGACCCTGTCCTTCCAGAAGTTATGCCTCAAAATGAGGGGAATATATGTCTTACCTTGAAATTAGCATCAAGAATACTTCCTACAATGAAAGAGAAGTTTTTTGTTTTTTTTTTTAAACTGCCTCAATGAGTTCTTAATTTGGTATGAGATAATGTTGGTAGAAGTTTAAGATACATAACCAGCAGTAAATATTCAAGGCAGTCATTTGAAGTAATCAGTGGCTATGGGAATTCATACATTAGTTGGCAGAGTATCACTTAATCAGTAGTTCAAATAAACAAGAGGAGAATTCAAAATGCAGAATTGAAACATAGGGAATTAATAAAGATACTAATTATGGATCCAGGTACTTTCTTCCTCCATGCAGTGCCTATATAACCATCTGTCAAATTATTGCTAAAAATAACCTGCAGTCAAAAGTTTTCTTTCTTTTCATAAGAGCTCCTCACCTTGATTGACTGATTTGATGGCCAGGTCCAGGGAGGTGGCACTCAAGGATGAAATGGTGGGAGCTGACCTCAGAATTTAGAGTCTTGAAAGTCCTTCAGCAGTATATGTTGCTGGAGAGAAAAGGAGAATTAATTTCCTTTGTTTGTTAGTTTTTTCCATTTACAAGTTCCAGACTTCTCTCTCTCTGTGTCCAGATATTATATGATACAGTCTATCTGATAGGCAGTAAGCCACATTTGTGATAATGTGCTGAAAATGACATAATGCATGATTTGTGTTTTCTCTTAAATTCTTCTTTTCCCAATCCTTCTCAATCTTCACTATGCTTTCTGCTATATATAAAATAAAATATGTTAAAGTGGTTTAAATCTGACAGAGTGGCTATTTTCAGTATCTTCAACTAGAAGAACAAAGCTTTCAAATTATCTAGTAGAGTCACTCGTTACAATCAGACCTTCCTACAGGCATGGTTCTTTTGCTTTTTGAAAGAAATATGATTTTTTTCCCCTTCAAAGAGTGCCTTCTATTTCTTCCTCTACCTTTGGTAGCATTGAAAAATTTTTTTTTTTTGAAGGACGATAGATCCTAGGACATTTTCTGATTGGAGAAAAATGGTGTATTTTCAAGTTTCACTGACTTTAAGCCTCCTAGTTCTTAGGTAAAGCAGCAGGATAACCAGTTTAGTATGTTGTTGCTTATGCTTTTAATATAAAACTCATGGAGATGGAAATTAGAAGCACTTGTTCTGATTTTAGAATTGTTACTAAATACCTGTGTTCCTTTGGGTGAGTCATTTACCTTGACTTTCAGCTTAGAGAAATATTAAAACTAGGAAGGGTCAATTAAGGTGGATTTGAAACCTGAGGGGAGTGTTAGAATCTTGCCCAAGACCACTGAGTCCGGGTTTTTCAAAAATCTCAAGATATTGGATTATTTTGTTAATGCTTGTGCATCACTGATGACTGATTCCCTTCAATTTGTAGACCATAGAAATTTAAGGTTTAGGAAAGCTAAATAGTTTAATCATGTTCATATAGCTAGTTAACAGTAAAAATTAGACTTTCAATGAAATTGAATGATCCTCAGAACTCTATTCATTCCCAGATTTTATTAGATGCTTATTTTACCTGGAAACCTGGGAATGATCATACCATTTTTTTAAAATCACAATTTGTGTTTAAATATATACATCCATGTATATGTATAGTCTTATAAAATAACTGACTAGGAATTTGATTTTACTATTTGTCATAGACAAGGGAATTGTGTCAGTTTTAACCCCCATCTGAGGATCTCAAGTGCTAATTTAGTGATTGATCTTCCAAAATTGTTTATATAAAAATAAAAATGTGCATCATTTTATTTTATTGGTATAGGGATATCATACTTATCATTTTAATTACTAAAGTTAATATTAATGCCTTTTTTTCTAAATGACTTAATTGTACCACTGGTTAATTCTTTCTTGTCTTGGATCCAAATGGTGTGGTTTATTGATTGTGTCTCCATATTGAACATTTGCCAATGTATAAAATGAAGGGCTTTCATTCGATTAAATGATTAGAGAAGGACTATGTGGTTTGCACTTTTTAGAGAGACTGTCTATCACTACTATCTACCTATCAATTTATCAATGCATGTTGTGTACAAAATACTATTCTCAGTGTTACATTTGGACCCCCAAAAATGGAATACTATTATGATGGTAGTATAATGCATGTGAATAATATCAAAATACTGTTTATTCTAGATGTTTCTCCTTCCTATGATATTTCTAATAAAAATAAATGTATAAAAAAAGGAAAAGGAAGCAAAGTAGAGCACTTCATTTTTTCTTAAGAGCTTTGATCAATGTAGAACTCAGTGTAATATGAGGTCCTTTGAAAGGATTCATTTTCCTGAGCTAATTAGTCTTATCATAGCTAAGTTTTGCCTGCTTAGGTGCTTTCCTGAATACATTCCTATCTTTGTAGAAGGACCAGGCACTAAGTCTGTCACTGCCCAACTGGCTATATTGGGAGAGAGAAGAAGCCAGAGCATATCCTTGCTTGACCTTCTGAGCTCCTCTGAACCCTCTACCCATAGGAGATATATCCCAATCAATGCCCTAGTATTGTTCAATTAAAGTCAGTAACACTCTTTCCTAGAAGCCTATAAACAGGATATTGGATGTAACCCCTTTATATAGATTGAAAAAAAAAGTGACAGAAAAATCACCAGCCCGAAGTTGCTTAGCTGCTAAGAACAAAATCAGTATGTGGACTCAGATCTATAGCTATGATAGAAAACAAGATCTCTCCACATTTCTTCCCTTTTCTCTTACATTATCTCTATATAGATAAGAATATGAATGAGGTGCATATATATTTTAAATCTCTATATGCATCTATATGTAAAATGCATCATATTAATGCAACAATTTTAATGTTTAAATTATATTTTATAACATGTATTTGAGGTTTTGTTTTATTCCTTATTATATCCCATGAGTAGTACTGTGAATACTTGAAAGTATAGAGAAGAAATGGCTAACGTTCAAAATCTTTAATGTACATACACACTTTAATAAATAGGTCAATAAATCTCACATTCTTGATATATTCATTACTCAGCAAAAAATACATGCAACTTTTTAATTATCCCCCAGCTTCCAATGCCTTCACATCTTAACAATGAATTAAGTCCTTTATGTTATTATACACAGTTAATTAACTTATTTGCAACTACACACACAAAAAAAACCAAGCTTCTCTCTTGATCCTGAAAATAGGTAATTAAATATTTCCTTTGCAATTGTAGAATTTTTATACTTTGTGTGTCTCTATTTGTTATATTGTTTAAGCAAATTAGGACTTGGCTAGCTTTTAAAACTACACAGGCTTCAAAATTCATAAGCACAGTTTTTAAACAAATAATGTTAAACCAAGAAATTAGCAATTACTTTTAAGCTTTTTATCTCCTTTCAAAATTTAGGGCACAAAGAGAAAATTTGATTTCAGGGTTTTTAAAGGGCACAAAGTGTCACATGGAATAAAATCAACCTGGTCAGAGGAGTGCCAACCATTTCAGCCCTTGAAAAACCACTTGAAGTTCTGAAATAATAATTTACTGAGTTGGTAATTGAGAAAGCTGAGTTAGGATATGATTTCTTGTCATAAAAAAGAATGAATGTCTTACAATTATCAGAATATAGTGCTGTGAAGTCTGTGTATTTTGAAACTCATAGAATAGTCACTGCCTTAAAAAATCATGCTCTATTTTTTGCCTTTTTGATTAGAAGCCACATAAAAATGAATTATCTTTAACAAGATTTTAATATTGCTTTTTATGGACTCGGGTTTAAAATGCCTATATAGCCTTCTCATTGTACTTTTAATGAATGATTGGGTTTCTGTCATGTCCAAGATATTATTTAATAATGCTACTTTAAATACAAAATTATTTAGAGATAAATTTCTAACTATCATTATTGTATTTTTTCTGATTATGAAAGAATACTGTGAAAATGCAGGCAAGTATAATCATTGATTTAAACAAAATTTCCTAGCCTTATTTTACATTTCTTTGACTATTTTAAGAGCCAAGTTGTATTTTTTCCAACAGAAAATTCTAAAATAGGCCTCATGAACTGTAGGGACTTTTATATTCCTTGAATCCACTTTGAGCCTCAAGTGTAAACTGGTCAAGTTCTTACCTGATCATAAGTTCCAAGTGCCGGGATTATATATATCTGGTTTACCAGAAGCTAGCACAATGTCAGACATATACTAGCCATTCAGTAATGAGTGACAAGCATATTTACATAGTTTTAAAACAATCTTTTACAAATAATAATACCAGAACCCAGGCCTGAGGTAGGAATAGTACTTGCAGAGCAAAGGGCTCTATATTTCTCAGGACACTGCCTGTTTCCTTCTTCCAGAAGCATACAATTATTGAAGTTTTGTAATGAGTTGCTTGAGTTGTGTATCCTATGCAAATAACCAGAGAATCACTTAATCAGCAGATCTGAGAGATGACAGCCTCATTTTGAGGAAATGCAAAACAATTGAATTCATTTCATTACTTTGCATTTAAAATAGGGAGGTGATCAATACTCAGGAAAACCTGATTCCTGCTCTCTTCCTTAGTAGGCAGTTATTTTTACTCTGAAAACATTGCCCCTGTACTTATTTTATAGATACAAGCTCTGAACACATGATTTTTCCTTCCATGGGCCCTCTCTCCTTCCTCTTCTCCCAAAGTAAGTTACTGAAACAGATTTTGAGGTAAAGTAAGGAAAAAGAGAAGTAGTATCTCCCTGCCTCCTTTTTCCAACAATAGGAAAAGATTGAAATTAGGGTCAGAACTAATATTGCCAACTTATAAAAGATCCTGCTCATTATGTCTAACTTTCCTTGACTTTATCTACAAAGGCTTCTGTATCTAAGGATGATTTTATTGTCAATATGCAATCAGGCAGGTCAATGTTCATTTCGTTTGTGAAGAAAACCACATAAAGCAAATTTCATTATAAAACCTAAAAATCAATATACATTTGTGCCAGTGTTCTCTAAATAATGAATGTGAGTACTCCCTTATCCTGAAATAACGTTTTTTAAGGATTAGATTTTTACTAAACGAGAAAAGCAGCCATATTTGGAGTTTGCTTGGATGACATTTGTATTTGATATTAAGATAGTGATTTTTTAAATGTAAAGTGTATTTTAAGAAATACAGAATAAATTGCAAGTCTCTCTTTGTCTATGGCCTTTTCCTGTTCTTTTTTGGGAAGGTGGCTGGGGTCCCTTTCTGCTTCTAGAGAAGACTCCTGCTGAGGGGTAGACCAACACAGGGTAGGACACGTTATGCCCAAATCAAGCACTCCCAGGAGAAAAGCAAAAGCAGCTCAGTCAGCGTCTCTTTGAATTGATTTAGGAGATTTTATTCTTGATAATCTTTCATTAGTTGTTCCAAATTCTGTGTCGCCTCCAAACTTTTATTTTGTCCCTCTGACTGGGCCATATCTTCTTGTTTCTCAGTATGGCTTGTAGGTTTTTGTTGATGCCCAGACCTCTGTTGTCTTGATGACTTTACGCTGAAGGTCAGTTTCTCTCTCTAACCTAGGATTTTATTATTGATTGGCTTTGAATTAGGCTCTTCTTTGATACCTGGTTCAATTTATTCTAGACCTTTTGAACTGCCCATGTTTAACTGGTCAGTTTTTTTTCCCTCTCTTTTTCATCTGATTCGTGCCCTGGATATGTGGTATAATTTTTAAGATTGCAGATTATACCTTCTACTGTTTGTTATTTCAGCCCCAGTATTAGGTTCTAATTACCATTCGGTAATTACTTTTCAGTGAGCAGACGTGTTACTTTTTAGAAAAATAGTAAAAGCTGGAGTGTGATCTGCACCTGTATTTCAGCAGTGTTCTCCACTGAGAAGTAGCTAACAGCATCAATATATAAACTCAGGGTTTTGGAGTCTGAAATTTAGCTGATACACAGTGCTGGTTAAGTGTTTCTCTTGCCAACCCATCAAATACTTTCTAAGCTCCCATCATCTTTCCCAGTTGCTAGTCACCAAAAGTCTGCTTTACCCATGAAAAGCAGGTTTTGTTTTGGGGCAATTAAATGGTACATTGATAAAATGAGATAATGCCTTTCTCCTAGGAAGTGATTTCCCTGGGAGCATAAATAACAAAGTGAATCTGTTGAGGATGTGTTTTTATTTTCACAGTTAAGATGTCTATATCTAAGATGAAAGAAGTTGAGATAAGGTTAGCAACAAACCACACTGATGGACTTAAAATTGACATAATCGTTTCATTGGCATGCTGTGGCTCTTATATTAAGAAATAAGGATAGAGAATGCTTATTAGGCTTATTTCATACTGTTCTTATATCATATCATTTGTTGTGTACTGTTTGTTTCACTCTGATTTCATTGTTGCAAAATTCTTTACTCTCGCAACCTTAGCTTAACCAAGGTGGTCTCCATTATTGGGAGATAAAACTATTTTTTAAAAGTATATTTGCTCAGGTTTTGCTCCTAGAGATAAGGTCGATAATATAGCTTAAGTACATTTGCTTCCTGAGTGTGGAAATCTGTTTCAGCATAGCCTAAGAGGATACAAGTAGAAACACTTCAGTTGAAGTCTGCATGTTTCAACATCCCCAGACAGTCCAGCATTTTAGATCAATTGGGGCTTGTTTCTTGTATTGGATAACTGATGAGTAAAATATAGCAGGAGTGTAAATGGCATCTTTATGATAGTAAAACCATAATCAGACAATTGATCGGATTTACATTTGTTTACTATTAAGTTTAATAAATATCTGCCATTTTTCCCCTTGAAAGGGAGAATATACCTGGTTCCATCATCTTTCTTTATCCTTTAAAAAATTAGTAAAGTAGTAAAACCGTTTCTCAGATGGAAGGAAGAGGGAAATTATACATGACTGAATATTGACATTATGAATTGACATTATAGTATAAAAATCTTCCTGAAAATAAAACTGACAAACTAAAAATTTTCACAAAATCAGATAGAAAGTAGAGAGCCCATTATTATTTTCACCTTTATGATAGCTATTTTAAGTAGAATTTGGGTTAGGTTGCTGAAACATCGCTTGAAAACAATCAAAGCTTATCAAAATCATAGGTAGGATGACATTTAAATGAGCAGAGTCTTAGGTATATCCATATGGTTACATTATAAATCTCAATATGCATGCTCTTCAGTACTGTTAAGTGTAATCTGAGAATCTTACTTAATTAATGTTGGAAGTTGGTTGAAAAGAAAAAATTCTGTTAATTTTTGTATGAAAAAGCACTTTTATTGAGTTATATTCACGTACCATACAATCCATCTGAAGTACACAATCAGTAGCTTAGTATATTCATGGAGTTGTGCATTTATCTTAACAATCGCTGTTAGAATATTTTCATTACTCTAGAAGGAAAAACACCATACCCCTTAGCAGTCACCTCTCAATATCTATCATTCCCTATCCTATCATAAGCACTAATCTGTCTTTATAGGTTTATTTATATTTACATTTTATATAAATGGAATCATACAATATGTAATAATTTGTTTCTAGTTTCTTTCACTTAACATTGTTTATTTTAAAAATATTACTATTATTTTTTATTAGGTTGTAGGTTTATTAAAAAGTTGTTAAAAAATAGAACGTTCCCATATACAACCCCATGTTGTTGGACTTACATGAGTGTGGTACCTTTGTTATAGTTTATGAAAGAATATTGAAATAATATTGACTGCAGTACCTGGTTATATAAAGTATATTTTCCCAAATACCACCCTATAAAGACTTTGTATTAGTGTTTGTGCTGGTTTGGAAGGATGTATGGACCCTAGAAAAGCCGTGTTTTAATCAAAATCCCATTTCGTAAAGGCAGAGTAATCCCTATTCAATACTGTATGTTTGAAACTGTAATCAGATCATCTTCCTGGGGATGTGATTTAATCAAGAGTAGTTGTTAAGCTGGCTTAGGTGATGACTATGTTTGGGTGGGTCTTGATTAGTTTCTGAAGTCCTATAAAAGAGGAAACATTTTGGAGAACAAAGGAGATTCAGAGAAAGCAGAGCAGAATGACATAGCCACGAGAAGCAGAGTCCACCAGCCAGTGACCTTTGGAGATGAAGAAGGAAAATGTCTCCCAGATTGCTTCATGAAACAGGAAGCCAGGAGAAGAAGCTAACAGATGATGCCGTGTTCGCCATTTGCCCTTCCAGATGAGAGAGGAATCCTGACCGTGTCCACCGTGTGCTTTTCCAGATGAGAGAGAAACTCTGACTGTGTTTACCATGTGCCTTCTTACTTGAGAGAGAAACCCTGAACTTCACTGGCCTTCTTGAACCAAGGTATCTTTCCCTGGATGCCTTAGATTGGACATTTCCAAAGACATGCTTTAATAAGGACATTTTCTCGGCCTTAGAACTGTAAACTAGCAACTTATTAAATTTCTGTATTTAAAAGCCACTTTGTTTCTGGTACGTTGCATTCTCGCAGCTAGCAAACTAGAACAGTGTTGTATATTTGTTATAATTCATTGGAAGAACATTCTTTTATTTGTACTAGTAACTCCAATCATCATCCACAACAGGATTCACTGTGTTTTGCAGTTCCATGTTTTGTCTTCTGATTTTCATTGGAATAACATAAATGACCCAAAACTTCCCCTTTCAACCATGTTCCATACATAATTCAGCACTATTAATTACACTTACAATAATCTGCTACCATCGCCACCAGCCATTTACATTCAATTTAAATAGAAATTCTGTATAAGTTAAGTATCAGCTCCCCATTCTCTACCTCCAGTCTATTCCCTGTTAACCTATAATCTAGATTTTAACTGTATGAATGTGCTTATTATAAGTTCATATCAATGAGTTCATATGATATGGTCCTTATGTGCCTGGCTTATTTCTGTCAGCATAACATCCTCAAGGTTCATCCATGCTGTGGCAAACATCAGGACTTCATTCTTATTTTGGCTAGATAATACTCCATTGTTATGTTTATACCATACATTATTTGTTTATTCACTGGCTTATGGACACTTGGGCTGCTTCTATCTTTTGATGATTGTAAATAATGCCACTATGAATGCTGTCTCTTCACTTTGTGGCAAAGTTGTTTGACATGCAAATGGTTTTATCTTTGTGGCGGTCCTATTTATCTGTTTTTTCTTTAGTTGCTTGTACTTTGGGTATAAAGTCTAGGAAACCAGTACCTAGCCCAAGTCCTGAGGATGCATTGCAAATTTTCTTCTAAGAGTTTTATATTCCTACCTCTTATATTTAGATCTTTGATCCATTTGAGCTAATTTTGTATATGATGTGAGATTGGGATCCTCTTTCATTCTTTTGCATATGAATAACCACTTCTCCCAGCACCATTTCTTTTTTTTTAACAGTTTTATTCACACATCATACAATCCAACAGAAGTAAATAGACGTGCCTTCACCACCATATTTTATAAGAAGGCATTTCCTTTTCTTCTGTAGAGAATCCAACTTGTTGACACTTAGTTTTGGCATAATGCCTTTGTTACATTCAGTGGAAACATGTTACAGTGTTACTATTGACTATAGACCCTAACTTGCATTGAGGACCTTCATTGGAGCTGCCCACTCCTGGCCTGCCCTACAGATCTTGGACTCTTACATCCCCATAGTTGCATGAGACACTTTTATAAATTTTATATTTATAGGTATCTCCTGCTGATTCTGTTTCTTTAGAGAACCCTAGCTAATGCACCATCCATTTTCAACACTTTGCAATGTTGACATTTATTTGTTCTCCCTCATGCAAAAATGTTTTTATATTTGTGTATTTAATCACCATCATTGTTCACTCTAGGCATTCCTAAATTATACCATCTCAGTCTTTATCTTCTATCTTTCCTTCTGGTTTCATATGTTCCCCCAGCTTTTTCCCCTCAACCATACTCACATTCAGCTTAATTCAGTGTACTTATATTATCATGCTACCATCAGAAAGTATTGTGCTATCATTTCTGAATTTTTAAGATCAATCTTGCTGCATAATCTGTATTCCTTCAGCCCCAAATGCCCAATCTCTACCCTTTTTCTATCTCCTGATAACCTATGTACTTAACTTCAGCTCTCAAAGTTCACTCATTAATGTTAGTTCATATTAGTGGGAACATACAGTATTTGTCCTTTTGTTTCTGGCTAATTTCATTTAGCATAATGTCCTCAAGTTTCACCCACATTGTTACTTGCTTCATGACTTTCTTCTGTCTTACAACTGCATAATATTCCATCATATGTATATATCACAGCTTATTTAGCCACTTGTCTATTGATGGACATTTGGGCTACTTCTGTGTTTTGGCATTCACAAATAATGCTGTTGTAAACATCGGTGAGCAGATGTCTTTTGTGTCCTTGCCTTCAGTTCCTCTGAATATATACCTAGTAATGGGATTGCTGGGTCATATGGCAATTCAATACGTAGCTTCCTGAGGAACCTCCAAACTGCCTCCCAGAGTGTTTTTACCATTTTGCATTCCCACCAACAGTGGATAAATGTGCCTCTTTTACCACATCCTCTCCACCACTTGTCATTTTGTTTTTTTGATAATGAACATTGTAGTGGGTGTGAGACATCTCTTTGTAGTTTTGATTTGCATTTCTCTAATAGCCAGTGAAATTGAGCATCTTTTCATGTCTCTTTTAACCATTTGTATTTCCTTTTTTGAAAAATGTCTGTTCCTGTCTTTTGCCCATTTTCTAAGTGGATGTTTTGACTTTTTGTTGTTGATTTGAAGAATCTGTTTATACATTCTGGATATTAAACCTTTATTTGATATGCAGTTTCCACATGTTGTCTCCAATTGTGTAGGCTGCCTTTTTACTTTCTTGACAAAGTTCTTTGATGCACAAAAGTGTTTAATTTTGAAGAGATACCATTGATCTATTTTTTTTTCTTTGCTTATGCTTTATATGTAAGGTCTAGGAAACCACCTCCTATTATACGAGTTATAAGATATTTCCCTACATTTTCTTCTAAAAGTTTTATGGTCTTAACTCTAATGTTTAGGTCTTTGATCCATTTGAATTCATTTTTGTGTAGGGTATGAGATATGGATCCTGTTTTGTTCTTTTACATATGGATATCCAGTTCTCCAAATTCCATTTATTGAGGAGGCTGCTCTGTCATAGGTGGGTTGGCTTGACTGCCTTATTAAAGATTAATTGGCCAGAGACATGAGTGTCCATCTCTGAACACTCAATTCAATTCCACTGGTCAGTACTCCTACCTTTATGTTAGTACCATGCTGTTTTGACATATGTTTTTAAGTTTTTATAATGTTTTTAAGTCAGGTAGTGTGAGACCTCCCATTTCATTTTTCTTTCTCAAGATATTTTTATACCCTGCCATTCCAAATAATAAATTTGGTTATTGGTTTTTTTTGTTTTTTATTTACTAGCACCATTATTTTTTTCTATATGGGCAGGCATTGGGAATCGAACCTGGGCTTCCAGCATGGCAGGTGAGAACTCTGCCACTGAGTCCCTATTGCACCACCCCTAGCACCATTTTTGAGGAGACTTTTATGTACATTTGAGTGGACGTGTTAAATGTGAAAAAATCAATTAACCACAGGTACGATGGTCTATTTCAGAACTCTCAAATTGATTCCGTTGGTCGATATATCTATCTTTGTAGCACCAATAACATGGGATTTTGACCACAGCAGTGTTGTCAAATGCTTTAAAGACAGAAAGTGTGAGTCCTCCACCTTCTTTCTTGTTTCAAGATGTTTTTTTGTCTATTCAGAGACACTTAGCCTTCCAAATAAATTTGATAATTTATTTTTCCCTTTCTGCAAAATAGGCTATTGCAATTTTGATTTGGATTGCATTGAAGCTGTAAATAATTTGGGGTAGAATTGACATCTTAATTATATTCCAATCCATGAAGCCAGAATGTCTTTCCAGTTTTTTAGGTATTTGATCTCTTTTAGTAATGTTTTCTAGTTTTCTGTGTATAAGTCCTTAGCATCCATTAATACTTTTATTCCTAGATATTTTATTCTAAAAGAATAAAATAAAAGTTGCCATTGTAAATGGAAGTTTTTTTGATTTTCCTCATATTACTCATTTGAGGTGTATAGGAATAGTACTCAATTTTGCATGTTTTTCTGTCCTTCCTTGCTGAACTTGTTTTACTCTAGTAGCTTTATTGTCAATTTTTCAGGATTTTCTTTGTATAGATCCTCTCAACTGCAAGTAGTGAAAAATTTATTTCTTTTCCAATTTGAATGTCTTTTATTTATTTTTCTTGCCTAACTGCTCTAGGTAGAACTTCCCATCAGTGCTTCTTAACAGTAGTGGTGATGGATATCCTTGTCTTGTTCCATATGTTAAAGAGAAAGCTTTCAGTCTTTCACCATTGAGTATGATGTTAACATTGAGTATGATGTTAACATACTCAATGAGGATCATTCCTTCTGTTACTATTTTTCTGTATTTTTATAAAAAACGCATGCTGAATTTTATCAAATGTCCTTTCCCCATCATTTGATGATCATATATTTTTTCCCCTTCTTTTTGTTGAGGTGATGTATTATTTTCAGTGATTTTCTTATGTTGCACCACCCTTGCATATATGGGATGAAACCCACTTGATTACAATATATCTTTCTTTTGATGCAGTATTGAGTTCGATTTGCAAGTATTTAATTGAAGATTTTTATATCTACATCCATTAGAGAAATTGTTCTCTAATTTTGTTTTCTTGTAATACTTTTATATGGATTTGGTATTAGGGTGATGTTGGCCTCATACAATGAGTTAGGTAGTATTCTCTTTTCAAAATTTTTGAAGAGTTTGAGCAGAATTGGTATTAATTCTTCTCGGAAGGATTGGTAGAATCTATCTGTGAAGCCATGTAGTCCTGGGCTTTTCTTTGTTGGGAGGTTTTTGATGACAAATCTAGTCTCTTTACTTTTAATTGGTCTGTTGATGTCTTTTATTTCTGTGGGGTTTGTAATGCCTCCCTTTTCATTTCTGATTTATGTGCAGCTTCCCTCTATTTTTCTTTGTCAGTATAGCTAAGAGCTTGTCAATTTTTTAATCTTTTCTAAGAGCCAAGTTTTTGTTATGTAAATTTTCTATTTCCTTTTAAAATTCTTAATTTCATTTATTTCTGCCGAAACTTTGCTATGTTGTTTCTTCTGCTTGCTTTGGGGTTAGTTTGATGTTCTTTTTGTAGTTCCTCCAGGCGTGCAGTTAGGTCTCTGAATCTAGTTCCTTTTTCTTTTTTTTATGTAAGCATTTCAGACTATAGGTTTCACCCTCAGCATTGCCTTCACTACATGCCGTATGTTTTAATGTGTTGTGTTCTCCTTTCCATTCATCTCTAGATACTTTCTGATTTCCCTTGAAGTTTCTTCTTTGATCCACTGGTTTTTTTAAGAGTGTTTTTTAACTTCCATATAATTGTGGATTTTCCAGTTTTCTGCCTGTTACTGTTATTTATTTCCAGATTCATGCCATTATGGTCAGAGAACATGTTTTGGATGACTTCAGTCCTTCTATATTCATTGAGACTTGATGTGTACTTGAGAAGAATATATGCTCTTTTGGGCTACAATGTTCAGTATTTATCTTTTAGGTGTTATTCATTTACCATACTATTCAATTTCTCTGTTTCCTTATTGATATTTGATTCTAGATGGTCCATCTATTGATGAGTGATGTATTGAATTTTCCAACTATTATTGTAGAGGTGTGTATTTCTCCCTTTAGTTTTTATAGTTTTTTCCAAATGTATCTTGGGACATTGTTGTTAGGTACATTAATCTTTATGATTGTTATTTATTCTTGGGGAATTGCTCCTTTTATTAATATATAGTGTCTCTTTTTGCTTCCTATGAGTGCTTTTGACTTAACATCAATTTTGTCTAATGTTAGTATAACTACTCTGCTCTTTTTGGTTACAGTTTTCATGGAATATCTTTCCTACCCTTTTTTTTTTCAACTTATTTGTATTTTGGGGTTTAAAGTGAGTCTCTTATAAACAGCTATAGATGGATCATGCTTTTTTTTTCCATTCTGCCAACTTGTGCCTTTTGATTGGCAGGTTTAATCCATTAACATACAGTGTCATTGCTATAAGGCAGTGCTTGCTTTGGACATTTTGTCCTTTGATTTTTATGTGTCTTTTCTCTTTTTTGTCACTTTTTCTTTATTGGAAATATTTTTTTTTTGTATAGTTGATCTATCTTGATAAGTCTGATCTCTTTCTCATTTCTATATATTTCTAAAATACTTTTTGTTACCTGGGATTTATATCACACAATTTACATCTATATTCTACTAATTTGAAAAGATCCTGAGTTAGTTTCAATAGCATACATGCTCTCTGCCTCTAATCCCTCTACCATATTTATGTTGTTTTTGTCTTCCTTTACCCCTTTATGTTTTGCACATCCATTATCAGGCAATATGCCTTTTTCTTGTTCAATTGTATTTTCATTCTTATATGATGTAAAGAGTAGAATTGTTTATTAAAGATACAGTACTTTTGGGTTTTGCATTTATCCTTTTAATTCCCCTTACTTATTTTCTTCATTTTTTTCATTCTCCTTCATGCCACTCTCTCCTGTCTTTTCCATTCAACCTGTAGAACTCCCTTTAGTAATTGTTGTAGGGCAGGTTCCTTGTTGACACTTTTTCTCAGTTTCTGTTTATCTATGCATATTTTAAACTGACTCTCATTTTGAAGGATAGTTTTGTCAGGCAAAGAATTTCTGGCTAGCAGTTTTTTTTTCTCTTTCACTACCTTGAATATATAATATACCCTTCTCATCTCCATGGTTTCTGGTGGCAGATTGGAACTTAGTGTTGTTGAGGGTCCCTTGTATGTGATGAATCACTTTTCTTTTGCTGCTTTCAGAATTATCTCATTTTCTTTAGCTTTTGATTAGTATTTGTATCATAGAAGGTCTATTAGAATCTGTTCTGTTTGGAGGTACATTGCACTTCTTGGGCATGTACATATATGTCTTTCATTTGAGTTGGGAAATTTCCGGCTTTTATTTTCTCCAATATTCTCTTTGCCTATCCCTTCTCTTTTCCTTCTGTGACATGTGTGGTATTAATGTTTGTGTACTTTGTGCTGTCATTCATATCCTTGATACACTGCTCATTTTTTCTGTCTACTGTTTATTCTTCTGATGGTATGATTTTTTATTGTAATGTCTTCTAGTTCACTAATTCTTTCTTCTGCCTGTTCAAACCTACTTTTGCATGTATGTAAAGTATATATTTTTTAACCTGGATCCAGATGGGTTCAATCTAGCGAGTTGGGTCTCTTCAGAAAAGTCTTTTTTTCCTTTAGATGGGCCAGCCTACTGAACCTGCATTAAGTGAAGGCATACAGTTCTTCCAGCTTATATCATTGTTTCCCTCTCTCCTCCCATGTGCCCTTTTTGTATGTAGCTCTCCTCAGTGCTTTGTGTTCTGCCCTGGATGTCTGTGGACCTAGGTCCCTGTCCCTGGATATGTGTGGACTTGTAACTTGCTGCTGCGAGTTGCTCTAAAGTCTGTCTGCAGTGGGAAGGGCATGGGCCTTTCTGCCTCTGTGTGATATCCAGGCTGCACTATGAGAGGAAAAAGAAACAAGAACTGACAGGTGGTCTGGGGCATAATTCTCCTACCTGATATTTTTCTTTCTTCGATTCAGTGTGCTTAGAGTCTTTCTCCAATCTCTACCATTCTCTAGATTTATAAGCAAGTGAGATTTGTCCTTTTATTCATTAAATCTCTGGGGAGCCTTTTTCAGGGTCTGGTTTATACCACCATGTTGATGACATCACTCTCTTCTGTTAGCATTTTAATTCTTAAAGAGAGCTTATAAATGTTCAAAACATATATCATAGTACAGATGACAGTGTTACTCCCCATCCATGCTTTTACAGTGTCTTTTAAAAAATGTTAAATTTTACTATGTTGGCTTTAGATTCATTTTAATTACAGGTGCAATTGAGTCCTTAAGTTACAGATGCTAATGGAGGCCCTCTTGCCCCACTTTCCTGCCTCCTGCAGTTCCTTCAGAGGCATGAAATGTCCCCCAGTCAGTCTACTTCCTTCCCATTTATGTATTTATACTTTTTGTGCAAGTTCATTTATTCAAATATATACAGTATTATTTTGCATTGTTAAAATTTACATGAATTACCCAATTCATTACACATTATTATTTTTTTCTTTCTTTTTCTTTTTTTTTTGATGTGTTTAACATTGATACTAATTACTTTATTTTAAATGCAGTAAAATAGTCTTTTGACTAACTGGGTCATAGTATAGTAATCTACTTTCGTATTGCTGGGCATTTAATCCTCCATCATGTTAAAAAACCACAGTAGTGTATTCACTGATACATAGATCCCCCTATTTAAAAGTTGTCTAGGACTTATCCCTAGATATGGGTTGTAATGTATGTGTGTATACATACATTAAAATAGGTTTTGCCAAATAGTTTTCTGACATGGTATTCCAATTTACGTTCCCACTAACAGTTTGAGTTCTCTTAATTTATTTATAGCTGATTTTATGCCTGCCCTCACCCCATAACAACCTCCTTTTGAAATTCCTTATTATCTTAGTGCCACTTCCTTTTCTTGAAGCTTGCCTTTTCACAGAGGTTTTCTGGAGCTATAGTCCACTATTCTTTAGTTTGGACACAGATTATTCTAGCTGCTAGTCTGGCTTTACTGTGTTACTTAGTTCAAATAACATGACCTCTCTTTTATGTTAAAGGCTTTTGGACCAGAATACCGAGAACTGGATCTTTCAATTTTACCTGACTTCTTAAAATTTCTCTTCCAAGGACTGAAGTTCAGCCCCTGAAATATAGTCTGCCTTGTGGGACTTTGAAACATGCCACTAGGGTCTTTGTGCCTGATTCTTCATCTCCATACCACATTGACCCACCCTCCCTTCTTTTGTACTTCCTGTCTATATTCTGAAAAGATTGCTCCTCATCTGTCCCCATACTTGCAGTGTGTTTTCTGACCGGGCCTTCTCTATGGCTGTAGTCCAAGACTAAAGAGCTGGTCTAGTTCTGACACCAGTCAGTCTTACTCCACTGTGGATTCTGGTACTGGTGCCATTTAAGAAGATTTATCGCTGTCACCTCCTGAAGTCATTTCATGTCTTTTAATTAAATCTCCTGTAAACTCTGTCAATTTCTTAACTCCTTTCCCTCCTTGGATTGGCTTTGAAGGTCATAATCACTGCTAAGACTAACAGAATTTTCAGGATCTTCTCCACTAATGGGAACATTTTTTCCATCTATGTGAGTTATATCTACATTCTGATGTGCAAGCAGCAAATGACCACCTTTGGTCCATGTATCTGGGGTACATCCTCATAAAGAGAAAGAAGACATTATAAAAGGATTTTTTCTATTTTGATTTCCTCAGTAATACATACTCATTTTAGAAAATTTGGAAACTACAGCAATGAATGAAGAAGAAATTAGGTCATCTCTGAACCATTATTAACTGTTTCTAACAATTCAGATAATATGTACATATCAATCTAATAAATATTTGAGTGTGTACTAGATGCTGCGGGTGAAAAGAGACGGGTAAATAAATCAAATATGGATCTTCTGCTTGTGGCGCTTACATTGTATTGGGGAAGACAGGTAACAAATGAATATTTGAAAACAAGTTGAGACTAATAGTGTGAAGGTAACAAAGAGGAGTGGGGATAGTTGAATGGGGGATAGAGTGAGTTGCAAGGGCAGATGGTCTGGGTTGCAATGAATGAGGGTGATAAGGGAAAGCATGTATTCCTGAGAAGAAAACATATAAACTGAATTTCACAGAATGAGAAAACCAAACATATGAAGATCCAGAAGGAAAGCAGTACAGGGAGAGTGAAGTTCAGGTGCAAATCTGTGAATGCATAAGAGAGGTTGGTATGTGGCTAAAGTATATTATGTTAGAAAAAACACCATGAATTTACCCTTAGCTTTTTATGGCAATAGGGAGGGTCAAAGGGAGTTAAGAATATGTACATTAAAACACATAATTCATTTTAATGCCATAACCAGTTTCAAGTAAACTAAAAGTTTATACAAGTGCATTTTAGAGCCCAATAGTGTAGTATATTTATAATTTTGAATGAGATTGTTAAAATATATTTGATTTCATAATGTTCTTTTAGAACCTAAATGTAATAATTGAGTTTTGACCCATGACAGGGTTTGGACATGTGGAAATTTAGTAATTTTTAATTGGATTAAATATTTAGTGATGAATAACTATAAAAAGTTCCATGTCTCCAACAGTTTATCTTATATATTATTCTGATTTGCATGTTTATAATATTAAATCAAAGGGATACTTTGTTAAAATTACATAAAACAAAAGGACCTAAAGTATATACTTTGGTATATACTTACATACAACAAGGTAAGATTAGTTTCAGTCTACCATTCTGTTCCCTGCAAATTTTGCCATCAGGAGTGAGGTGGTTCCTTTTCTCATCCTGCCAGGAGTCCCTTATCAGATTGTCCCATGGCAAGAATTCCAATTTTGCTTATCATTTAGGACCAAAATGTGTCAACCTCTTTTCTATATTTAGGGATTGTAGGAAGCTGTTCTAAAACGTGTGAGACTTGGAGGAGCATCTGTTTAAAAGAATGCTAGAGTTGAAGGTGTTAAATATTTAAAGAAATGGTAAGCCTTTGGGCTAAGTGTTCCTCTAGGATTACAAAGGGTTTGTGAATAAGAGAGGGCTAATCACAGCATATTTTGCAGACAGATTTTATCTTTGCCATAAATGCATAGAAAAGTTGAGTTGTTTTTAGTACTAATTGTAATATTTAGGTGGATGTTAACAAATTTGGAGGAAAGTGGTTAGTGATTTCTATTTTGACCAGTTTCTTATTTGGAAAAATCATCCATCTTGACTATAGCTTAACACTCTTTTAGGACTTAAGAAACATACATATATATATGCCTAAAATAGTTCTGAATTTTCACGACCCAGCTACATACATGGTTTCCAGAAATGTGCAAGGACTGTTACATATTCTTTCATTGAGATGGGGTTTATTTACGTTATTTAAAATTTCTCTCTTCTTTCATGCTAATTCTGTTTTGGAAAGAGGGTATATATTTGGCTTGCCTTTGCCAAACTCTACTATTTGAGTTATGTTTGATCTTCTAGGCCATTGCATTCTTTTCCTGTTTATTATTTAGGTTTTCCCTGTTATCCAGCGAAGCATCTCTTAACCTCTTCTAGAGGTTTAACATTATTTCTCCCTATTAAAGTACATTCTCTTGACAGATTCTTTAATTTTGGCCCATATCAACAATATAAGATGGTAAAAAGATGGGTTTGTTTTTGTTTTAATTATGGAAAGTTAATTTATATCAACTTTACTTATTTACTCAGAACTCATAATTATTATTCACGTCAGCTTGATTTAAGCATTATTTTTATTGTGGTGGTTTTGAGCCAGATTTTTAGCCAACTAATTTTGGCATTTTCTTTGAAATATGATCCTCAAAGTTAGTGGAATTTGCTTTGTCAAATTCTTACCCTGCTTCTATTTATTTCCCTCTAGTAAGTTCCTTCATAATCTATTCTTTTCAGACTTTTTTTCTATTTCCTATCCATCAACCAGGTGAATATGTTTTCCCTATACTTAGGGCATACATTCTCATGAATTAATCAATATTTCACTTCTTGCTGTTAGACAATACAACTGCCCATTTCTTCTTTGCCATCCCTCACAATGTTTTCTCCATTTGATATGTTGTCTTTCTCTCTTGTCTCATCCCTTTTACCCCACCCAATCCTAATACAATTTCAAAGTAGAGCTCAAATCAGACCTTCCTGGTTTTTATCAGATCTTCTCAATAGTATTTACCCTTACTGGTGAAAACTTACTGCCATCTGCCTGGTGTTATTTGTAGGTAAAGGAGTTTTTGTTTTCCCATTATGACAACAGCTCCTAGAGTACATAGTGTCCATTTTTGTACCTCCCAGCATCCACCTTATCAACAATATATGTTTAAGAATATTGAATACATTAAATGAAGAAGTTTCTTCAATTCATGAGTAAATTGGCCTTCAAGTGTTTTTGTGTCTGCCTACTTTGTCAAGAGACATAAGAAAAGCAGTGAATAAAAACAATATGGGACTTTGGGCCCTGAGATATTTGTGTTGTTTTACTGAAGTTTTATGAGTTTGATCATCTGAATAATAGAAATAACGGTACTTCCTCATTGTTAAGAACATTAAATAAATAATAATTGCAAAGAGCTTAACACAGTGCCAGCATATAGAAAGAACTAAATAAATGTTAATTGCAAATAATAATTGTAACTGCTTTTGAATTAATTATCTTCATTATTAACCTCTTACTAAGCATGCATCTTTAGTAACTGAAGAGCTTGATTCAAAGGAAAACAAAGGATTAGAATTCAGTTATTAGTTTTCATGATTGTTTGCCACAAGAAAGATCAGACAAGTGAATTTTTCTGTTCATTTGTTCAAGGGGACAGTCAATGTTCACTATATTTAATACTTCATCTCAAGCCATCTTAAGTGTGGTGGTTTGGAGCTATGACCTCAGAAAAACATTTTCTTAAACCTAATCTGTTACTATGGGTGTGAACTTACTGTAAGTAAGACCTTTTGGTGAGGTTACTTCAATTAAAGTGTGGCCTAATCAAATCAGAATTTATCTTAATCCTATTAGCGGAGTCCTTTATAAGCAGAATGAAATTGGCACGCAGAGAGAAAGCCATGGGTATTTAGAAGCTGAAAGTCATTGGAGCCTAGAAGAAAAAGGGAGAGGCCTCCATGTGCATTGTAATGGGCTAGAGGAGCCCAGGACCAAAGATTCCCAGCAGCCATCACAGAATGCCAGTCTTTGGGAAGATGACACCACGCTGTGTGCTGTTCTCACCCTCAAACTTGTGATGCTTAGGTCAACCCATTGCATGGTATTTGAGCAGCCAAGGAAACTAAAGCACCAAGAAATAAGGCTTGGGGAGGGGATTCTAAATTATATTGCTTGAATAACTCTACCTTGTTTCTTAGTAGATATTGCCTGCAGAGATGTGATGAAACATCTAATAGGGACAGTTTAGAATGGCATTTTTGATATAATTGTCAGGCTGTCATTTGTCATACTGAACCCATCTTCCTTATGCTAAAGAATAAAATTTGTGTTGGCACATACAAGATTTTTAGAGAACCATTTTATGTGTATTTGTGGAGGAAATTTAAGGTACAAGAATTCATTTTTCCCAAGGGGAAAGTCTAAAAGTTCATATATTTTAGATTTGGTATTACACTCACATTAATTTTTTTTCTTCTTCTCACCTGGTGAAGAGTTCAAAATATTCCAGACCCCTAACTCATACCCTGTTCAAATATTAACTCAAAATGTTTTATAGACCTAAATGGTGAGCTAAAACTATAAAATTCTTAGAAGAAAACATGGAAATACATCTCCATGACTTTGGATTAGGAAGTAGTTTCTTTGAAATATAGCAACAAAAACACAAGTAAGAAAGGAACAAGGATGATTTGGACTTCATCAAAATTGAAAACTCATGTGCTTCAAAGGCTACCATCAATAAAGAGAAAAGACCACCCACAGAATGGTAGAAAGTATTTGTAAAATATATATCTGATGGACTTGGATTTAGAATATATAAAGAATTCTGAGAGCTCAACAACAACAAAATAACCAGATGAGAAGATGGACAAAGGATTTGAAAAGAACATATCTCCAAAGAAGTAGACAAATAACTAATGAGTACTGAAAAATGCTAATCATTATTAATCTTATAGAAACATCAATTTAGACTACAGTGAGACACCACTTCCCACCCATCAGGATGGCTCAAGTTGAAGAGAAAATAACAATGGTTGTCAAAGATGTAAAGATATTAGAACCTTCATACATCATTAATGGGAATGCACAATGGTACAGGTGCTTTTAGAAACAGTTTGAGCATTCCTCAAGAAGCTGAACAGAGTAACTACATGATGACCTACACATTCCACTCATAGGTATATATCCTAGAGAACTGAAAGCCTGTGTTCATACAGAAACTTGTAGCAAATGTTCATAGCAGTTTTGTTCAAATCGATAATAACCAAAAGATGGAAATGGCCCAAATGGCCATGAACCGATGAATGAATAAATCAAATGTGAAATATCCATGCAAGGGCATATTACTCAGCTGTAAAAAGAAATGACATTCTGATAAATGCTACAACATGGATATGCCCTAAAAACGTTATGCTAAGTGACAGAAGCCAATCACAAAATACCACATTTTGTATGAATCCATTTGTATGAAATTTCCAGAAAAGGCAAATTCATAAAGACAGAAAGTAGAATACTGTTTGCCAGGGTTTGGGGATCAGGAGGAATGTGGAATGGCAGCCCATGGGCAAGGGACCTCTTTTTATGGTGATTAAAATGTTCTGAAATTAGATGATGGTAAGAGATGCACAACTTTTGGAAAATAGTAAAATTTACTGGGCTGTATACTTTAAAAGATGGAGTTTTATGGTATGTGCATTATATCTCAATAAAGCTGTTATTTAAAAAAATCACAGGGTATTAAACAGAAATTGTCAGGCTATTTGACAAAACTTCTTTATAAATCAACTGTTGTTGGCCTTTAAAAAATAGGCTTCCTGAGGAGAATGCTGAGGTGTATGGAATATGTAAGCCAGATTTTTTACTCCATCATCTTCCTCCAAACCTAACAAAAAGGGGAGTTACCACCCTCATGTTGATCCACATTTATTTATTTCCATCCCCCAAGCCTTACAAGTTCTTTTTTGAACTTTAAGCCTTCGTAGACACTGACAAAAGCCCACTGTGATGATCTCTGGCTGAGTTGAATAGTTTGTGTTAACATCGTTTATGTCCCATCTTGGGAAAAATTTGGCTTCCACTTTTGCTGCAAAACCATGTTGTCTTCTGCCTCAGGCTTCTTGCTTCTTTCCTATCATTTCTCAAAACCAGGGTTTAATAGATCTTTGGAAACTTGACCAATGGGGAGTGCAAAGCCTACAGATACATTTTCTCTTCAGCGCTTTGGGTGGACAACTCTGAAGTCCATTTTACCTTGTACCTCAGTGGGATAGACTTGCAACTGCCCATGGTGGTAATCAATTTACTAATACACCCTAGGTTAACTTTCCATCCTTCACTTTTATAAGCTTCCTAGCCATCCTCCAAAACTGTCCCCCTCCACTATTTCTGTTTCTTGAGATCCCTTCTAAAACAAAATTTCTTGCATATAAGCCCTTATCTCAGTGTCTGTTTTTAGAAGGTGTCAAGGTAAGGGACATTGTCTTACATAAGCAAGTTACTTATGTCTCTGTGTTTCCATTGCTTCATCTTTGTGAAGCAGTAATGATAATTGCCTCTTGGGCAGAAAAAAGAGACTGCTGTCCTTATAGAGGCTTGCTTGTGAGACTGGCCCTTGGCTGGCATCTGAGTTCTTGGCCAGTGACCCATATCATGCATTGATGTAAAACTTTTCCTTACTGATAAGGGTGGTTCACTGCACCTAGACTGTTGATACAGAAAATATAGATATTTGTTGAATACCTGCTTTCCTTCTGGGAGTTTTCAATTTTGGTACATGCTATGCTCAGTGTCCCTTTGTGACCAGTCCTCTCAGAAAATCCATGGCACTGAGTCCCTTTTGGGCTTCCATGTATGAAAAGATCACCTCCATATTGCTTCCTTGTGGTTGGCGAAGAATGTTCTAGAAGAGAGCATAAGAAAGCCTGCATAAGGATTCTTCCAGAGTCCACCTATCTCTCTTTCCCTTACAATCTGGCTGTGTATCTTTCCTGCACTGCTGTAATTTGCCTTCACTGTGAGTACAGCTGTATTCTGAGTTCCGTGAGTTCTTCTAGCAAACCTACAACTTCCAGGGACCCCGACACACCTCTGTTTTGAAGATTAAATGAGATTAGTTAATAAGAGACTTCAGTACAATGCTTAGAACATCATGTATTCAATATATGTGAAGATTTACTAAGGTACATCCCATCAGCTCAATGTGGGATAACAACTGGGTCTTCGATACCCAGATAATCAGATTGCCTGAGTCTATAGGCCGTATAAGCTCTCAATATGTTATCAAGTGATAGATTGTCATTAGAGATACCAGGATTGGGATTTAGCTTGGTGATGTTCAATGTAATTGCTTTTTTTTTTCATGGGAAAGCACCGCGAATAGAATCTGGGTCTCCAGGATGGCAAGCGAGAACTCTGCCCCTGAGCCACTGTGGCCTGCTCTTGATGTAGTTGCTTTTAAACTGCACCCACTTCTGTTTACACAGCCAAGAGTTGAAATGCAGAATACCAGCTACTGACTTTCTATCCTTGCTGTCACTGGGCTCCTCTCCAAATACTCTGTTCAAAGTCATTGACCTGAACTTGTTTTCTTACTTTCTGATCTGACCCCATCTTTTTATTTAGGGTGATCTTTCCTTCCCAACAGCTTGTCCACTTCTGTCCCACACACATCATGGAGCAGGTCACTTTCTTTCTCTGGGACATTGTCATCCAGTTTTTACAAACCATCCAGTTTTTAAAAATCAAGAGGATTTGTAAATTTGTTATAAAATTTACAAATCCCTGTGGGTTTGAGAACTTTCAGGGGACACATAGAATGAATTTGAATACAAAGATCTGTATTCTGCATCGCAGCTTTGCCTTTAATGTTAAGACTTTGAGTGAGCTACTTAAATTCCTCAAGGCTCTATTTGTTAATCTGTAATGCCAAGTTAATAGTTTATTTATGGAGGATTTTTTTTTACCAGTCTAGGGTGAGATGAGAACAACATGAGTTAATATACTTTTGAAAGCATTTTATTGATAGTAAAGCACTGAACACATGCTTTTTTTTTTTTTTTTTTAAGGAAAGACAGAGAGAAGGAAGGAAGGATAGAAGGAAGGAAGGAAGGAAGAAAGGGAAACATTTTCTTGTTTTATTGTATTCTGTTTCTCCGTTTTTGTTACATGGGCTGGGGCCGGGAATCGAACCGAGGTCCTCCGGCATAGCAGGCAAGCACTTTGCCCGCTGAGCCACCGCGGCCCGCCCTGAACACATGCTTTTTTATAGTTTGTATCTTCTTTATGTTGCCATGTCTTCTTACTTTGTCCAATAGATCATACATTCTTTGAAGGCTGGGGCTATTTCTACATCTAGTCCTTCTGAGCCTTAAGGACTCAATAACAATCTTTTCTCCTTTATTGATGCGGACCTGTTTTGAGTTTGGAGATATCAGACCAAGGGTTTTGGAAAGAGAAGAAAGCACTGAATTGAGGGGAGCCTGTCTCCATACAAAGCAGGAGTCAATGAGGTGACAGATTCTCAAGGTTATTATGGAGGAGTTTGGATATGAAAACTTTTCGCTGCTAGTTAACAACTCCTTGTTAGCTGCTTCAGAAATAAGAACACTATTGTCTTGTAATTTTGTTTAATTATGCTCAGATGTGATGGTATTTGAGGCAAATAACCCTTAGATTTCCATTTTACCTTCAAAATTGCCAAGCATTTATCATGGGTAAGGCCGTGGAGTGGAGTTCTTTCGACTTTTCATCGTGGAGATCTAAGAAGAACCATTTAATAATGTCTATGAACATGTGAGCATTATAAAGAAACACAGTTACAGAGAGTATTTATTATTGTTATAAAATTTACTTGTTTTATTTAAAAACACAAGTAGTTACTACCATGTGCCACATAATATTATTTATGATAACTTTATGAATATTAACTACTTTAATCTCCGTGGCAGTTTGGCATTGCTGTGATTTTATCTCCATTTTACAGATGAAGAAGTTGAAGTATGGAATGGTAAATAAGTTGTCCAAGGTCACAAGGATAAGTAAAGGACTATGTTTATTCAAAACTGGTCATTCTGTCTCTATAGTATATGCTATTAATCCTTATTCTATGCTGCCTTCCATTATTATCTGTACATTTATCTCCGTGTGTATGTGTGTGTGTATATATATATCTCCATATTGATGTTGATATTGTTTTCACTGTTTGGGGCCAGTGTACTATCATAAGTCAAACACACACATGCATACATACATATGCACCATATGTTGTAGATTTACAAACTTCTATGGATCATTTTTCTTTGCATTCCTCTATTTCCACTTTTCTTTGTAATTAGGTTGAACAAGGGTAAATAAGTCAATGGATGATAAATTGTAAATAGATTAGGAAGGGTAGGTAAATATCTCCAAACTCCTAGGAACTCCTGCAGTACCTCATGGATGCCGTTGTCAGCCAGCCACATAGTTTCATGCTAGCTGGCCTCATACGCACTATCCTCGTTCATTTTGCATGTAATCCAATATTAAAAGGATAGCGAATGAAAGGATGAAAAGACTGTGTCCCACTTTCCATATTCAACTAAGTTATTATGACTTGATCTTTTGACCAGATCAGATTCATCTTCTCTCTGCCTGTACTTCCACCTTTTTTAATACTGCAGCACAGAGTTAATGGATTGGGACTCTGAATAAGTAATAAAACACGGAGAAGAGTGGCCAACATGATTAAGATTTTATTTGTAGGGTAATTCCATTATAATTAACATTATGTAACTGGAGAAATATGGTGTTTGCACCTCTTCCTAACAGATGTTTTTAAATCAGTGGCAGAAAAGGAGATTAAGTAATAAATGGAGACCTATTTATTGAAAATTGTTTTGCATCTTGCATGGTTGGATACATTGTTTGTTTCCCAAACCAGTGTTAATTTAGTAAGGAAAGGAAGTGATATGTTTACCAAGCACTCTAAATAAATATGTTTACAGTGCTTGTAGTTAAACTTTTTAATCTTAGAAAGTAAAATACTACTAAAAGATCTGTAAAATGGAGGGTGTTTAAATAATAAGAACAAGATATTTCTTTTTAAAAATGTTTTTATGTTTTTAGAAGTTTGGAAAAAAGTGCCAAAAAATAATAATATTGTGAACACATGAAAATATCAGAAAATTAAAATTTGTGTCCATAAATAAAGTTTTATTGGAACGCAACCATACTTATTCGTTTCTGTATCGAGGATCACTGTTTTGTGCTATAGGGGCAGAGTTGAGTAGTTGTGACTACTTGTATGACCTGCAAGGCTTAAAATATTTGTCTCCTCTCAGAAAAGGTTTGCAGATTTCTGCCCTAGCCAGTAGGATCAGGGCAATTTGGCCAGGTGATGAGGCCCCATTGTTCTGTTGCTGTGAATTTAACTCATGAGCATGTGAAATGCTGATTAATGTAATCTATGGCTGATTACATCTGTGGTCTGCTAAGGGGCGTGCCCTCCACAATGAGTGATGTTTAATTTATGTAGCTGGAGGCTTAAAAGAGAAAGCTCAGAAGAGCATTCGGCAGCTCAGCATACCTCATTCCAGCGCTGGCAACTCAGACCCATACGTTCAGAGACACGGAAAGTAATCACCCTGGGGAAAGCCATTTGAATCCAGCAGCCAGGAGGGAGCCCAGCAGTCATCCCCAGTCTGCCTTCCCATGAAATAGAAAAGGCCTGCAGAAAGCCAGCTGCCCTTCTGAAGAACTAAAAATTTATAATTAAATATGCCGCCTTATGAAAAGCGGATCCATCGCTGGTATGTTGCAATCTGGCAGCTTTAAGCAAACTAAAACACCAATAAAGAACACAGTTGGGCGGGCCACGGTGACTCAACAGGCAAGAATGCTTGCCTGCCATGCCCGAGGACCCGGATTCGATTCCCGGTGCCTGCCCATGTAAAACAAAAAAAAACCAGTCACATCAACAGTAATAGTAAGATTGTGATGAATGCTTTATATACAATATTTCCAGTTGCACTATAAATATAATTATACCCATTTTATGGACCTGGAGACTGAAGCTCTGAATGTGGTTACTTCCTTGGTTAGAGCCAGATTTTAGATTCCCAGTCATTAAGTATAACAACCTGTAATATGTATGAATGATTTAAAATTTAGACCTCTCTAAGACAACATTTTACATCCTTTGTAAATTGGGTTGTATCTTCTACTAGCACCCAATGAATGACTGTTGAATAGAATTGGCTTGATTTTATTTGAAAGTGACTCTTCCATGATGTGTAACTTTTGATATTCGAAATGACTTTCTTTTTCTCTGTTAAGGGGAAGCCATTTTGATGGTAGATATCCCAATCATTTTTATGAATCCATATGAATCCCTTTTGTCTCCATTATGTAGGAGAATGATTACAAATTGGCACCACTTTTTTTTTTTTTTTACTTCTAGGACTCTAATACAGTAGTTTTTTAGAAATGGTCTGTAGGTCCTTTCTGTGGAATTCCTTGCTGTTTCCTCATTTATTGTGAAAAAAAGTAAATTGGCAAAGATGGTGCTGTTCATTATAAGAGTGTATGGAAGGAGTAATTTCTCTCTTACCTCCCTTGGTGAGCTACAGGATCACAGCAAGTGTTTCTTACATTAGGAGGCAGTGATAGGTTTTGAGAGTTATTAAAAAAACGTGGTTTAAGAGGAGTTCAATTACCAGAGTACTTAGCCTAACACTAAACTTGGTAGAAGAAACTATTGTTTTCTCAAGAGCTTCCCCTCATCCAGTATTAAAAGACGTATTAAATGAAACATATTAGGTAAACTGCATTTCATTTTGCAGAAAGCTTTTGGCTTCTTAAATGGACCCTTCTGAAAATCAAGACTGTAATTACCAGTGCTAAATAGGATAAGAGCCTAACATTCATATAGTTTCTTGGCTACTTTAAAATATCTTAGTTTTTAAACTTCCTTTGAGACAGCTGAAAGATGATCATCTAGATAAAACCCTGAGGGTGTAGATCATGTCTTCTAAGTTAATCAGTGTCTAGCACGATAGTTAAACAATAGTAATTATTATTCTTTTGGTTAACACTTATGGAGTGCTTGTGCCAGGAGTTGTGTTAATTTATTTTTAGTCGATACCTCATTTAATTTTACCCAAAACTTGGTAGTCCTAATAATTTTAATTCAATTTTATGGGGCTCACTAGGTTATATGACACTCAAAGTAGCTGAAATTAAGCACTTAAGTATCTCTAATTCCAGATCTTGAGATCTTCTCCATTATGCTGTGTTGGATAGCATACTCCACAAATTTTGATGAATGAATGTGTGAGTACATCAAAGAAACAGCATCACAGAATTTGAATCTGTTTTCAGTCTGAAGTTTCTTTGCTCTTAACTCTGGTACTGTGGGCATAATAATTAAGCTTTTTCAGCAATCCAAATTATTTTTACATGCCTTGAAAAAGAATCACTATAGAACAATTACGGCTATGACATATTTTAGCAAATCAGTTGCCATATGTCCTCTGCAGAAATGTGATTGGTGGCATAGTCCAGGCATTTCTGCTGCAGTTTAGATGGATTATATAGGATCAGTTTTTCCAAATGTGATTTGTTGACGTAAAACTAAATTTTATTACCGCCTCATGTCATCATGTATACAACTTGCAGCGTTCTCAAGTAAACCATGCATGTTTTCTCAGCAACGCTGGTGGTCAGATAGCTAGGCATTTTATTGAAAAGAAAAGGGACTCAGAGGGGTGAAGTGAATTCATCCAAGCAACCCAGCTGGAAACTCGGACCTTTCTGACTCCGACACCATACTGAGCAGTGCTTTAGTGTAAGGGGAAGGATGACATTGGAACTGTGTAATAGAATCAACCAACCTTCACGTGCCTACTGAAGATAAGATAGTACAGATGTGTGGATTCTTCTCTTCTAGAGATAGACTTTGTCACCCGAATCACCAAAACACACACAGGTGCACACAGAGAACATTTGTGGTTTATAGATAATGATATTCTTGTCCTGTGTGGGTCAATAAAAACATACACTGCAAATGTAATTTCAAGTTTTCCTGTAGGCACATTAAAATGTAAAAATAAACAGGTGAAATTTATTTTAATAATTTATTTTTAACCTGTTATATCCAAAATATTCTCATTTCAACATAACATTGAAATAATTATTGAAGAAATAGTTCACACTTTATTGTCTTCGATTTTTACTAGCCACCTTCAGGTACTCAGTAGTCACATGAGGCCCATGGCTGTGATACTGGACAGCACAACTTTATGAAGCAGGATAGTAGAATCTGGCTTCCTGGCATAGGTGTGGGGAAGCTCTGAAAGAAAAAGAAGGGGAGGAAGTATTCCAACTCCACCCTCTTACCTTGCACATATTTTGTCACTCAGATGAGTGCTTTTACATTTGAACGTAAATGTCTTTTCATATTTTTAACCTAACTGGCTAGTCATCTCACTGTTTGATATTCAGTCATCTGATAAAGGGTTTCTATTCTCAAGAGTTCTCTTAGGAAACAGTATATCTGGCAAGGAAATACATAAACATGACTTCAGTGATTGGAACAAAATTAGAAGATTTCTGAGAAAAAAATCACTGCTTTAATTTAACAAATGCACCTTTCAACATCCAAGGCTCATGAGAAGCAAATGGCTATTTTAGGTTAAAGTCGAATGAATGTGCTTTATCTTCATTTTTGTCTTTTGTTATTCAGCTCAAGTGAATTTTAACTATAGAAAGGGAATGAAAAGCCAGGAAATATTTAAATTACTTTTCAACTCATTCAACCAATTATATCTTAATTCAATTATGATAATTTTGATTTAGATGACAAGGATTTATGTGTTTCTCCCTAATCCTTTAGATTTTTATTAATTCACTAAAAACCAGTCCTATGAAATTAACATAGAGGATTATACATAAATTACACAATTTCATAAAAAAAATTTTCCCAACTAATAACATTTATTAAGAAAACACTTAAATTACTTGCTCTATGTATAGATAATGGATAATTCACAAATGTGATTATTATTATTACCTTTTCACCATCATGAATATGAAACTCCATTAAGATTTACTATCTGAAGATTTCAGTTTAGGAGAGAATTCATTGTCTACTGTAGTATTTCCTAAAATGATTTGATCACATCATCATCATTTAATAATAAGAACAAGCGTTAATCAGTACCTACCATTAATACCAGTACAATGCAGTTTTTATTCTGTATAATTCACATGCATTATCTCATTAAAGTCTCACAACAGTGTCATTTAGTTAGCTATCTCAAACAGGAATGGGTGCCAAATGACAATATATTCCAAAAGAGTAATTTCCAAATCAAAGAGAATATGTATTTTAATTTTTTATAAGTATAGTACTAATGTACCAATACCTGTATAGTAGTACCGAGTTTATATTAATGGATCCATCCAACAAAACTGTATGTGCATGCCTGCTACCTTACACGCTCATCAACCCCAGTGTAAAACTTTTGATCTTTGCCAGTTTGATAAACCTTTCATTTTAATTTCCATTTTCCCTCTTATAATCAAGATCAAGCCCTCCCCTGGTATTTTTTTTTAGCTCTTATCACCCTCCCTACCTCAAAACAGGCCTGACCAGAGTGTTAGTACATCTTAAATGAAATGGCTTTGTTAGTAAAAGTCATAGAAAGAATTGAGTTGAGGAGATGTAGGAGCTGGTTGGACTGGATAGGCTGATTCTATTTTTATGAAGTACACTATTCTTTTTGAGTACGGTTTGAGCACCACTGACAGAAATCTGTTTGGATACTAACAAGGTAGTCAATAGATCACCCCATAGGACCATCCAAACCACCCAACCATGGCTCGCATCTCTGGCTGCTATCATATTCTTCAAGTGCATGGAGGTCAGAGTGTACTGTTTTGAGATATGACAGGTATTAAATGTAAGTGGGTACCCCAAAGGGATGCTAAGAATTGATGGGCTTTTATTTTTACATATCAGATTCTTAACTGATCCTGGACTAAATTCCGCTGTTGTCTCTTCACTCAATAAAATTATGTAACTGTTGAGTATTGTATTGTCAGTAGATGGCAATCTCAACTAGAAACATTATACTTCCTAACTTCACTGTGTGGCCTCTGAATAACCTTTTAATGGTCGATTAAAAAGCTTTTGTCTCCCTTTATTTATTTATTTATTTTTGCGGGCTTGTGGTATATTCTGCACTCTCTCTGTTGGTTATATGCATTGACCATCATGTAGACAATTTTTAAACTAGGCATATGCAATTCAGCAGTAATAATTGACATAACTTAAGAATTATTAACGGCGACTAAAGAATGTCATTTCCCAATGGCTTGGGAAATGAAATATGTTAAGAATCTTCAGGCTATTTACTAGGTACGCATTTCAGTGTCCTCCCCAATTAGCCTTTCAATAGAGCAGCAAGTAGGATAGGATTGTCCTATGAATCGTAGTTTTTATCTTTTGCGGGGACTTGCCGCTCATCTAACTTAGCCCTCTAATTTTGTAGGTGAAGACACTCATCCTAGAGAAATGACTTGTCCATTAATGTTACTGGGACATCAAGACTCCCTGATTTGAGTCAAATGGTTCTCCATTCTCAAATTACCCATCCCTTGTTTGAATAGGAAGTGGAATACATAGCAAAAAGTAGAGGAAGAGCAAACAAAGCCAATATCCTGGAAAATCCCACATTTTATATACTTTTGGCAATGTTATTTCACCATCCCAGCTATTTCAAATGATTCTTTGCTCTTAGATATCTAACAGGTTTTCCTTGTTTCCAGTTGATAATTTGTCAGATAGCTTTTAGATTTGCAAATGGGAATCTATCATTTGGCAAGAAAACCGGTAATGGATATGCATTTTAAAAGTCTTCCTTACATCTGCCTAGGAGTTATAAACTTCATCAACTTGTGGATTTTCTCTGTTTACCACATTTTATAAAGAGCTACTTATCAGGTGCTCTTAATTTCAGACACTGGCCAATGAAATCTTTGACAGGATTTTCTGATGATATATCTGATAAGAAAACTTATCAAATAAACTTTTGTGAAGCTGACAAGATCAGGTACAATACAGAGCATTAGGAAGAAATGAAATTATTTTCTTTAATGTGAGGCAGATGCATCGTTGGTCGCCTTTGTCATAAAGAAATTTAATTTTATTCTTCATTGTTACTCCAAAGAAAACTTGGGTCATTTTATCAGGGTGGTGTTCCTCAAAATGAGCACATTGCTTGAATCTCTTTATCTTTTCTCCTTTTCTCTGCTTAGCCAGTGGCTCCTATCTCTCTGCCAAAGAAGGATGTCATTGCATTTTCATTCAAAAAGGATTCACATTTGTAAACAGAGACCGATATATTTGTACTTCTGGTTGCTTGAAGCTTTGGCAAAATCTATTCACTTGCTTTGAACAGTATTGCTCTGAGTTTATTGTTGCTTGGGGAACAAAGGCCATGGTTATATATTTATTTATTTGGAAAAAACAGAGTTCTCATTTATCTTGTTCTATATATAGTATTGATAAGATCTACTAAGAACTCAGACTACACAAGAACAAAATATCAGAGAAGACTTGTGTCTATAAATTTCAGAAATAAATAGGAATTACTTTTTTCTCTTATCATCATCTCTCAAATAGAGTTCTGCATGAATGATCACTTAGAATAGCTTGAGATTTAATGATGTTACATTAGGAACTTGTTCATTTAACCATGTGCAAAGAATTATACACACCAGGATAACTTGAAAGCTGTTTATATTAGGCAGCTGATTACTAGAGAACTTGACTTAGATGCAGTCACAAACACAAAACCTCAAATGTCTACCTAGGAAGGGAATATCTCAGCCTGATTTTCAACATACTATAGTAACAGTTTAAAAGAAAACTGTTCAAAATTTTGAAGAAATTAAAACCCATGCAGTATCTTTGTATTTTCCCCCCCTTTTACCTTAATTGCTATCATTGTTTTTTAAATGTTTGAATACTTTTCTTTGCTTGAAATAGTATTTCTCAACAATTATTGCATGGTTTGTTAACTTTTTAGTAAGATAAGCATTGCTCTGTATGATAAACACTTGATATATTTGGATTAACGTTTACTGTGCCTTCCAGAGAACTAGATTTCAATAAAATGATCTCATGAGATTTTAAATTTTGATGACTTTGAAGTCACAGGAGTATCTAGTGTCAGGTATATTCTTGGGCTAATTTATTTATTCATGTATTCTCACTTAACGCTCAGGTTTTTAGTGAATGATGCCTTGTACTAGGAGCTAGAGTTCAAATATGGGGCATCCTGTCTTCAAGTCAATTACAGTTTAGTGGAAGAAGGCATATCTTTAAGACTGAGTGCAGGAGCTTTTGCGATAGGAGATGTAGAATGAGCCATCTTAATGCAGTAGAAGACTTGAAGTTGAATTTGAGCTGGGTTTGGAGGGATGTTTAATGAGGACCTTCTTAGGTTTAAGGTACTATTAGTTGTGCACAGTGTTGTGAAAATATGTGTCATCATGAATTTATGAGCTAGTCTTCATTAGGAACAATTGTCATTGTATGTCATCTGGGTCACTGTCAAAGCAGTATGCTTTGGCAGGAATTGCACAGCAGTTGGGGAAGGGAAATTCCATTCTGTTGTTTATTGGTAGTGCACCTACAGGCTAAATGCTGAATCTTTCTTATCCTACTCTCCCATCTGTGAACTGGGGCTGATACCTGAAGGTGTTTAGTAACATATTTGACTTAAAGTCCAAATTAGATCATATACCTGGAGGCACACTTTAAATTGGAGAGCCCTATAAAATGTAACTGCCTTTATTTAATAAATATTAATCCAACACTTAGTATGTTCTATTCACTGAAGTACATGTGGGGAATCAATAGTTTTGTGTTGTTTTTGTCTGCGAAAAGCAATTAGCATTTTATCAGAGTCATTAGTGAACCCCGTGCTTGTTTTGGGGCTCAGGAATACTCTTAAACATTTTCTTCATTAACACAACATGAGACGTTTGGTGGGAATGGAACATAAAAGAAAGCATGCCCCAAGCTTTCTTATACATTAATGTGTTTACTTTTATTTCATTCATTTATACCCATTGGATGCCAGGCTCTATACTAGGCACCAGGGCTTTACAACATGATGTACCCTCATTTAATTCAGACTGTGGTAAGGGTAAATCACAGAATTACCTAGATTTAATTACAATCTGTGATATATGCTCTGAGGAAGGTGCAAATGCTCTAAGACTATATTCCAATTGGGGGACCTGACTTGTCAGGGATGTCAAGGAAGGCTTTGTTTAGAAAGTGAAGTTTAAGGGGAATCTGTAGAAAGAATAGCTGGAACTAGGTTAGGAGAAAGAGAGGTTTCCAGAAAGAAGTAGCCCATTCCAAAGCCCAGAAATGGGCAGGGGCACGGCAAACATCAAGACATGTAAATAGCAACGCTGGTGTTCAGAGAACTAGGGTGGAGGATCATGGGATGAGTTCAGATGGTGGGAATGCTTGGTAAAATCTAGATAAATGCAGGGATTTGTAGTCCAACTAAAGGATTTGGTCTTTTTCCTATGACAGATGGGTGGATGCTGAAGGGTTTTATCGAGTTTGAGTGGAGGGTGAATCATATTAGCTGGTCTTTGTGAAAAGGTAGGTGAGCTCAGGAGTGAATGTGGTGAGAAGGGTCTCTCTAGTACTTCAGGTGGGTGATAGTGGTAGGTTTGGGGTGTTGAAAGTGTGAATAGATTTACATGACAAGTGAAGGAGAGGAGAGTGTGTGAGACTCCTGTCTGTCTTTTGGCTTGCGTGGATGTAAGTACTGTGATGGTGATCTTCTCTGCTGAGACTGGAAGTGGGCCATTTTGGGTGGGTGTGGGCAGCGGTGGTATTGGTGTAAGAAATCATATATTTGTTCAGGCTGAGTCTGAGATTCCTCTCAAGTACCCAACTAGAGATGTTAGATAGTCAATTGCCATTATGAGCGTGGAGCTCTGAAAAGAGTGTCTGACAAAACACAGGAGTCAAAGAAGTAGAAATAGGTATGATTTAAGTCCTAACAATTTTACCATCATTGTAGAATTTTGAGGGTAAGAAAATACTGAGATTTGAAAACTTTGGATTGACCTAATGCAAACTTAAAATCTTCGTAGTTGTTGCACAATTCACCTTATGTAACCTTTTTAAAAATTAGGTTTCAGGTTTTAAAAACTGAAATATTTTAAGATGTATTTTTATTCTACTCTCAAAATTTGGCACTGATTCTAAAAATGATAAGAAGGAAGTTGTTTTCATGTCATTTTTAAGGAGTGAATATTAATTATTGCTTTTTATAATCTTGTGAATCTTATCCTTTAATTTTAAATAAGTCAGTTTTGACTTTCATGTGAACTTTAAATCTTTAATTTTCTATATTTGAACATATTAACTATTAGTATTTCTTGCTTATTCTTATCTTTAGACATAAATCAGCCAATAATTCTTTTTTCACAGATTTACTGTGAGGTTTTTCTTACACAGGCTAGGAAATGTAATAAAATCAGGTTCTCTGTAATTCAATGAGAAGGGCTTTTTTGAAAAAAATGACTTGCTGTTGAGATTATTTGCATTTTATTAAACCACTGATACCATTGGAATGCAGCTAACTGTCTTAAAGAAAAGCAATCTAGTTTTAAGTTTTATTCTAAAATCTCTCCTTTATTTGTAGGTGATGTGCAACTGAACTTGAGAAGAATATCATATTTTGGGGTAAGTATTATTTTATTTAAATAAATTAAAATATAATACATTAATATGTAATGTAATATATATCTTTTAGAAATTGTATAAAAGTTCTGGCTTGATATTAACTGTGATTACTTTTCGTTATGACTTAGAATTAATCTATAGTCATATCTTATATAAAGGATATGTACAGAGGACAACAGAAATGGATATTTTATTACAGTATTAGGTAGGCGATTTTGATTGTAATGTGGTATCTACAAAATTCATTTGTAAATAAAATTTTTATTACTCATTTTCTGATATATTTTAGACTAGAATTTTTATAATTGGAAAGTCAACTAATTTGTTTAAATTGAATATTTAAATTGGTGAATATAATATGCAATACATTTAATAACTTTCCCTCAGATATTTATTTGCTGTAAATATTTGGTGATTTTTATAAAATTTATATTTTTTGATATGTTAAATCTTAATATTCCCAACATATTCATTTTGGAACCTAATTTGTCCGAAATTAAAAAATATATATTTTGTATGTTGTCATATTTAGTGAACAGTTGGCTCTGTTTTTATTAGACGATTTCTCAGTAACCTTCTTGATTATTCAACCTAATATCTTTCTGTTTTGCATAGTTTTCCTTCTTTACTACTTCTGGCTTGGTAGATATCATACACACAGTATCATACACTGGAAAATTATTGGTTTGTTTCTTTTAGTAATTTATACTCTGGTGATTCTGTGATAATGTGATTTGTTTTGTTTACCCAATTGCAGTTAATCCTGTGGTATTAAAGAGTTTAATTTATGGGGAAGATCCTTAGATTAAAGGGGATTACTGACTGTTTAAGACCGATTAATTAATCAGTATTAAATGAAGTCCTAACTATACTAAGTAAAGCCTATCTCAGCTGTACCCTGACACATGCACAGACTCACATATCACCCAGTCCCATGGCAGAAATGAAGAGATTACAGTAAGGGGGTGGTGTCCTGTGAAGCAGGTAGCAGGGCCAGAATTCTGGAGTCCAGGGTTTTGGAACTGACCTTACCTGTCACTAACCATGAGATCGTGGGCTATTCCTTTTCATTAAAGCCCAATTTCCTCATTTGTATAATTAGAGGACTAGATCACATGGTTTCTTAGGTCTCTTCTGCCCCTAAAATTTTCATTTCCTACTTTAAAAAGCTAGAGTTTAAAGGTTATTAATTTTTTATTGGTAGGACTGTTATTTAATTGAGAAGTTACCTGGAACAAAGGCGAAAGGTAAATTCATTTATTGGGATCAGACATTAGAAGGGTACAATTGATTGTCCATTCAGTAATTTTCTTTTTTTTTTATGCTAAATTTGGTAGATCTAGGAAGGTCTTCTGTTCTGTATAGTTTTGCCCTACCATATAGATGCTAGGTTTGACTCATTTTGAAAATCATTCGTTTTTTTAAAGAATCCCTTATAACCTTGTTAGCTCAAGGTTATCTTTTATCAGATTTCTCTTCCTGAATAGGTTGTAGACTGAAGAACATTTCCTAGTGTTTTCCTTTGAATAATTCCTTTGAATAATTTACTTGATTCATTGGAGCTACTTAGATTAGTGTTATCTAGGAATGCTAATTTTAGTTTTCTTTTGTTTGAAATTAGAGGAATAAATGCATTATATTTTTAGTCTGAATAGTAAGTCTTGATGGCATTTAATCTTGTGGTTTAAAAATCTCTAATTTATTTACACGGTTCTTTTATATTGTAGGTTTAGATATTTTTTTGAGATAGGTATTTATATGTTATTTTACTTTAAAAAATTTAGCTGAATTGAGTGAATAAGCAGAAAGAAACATTTATGCTTATTCTGCATTGAGTGCTTTTATTGGTCCCATGCATGTATTATTAGATCTTATTCTAAAGATCCCAACAGCAGGTGTCAGCAGGAAGCATGACCACTGCTTCAGACTGGAAGGAAGTTTTTTAATCAGTCCAAAGAATCCATTAGATCTTGAGGAGCTTTTTTCTCATAGAACCAGCTCTGAGGTTCTCTGACTCTATAATTTTAATACATTATGGTGAACCAGTAAAATCATCATTTTTTTGTAGTTCAAAATTTTCAAATCATGTCTGTTTTATATGGTTTAACCTACATGTGAAAATGTAGTTGTTGCATTATTTTGAAATATATACATAAATATATACATAACTTATCTGTGAAAATGGTAATGACAACAGCAAAGCTTATTAAGTCACTGACTTTGTTTAAAAAACTTAATTATCATCATAAATGCTGGATAGTAAAAACTATGTATTAAACATTTGTAAATCAAATGGGAATAAAATGTTCTTTGCATATTTTATTTCTTTTACAGGGAGAGTTTTTCCTTGTTTTATGAGACAAATCACAAGCATTACAGTTTGAAATCAATTTCATTGTTTTCTTTGCAATTACTACATAGCTGTTGAATATTTGCAGTAAGTTTAAATGACTAATGAAGTGCATGCTTGATTATATGCCATTAGTAAAGATATCTTTTTATGGCAAAGGGTGGTTTTCAGCATGGCTTTGACAAAGGCAATATATAAATGTGTTATTCTCCTTGAAAAGAATGCAAATCAGTTTAAATAAATTTTAAGGGAAATATTTAAAAACAAACAATTAAAATAATGATATTCTTCGTATGTTACTTATTTAAATTAAGTATTTTTTATGACTATAAAAGCAGAATACCTAGGTGTACTTGTTTTTGGAAGCTAGTGAAATACTAATTGGATAAGTTGTAAATACCATAATTATCCTAGTAAATTAATTCCATTTTCATTGCTTACATTTTATTGTTTAGTATGCCTGATATTGTATAGAGAGTTACAATGCTGACATCAAGAATATCCCTGTGATTACTTTCTCAGTTTTTTTCTCACCATTGTCTCATGTTATGTTCCTTTTACTCCTGCCTACATATTTCTTGTTATTCCATCCAGTATTTGCTCCCACCTCTCTGCTTTATTTTTTCAGTTGCTGTCCTGTCAGGGCTGCCCCACTCTTCCAGTCCTTACCTGTCAGAATTCTGCTTCTCTTTCAAAGTGTCTAACTTAGTTTCTGCCTCTTCCACGGTCCGTCATAGATGCCCCATAATCCGAACTCTCTGCTCAAGATCACTGCTTTTGGTTCATCCTTCCACTGTAGTATGTTGGGAACAAACTCGCTCCTTTGTGCCCATCTCCTAATTGGTGCCCCTATCTTCCTTGTGTTCCCTTCTCTGACACAAATCGTGCTTTTCTAAGCTTTGTTCAAATGAATTGTTTTCTAAAATTAAAACTGTGCACCAGACAAGATAGTGTATTTCTAGGCTTGATTTTTCCCAAGTGCTGCATTTGGAGCAAGTGGGCCAATTATTTCCACCTCCTCCTTTTTTGAAGAATCTTGCCTGTCCTCTTGTTTGCTGCCCTATTGGATAGTCTCACACCATCATTTATTAAACTACAAACACAGTTCCCAAATGTTGAGAAATACAGTTAAAAAAAAATAAAAGGAAGGTCTCCATCTACGTGCATGGTCTTAGGTATTAGTTGAGAGAACCTGAAAAATGTATCTTGGTGCTAGAAAGCACACAGTTATTTAAAAAGGAACTAAGTAGGTAATTTTTTTTAATGAAGGGCCAGGGAGAAATCTTTGATAGAAATTATAATACCACAGACGTGTTCTTTGACCATTATTGCTCTTCTTCCTTAATATCTATTTAATATTATTAACGTTAATAACAGTAATAATAACGTCAGCAGTAATGGCCAGTGTAGTTTCATAGAGTTGACTGCATATAAATATCCATGCATGCCATAAAATTGGTGGAGTCAGAGATGTTTACATAATTCAAATTCGGCCAAGGTTATTGTTATGAACTAATACTTTTTAAAGACTTCTTGTAGTTATTTTATTAAATCTTAGTGTAATGTTTGATACCTATGACCTTTTTGCACAATTTAAAAATAAAAAGTATGTATAATCCAGAATATATTGTCATAAATTAAAAGGGTTGACAGTTATAGGGATAGTGTTGTGGATTATCATTCCAACACAGTCCCTCCCCCCCATCTCCCTTCTTTTATAACATATAATGCTATTCTGGCTAAATTCATGGGCTTGAGCCCCAAGTCTCACCATTTCAGTTTCCTATTCCTCTAGACACAAGGAGTAGATCAGGATTAGACTTGTGACCCAAAGCATGGACATTCAGAGAGGAGCTCTCTTTACACAAAGATGGCTAATGTCCATGCAATAAAACTAAACCCAGATACCCAGGCACCAAGGATCAACAGAGGGTGGGAAGATGTCCTGAAACTGTTTCCCTTCCCTAAGATCCTGTTTCCTGTTACTTTTCTTCCAATAACTCAACCTATGTCAGGGTATATAGAAGCTAGAAGAACCAATGAATTCCTTTTTTAGTTAAGCTAGTTTGAGATGGGTTTTCGTTATTTGCATTTTTTGCAGAATCCTGACCAATGCAGATACAAATATTGATATGTTTCTTCTTTCTCTTCTTCATCCGTTCTCCTCGCTTCTCTCCTCCCTCCCTCCCCCCCTTGCCCTCCCCTCCCATCCCCTTCCATCCCATCTCCTACCTTTCCCATCCCTTCATTAAATATGATGCTTTTCATGTATTAAACATTATGCTAGTTCCTGAGGACAAAATATAAATAATATATAGTCCTTATTCTTTTTACTGTTACATTTCCTCTTTGCCTTTAGGAACACAGAGCACAGGCGAGAAATGTGAAAAAATGATAAAAAATGAAAATACTGAAAGCATATGCCAAACACTCTAGATCAGTGAGAGGAGTTAATGGATTAAAGCGTTCATGGAAAAGGTGAGTTTAGAGCAGTGATTCTGTTTAAGAACATTTTTCCAGTTAGTTCAAGGCAGATTACAAGTTTAGCATAAATACCCACACACATACACACACTCACACTAGCGTACATCACTGAAACTTGTGTAAGTAAGAAAATTATCCTTGAATAGTTGATTCAGTTTTCCTGTGCTATATTATAATGTGTTTAAAAGAGGGTAATGGACATGTTACTTTCTTCTTTGGTCAGCTTAGTGAAAGTAAAAGTAGTAAGGGGTTTTTCACCATATCCCTGACTAAATTGAAGATACTTTGTTCAAATTATCATGATTTCAGAGGGACCAGTAGAAAGGGAGTTGTTTAACCTACCTTAAAACCTGTAACTGCATACAGCCAGTTCAGTCTGGGAGTTCTTGGACATTTCCAGGTTGAGGTAGTAATAAGGAAACACAAAGTAGAAGATTTGAAGGCAGTGATATGTAATGTAACATCTCTTCTTAAAACATACCAGTAGCTTCCAGCACCTAAAGAAGAGTAAACTGCTTTGTTTGGTATGCAAGATTCTGTATGAGTGGGTCATAGTCTACCTTTTGCCTTATCATCTAAAATTTCCAATGTGCCAGTCTTTCATGCTTCTGTATTTCCATGCCTTAGAAAATGCTGTTTTCCCTTTCCAGTTGTGTTATTCTCTTCTGCCCACTTTCCCTTTAAACCTGATGAACTCATATTTTTCTTTTAAGATCTACCCTTTGAAGCATCCCTGACTACCAAGGCAGAGTCAACCCTTTTTTGGAACAGTTTTCATCTCTTCCTCATGTCTGCAATCATTGCGATGGGTTATTATTATATGCTTCTTTCTCAAATGAGACAAGGGATTCTGCTAGGATCTGTCTTTATATGAGCAATTTCTAGTACATGCATGGGATATGTTTGGCTCTTAATGCTTGTTGACCTAATGAATAAAGAACTAAAGAAGGTGGATGAGATACATAGTATAGTTGTATGTGGACAAGTAAAAATTAATGCCTTTCTTAAACATAAGGGCAAAATAAAAGTTCTAAGATTTCTAGACACATTATTCTTAAAACCTTTAGGACTTAGACATGGAAACGTTATTGTTCAAACTCTTACTTGACAGAGTGATCATTATTGGCATCATTCCCAATGATCTGTGTTTATACTTGTGCAATAAAAAAGACCAATATATGCTGGATGCACTCAGGAACACATTGTAAACAAAGAAGAAAACACTGCGGTAACCTTGAGAAAAAGCAGGATGCCATTGAATAATCTCACTTGATATGTAGTTCAGTCTATTTACTGTGTTTTAAGAAACATTTTGAAAAGTTGGATATGTTTTAGAACTGCAGTGTCCTGTGAGATAGCCACTAGTCACAAATGGCTATTAGATATCAATTTTTTTGACCTAATTGAAATCTGCTGTAAGTGTAAAATGCACACCAGATTTCGAAAGACTCACTACAAAAGCTGTGAAATCTATTATTAATATTTTATATCAATTCTATGTTGAAATGCTAATATTTTGGCTATATTGGGTTAAATAAAATATTGTTAACTGAATTATAACTTTCTCTTTTCTAATTTGATAAAAATAATATTTTTGTTTCCATATTTATCTTGCATTTTATTTCTATTAGATAGTGTTAAAGAAAGGAAATTAAAGTCATCAAGAGAATGAAGGGATTAAATAAGAGGAAAAGCAAGACAAATTAGGACACTTCAGGAGAAAGACAAATTTAGAGAAGGAGGAGGGGTAAATCTGCCAAACCATGGCAATTAGGTAGAGGTTGATGAAGCATTTTTGCATTGAAGTTCAAAATGCTGTGATAGTCCTAGGGAAATACTTTAGAACTAATAAGTGAAAATAAGTTCTTATCCAACATATAATATCAAAGCCTGAAGAATTAAAGATATTTAACATTCAAAGTAGGGCAAGGTTTAGTCAACCTTTCAATTTAAAATACTCTGAAGTCAAATAACTTGAGAAATACCATATAATTTAGCCATCTTTCATGATACACAAAATGTATATGTCTTAGTTTATAAAAGCTGCCGGAATGCAATATACCAGAAATGGAATGGTTTTTAAAAAGGGGAATTTATTAAGTTGCAAGTTTACAGTTCTAAGACTGTGAGAATGTCCAAATTAAGGCAAGACTATAAAAATATCCAGACTAAGACAGCCTGGGAAAGATATCTTGGCTCAAGAGGGCTGATGACGTTTGGGGTTTCTCTCTCAGCTGGGAAGGTATGTAGTGACATCTGCTAGCTTTCTCCTCAGGCTTCTTCAGTGACTTCCCTGGGGGTGTTTTCTTTCTTCATCTCCAATGATCTCTGGCTGTGTGGGCTCTAAACCTTTTTCCAAAATGATTCCCTCTTAAAGGGCTCCAGTAAGCAACCACACCTTGAATGGGTGGAGCCACATCTCCATGGAAGCCAGCTAATCAAAAATTACTGCCACCTCTCCATAGAAACAATAAAAGATCCCACCCAGCAATATTGAAGGGGATTAAAGAACTTGGTTTTTCTGGGGTACATAACAGATTCAAACCGGCACAGTATGTTTGCATATTGAATCCCCTGAGGATACTTGCAGTTAAATATCTATTACTGTTTCACACAGCAGTGTTCAAATACATTAATAATAGAACTCCTACCACCCCTTATATAACCAGTATTCCATGGTACATCTTTGGAAGATTCTGGCATAACAGAAAATAATGTCACAGCAATTTGTTAGAGAGGAAACTGGGGCTGTGAGAATCCCTAATTTATTTGATGTCTTTTGAAGAGTGACAATATCCAACTACAAAACAAGCTTTGCTGTCATTTTCAGAAACTGGACAGAACCTTGGGCAGAATAGACAGACTGATGCACTATTCACCTACTTGGCAGTTTCTGAGCATCTACTCTGCCCCAAGTCCTGAGATATGTACTGGCAATGAAAACAAATCCATTCAAAATATTGCAGTCAGGTTGAGAATATGGCAATGTATATGTTCCCAAGTGATAGTTCTTATTTTAATTTCCTAGGCATCTTATAGCAGATACCATGGAATGGGATGGCTCTAAATAATGGGAACTTTTTTAAGCTCACAGTGTTAAACTATGAGAATGTCCAAACCAAGGCATCATCATGGTGACGCTGTCTTCCCGAAGCCCTGCTGCTAGCCGATCTTTGTCTCCCCTGCCACATGGCAGTATCGTCTGGTCTCTCCATTCTCCTCTGGATTTTGATGCTTTCAACTTTTACTTCCGTGGCTTTCTCTCTTTCTCTGTATCATTTCACTTAAAATGGACTCCAGTAAGAGGATTAAAACTCATCCTGAATGAGATAGTTCACACCTTAACTGAAGTACCTCATCACAGGATCCTACTTCAATGGATTTATACTCACAAGAATAGATGAGGTTTGAGAACATGTTTTTCTGGGGTACATACAGCTTCAAACCAACACAGTTCTCATATTTTTTAAGAAAAAGGCAATGGCAGGTATGCACACAGACTCTGAAGGTGATTTTCCCTGCTATTCGTTAATTTATATGTAGCTCATATTGCATTGAAACCTTTGTAATTTTTGTCAGAATGATAGACTTTGAAATAGGTAAAAGAAAATTATTAATGTTCAGTGTTAGAAATGAATGTACCATGTACATGTTTTAAAACTGTTATGATTTTACTTTAAAAAATAAAAATGGTTGCATGTATTATTCTTTTTAGGGAGATGACTCTATGGTGAAAAAAAATTAGATTCAACCTAAATACTTCATTTAATTAATTGAGTCTCATTGTTATATTTCATGAAAAAATATACCTTTCGGCTACCTGTAACTAGGTCTCCTATCGTTAATCATAAACTCTTACTATGCCTAATTTTTCATATTTCTTTATGAATCAATACATGTATTCTAGCAGGAAATAGAGTTGTTTTTTTCCTGGAGAATTATCTTTTTTCTTCACATCCCTTTCCCTCAACCTCATGAGCAATGGGCAGACAAACTGGTACACATGTGTATGCTCATGTGTTCTCACTTACATTCACACTCTTACATATCATAATCTTTTTGTGTGTGTGTGTGTGTGTATGTGTGTGTGTGTGCATGGTCCAGAAATGCCATAAATCTTTTAGATGAACATCATTTGAATGTTAACATTGCATCCAGTGGTCCTAGTTGTTTTCTTCAGGCACATGTAGGATTCTTAATCCCATGCTTTCTGTTAGGAATCTATTTAACAGTGTTGATCTATTTTGTGTCATTTTACCATATATTCAACTCATCCTCCCTGCTCACTCCCTGCAGCTGTCTTTCCTCCCTGAATTTTTGACTTTCTGTGGTTGAGATATAGTAAAGTTCCCTCAATCAGATAATCATTTATTCATGAAAAAAATGTCACAAGGCAGTATAGGACTAATAATGAAAGGATTTCTAGTACTCCTTGCCCTAGAAGGAAACTTTTAATGGGGGAGATTTTTTTTTGACATCCTATTTTTAAAATTTTCATCTTAACAGTAAAACTGCTGTGTTTGACATTTGCTTTAGTATAGTCCAAAGAAAGTTATTTTGGTTATGTCCCTTTGCTATACAGGGGGTAGGGAAGGCAAATCTTTAACTGCAGGCATTGGTTTGAGACTATGAAATAATTGGTAGGTGTAGTATTTGTTAATTCACTAAGTATCTTTTTATACCTTTGCAATATGTAAAGACCATTGTAGGATAGAAAAAGAAAATAGATGATAATAATTTCCTACAGAGAATTTTTACCTTCAACAGGAAAAAGTGAATGGTGGATACAAGCTAATGAATCTAATACAAGGTAGAATAAAAGATGAGTTTCTAAAGGGGTACAGATAAAGTTTCATGGGGGAAATTCAGAGGAGAGGGAAATTATTTCTCTCTGGATGATCTAGGAAAAACTTTATGGTTATGGTAGGGTTTGGCATTGAATTTTCTCAATGAAGTCACATTGGGATGTGAACATACAGAGATGGTGGTGATGGTCACTGCAGCCTGAATAACATGGGAATAAGTAAATGTGGAGATACGAAAAATCTTGGCATGGGTGTGACCAGTGCATGGAGAAGGTCAAGCACAAGCATCAAATAGGACAAGAATGTGGCTACCAAATGCAGAGCACATTTACATTGTACTCTATTATATATTTAGATAAGCACTTTTTCTTTCTTTGTAAGGTAGATTTAAATGGATGGCTTTCTGTTCATCATACGCAGTCAATTCTGCTGATAAGTTCATGCTGCTGTAGTGACTGCAGTAATCATTGAGTTATGCAGTCTTCACCAGTCCTAATAGAGTATTGAATGTTGAACAGAAAAATCCAAGTACCTATTAAATCATCAAATGCCATAGCTTGTTTATAAAATCAGAGGAAAGCCAATTTCTACATTCGAGCAAATCTACTTTTCTGTACTTGGTTCGTGTTGTAAGAAGAGATTACTCTGCTTCCCTAAGAAGGTTAAGCTGTCATCTCGTTGAATATGGACTTAAAATAATGCTGCCAAAGCAGCTGCCTCTTATGATTGATGATGATGATGATGGATGATGGTAGTTTTGAAATCAGTTTTGCAGCGGAAATTGCTGTTTTTCCACTTTGGCTGCTGTTATATTGTGGATTTAGGATTTCTTGTCATATTAGGTATCTTTTGATTAAAAAGAAAATTGTGAAATACTGTTTTTCCTCTGTGGTAAAATGACGCTAAAATTGAGCTATAGGGCAAGTGATTATAAATTGTTCTATGCATATTACTTGACTGATAGCAGTTATTCTAGGCTTTATCACATCATCTCATGGTGAATTATGTTTTGGGGAGCACACGGCAAAACATGTCTAGTCAGAGAAACGGCAGAAAGTGTAGTACTTAGGCATTTTAATAATACTGTGACTTTCTTACCAAAGTATATCCATACATGTTCATATTTTAATTTCTCTATAAATACTTCAGGGCTCATGTACTTTTTCCTTCTTCGTGAACAGCTTCCCCCTGCCCCCAGATAGTTTCATGGCTTCTAACCTTACTGCTTTGGCTCTTCACTTAATTGTTGTCACAGCACAGAGACCTTCTTAATCTTCTCTCTACTATCCCTCTCTCTCATTTCTACATGACACTTATTACCACCTGACATGTCATGCATTTATGTGTTTATTTGTTTATTGTCTATAAGTCCACACTAGATTGTAAACTACATGAAAGCAGTGACTGTTTTGTTCAGTGCTTTAAACTGAGCACGTATAAAAGTTTTGACCCACAATAGTTACTTAATTAATAATTGTTAAATGATTAATTGAAAAAAGTCTATTTTATACATAAAATATTAAATAATGTGTTCAAGATGTAAAACAGCCAGTTTAGTCAGGATTTTCAGTTTATTTACTCAAAATGCTTTTGTTTGCATATGTACAGATAATATAGACAGCACGTAATCCTTAAAAGGAAGTAGAATATTGAGGGCTTACTCTTAGATGGACCATTTTCATGCCTCATCACATTATAGAAGAAAGGAATAAATTTTTGTCCATATGAAATCATTGGTAACCACTAATTCATACTATTCCATTGTGTAAGCCTGAGCAGATGCTGGTTTGGAAGCCATTTTTGGAAAGGAAAAGAAAATAAAACATAAACCTCCAAATATTTTTTTAAAGGCCAATAACATTTGTATCCAATGGGTAAACATGATCAATCAAAACTCTCCAAGTTTTTATGGCCTGCTTCCTTAACAAATATGTTTTTTGCTTTAGCCATTCATCATATCTGGAAGTTTGGATGATAAGCTTGAGCACTCTCTTAGGTTAACACTGAAAATAGCCACTTGGTGGGTTTCTAAAGGGAAAAGCCTATTAAAGTGGCAGAACAAACACTTATTCTCCTGACAGTGGAAAATAGCATATTGTAGCATTTTTGTGTTGTCTTGATGTGGTGAAACTTTGTAGAACTTTCTAGGAAGAGGATTTGTTATAATAGGAGAACTGGGTTATGAATAGAGAGAGCTAAGATGCAGATACTGAAAGTATTCCCTTAGCCCCTCCAAATGCATAGGGGTTTTCTAATAGGGCTGAAAGAATTAGCTGCTGAAAGCAGAGTCATCTGCTGTCTGAGATAAAAGTGCCTTAAAATTAAAAAAAGGAAAATAGGTATAGGGCCATAAATAACTAAGATATAGGCACCTGCTGTCACCAGCACTCTTTAGAGGGAATGATGAACAGTTTTGTGAGTTGAGAAAAGGAGAATGATGAAAAATCAAAAGTCAGATCCCTGGGAGCAAGCATGTGGTATCACATCCAAAGGGCACTGCCTATGTGGAGTCTACTGTAGTCAGAGATTAAGATTAATTTTCATCATTGAAGACTCTGAAATCAGCTAATACACCAGTCATATGTCATCTTATGACGAAAGGGCCTCTTTTATTTATTTATTCATTTATTTTGGTTATTTGTTGTAAAGGGCTTCTTTTTGGTCACATAAATTTTTACTTAAGAGAGTAGATTGATAGATGAAGAAGAGAGACTCATTTATTTTTAATTGCCTAATAGGTAGGACTTGGACAACAGCCTCTAGTTTATAGGGCCAGTTTCACTCTTTTGTTGAGGTTTATAAGAAGCATGAAGTGAGAAAAAAGTTGAAACAGCATAGGCTGGGAAAAGAAGTGAATGGAAGGAGAAAGAGAGAGTCTGGGAAAAGAATGAAAAGATGATTCCATGAGCTGTAAAGAAATCAACTGAGCAGAAATTTCAGAACCTGAAAGTAGTAAAGGGGAAATGGTTGCATTTCTTTCAAACTGTGATTTTACTATCCAGTCATAGTACCTCAGTGTTCCTTCATAGACTCTTTAGAAGAGCCCAGGAATATTCTAATGCATCATCCCCTACATAATCTGTGTTTTCAAAAAGCCTGCATTCAGGTATTTCATTCTTCTCATGATCTCTGCAGAGGGATTTTAAATAATTTTCAATTCCTGTTTTAACTGGGATGTAGGCCAGAAATGGATTTAAGGCAGTGGGTGGATTTTAAAATAAGCCTGCTCTCAATATCTGCTAATCCTTTTCCCGTGTTTTGTGCATTGCCCCCAAATATTGTAGTTTTCATCATGAGTATGGATCTTATAGACAGAAGATAGCTTACTTGACCAAATAAAGTGTCTTATGGTTAGCTGTTATTTCACTTTCCATGTAAAATCAAATCATTTGTTTCTGTGTGGTCAATTAGATATGTTATGGTTTGATTTCACGAGAGAATACTAGGTTTGTAAGGACTTCAGAGGATGCACTACTCTTCAATTCATAGGCCAGGGAGGAAGAGGAAGATTTGTTGTTCTCCCTTAAAGGACACAACTAGTTATTAGCAAAATGAGACTAGAACTCAGAATTTTGAATCATAGTGTTTTAGTTTCCCAGTTGCTAAAACAAATAACATAAAATGCTTTGGCTTAACAGCAGAAATTGTCTAATTTATGGTTTCAGAGGTTAGAACGCTTCCTTCCTCCCAGGGTCCTCCCAAGGTACTCCTTGCTAGCCAGCAATCTTGGGATTCCTTAGCTTTTCCATAATGTGGTAATGCACATGGCAGCATCGTCTCTTTTCTCTTCCAAATTTGGTTGATTTTCAGCTTCTGGCTTGGTCCCTGTGGCTTCTTTTTCTGTCTGACTTTCATTCTGCTTATAAAGTATTCCAGTAATCCAAATGAAAATCCAACCTGTTTCAATGGGGTCAAACCTTTACTAAAGGAACATCTTAAAGAGATCTTGTTTACAACAGGTTCTCACCCAGTAGAAGGTGGAATAAGACCAAGAATATATCTCCACTTGGGTACATATTTCAGTCTCCAGCAGTCTGCCTGCTGGAACCCCACAAGACCCATTCTTCCTGTTTGCAAAATTTATTCATTCCATCACATCCTCAAAAGCTTTAAGTCCTTTAAATAACCAGGCTAAATGCAAAGTCTGCTCAAAATCTGTTATAGGTGTGTTCCACCTTGGGCAAAATTCCTCTGTCTGAGATCCTTTGGAATAGAGAAAACAATGTATCTGCTTCTAGTATACCACAGAGGTGCAGGCATAGAGAAAACATTCCTGTTCCAGGAGAAGACATTGGAAGGAAAACACGGGACATGGGTCCCAAACAATGCCAAAAACCATCAGGGCAAATGAAAACATAAGATTTCAAGGTCTGAGAGACACACACAGATGGAAGATTTGTTCTCTGGGCCTGATGGAGTGGCAGCTCCTCTTCAGTGGCCATGCTCTCCCCAGATGCTGTGGTAAATACCCCACCCTCGTGAGGACTGGCTTGGTGATCAGGCTCTCCACTGGCACCAGAGCACAGGCCCCAAAATCTCTGAGCACTGAGGTAGTGGCACTCTAAGAATAACTAAGTGCATGGCCTGCCCCCTCCATGTGCAGGGACGAACCATGCTTTCCACACATGTGGGTGATCCCATTCTCTTTGCCTGAATAGATTTCTTCAGTCCAGACCATTGCTTCCATGGCTTCTCCCTTCAAGTCATTCTTCTTCAGTTTGTCCCTTCTCTTTTTCTGTCAGTTCAGGCTGGCAGTAGTTCTGCTCATGCCAATTTTGCAAAACCCTTCCAGCTTTGCGTGCAGTTCAAGTGGGTCCAGATCATGGGACAATAAAGAAATTTACACAGATTGTTTCTGGATAACTGTATTTCCAATTCTGACGTCCTCTGAGTTGTCTGAGAAACCCTCACAAGGATTCCTATTCTCCAGGAACTCGCTTCTCGCTCAGGGAAGTCCCTGATAAAGCTGCTTCTGGCCCTAACCTCAAAATTTTCCAGACCATCAGTTTCTGGTTTCTTTGTGCTTGTGAGTTCAGTTCTCAGCTTATCCCTTTCCTCTTGCATTTTACTATAAGCTGCAAGGGGAAACCAGGCTGCATATTCCAAACTTAGATTTGAAATCTCCTAAACTAAATATCGAAGTTCATTGTTTGCAAGTCCACTTCCAATACAATATCAGAACACAATTTTCCAAGTTCTCTGCTACTTTTTATAAGGTGCTTTAGTTTCCTAGGATGCTGAAAGCAGATACCATGAAGTGGGCTGGCCTTAAACAGTTTTAGGCTGTGAGAAAATCCAAATCAAGGCATCATCAAGGCAATGCTCTCTTCCTGGAGAACAGCTGCTGGTGATCTTTGGCTCCTTTGCCAAATGAAGGGCACATAGTGGTGTCTGCTGCTCTCTCCCTTCTTTTCTATGTTCTGTTGCTTTCAGCTCCTTGCTTCTGTGATTTCCTTTTTCTCTGTATTCATTCCACTTATAAAGGACTCCAGTAAGAAGATTAAGACCATCCTGAATGAGGTGGGCCCACACCTTAATGGAAGCAGCTTCATCAAAAGATACTGCTTAGGGCGGGCCATGGTGGCTCAGCAGGCAAGAATGCTTGCCTGCCATGCCAGAGGACCCGGGTTTGTTTCCCGGTGCCTGCCCATGTAAAAAATAATAATAATAATAAAATAAAAGTAACGCCACTTATGAAAAAAAAAAAAAGATACTGCTTAAAATAAGTTTTTCACCCACAGGATGGATCAGCTTTGAGAACATAATTTTCTGGGATATGTACAGTCCCACAAGGATTGCCTTTCTTCTGATTTCCAAAAATGCACTCATTGTTTCCTTCTAGGGCCTTATGAGAAGTACCTTTAACACCCCTATTTTTGCCACCAATCTCCTCAAAGCAACCTCGTTTTTTTTTTTTTTTTTTCTGTGAAGCGCCTCACGATTCTTCCAGCTTCTATCCATTATCCAATTTCAAAGTCATTTCCCCATTTTAGGTATTGTAATAGGGGCACCCCACTTTTTGGTGCCAAAAACTGTTTTAGTTTCCTAACTGCTAAAACAAATAACATACAATGGATTGGCTTAACAATGGGAATGTATTATCTCATGGTTTCAGAGGCTGGAAAATTGCTTCCTCTCAGGGTCCTTATCTTCTTGCTAGCAGACAGTTCTGGAGTTCCTTGGCTTTTCCTTCATATGGCATGTACTTGACAGTGTCTTCTCCTTTTTCTTCCGATTTTGGTTGATTCCTAGCCTCCGGCTGTTCTCTGTGGCTTCTCCCTCCATCTATTTTTCACTCTGTTTATAAAGGACTCTAGTAATTAGATTAAAGCCCAGCCTGATTGAGTTGGGCCAAACCTTAATTAGGGTAACGTTTTGAAGAGATTCTATTTACTAGTCCACACTCACTAGAATGCAGACCCAAACAAGAACATGTCCAAACTGGAGCATACAATTCAATCCCCAATCCATTGCCTCAGTTTTATCTTTCCTAGGAAGAGTAGAATAGATTGTATTGAGAAACTATTCTCCATCGTTAAAAAACATCTCGTTAAAATTTCAGCTATCATCTATATTAGCTATGGCATCTTAAGCAAGTCACTTATTCTTGTGCCTATTTCTTCATCTATAAAATTGGGCTAATAATAGTATTTACCTTGTGAAGTTGTTTTGAGTATTAAATGGGAAAATAACTTTTAGTACAATGCCTGGAAAATTTTAAGAAGATATTCATTAGCTGGTAGAAAATCTATGATAGGAGGTTCAGTTGACCAAGATAGTGATATAAGACACTCCAGTGTGCCGCTCACACAGAGAATCTTTGAACAAGTAGTAAAAATTGCAGTGCCATCTTCTCAAAACTCTAGGAAACAGTTAAAGGGTTGCAGTGAATGGGTGAGTGCCAAATCGGTAAAATACAGTTTGAAAAATGGTAGACGTTCATGGCATCTTAGCTGGCCCTGTTTCCTTCTCCCATTCCTGGTGTGGCATGGAGCCACCTTGTGCTTTCCTTGTGGGTCCCTGTCCCTGTTATTGAAGGATCAAAGGAACCACCAAATGCACAGTGGGGTGCCTGCATGACAATGCCACTCATCTTGTGGCAGCTTGAAAGCCTAAACTAGGACACTAACCTCTGGTTTACCCTCTTATAAATTACCTTGCAGGCAGATGTAACTTTTGGACAGCTTAAACAGTATGAGAAACAATTAAAACAAAGTGTCCTGGCACAGAGAATTACCTTCTTTTAAGAAATAAATTGGAGTACCTGGGAGGAGTGGGAATGTCTATGCCATACATAAATCTATTTATAGAAAGTAGGGGACATTCAAATTCCTGTAAATGGGAATTCTTTTTTTAAAATTTTTATTGATACAACAATGTACAAGCACATACATTCTTAACATACAAACATCCACATATGGTATACAATCAATGGCTCACCATATCATCACATAGTTGTATATTCATCACCATGATCATTTTTTAGAACACTTGCATCACTCCCAAAAAAGAGATAAAAAGAAAAAAAAACTTATATATATCATAAACCTTACCCCTCATACTCATTGATGACTAGTAGTTCCAACTATCCAATATATATATATTCTTTAATCTTAACATTTGATCCCCCTGTTATTTATTTATTTTTAATGCATATGTTTTATGTATCTGTCCATACCATAGATAAAAGGAGCACCAGACACAAGGTTTTCACAATCACACAGTGACATTGTGAAAGCTATACCATTGTACAATCATCTTCAAGAAACATGGCTACTGGAACACAGCTCTACAGTTTCAGGCACTTCTTTCTAGCCTAATAACCTTAATCTAAAAAAGGGATATCTATACCATGCATAACAATAACCTCCAGTATAACCTCTCAAATATGTTTGAAATCTCTCAGCCACTGACACTTTATTTTGTCTCATTTCTCTCTTTACCCTTTTGGTCGAGAAGGCTTTCTCAATCCCTTGATGCTGAGTCCCAGCTCACTCTAGGATTTTTGTCCCACATTGTCAGGAAGGTTTACACCCCTGGGAGTCATGTACCACATAGGGAGGGGGAAGGTGGTGAGTTTGCTTGCCATGCTGCCTCAGAGAGAAGCCACATCTGAACAACAAAAGAGGTTCCCTGGGTGCGACTCTTGGGCCTTATTTTAAGTAGGCTTAGCCTATCCTTTGCAGGGATAAGTTTCATATGAACAAACCCCAAGATTTATGGCTCAGCCTATTGATTTAGTTGTCCCCACTGCTTGCAAGAATATCCGGAATTCTCCAAACAGGGAAGTTGAATTTTCTCCCTTTATCGCCATCTCCCCAAGGGGACTTTGCAAATATTTTTTTATTCATTGTTCAAACCACGCTTGAATTTATTGGAGCATCACTCTGGGATTTATCAGGGCATCCCTCTGGACAAAACTACAAAATCTCATGCCCTATTCAATGTTCCATGTACTTAGGGTGTTCAATTAAACTGTCCATATAAGTTAAATTAGGAAACGCAGTAGTCAAAATATAGATTTTTGTACCAAATAAACATTTTTTGCTTTAGACTCATACATATGTTAAATTTTAAAATATGGATTACCATCTGTTTTCAACATCCTGCAATATTGACATTCCTTTGTTCTTCCTCATGCATAAACATTTTTTTTTTTTTTTTACATGGGCAGGCACCGGGAATCGAACCCGGGTCCTCGGGCATGGCAGGCAAGCATTCTTACCTGCTGAGCCACCGTGGCTCACCCCAAAAACATTTTTAATGTGTACATTTAGTCACTGTCATTGTACACTCCAGGCATTCCTAGATTAAACCATCTCAGTCTTTATTGTTTATCTTTCCTTCTGGTTTTATTTGTGCCCCTTGCCCTCCTCCCTCTATCATTCTCACATTCAGCTTCATTTGGTGTACTAACTTTATTGTGTTGCAATTAGGAAGTATTGTGCTATCCAGTACCCGATATCTACCATATTTCTACTGTATTTTTATCTACATATGACCTCTTTTCTTAACTGAAATTCTCCAAGTTCATTCATCGATGTTAGTTCTTGGCAATTGTAAATAATGTTGCTATAAACATTGGTGTGCAATGTCCACTTGTGTCCTTGCCTTCACATCCTCTGAATAGATGCCTTAGGAATGATATTTCCAAATCATATGGCAATTCTGTACTTAGCATCCTAAGGAACTGCTAAACTGCCTTCCACAGTGGTTGTACCATTTTACATTCTCACCAACAGTGGATAAGTGTGCCTCTTTCTCCACATCCTCTCCAGCACTTGTCGTTTTCAATTTTGTTGACAATGAATATTCTGGTAGATGTGAGATAATATCTCATTGTGGTTTTGATTTGTATTTCCCTAATAGCCAGGGAAGTTGAACATCTTTTCATGTGTTTTTTAGCCATTTTTATTTCCTCTTCTGAGAAGTGTATGGTCGTATCTTTTTCCCGTTTTGTAATTGGGTTGTTTGTCATTTTATTGTTGAATTGAACAATCTCATTATATATTCTAAATACTAGACCCATATCTAATATATTGTTTCTAAATATTGACCCCCATTGTGTAGGCTGTCTTTTTACTTTATTAACAAAATTCTTTGATGCACAAAATGTTTAATTTTGAGGAGTTCCCACTTATCTATTTCTTTCTTCAATGATCATGCTTTGGGTGTAAGATTTGGAAACTGCCTCCTATTATAAGATTTATAAGATATTTCCCTACATTTTTGTATAACAGTTTTATGGTCTTAGATCTAATGTTTAGGTCTTTGATCCATTTTGAGTTAATTTTTGTATAGGGTGTGAGATATGGATCCTCCTTCATTCTTTTGTTTGTGGATATCCAGTTCTCCAAGTCCCATTTATTGAAGAGACTGTTCTGTCCCAGGTGAGTTGGCTTGACTGCCTTATCAAAGATCCATTGTCCATAGATGAGAGGGTCTATATCTGAACACTCTATTGGGTTCCATTGGTCAGTATATCTGTCTTTATGCCAGTACCCATGCTCTTCTGAGCACTGTAGCTTTGTAATATGCCTTAAAGTCAGGTAGTGTGAGACCTCCGATTTCATTTTTCATTCTGAGGACATTTTTAGTATTTGGGGTACCCTGCCCTTCTAGATGAATTTGGTTATTGGTTTTTCTATTTCTGCAGAATCAGTTTTTGGAATTTTAATTGGTGTTGCATTGAATCTATAAATCAGTTTGAGTAGAATTGACATCTTTAACTATATTTAGTCTTCTAATCCATGAATGTGGTATGCCCTTCCATTTATTTAGGTCTTCCATGATTTCTTTTAGCAATTTCTTATAGTTTTCTGTAGGTCTTTTGTATCCTTACTTAAATTTATTCCTAAATATTTTGTTTATTTGGTTGCTCTTGTAAATGGAATTTTTTCCTTGATTTCCCCCTCAGATTGCTCATTACTAGTGTATAGAAACACTACAGATTTTTGAGTGTTGGCCTTGTAACCTGCTACTTTGCTGTCCTAATTTATTAGCTCTAGTAGTTTTGCTGTGGATTTTTTCAGGGTTTTGGACATGCAGTATCATATCATCTGCAAACAATGAGTTTTACTTCTTCCTTTCCAATTTTGATGCCTTGTGTTATAGTTTGCTAGCTGCCAGAATGCAATATACCAGAAACGGAATGGCTTTTAAAAAGAGGAATTTAATAAGTTGCTAGTTTACAGTTCTAAGGCCAGGAAAATTATACAATTAAAGCAAGTCTATAGAAATGTCCAATCTAAGGCATCCAGGGAAAGATACCTCGGTTCAAGAAGGCCAGTGAAGTTTAGGGCTTCTCTCTCAAGTGGAAGGACACGTGGTGAACACGGTCAGGGTTTCTGTCTCATCTGGAATGGCACATGGCGAACATGGTGTCATCTGCTGGCTTCTTTTCCTGGCTTCCTGTTTTATGATGCTCCCTGGGAGGCATTTTCCTTTTTTATCTCCAAAGGTCTGGCTGATGGACTCTCTGCTTCATGGTGCTGCAGCATCATCTGCTCTTTTTGAATTACTCTCATTATCCAAAATATTTCCTCTTTTATAGGACTTCAGAAACTAATCAAGACCCACCCAAATGGGTGGAGACATGGCGTCACCTAATCCAGCTTAACAACCACTCTTGATTAAATTATATCTCCAGGGAGATGATCTAATTACAGAATCAAACATACACTATTGTATAGGGATTATTCTGCCTTTACAAAATGAGATTTTGATTAAAACATGGCTTTTCCAGGGGATGTACATCCTTTCAAACCAGCACACCTTGTATTTCTTTTTTTTGCCTGATTGCTCTGGCTAGAACTTCCAACACAATGTTGAATAACAATGGTGATAGTGGACATCCTTGCCTTATTCCTGATCTTAGGGGAAATGTTTTCAGTTTTTCCCCATTGAGGATGATGTTAGGTGTGGGTTTTTCATATATTCCCTTTATCATGTTGAGGAAGTTTGCTTCTATTCCTATCCTTTGAAGTGTTTTCAACAAGAAAGGATATTGAGTTTTGTCAAATGCCTTTACTGCATCAATCAAGATGATCATGTGTTTTTTATGCTTTGATTTGTTGATATGGTGTATTGCCTTGAATTGATTTTCTTATGTTGAGCCATCCTTGAATACCTGGGATGAATCCTCCTTGGTCATGGTGTATAATTCTTTTAATGTGGTGCTAGATTCGATTTGCAAGAATTTTGTTGAGGATTTTTCCATCTATATTCATTAGAGAGATTGGTCTGTAATTTTCTTTTCTTGTAGTATGTTTGTCTGGCTTTAGTACAAGGGTGATTTGGCTTCAGAGAATGAGTTAGGTAGCCTTCCACCTTCAATTTTTTGAAGAGTTTGAGTGGATTGGTACTAATTCTTTCTTGAATGTTTGATAGAATTCACATGTGAAGCCATGTGGTCCTAGACTTTCCTTTTGGGGGAGCTTCTAAATGACTGATTCAATTTCTTTACTTGTGATTGATTTGTTGAGGTTATCTATTTCTTCTCGAGTCAATGTTGGTTGTTCATGCCTTTCTAGGAAGTTGTCCATTTCATCTACATTGTCTAGTTTATTAGCATAAAGTTGTTCATAGTATCCTCTGTTACCTCCTTCATTTCTGCCGGGTCAGTGGTTATGTCTCCTCTTCCATTTATGATTTTATTTATGTGCATCCTCTCTCTTCTTTTTGTCAGCCTTGCTAAGGGTCCATCAATCTTATTGATTTTCTCACAGAACCAACTTCTGGTTTTCACATTCTCAGTTTCATTTATTTCTGTTCTAATCTTTGTTATTGCTTTCCTTTTGCTTGCTTTGGTGTTAATTTGCTGTTGTTCCTCTAGTTCTTCCAAGTGGGCAGTTAATTCCTCCATTTTTGCTCTTCTTTTTTGATATAGGCATTTAGGGTGATAAATTTCCCTCTTAGCACTACCTTTGCTGCATCCCATAAATTTTCATATGTTATGATTTCATCTTCACTTGCCTGAAGATATTTACTGATTTCTCTTGTAATTTCTTCCTTGACCCGCTGGTTGTTTAAGGGTGTGTTGTTGAGTTTCCGTATATTTGTGAATTTTCTGGCCCTTTGCCTATTATTAATTTCCAACTTCATTCCTTTATGATCTGAGAAAGTGTTTTTGCATGATTTCAATCGTTTAAAATTTATTGAGACTTGCTTTCTGACCCAGCATGTGGTCTATTCTTAAGAATGATCCATGAGCATTTGAGGAAAAGGCCTATCCTGCTGTTGTCAACCATAATGTTCTCTAAATGTCTATTAAGTCTAGTTCATTTATTGTATTATTCAAATTCTCTTGTTTCTTTACTGATCCTCTGTCTATATGTTCTGTCCATTGATGAGAGCCTGGTATTGAAGTCTCCAACTATTCTGGTAGATGTATCTATTTCTCTTTTCGGTATTTTCAGTGTTTGCCTCACGTATTTTAGAATGCTCTGGCTTGGTGCATAAATATTGATGATTGTTATGTCTTCTTGTTGAATTGTTCCTTTTATTAATACATAGTGTCCTTCTTTGTCTCTTTTAATTGTTTTACATTTGAAGTCTAATTTGTTGGATATTAGTATAGCTTTCCTGCTCTTTTCTGATTGCTGTTTGCATGAAATATCTTTTCCCAATCTTTCACTTTCAACCTATGTTTATCCTTGGGTCTAAGATGTATCTCCTGTGGACAGCATATAGATGGGTCCTGTTTTTTGATCCATTCTGCCAATCTGTGTCTTTTGATTGGGAGTTTAATCCATTAACATTTTGTGTAATCTTCTCCATACCTTGCTCTCCTGTCTTTTCCTATCTGTCTCTAGTGCTCCCTTTAGTATTTCTTGCAGAGCTTGTCTCTTGGTCACAAATTCTCTCTGTGATTTTTTTGTCTGAAAGTGTTTTAATTTCCCCCCTCATTTTTGAAGTACAGTTTTGTTGGATATAGAATTCTTGGTTGACATTTTTTCTCTTTTCGTATCTTAAATATATCGTACCACTATGTTCTTGCCTCCATGGTTTTTGCTGAGAAATCTATATACAGTCTTACTGGGCTCCCTTGTATGTGATGGATTGCTTTTCTCTTGCTGCTTTCAGAATTCTCTCTTTCTCTTTGACATCTGACAGTCTGATTAGTAAGTGTCTTGAAGTATGTCTGTTTAGATCTATTCTGTTTGGGGTATGCTGTACTTCTTGAATCTATAATTTTAAGTCTTTCATAAGACTTGGAACATTTTCAGTTATAATTCCCTCCATTAGTTTTTCTCTTCCTTTTCCCTTTGCTTCTCCTTATGGGACACCGACAACACATATATTCATGTGCTTCATGTTATCATTCAGTTCCCTGAGTCCCTGATCATACTTTTCCATTCTTTTCCCTATATTTTCTTTGCTTGTTGGATTTCAGATGCCCCATCCTACAGTTCACTAATCCTATCTTCTGCCTCTTGAAATCCAACATTGTAGGAATCCTTTGTTTTTTCATCTCTTCTACTGTGCCTTTCATTTCCATAAGTTCTGTGATTGATTTTTTCAGACTTTGATTTCTTCCTTTCATTCATCCCTTGCCTTATTTATATCCTCCCTCAATTCATTGATTTGATTTTTGATGAGATTTTCCATGTCTGTTCAAACATCCTGAATTAATTGTTTCAACTTCTGTATCTCATTTAAATTGTTGGTTTGTTCCTTTGACAGGGCCATATCTTCAGTTTTCCTAGTATGATTCATTATTTTTTGCTGGTGTCTAGGCATTTAATTTTCTTAATTAGCTTATTCTGGAGAGTGTTTTCACTTTTTAACCTAAGATTTTCATGCTGGATGACTGTGTTGTCTATCTGTGCTTTGACATTAAGTTCAGCTTATTTTAGACTGTTAGCATAGGTTTTGTTTAACAGATCAGAATTTTTCAGTTCTTGTTTTCTTGTTTGTTGCTCTGCCTGTGTGGTGCCTTTTTTTTTTTTTTTTTTTTTGTCTTAGGAGAGTCTACTTAGGTATTATAGACTCCAGTCAGATTTTCCCAGACTAGACTGGCCTCCTCTCAAGAGGAGTTACCTGCATCAGTTTTCCCTGAGGGTGAGACCCAGCAGGATGGAAGAATTTCCTGTGATGCCTCTAGACTCTGTTTTTCCTATCCTGCTCAGTATGTGGCTTTGTCTGCCTGCTGGTCTTATCAGCATAAAGTGATGTGGTACTTCAACTTCAGCAGACTCTCCCTGCTGGAGGCCAGGTTTAGACAGATGATAGATTGTAGTCTAGCTTTAATCACTTCAGTTTTCCAGACCCTGGTGTCTGAATTCCTTATGGGAGGGATTCCACCTGAGCTGGGCCCACCCCTCTCCTGGGGAAGGCACAGCCTCCAGGGAATTACTTCCTTTTTCCTGACCAGCCTCTGTCTCTCAGACAAGCTTAATTCTGCTTTTGCCTGGGGCAGTTGGCTCATGAGAAGCCTTGCAGTTGTATCCAAAGAGTAATCAAGCCATAGAAACGCAGCCACAAAAACAAAAAAAAAAATGATATTCAGAGCAGGACTCACCCCTGTACCTTGGGTTTCCAATCAAGAGCTTAAGTTGGTATGTTGCTCTATGTATCTCCAGGCCCTTTGTGCCCCCTCCTTTCCTTCAGGGCCCAGACCTTTTCAAGTATTTTGTGCTGTCCAATCCAAGAAAACCTTTTTTTTTTTTCTGTCAGCCTTGTCCACTCTGTGCTTGGGCAAAAACCAGCAACCTCAGCTTTTACTTGAGGTTCAGTTGAGCTGGGGTTCTATCTTTATTAGTCAGAATTTGTTAATTAATTCTAAAATTGGAGCGTAGTTCAGCTCATCCCCTTGCTGTTAGTAAAGTCTCTTTCCTTTCCCCTCTGGGAACCTGTGAGGGAGGGGCACTGGCCTCTGTGGCTTGGGGGATTCACAATTCTGGGTGGGCTCACACCTGATCCAACTTGTCCTTACTGGGGTACACTGTGTGTCTGGTCACTGATGTGGCCCCAGCAGTTGTTCTGTACTGTTCCTGGCTATTTACTAGCTGCTCTGCAGGATGAACTAAATTCTACACCTCACTAAGCTGCCATCTTGGACTGCCAGTTTCCTGTAAATGGGAATTCGTAAGGCCCGGAATGCAAGCAAGGATTAGACACAATTTCAGAAAAGATTGATAGGCTGTCGCATCTTAGCCTTAGGCCATTCTTCTCAATATGGGAACTAACCTCTGACAGAGAGCATCAGCCTGTGGAGAGCCAGTTGGCAAGCATGATGAGCATTTTTGCATTGGTTTGTTTGTTTTTGTTAGCTACTGGCACTCAGGAAATCTTTATCGTATTGCTAATGTTCTAGTTTGCTAGCTGCCGGAATGCAATATACCAGTATCAGAATGGCTTTTTAAAAGGGGAATTTAATAAGTTGCAAGTTTACAGTTCTAAGGCTGAAAAAATGTCCAATAAAACAAGTCTACAAAAGTGTCCAATCAAAGGTATCTAGGGAAAGATACCTTGCTTCAAGAAGGCTGATGAAGTTCAGGGTTTCTCTCTCAAGTGAAAGGGCACATGGCAAACACAGTCAAAGTTTCTCTCTCATGTGGAAAGTCACATGGTGAACATGGCATCATCTGCTAGCTTCTTCTCCTGGCTTCCTGTTTCATGAAGCTCCCCAGGAGGCATTTTCTTTCTTCATCTCCAAAGGTCACTGGCTAGTGGGCTCTCTGCTTCTCATGTCTACGTCATTCTTCACTGGCTCTCTCTGAATCTGTTTCATTCTCTAAAATGTTTCTTCTCTTATAGGATTCCTGAAACTTATCAAGACCCCCCCAAATGGGTAGAGACATGTCATCACCTAATCCAGTTTAACAACCATTCTTGAGTAAATCACATTTCCAGGGAGATAATCTAATTACAGTTGCAAACATACAGTATTGAATAGGGATTATTTTGCCTTTACTAACTGGGATTTTGATTAAAACATGGCTTTTGCTAGGGTCCATACATTCTTTCTAACCAGCACAACTAGCTAGATACAAACTTAAAAAACAGGTAACTCAGGAATACATCCCAGAGGTAACAAATTAAATTATTACAATGTTCATCTTGCAGCAGTAAATCACAAGGCAAGCAAATGAAAAGGAAATGATAACCCAACCAAAGGAAAAAAGATAAAAATCAAGAAAGCATCAGTGAAGAAGACCATACTTTGGATGTAGCAGATAAAGACTAGAAAAAATTATTTTAAATATACTGAAAGACATAAAGGAAAAATATGAAGAAATGAATAAAAGATACCAGGAAATGATGAATGGATGATATGAGAATCTCAATAGAAGACAGGAATTTAAAAAAATAACATTGTAGTGGTTGAGATCTGTATGCACTCTAGAAACAAACGTGTTTTTAAACTTAATCCGTATCTGTGGTTGTGAAACTATTTTAAGTAGGATCTTTTTTTTTTTACATGGGCAGGCACCGGGAATCGAACCCAGGTCCTCTGGCATGGCAGGCAAGCAGCCACCGTGGCCCGCCCTTAAGTAGGATCTTTTGATGAGATTAATTCTGTTAAGGTGTGGCCCTACTCAGTCAGGATGAGTCTTAATTCTATCATTAGAGTCCTTTATGAGTGGAGCAAAATTCAGACACATAGAGAGAAAGCCACAGAGGGAGCATCCAGAAACTGAAATCAACAGAGCATGGAAAGGCCAGGAGCAGGCCTCATGTGCCTTACCGTATGACAAGCCAAGGAGAAAAGATCACCAGCTGCCAGCTCCAGAATGCCACAGGCTTCAAGGAGAAAGCCTTGTCTTGATGATGCCATTGTTTGGGTTTCTATCTTCGTCCCTAAACTAAGAGAGAATAAATTCCCAGTGTTTAAGTGAACCCGTGGTATTGGTATTTTTTGAGCAGCCATGGAAACTTAAACAGGAACCAAAAAGAAAGACCACAATAATGAAAATTAAAAATTCCTCTGAGCATTTCAACAACATAATGAAGGTGACAGAAGAAGGAATCCGTGAACTCAAAAACAGTACAATTGAAATGATTCAGGCTGAGGAGCAGATAGAAAAAAGAATGAAAAAAAGTGGACAGAGCCTAGGATACCTACGGGACGCCATCAAGTATACAAGCATAGGCATTCTGGGAGCTTAAGAAGAGGAAAAGGGCAAAAGGAATATTCAAAGATACAGTTATAGAAAAAACCCAAACAGTGAAAGATATGAGTATATACATTAAAGAAACCAAACGAACCCCAAACAAGGTATTCTCAAAGAGAATGATGCACATACACATAGTCAAATTGTTGAATCCCAAGGACAGGTAGAGAGTTCTGAAAGCTGTAAGAGAAAAGCAACAGGTTACATAGAAGGGGGCCTCGACAGAAACCATGGAGGCAAGAAAGCAATGTGATAAAATATTTAAAGTCCTGAAGGAAAATAATTGCCAACAAGGAATTTTATATCCAGTGAGACTGCCTTTCAAAAATGAGAGAAAGTTAAGGCATTTCCATATAAACAAAAGTTGAGGGACTCTTGCTCAGGCACTTGTATTGCAGTCCCCTCTACAGACCCCTTACTGCCTATCAGTTTACTTCTTCAATGTCTGCAATGGACTCTCTTCCACTAAGAATCTCTCCCTTCAGGAAAGGTCCAGTACCTTTTAAGGGTTCACCTGATTATATCACTATCAAGCAGGATAGTGATATGATCTTTTGCTTAACTCAAAGACACCCAATGAGTATCTTAAATTTAACCAGCTTTGCCCTATAAAATGATGTAATCACTGGATTAAAATCTACCACTTTCACAGCCCCTCCTCCCCTTAAGGAGAGGGCATTATACATGGCATGTAAACTTGGATTCAGGAATTTTGGGGGCCATCTCAGATTGCTGCTTATGACATAGAGGTATCATTGTTAGTTAATTACTTTTATTATCATTATTATATGATTTTGAGGATATTTTGGTTTAGAACTCAGTAATTCAAGGTGATTCCAGGATAATAGTGGGAAATGAAAGGAATCAAATTTTATTTTGAAACCCTAGCTTGAAAAGGAATTATATATTCAGTTGTTTGGGAACTACATTACCCATATATGAAACATACAAAATGTGTTCTCCAAAGAGAGTTTAATTTATAATCTCACTAGTTTGAAGATGTATATAGACCAGGGTCATGGAAATCTAATAACTAATATTCGATGATAATTAAAGTGCCTAGTAACTTAGAATAAAACCTTTCACTAATTTGCTTTTCTTCTACTTAATAAAGGATGAGATGATGAGATAATTTTAAAAGAATAATTAGTAAAGACCCTTGCAAATTTTACATGTAAATCAGAAGAGAAAATCTGCTTATATTAATGCTGTTTTTTTGCTTGTTTACAAACAAATATGTCATATTTAACATATGTTCAGAATTCCAAATTTGAAAATTGCTTCTTTCCAGGAACAGAAACTAATAGAAAATTGATTATCCTGATCTGTTGTTAAAATGTATTTTCTACCTTTATAAGCTTTGTTGTTATTTTCCTGGTATACCTTGGCCCTGCCACAAGCAATTAGTAAAAACATCAGTTAACATTTGGGAAGCTGCACTATCTAGGATATTAAATGTTTGTTTCAGGAATACTAATAAAATCCATTGAGAATATGCTTTAAAAATATTTGTTCATAATAACAACTGAGTTACCAAATACATGAAAGAATATCTATTGAAATCTGTTTTCCTCAATTTTTCTGATTTTTGTGTTTCCATTTTGGTTCTGAACTCCCTCTCTCACATATAGATGTTGCAGCTTGCAATTATGGCTCTAGGAGCTACATTTCAAAGGTTCCTTAGGAAGTATGTCCTTGGATAGAGTATCTGAAGGGCAATAAAATGAAAAGAAAGAATGTTACCCTTCCCTTCATATCATCACATGATTATTACTATTTCTGTTTGTGGGAGTTCTTGATTTGCAAGGAAATGAATTATTGCTATGTAATTTACCCCTATTTATACAATATTATGTAGTTTCTCATCTTAGTTGACCACAAAAAATGCATTGCCCTATTTTTAGAAACTGATCTATCACTACTTATTTTTCTTAATTCTCAAAATATTATGTAGGCAGGTTCTATATTTTCCTGTATAACACACCATAGATTCCGTTAAACAATTGTTTCAGTCTGCCAAAGCTGCCAGACTGCAACACACCAGAGATGGACTGGCTTTTAATAAAAGTTGACTTATTTAGTTAAAAGCATATAGTTCTTCAGAGGAAAGGCAGCTAACTTTCCACTGAGGTTCTTTCTTACATGGGAAGGCACAGGTCGGTCTCTGCTGGCCTTCTCTCCAGGCCTCTGGGTCCCAACAACTTTCCCCAGGGTGATTCCTTTCTGCAGAGGAAGTGCTCAGTCCAAAGGCCTGGGTTGAACTGCGAGTGCTGAGATGAGGTATGCTGAGCTCTTAGGCTGTGCTATATTGAGCTCTCTCATTTAAGCTTCCAGCCAATTAAATCAAACGTCATTTGTTGCAGCAGGCACACCTCCTTAGCCGACTGCATATGTAATCAGCAACAGATGAGGTTCACATGCCGTTGGCTCATGTCCACAAAACTAGGCACCTTCACCTGGCCAAGTTGACACCTGAACCTAACCATGACAACAATAAAGTGTTTTATTGAAGCAAGATCATGATGCATATATATTAAAAAAACAGTAGGCTGCTTTCCCATTTAAATCAGTTGTCTAACTGATGTATTCATTTTTCATCTAGTTTATTTATTACTTCTTTGCTTGCCAGGGAGTTTTGCCTTCATATTTTCTTTTTAACCTCTTATCCCAGCTAAAGTTGTATTTTTATTTTGTTTCCTGTCTTTTAGAGACTATTCAGAAAAGAATAGCTAACAATATTTGCAAAGTGTAAAGAAAAACATGTAATTGCCTGACTGTTTTAAGCAATATAGGTGGCCACTGAAAGTAATTTAAGATACAAATAGCATTCCTAGATTTTAGAATTACCAGTTTTTTTTTTTAATTGATGGGATCAAAGTATTCAGATAATTGCTAATTCTCCATTCTCCTTAACGCTGTGTAACCATATTGAAGAACTTGGTCCATTTTCAATGCTTTTATAAATGTTAAAACTACTTTCGTTTCAACTGCCATATTTTTCTGCCTATTAGAATGAGTGAGAACTTTATTTCAGGTAAAAGCTGCCCTATTTCCTCTTAAAAATATTTTTGTTAGCGATTAGTGCTATGGTATTTAAGAGAGTGAAGACCGGAAATTAAAAAGTGATAACATGGTGTTTTAGTAAATGAAACAAAGGAAAACAAAAGTTTTCTGGCACTTGTTCTATACCATAATTCTAGAGTATGTTTTATATCCATCCTTTTATAAATACAGTGCTAAATAACTCTGTTCACAAATTTTTATTTAATAAAATTATTTCTTTGACGTAGAATACAACTTCCTATTACTAATTTCTCCTTTAATGGTATCAATATGATCATGCACCAAGATTTTTCGTTAATTTAACATTTTCAGTTATTTCTGCATAGTTGATACATGCCTTATATCTTTCTGATGTTCTCATTGAAGAAGTTTCTTTGAATATTACCAAAGAATTTCTTATTTTCTATGTATCGCTAGCGTTTAGAAAGTTACTTCCTAATAAGTGAGGAGAAAGTGAGCCTAGGTAATCATTGGATGAAATACTCTGAGTTATCATTTGAGAAACAGTTGTTAGGAGAGTGTTTTCCTTCCCTTTTAATCGTCTGCTCCTGCTAGCTGCATTTTATTTGCTCATGTTTGTGAACCCACCACCCAACCTCTAATTGCCTTTGAATTTCCTGGATCACAATTCTTGTGTTCAGTGATTCCATTCCTACAGCCTATTTCTCAATAAATTTCTGGACACTCTAATCTTTCCCCTCAGATTATGTGAATTGGCATTTATCTCTTAGCCTGAATTCCTGAACTTTTTATACATTTATTTTTGGTTATTTATAGTATTCATATTTTGATGTACTCATTTCCCCCCATAAAAATGTGAGCTTTGTGAGGGTAGAGATCTTGTCCATCTCATCTACCATTTGTTCAGGCATCTAGGGAATGCCATAAGGAGAAATATCAGCAACCATGTGCATACATGTGAGTGTGTATATATGAGTATACATATGTAATGTGTGTGTGTGTGTGTGTATCACTCTACCTAGATTTATATAGCACAAATGGAGCTTATTATTAATATCATGGCTGGTATTTATTGCAGATTCTGACACTGTTCTTTTTTATTTATTGTTTCATTTAGTCCTTACAATCCCATAAGGTACAATTACTGTTTCTCAAATATGGAAAAGGAGGCTTAGATAAGTTGAATAATTGACTCAAAGCTGCATTCACTATTAGTAAGATAATTATTTAGTCACTCTAAATTTCAGGCTTTTTGACTTAGAACCCCCACTTTTAACCACACTTCTGCACATCATCCACCCACTATCCCTAATCTTTGTGAGGTCTGGCCAAACATTTGCTTTGGGAGATAAATCTGTTTTTTTGTTGTTGTTGTTGTTGTTGTTAAGTTGACTTGCAAACACAAATCAGGAGTTCACTAATTTAATGCTAAAAGGAAGGGAAAAGTCAGTATGAGTTTTCTATAATGTTAATTATCATATAAAAGCTTTATACAGGGCCTTATGTTTTTTAAGAAGCTGTTCATATGAACTGTCATCTGGTTGTCACCTGTTTATAAGTTCAGAAAATAAGGGTTGGAGTTGAAAATGTTGAGTGCCCTTGCCGAAAGGGTGCACCTAGTGAGCGGACCACAGAGCTGGGTTTAGATCTTGGCATCTTTGTTTTCCTTCCTCTGTGTTGCTGTGCAGTATTTGCAGGAAGTTCTGTTCTTGCCACCCTTCTTCGTTTTGTGTTTTTCTATTATTTATGGAAATTTCACTCAATTAGTACTTATTTTCAAACTTTATTTTGATCACTAACATTTTCCCCTAATATCTGTAGGTCATTGGAGTTTGGTATTGTTTTATGAAATATACACTGAAACAGAGAGTGTTGTCTATGGTTACAATTTGTCGTATTAATTGGAGGCATATGGGCCCTAGTTTCTTGTTTAGAAATGGGGATAACAGTTCTTCTGCGTTCTAGAACATAATGCAGCTACAGGATTAAATCAGGGTATCTCATTCTCAGCAATGTTGACATTTTGGACCTGGCAGTTCGTTGTTCTGGGAGGCTGTCCTGTGCACTGTAGGATATTTAGCAGCATCCCTGGCTTCTAACCAGTAGCACCTACCTAGTTTTGACATCCTAAAATATCTGCAAACATTGCCAAACTTTTTTGCCTTTCTGTGGAAGCAAAGTAGCCCTTGGTTGAGAGCCTCTGCATTAGTTTAAGGTAGTAGTGAATGTAAAACTGTTTTGTAAATGTTGAAACACTCTTCAAATTCAGAGCATTGTTAGGCTGAACTTTAGGAACCATGAAAACTCACTGTGGGTGGATAAGGCAGAAAGAAAATGGTACGCTAGACATTATGGACAAGAATTGGCCACCGAGCCTTACTGCCTTGTTAAAGCACACTCATCTGGAGCACAGCTATAAATTCTATGATTTTGCGTTCTTCTAAGCAAATATTTAATATAATGTTGCCTGTTAATAGGACTGCCCATTAAAGATTTAAAGTTTTCATTTCGTTATGAAATATTCTGCAGCATATTCACTACCATATGATGAATAATTAAAACTAAATTGCTCTTGTCAAAATAAATGAACACACCACATTCTGAGACAGAAAAATCCCTAATTTTTTCCACATGGCTTACTGTATACATTTTAGTTGTGATATTTGATGCTGCATAATAGCTCCTAAAGTTATTAGTCACAATTAGCATTTATACTCTGTTTTGTTGAAATGAATGCATGGAACGCATCAATTAAATTTTAAGGCTTACATGTGGGTTGGCTACTACTTACACAGTAAAAATCTAAAATTCCTAAGAGGCAGCCTTGTTTTGATGGCATGAATACCTAATTGCTCACAATGTCATTGTCAATTCTGCTGGTATTCACACATGAGATTTTATTAAAATGGCATATATATATATATATATATATATATATATATATATATATATATATAACTTATGTAATTGTTTTCCTCCTAGTTTGTAGTAACAAACTACATAGGAAATTTAATCACGGGAGGTTTTCTGGATAATATGGCATATGTACATAGGGAGACCTTTATGTAATTTTTATTTTTACTTAGAGAAGTTGTGGATTTACAGAATAATCATGGATAAAATGAAGGATTCCCATATACCACCCTATTAATACACTGCATTGTGTGATAAAATTGTAACAATTGATGAAAGCACATTTTTATCATTGCATTATTAACTATAGTCCATTATTTAGCTTAGGGTTCATTGTTTGTGTTGTACAGTTCCATGGACTTTTTGAAAAAAATTATTCCAGTAACATATATACAATCTAATATTTCTCTCTTTAAACTGCATTCAGATATATAAATCAGTGTTGTGACTGGTTTTGAGAAAGCTTTCTAAGTGAAGGATATGAGCATCCATCTTGTCAAGAACTTTTTGCTATTTTTTTTAATATAACTTCCTACATTCACCATCTGGGTTAGATGCTTGAACATCATCACCAACTATTTTAGGCTGCAAAGATTCAGTTTGAAACAGCTCAAAAAATTTGTGAAATATAGCAAATGGTGTAAGACAGGCTAGTCTCATTGCTGTTTCCTTTCAGTGGGTATTGCTCAGATGTAGGAGTCAGTCATTTAATATTCAGACAGAACTGTGTACCTGGAGAATGTCTGGACATCTTCCATTTGTAGTGCTTTTTATTATTGTCAGAACTGATCAAATAAATCTGCCTGAGTATCTGTGTGTGGGATGCATGTTGAAAGTGATTTTATTTTTGCCTGGTAAGTCCCAAACATGCTGTCGTCTTCATTTTATTTTCTCTCTCCCATCTTCAGTGCCTTTTACAACTTGCCTCACAAATCACATTGTCTCTACTTATTACCCAGGCCTTTCTCCAGCTGGCACAAGGCATTTTTTTTCCTTAGCCAGATTCAGAGTTTTCCCTTTTCTTACTCCCTGTATGTTTCCCTTCACTTTTAATGTGCAATTTGCAAATATATTTCTAACTCCTTCTGTACAACACTTTCCATTTATTGAAAACTCACGCTGTATAAAGGAATGTAGAAGAGATATCTAAAATGCTTCTTCCGTTTTCTGCTTTCTATCCTCAATTGGGTGAGTTTTTTTCATGTTATTTTCCCTTTATTTTCAATTTCACCTGTATCATATAATTCAGGGCTATAAAGCAACTTTTGCAGATTCATTCTGTGCTGAAGACTTTTCTGACTAATGAAAAACTGACAGAGCTCACTTGGATGTTTTTGGAAGCTTTATGTAAGGGAATAAAAACTCCCCATGAATGAGGAAGGCAAGCAATTCATGTAGAATCTGAGAGCAGGGGAACCGTGAAAAGAAGCATAGGTTTTGTAAGGTCTGACCTGTCTTATAACCTCTCTGAACCATGCTCTTGTATGCAGAATGAAAATTATAACCTTAGTCCTTCTTCCCAGAGTATTTAAAAAAAACATTTTTATTATAAACAACAAACATACAAACATTCTTGACATGGTTGCAATCAATGGCTCACAATATCATCACATAGTTGTGTATTCATCACCATGATCATTTTTTTTAACATTTGCATCTCTCCAGCAAAAGAAATAAAAAAGAAAAATGAAAAATCTCATGCATGCCATACCTCTAACCCCTCCCGCTCATTGACCACTAGTATTTCAATCTACTCAATTTATTTTAACCTTTGTTCCCCCAATTGTTTGTTTATTTCTTATCCATATTTTTTGCTCATCTGTCCATACCATAGGTAAAAGGAGCATCAGACACAAGGTTTTCACAATCACACAGTCACATTGTAAAAACTATATCATTATACAATCATCTTCAAGAAACATGGCTACTGGAACACAGCTCTACAGTTTCAGGTACTTCCCTCTTGTCACTCTAATACACCATAAACTAAAAAGGGATATCTGTATAATGCATAAGAATAACTTATGCATTATACAGATATCCATCAACTTTGTTTGAAATTTCTCAGCCACTGACACTTTATTTTGTCTCATTTCTTTCTTCCCCCTTTTGGTCGAGAAGGTTTACTCAATCCCTTGTTGCTGAGTCTCAGATCATCCTAGGACTTTTGTCCCATGTTGCCAGGGAGGTTTACACCCTTGCAAGTCATGTCCCACGTGGAGGGAGGAGGGAAGTGAGTTTGCTTGCTGTGTCAGCTGAGAGAGAGAGAGAGTCCACATCTGAGCCATAAAAGAGGTTCTCTGGGGTCAACTCTTAGGCCTAATTTTAAGTAGGTTTAGTCTGTCCTTTGTGGGGATAAGTTTCACAGGGGTAAACTCCAAGATTGGGGGCTTGGCCTATTGATTTGGTTGTCCCCACTGCTTGTAAGAATATCAGGAATTGTCCAAATGGGGAATTTGAATTTTCCCCCTGTGCTGGTTAGAAAGGATGTGTGTCCCCTAGAAAAGCCATGTTTTAATCAAAATCCCATTTCATAATGGTAGAATAATTCCTATTCAATACTGTATGTGTGAAACTGTAATCAGAGCAATTCCCTGGAGATGTGATTTAATCAAGAGTGGTGGTTAAACTGGATTAGGTAACAACATGTCTCCACCCATTCGGGCGGGTCTTGATTAGTTTCTGAAGTCCTAGAAAAGAGGAAACATTTTGGAGAATGAGAGCGATTCAGAGAGAGCAGAGAAGAACGACACAGTCACGAGAAGCAGAGTCCACCAGACAGCAACCTTTGGAGATGAAGAAGGAGAATGCCTCCCAGGTTGCTTCCTGAAATAGGAAGCCAGGAGAAGAGGCTAGCAGATGACACAGTGTTTGCCATGTGCCTTTCCAGATGAGAGAGAAACTCTGACTGTGTTTGCCATGTGCCCTTCCACTTGGGAGAGAAACCCTGAACTTCATCAGCCTTCTTGAACCAAGGTATCTTTCCCTGGATGCCTGTCATTGGACATTTCTATAGACTTGTTTTAATTAGGACATTTATCTCGGCCTTAGAACTGTAAACTGGCAACTTTTAAGTCTCCCTTTTTGAAAGCCATTCCATTCTGATATATTGCATTCTTTCAGCTGGCAAACTAGAACACCCCCTTTCTCCCCATTCCCCTAAGGGGACTTTGCAAATACTTCTTTATTCACTGTTCAAATCATTCCAAAAGGAGTTTTGAGGCTCACAAATGTGAGGGAGAAACAGATGTGAAATATTTTTGCAATTGTATTTTTATTTTGCTTTGCAAATCGACTTTTTCCCCCCAGAACATTTCCTGATCAATATCTCTTTAGACCCAAGGGGATTTTATATAATACCTTTTTTTTTATATCATATTATATTAGTTTGGGTTAGATTCGTCTGTAAAAGACAGAAAACCCATAGAAACAGAGACTTCAATAAGGTGAAAGTTTACTTTTCTGTCTCCATTAGAAGTTGAGGCAGGCAAATAGTGTTCATGATGTCAGGGACCCAGCCTTTCTCACACGCAGCAGAAGGAGCGTTCATTGCCCTGATTACATTCTAAGCAGCAGAATTAGAAAAGAAGTAAATTTACTTTCTCTTAAGGAAAATTCCCAGGAGTTGCCTCACGGTCCCAGGGTTCATCATGTGGACCAGCCCACATGCTATGTGCGGCCGCAAAGAAATGTGGAAGATAAAATCCTTATTCTGGTGGCCAAGAATCCAAGTAAGAGTTCTGTTTTACTGAGGAAGGAGAGAATTAGCAGTCTTTTACCCATATACATTAATTTTAATATATCCTACTCTTTTAGAAATAATGTTGCTGAGATTATGAATTAGATGTGGGCAAGAGCTATGTAATAAAATAATTTTATGTTGTCTGCTCATGTAACTTGTTGGCGACACCAAAGTAGTGAATGAATATTCATTGAAAATGTACATGGAGAGAGAGCATTTTACTTACGTCTGAAATAGGACTAAAACTGAGACCACATTTTTTAAAATTTTTTTAAATTTTCTTTTGGAGGGTGCATGGTCTGGGACTCAAACCCAGGTCTCCTGGATGGAAGACGAGAAAGAGACTGTGTTTTCATTTTAAAACATAAATGTTTACTTAAATACATTTAAACCATTAGTTTATTCATTCAATGATCACTGAACCCCTATTTTGCTGGGCGCTGTAATAAATCGGTGTTGTTTTTCTTTATATTGGCCACTGTGAAATAATCACTAACAAGGCATGTTTTGGATTCACTTTTGAAAATTACCTTCAGACTTAAGTTTCTCAGTACATAAGAAAATAATTCTCTACATTACTCATTTTTTTCTCCTTAAATCGGCTTTTTTCATATTTTGCTCTTGACAGCTTCTGACTGTTCTTAAAATCGTTTACCCCTCAAAGAATGGAGATTTGGTCCCCTCACAGGATTTTTAAATAAAGGCTGTTAGCTGTGATTGAGGCTTCCTTACTTCTGAGACAAGGAACCTTGATGTCCTGGGATGAAATAAATTATGTGTTTCATTTAGTGAGCACTGTCATTAAAGAATTCATAATGCCTTCTGTGAAAACTGATTCATTGGTAAAGAACAGCACTGCCATTTTGAGTGTTTTGGAAATGTGACAATATTAAAAGCCTTCTCAGAAGGACTGCTAGATTTTTCTGGGAGGGGGACAGCCAATGGCTGAAGCAGCAGTTACTACTACAGTCAACCCATTTGCATGGAGTTTTTAGGTGTCGAAAGAACAGGTCTCTCTCATACTAAACTGAAGAAGGAACTGCACAAGTTCATTTTATTGCTCTTCAAATATAAAACAAGCAGCAGTATGATCCAGTTTACTATTATGGACTTTTAAGGCAAACCAAATTAAAAATTAAATGCACGTAAAGGCATGAATCTATATTGTCTCAAAGAAACAGGATGATGCCAGGGGACTTTTCCTTTCAGGGATAAAATGAGCTTGTGATGAGCATTCCTCTAAAAGACAGCATTCACTTCCTTTCCTGGCTCCTGTGCCAGACATGACTGTGGTGTGTAGAAATTCAGCACAACAGACACTGAAAGAACCATTTCCTAAGGTGATACTGCCTTTTACTTAAGGAACAAGTAGGTTCCTTTTGAATTGATCTGTATGTGTTTGGAAAAGAAGCATAAATATCTTTTCTCATAGGAAGAGGGCTATTTCAAAGAGCCATTTTCTTTCCTAACAAAGAAATTCAGACTGGAGGCAAATCAGCAATTTCACAGCTGGTTTGTGAAATCCTGAAATGATGTATACAAATCAAAGCAGGAGAGAATCATTTGGAGTGAAAGGAATATTTGAATTGCATCCCAATTTCTAATAGGATATTGTTTTGCAGTCCTACAATATTATAAACATGCCATGTGTGTTATACATGACAGTCATATCTCTTCTGTGACTCATGAACATTATGAGAAAGTGATAACTTGGAAGCACAGAATAGAAGGATTGGGCAGAACAGGAGTATCTTCTAATTCATCTTCTCTCCATACTTTCCCTGCTCTTTATTGTCCCTGCTGATTTGCCTTTAAAACGTCCTCAATGGGTAAATGAAAGCACCCATTGCTTTCCAAGTTATTATATTGTTGGGAAGTACTGGAATATCTTATGTATTTTGAAAACTAATACTTTATTGATTTTGCCACCTCAGTCACTTAGAACCTAGGCTTTCCATCTGATAGTTCATAGCCCTTTAAATATGTCCAGATTTTAATAGGGTCCTCTTGTCTTGGGCTAGGAATATAGCAGTAAGGGTAGTTGGAAATGTGTGTATTTTGAATATATCGTAGCAGTAGTTTGAAGGTATACCTCACAGAAATTGATCATGGAATAGGGATGTGGTATGTGAGAGAAAGACGAGGTGTTTTTTTGCCTGAACACATTGTAAGATTACATGTTAAGCATCCACTCTGTGCTAAATAAATTATGTTAGACATTAAAGCACAATTGAAAATGAACAGTTCATTCACAGCTGTTCCATAAAATAGGTAGTACTGACTGTCTCTTTTGTGGTCAAAGAGGGATGTCCATTTTTTTCCATCCCCATGTGTTGACTTCAGAGATCAAACCAATATATTTATTAGGTAACAGATTAGAGACTTAACACTCAATATTTGGGTATTTGGTATATTTTAAATGTGAAAGTATACTTTTGAGTGTCTAGTAGTTACATGAGTAAGACATGTAATTTAGAATTAGACAGTCTTTAATAACTTACTAGGATTTGTTTTTCTTTGTAAAACATTTTCATTCCAGAGATATTAAACCTTGGTTCCCTCTACTAAATTTTTGAAAACTTCTTTATTGTCAAATATAACATATATACAAAGCAGATAAAGAAAAAAGCAGTAATTTTCAAAGCATACTTCAACAAGTAGTTACAGAACAGATCCCAGAGTTTGTCATGGACTACCATTTCATCATCTCAGATTTTCCTTCTAGCTGTTCCAAAGCACTGGAGGCTATAAGGAATATTGACATAGTGATTTAGCAACCATACTCCTTTGTTAAATTCCATTTTCTCTGTTATACCTCCTCTTTTTCCTTTAATCCTTCTTCCAGTCTATAGGGATCGTTCTGACTTTTTCATGTTGAGAAGGGGTGTCTATACTAAAGGATGGGGAATGAATTAATAAATAATCTTGGAGAAGCTGGTCCCTCTGAGTTTCAGGATTTATCTGACCTAGGAACCCTCTGGGAATTACAGGTTCCAGGAAGGCAAATCTAGTGTATGAAACCTTTACAAAGTCTCAGTTTGAGCCCTAGGTGTTCTTAAGAGTCAACAGGAGTGATATTGGTTGGGGGTTAACAAACCATGGCAATTAACACTATCTAACTGAAGCTTGCATAAAAGTAGCCTCCAGAATAGCCTCTTGACTCTATTTGATCTCTCTCAGTCACTGATGTCTTATTTTATAATCACACTCCCCCTCCCCCTTTTTGAAGCTCCTTGGGAGAAAGCATTTGATTCTTTCATTTAATACCTATTGCATAATAGGGGCTTAGTAAATTCAGGTTGAACTGCTGTTAACCTACAGTCACTGTGAGTGGATTTATAGTGAGTTTGATTCTAACTAGTGTTATATGTGTGCATGTGTGTGTGTGTGAGTGTATACAGAGAGAGACTGAGGGTGGGAGTGAGGCAGAGAGGAGGGAGGGAAGGGGAGATAAATGGAGAAGAGTAGAGAAAATTTTCAGTTCTTTATAATGCATTCTCCAACTTCCTTACCTCTTAATCAGCTATGTGCAAACAAATAACATTATGCCTGAAGTTAAAGTGCATAAAATATAGTAGACAGGAGCCTCTGGTGTATTTTACCCCTCATCTCTTATGTCTGGAATAAATAGCCTTGTGACAATTGCTTCTCTCCTGTTTATACATGGGGAGAAGAGATTATTTGACTAATTATCTTTTTATAAGCAGATTTCTCCACCTACTCACAAGGTAGCAGAAAATCTCAGTGCTACTGTGACTGATTATCTAAGTAGAAATCTGTCTGTCTGAATGTCTGATATATTAATTGCTCTGCCTGTAAAGAACTGGACTGCCTTGAGAAAGAAACCCAGACTGAATTCCAAATATGGATGTGTCCCCAAACTAACAAAGTTTTCAAAGGTGTGCCCTTCAAGTGAGAGCAGAAATAAACTGCACATTAAAAGAATTATCACTCAGAGGGCTTTGTTTAATCAATGGTTAGTTTGGTGGTGATTGTGCAAATGCACTACATTAAATTTAATCAGGGATGTTTCTGGCTTGTGGGTGGCAAGCTTATTGATTAATTCATTTATATTCTTGAAAGAATATATGTTCTCCTGGATACGTTTCCACAGTTTCGTGATTTCACAGTATGCATTTCAGCATCTCTAAATGGCTGCTTTGTTTATAGTCTCAGATCTGAAGTCCTGCTGGGTGCTGTGGGTTGATGAGTTCACCTGACTAGGAATGAGAAACAGGAAATGGTGCGGTTTTAGTTCATCTCTGGAAGAAATGTCAAAGGAAAAGCTTTTGTAGCTGTAAATATTTTGGGGTCTTGATGTCATCCTTTTTGAGTTAGAGTAAGAAACCGGTTAGGAGGGTTTGGGGAGATCATGATAAAATGAGGTCCTACAACCTCTTCTTATGTGAACTTCTGAGATATATTAAGTTTATCTATCTCTATGGGTAATAAATTTATTAAAATTATAGTTTTGTAGTAGTGAAGAGACTTGGTAGAGTACAGCATCAACTCCTTTATTTCAAAAATGATGAAATGAGATTGAAAGTTTGATTGACCTTTTCTTTAGATACAAAGATAGTTTGTGGCAGAATTTTGAAGCTAGGACTCCTAGTTTTCTTCCTAATCCTTGTTTTTATAGGCAGTTTAAAGTTTGTGTAGATATGTGGGATAGTTCCTAGATAAGTGGGAATATATATGGGATATCCCTGTGTAGATATGTTATTGGAACAGGAGCACTTGTTTTAACTGTGGGACCCCATGTCTCTTATTTTCCGAGATGGCTCTGGGCGGGGGGGGGGGGAGGGGGGGGGAATTGCCATTTTGGTCCATAAAGGCACACTGTACCTACATCTGTACTTACAGACACGATGACAAGGAGGTGGAAGAAAATGGTTCATTGTGGTAATTTTCTAGTAGAAACCATGTCATTTGCTTGAGGAAGACTGAAGACTAGTATGACAGAAATTGGATTTTAGAAGGCACAGGATAATTACATTCCTTTGGAGAGCCCCTGGAGGGGCAGGCCATGGTTCACTTCCTACTATTCAACTCAATTCTCACAGCTCAGTTACCTGCTGAAGTGCAGTTGTGTAGTATGCAAATCAGCAAACATTCCATAGGCAGGGGTGTTAGTTAGCTCTTAGGTTGTAGGTTAAGGTAACTATTCCCTCCTAATGGACTGTCTGAGAGGTTCAACATCTCTATTTTTCTTTCTAGAAATTTGAATATGAATTAGGCCATTTCATATGAACTCTAAGGGACTTCTCTGCTTTTGGTGACAACTTGTAGCACAAAGAATATAGATAGTATAAAGAGAAAATGCCATGCCACTTTCTGTAAACTGTGCTATTCATTTCTATATATAGTAAGTCTGTTTAGGCTTAACTGGCTATCACCAGAAACGTGAACAAGCGTGGTGTCTTTATTACTCTTTCCCCGGAATTAACGAACAAAATAATCTCATTTATGCAGGTGATGTTGCTGTTGTGGCTGAGAGAAAGTGGGGTGGAGTAGAGAGTGCCGCGTCCTCTTTTTCCTCCCCGGTTTGACACGGTTCCCTGGAAGGAAGGGCGGTGGCAAGGCCTTCAACGCCCCAAAAGAGGACGAGGCATAAAATGGTGTAATAGAAAAATACTGGGATTAATGACACTAATTGTGTGTTTCTTGTTGCTGGTTGTGCTCCAAGCATTATATCAAAACGAATCAGAAAGCAAAAGAATTGAAAAAAATGATACAAATTGTACAAATTGCAAAACCTTGTTAATGACTGTTTAGAAAAAATTAGGTTGGGACGCCCCCATTAAGCAAGTCATGCTGCAGATACAGCAGGCAGAAGTGCTTTTAGAACAAGTCACAGAAAAGTACCCCATAGAAAGTAAACACTTACAATTAAAAAACCCTGCATTGAGCCATCCTAGAAATTTACTTCCCCACCACGGCACCGGTCCATTGCTATAAAACAATAAAAAATCTAAGTAAACAATGTAACCTTTTAATCAAAACAAGCTAACCTTTAACCAGACTAAAATAGGTCTTGACATATTGCCTCACCTGTAGAATAATAGGAAAAGAAAGTCTAAACTCAGAAAACTACAAACACAATGTCTGTGGTTTAAGCCAATATCTTGCTGCTATTAAAATCTTGTGTAAGTGTTCTTAAGAAAATCAAAACGTGTACTTTCGCTTTGCTTCCCTGAACCTGTAACTTTACCTAAAACGTAAGCCATGACACAACCATGATTCTGTGATACCTGTTTCCTTGCCAAGAATAAGGGTATAAAATCAGTTAAGCAAAAATAAATCTAAGCAACTCTTCTCAGAAAAAAATTCTCTAAGCTGTCTCTTGGTGTTCTTCTCGCGCCGACGACCCTCCACACCTTCAAGCCCGTTCCCTCTGCTGCGGCTGGACCGCGGCAAGAGAGACCTCCTTAGGTACACCCAGGTCCTAATCTTGGGTCTCCTACAAATTGAGAATATGAACTAGAATGGCTTCAGGTTCTATGAATGTGCTAATAATTTTTGATGAGAGCGTGAACTCTATAGGCAGATGGCTGAGTTCATTTCTGTTGCTATGCTTCATTGCTGGGTTGTATTGCTCTGGTTTATAACCTCTCTTTGCTTCCATTTCTTCATCTGTTAAAATAGGGATTAATTTATTAACTCATTTCATATGAATTAACATTTGTAAAGTGTGATGTGATTATTCACCATTATTATTTTAATAAGAAAAGTGTAGGCTATATTATCTTGTCGAAGAACAGAATTATATGATTCTAGGTAGACAGCTAGTTTAGACTTTTCTTCCTTGATTACCCTGCAGTGTCTGTGCTTCCGAATCACCTGTGGAGCCTCACCTCTGGAAAATGGCTCTTTGGAGTCCAGGCATTATGAGGGAGCTGCCCTTGACTTAAGACCCTCAACCTATATGGCCATAATGAGCATTATGCTTCACTAAACACCCTTTTGTAATTTAGAACTGTGTCATGCCATTATTTCCTAGATAATAGTTTAAAACCTAGATAATAGTTTAAATATCAACATAATGTATAGTGAATACTGAAGTTATTGAAAATTCTGTTTTTGAGAAATACTTTAAAATATGGGAACATGTTCACTAGATGTTAAGTAGGAAAAAACAGGTTAATAGGTTGCAAAGCAGTATTTCAGTATGATTTCAAATTTGTAATTATCAAAAAATTTTATAAGCATAAAAATGTTATTAAAATGTTATGGTCCTGTGATAAATTTTGATGATTACTCTCTTGATTTGGCCTTAACATTTTTAAAACGAAAATTACTGTACAGGGTTTTAATTGAACAAAGAAAAGCAATAAAACTCATGGTAGACAATTCAAACGAAGCAGAAAAATGTAGATTGTTAAAATCGTCCCAAATCCCATCACCCTGAACTGACCATTATTAAGGTTTTTTTTATAAAACTTACTTCTAGATATTTCTCTATGAACGTATATATGTACCAATTCCTTCATCTTATCTAAATTGAGTTCATATTTTCTACCTTTTTCCCACTCAATAATATGTCATGGATACCTTTCCATTGTCAAAAGATGTAGATGTTCATCATTATACTGAGGGCCCCATCCTTTGAATAGATGTCCAACAATTAGTTTTTTATTGATGGATATTAATAGTTTCTTGGGTTTTTGTTTGCATTTTATAATTTCTGCAAAACACTACCCTCTGGTAAACACCCTGTGCATACTAATTTATATTACCAAAGAAGATGTATGAAAATAGTTTCAATCTGATATGAAATAAAAAGCTTTATTATTGTTTTAGTTTACTTTTTTTGAATGCTGGTGAGGTTAAGTATCTTTTTATTTGAGTCCCTCAATATATAATTGAATTCATAATCATTGTTTACCTATGATCACTTATTTCCTGGAAAGAATTTGAAGAGTGTTAGGAACAGAGAGCTTTACATTAACTTTGATCACATTTCCTCTGCTCGAGGTTCTGGCCTCTTCCTTATGGGAATAGGGCAGTATTGGACTCTCAGGCCCTGCTTTTGTAATATCGTGTGGTAAAATCAGAGGATACCCCTGGGATTGCAGTGCCATCATTTAGGACAATTGCTGAGATGTCAGGGGACTGATGCACCCCTTCAGAATGCCCTGTCATGTCCTGTTAGGTCTCTAACACAGAGTTTACCTAAAACCATATATCTCTGAGTCCTGCGGTAGGAATTGGGATTACCGAAAAAGAAAATAAAACAATATAAGATATAGAGTCCTCTCTTAGATTAGCTAAACTGGGAGGAAAAATATAGATAACTAAGAAATTTTCTGAGCATTTACACTAATCTGCCATATCTAAAGCTTGGGAATCAGACAGAGGCTAGATTTTGATATGTATGCAGTGTTTGAAATTTTTAAAGTTCTTTTAAAAACCTGCATTAATTTTAGTAAACCTTGATACTGTTAAATTGTCTACAATAATGTTTTAAAGTAATGGCTATTTTTTTTTTTAAATGGGTTATGAGCCAATCCTAAAGAACACCCAGGGCAATATGTAAGATTCCATGAGGGTTCCTTCCAGGCACCAGAGTAACTTTCCAGAAACCGACAACTTCCAGATGGGTCCCTGGTCCAGATAAGTCCTGAAAGCTAGCCCATCCTCTCCAGAATAGTTCTATCTCCCTACTCCATATTAGTGACAGACCCTTCCAATATCAAAAATTTAGATTTGCGATAGACCAGAAACCCCAAAGAGAGATTCATTAACAAATTGTCCATAGTCCCATCTCCCTACCCCATGTTAGTGACAGACCCTTCCAATGTCAAAAATTTAGACTTGCCATAGACCAAACAACCCCAAAGAGAGGTATAGAAAGATCAAAGAAAATTGATTCCACCAATTTGATGGTGGAATTACACATAAAAGATAGGCCTTAACAAATGAATTTGAATGCTGAATCATTACATTGATCTCTTTTAGTCTCCAGTATTTTAGAGCAACTAGAAGTAAAAACCTAAAATTGTGAAATTGCAACCCATGTCGAAGTCTGAAATATGTTATACAACTAAGTGTAGTGCTGTGCTTTGAAATTTATAGCTTTTTTGTATGTATGTTATTATTCACACAAAAAAAGGAAAAAGAAGGTCGATTGTGAAGATAAAAAAGTATTTTAAGCCCTCTAGCCTCCTATGTTCTGGAGCGGCTAGAAGGGAAAATATGAGAGCATCATATGGTACACCATGACAAACTCTGAGATCTGTCCTGTAACCACTTTTTGAAGAGTGCTTTGAAAGCTATTGCTTTTTTATTTCTGTGCTTTGTATATGTTATACTATACAATTTTAAAAAAAGGTTAAAAAATGGGTTATGTTTCTGTTGTGCTCTTAGTTTTAGTTTTCATTTTATAGTTGGTTTTGAGTGAAGGCTACTGAAGACACTTAGCACCCTTATCAGACCTGTCCTGCATATTTATGTATTTCTCCAGTGAGGTGACAAAGGATCAAATTCAGCTTTCTGCATGTAAGAAGCAGATCAACAAATCAATAGTATGTGTTTCAAGTTGGTTTTCTTGTACTGTTGATGTCTCTTGTGTGGAGCTATAACTTTACCACTTGGTTTCAGAACTCCATTCTGGCAACTACTGTGACTGATGAGTGAGTTGAATTATTCTTTTTAATTTGGAAAAGTTGGAAACAAGGTTTATTTGGTTTGAATTCAATTCCTTGAATCCTCACACTTGCTTGCCCTAGAAGCTTAATTAACTGAGACTTCCTGCTAAAGGAAATCTTTGTCACATCAATGTTAAGGTCTCTGTGGTAGTTTGAAGCTGTTATGTACTCCAGAAAAGGCCATGTTCCTTTAATCCATTCCTGTGGATACAGACTTATTGTAAGTGGGATCTTTTGATTAGATTATCTCTGTTGAGATGTGACCTGCCTCATTCAAGATGGGTCTTAATCTGCTTACTGGAGTCCTTTATAAAAGGATAAAACAAATGCAGAACAAAGAGATAAAATTAAGAGGAGCTCATAGAGAAAAGCCCAGAGAAGCTAAGAGAGGACCCATAGAAGCTCAGAGAGAAAACCACTGAAGCCAGAAGCTGAAAGTAATGAAAACTGGGAGCAAAAGACCAGCAGGTGCCGGCCAGGTGCCTTCCTGTGTGACAGAGGTATCCTGGATGCTGACAGCCTGTCCTCAGAGTCCAGGTATTGTCCTGTTGATGTCTTGAGTTGGGCATTTTCATAGCCTTAGAACTGCAAATCTGTATTCTAATAAATCCCCATTGGTAAAAGCCAGTCCATTTCTGGTGTATTGTAATTTGTCGGCTTTAGCAAAGTGAAACACTCTTCTTTCCACCTATTTCAGGTTCTGTGTTCTTTTACTTTTCATCTAATAAAAACTGGAGAAGTACCTTTAATTCTGTATAATTAAAAACATTTTTTTCTGAGTATGACTGCTTACCTCTCTCCCTTCTAGATGCATGCTCTAAATGAATCACCTCATTTCTTCTCTATTAAAGCTGTCTTTTAAAAGGAGGTTGAAAAGATATCCCTAGGGAGGGAGAGAGAAGGGAGGGGGACACCATGCAAACCAAAAAGAAGATATTTTGTCCATGAAACTAAAAAGTTACTGCCAAGATTTTTAGTGAAAATGTTAAAAAAACAAACAAACAAACAAAAACTAGCAGAGTTCACATGACCCTATTAGGTTATAATATTGGGAATTCAAGAATGGGGATTACACCCTCTCAAGTCTTAGTGGTCCATCTTGAAAATGTATCACAGGACACAAGGGTGAGACATGGGGAGGTGGGGAGAGTGTGGACATATTAATGCAAATCCAATTCCTGATTGGAAAAATAACTCAAAGTGCATGCATTTTTTATGTTTTCAGTGGATGGATTAGAATTTTCCCTTAAGGGAGAATAAGCTGAGAATTCAAGTGTTTACCATAATATTTCACAACCACAGTATCCATGTTACTTTCTTCTTGAGGTCACTTAAATATTTAGTGTTAATTGTTAGTTATGAATTTATCAATTGAATGCGTTCATATCAAACAAGCTGTGCAGTTTTTAAAGTGTTGTACAGTTTTCATAAAGTTATTAGATACTTTTATATAAAATACAGATTCAATCATGTTTTATTAATTATATGGCCAAAGCCCCATATAAAATGGAGAATATACTGGCTGGTGTTAATTCAACCATGTCTGTGAGATGCTATTTTAAGTGTCCAAGAGCGTCTTTATCTGTATTACAGAGTCATGTTATTTACTTTAGACTTAGTTACATGAAAATTTCCATAATAATATCCCAAACCTTCCCTTCCTTGACTGGTCTATTCCCTTCTCTCAGGATTGCGACTTCTTCTGAACACTTTTAGCAGTGCTTAACTATATACAGTGAATTTTACAGTTGATTGTGTATTGTTATCACATGTTCGTTTTCCTGAACAAAAAATGAAATTTAAAAAAATCAGGTAAGTATAAAATAATCAATAATCTCTACAGCCAAACCTATTAACAATTTTAAATATATAAACATGTATTTATGTTTTCAAATATAAAGTATAAGATCAGTCCATATGTTTGCATAACCCTTTTAACGTTTAATATGTTATTAATTTGAATATCTATTTGCCTGATTTATCATAGTTTTGTTTTCTTGAGGTAGTGAACCAATTATAAGTATTTAAGTAGCAGAACTCTTCTATTCCTTCATGATCCCTGTAGCAGAGGGTGTTGCAAATAAAATGTTCTCAGTAAGCAGCTTTTGTTGTGAAATAACATGTTGGTCCTATTCTAAAGCCATTTGCTCTTTTCACATCTTTTTGGTACACAAATATTTTTAGTCCATATTATTGTTATATTATAATTAATATACTATAAATGATTGCAGTTTCTTTTGAAGACTCTTTATGTTTCAGGATAGCCCAAGTTGTAAAGTTGTAGTCTAAAAAACCCAAAAAGATTATTATACAAGTAAATAAGCAACATGAATGAAAACAATTGATAATTTCTAGTGGAAACAGATCATATCGAATGAAGTGAGACAGAGAGAGCTATGTTTTTGTGAATCCACACTTTCCATGAGGGGAATTTTAAGGGATATAAGTGTTCATAAAGTTGTGAATCCCAAATCACTTGAGAATACCAAATAAATCACTTGTTTCTCTATTTCTGTTAAAGAAAGTTGGTGTACACCTATTCTTATCAGCAGATTATCCGACAGGTTAATAATAAGCAAAATCCCTGTTACGGTGATTTTTTGTAATATTAAGAAAGTTTAAGCACATGTAAACTGTTGCTTAGTTCAGAAAGCTTCTGTTGTGCTTAACAAATGTTTCTACTCCTCAGCTTATTGAAAAATATAGAAAAGAATATAATTTTCAACAGGCTCTGTCTTCCATAAAATGTTTTCATTTCTTACACTTTAAAATATTTTTTCTCTCTGATCTTCTCCTCTTCCCATAAGCACAGCTGGACATTATTGTTGTATCTTTCAGGGACTTTGTGTTCAATATTGTTATGAATAACTTATATTCATAATTATTCTGCTTCCCCTCTGCTCTCCATTGTTGGTAGACTTCTCTTTCTTTCAAGCTAATATTATATACTTCATGTTTTTCTCCTCCTCCTGATTTTTCCTTTACTTACTTGGCAAATACTGATTCCTCCTCTTTTGTAGGTGTACCTACATGGTTCATTTGTGCTTGCTTCCTCTTGTTTGGAGACTCAGCAAGTGCAGCACAATGCTATTTGAATTTTTCTGCCAATTTCTCTTTCCTTGCATGGCTGACTAATTCAGTGGGATCAGCACAATGATAGTGACAGAAAGGATAATAATTTAAATTTTTAATGGAAAATTATAAATCAAAAGGACAGACTTGAGATTTTCAGTCCAATGCCTACAGAAGATACCAACTTTTGAAGTGTACACAGGGCTTTCCAGATGAACATACATCACACTATGGTTTTCTGATGGCCACCTTTCAACTTTTCATTAAATATCTGAGAAGATACACAGGAAGATGCAAATTGGTAGCAGGATTATAAATTAAAACCAAGAGCCCCTATAAGTCAGGCAGACTTCCCCCCCCAATGTAATTGAACAAGTAGTCAAGAGTGTAATTTATAAAGAAATTATAATGAAGATGGGCTCACTTTCTTCATAGCACTAAATAATAAAAATTAGTAGATCTATTTTTATTAAGTACTTTGGAGTTGGCTTAGGAAATGCATTCTTAGTCCGTATATCCTAGTGAAGACCAACACGTCAATTGGCCACAGGAAAATAAACTGACCTTTACCAATTCTATCATAAACTGACTAAATTGTCTATAAAAGTAGATGACTCTTCCTGAACTTGGTTCTACCAATAGTCAGAGATAGAATCCCAGTGTCTCTCTCCCCTCCAATGTCAGCTCCTGTCTTTCTATATCAACCAAAATGTCAGAATGCAACCTGTTTGAGAGAAAGTGATAAATAGAGAGGCAGGCATGCTTAGTTGTCAAAGGAGAAGCATTGTACATACTGAATACAGGAGTAAGTTTTTATACTGTTGAAAGAGGTTCAGCATTCCCTTTCAGCATAGCAGTTAAGAGAAAAGACGTTAAATAGACAAAATGAATTCCAAGAATGCTATATTTGAACTGTCCAGCATTGTAGAAGTGTCCTAACATTTTTGTGTATTTTTCTTCATTTATAAAATGGGGATGAAACACTCCGTAATATTGTTATAGGATTCAGTATGTAGGAAGTATATCTAGTGTTTAGTACATATATTAAGCACCAGATAGTTACCACTGCTATTTTTTTCTCTTTAGCCTAGGCTTAGAAGGAAATGAATCCATAATAGTTTTGCAGATTGAGCTAATAGACCATGCTCATCAAATTAAAATTCATGTTTAGACTTACAGTTGAAGGTAGCAACCTCAAGTTTTTTACCTCTTTGTGAGCAAAATACCTTATCTAAGTAATACTCTACCTGTTCATATATAAATTAGCAGAAAACAAACAAATGCCTAATGAAACTAACAGAACACTCAAAAATGAAGTTATTGATTCAGGCAGAGATCAGCAATTTTTATTAAACTTGTTGGTGGAGAGCTAGATATTTGTCTAAAATTAAGGTAGAACCGTGCACATCACTCTCTAGTCAAAGGAGAAAAAAATTGTAAATGAAGAAATCAGACTATTTTCATTCTCCTCCAGTAGTCAGGCAGATGTTTCATGCCTTCAAATGGGATGTTTTTTTTGAAATAGACAACATCCATGATATGTGTTAGCCAAATGCTAAACATCAGATTATAAAAAATATAGGGGATAGAAGAACAAACTGATATCATTGTGAAGGGTTGAGAAAATTTTCCATTGCTGAAACTTAGCTAAAATCAGGGTCACAAAACCCAGCAAGAATCCTGTTATTGCAAAAGAGCTAACCGCTCCTTTTCCACTTCTGTCCCTGCTTGCTTGCTTGCTTACTTGCTTCAGAAACCCAGGATGTGATTTATACCTTTAAAAGCCTGCACAAAATCAGGCTGGGGGCTGCACTCTGGTACCCCAATAGTGGGGACGGAGGGCAGACGCCGGCTGGCTAATAAAGACTGCTAATTGGCTTGCAATTTGATATTGTGTGGTCTTTATGTTGCTGCGCCCCAGTACATCATCACAAGAAAGCAACCAGACAAATAACAAGCATGGGATACTTCTTTGGAACAGTGGGCCTGATCTTTTACAAGTTAGTGTCTGGTAAAGGGAGTGCATTGTATTAAAATGGATTTAAGGGGCATAACCAGATGTGATGCTTGGTCCTGAATTAGATGCTTATTTAGTCAAGTCAGATTAACAGGACTTTCTGTCTATAGTATCTGTAAGTATAAACCAGGTTATGCATTGAAAAGGATAAGCAGGACTTTTGTTAAAATTTCCCTACTCCAAACTTTGATGTATGGATTTTTGTGACTTGGAAATTTTCTCCTTCTCTGACCATGTTTTTTTGAAAATCAGGTTTAATGATATACCAATAAACAGGTATTTGTAAGCATAGGTAAGAATCTGCTCTTGTCCAAAGATTATTTCAAGAAGTATTTATTATAATTGTTTGAAGGTAATTATTATCAAAGCAAAAGTAGTAAATGTCCCTCCTCCTCTTTTTTTTTTTCCCCTAACCTTTGGATCCAAGTTAAAATCTTAATTTCCTATTGATGATAGAGAGGCAAGTTGCTTTCCCTAGGTCTCCCACTGTTAGTGGCAGTTGGAATTGAAATGCAGCCATTCTAATCTTATAGGCCATGGTCTTAGCTAGAACATTATTGGGTCTTTGCCTGTTGACCATCCTATAAATATATGATCACAACCCTAGAGAAAACAGTGAGATTACAAAATGAGAAAGGAGAAGCTAACCTTTACTGGGAGCAACTCCCAAACTCTGCTGCCTGCTTTCTTTTTGTCAGCTTATGAGAGTATCTGTGTGAAGCTTGGTACTTTGGGCCCCAGCTCCTGCAAAATTGTTCTAAAAGCTTCAACACCGGTTAATTTAAGCTTTTGACAGAAGGTGGAAACATTATGAGCATGACATACATGGTTTTTGTTCAGATCACCTGGGGAAGGCATGTCACATTGGCATCAGCCTCCAGCAGAGTCTTGGAGTGACAGAAGCAGCCTTTCAGAGGTGGCACCTATTTGCTCTCTTCATGAAAAGTTGAGATTTGAATGGTATTTTCTGCATTCTTGACAGTTCATGACATGCTGATGGGATGAAACAGAAAAACTGCACACCAAAAGTTTGCTATGACCTAACGAGCAAAGTTAGAGAAGTCATTCCTGGTCACTTAGGAGATTTCATAGCCTCATTTAGAACAATTTTCCAATAATTACTCTCTTTTGTGGTTACAACTTTACCATTTTTGGTGCATTTTAGTCCATTAACATGTGAAATGGTTTTGAGCTCAGGATCTGAAGTCAGACAGCAATATCATCTTGAGGAAATCATTTCATTTCTGTGAGCCTCAGTCTATTCAACAATGAAGTAAGAAATGATAATAGTACTTACAGTACAGCCTTGCTGTCAGTATAAATAAAATGCCCAACACAGTGACTAGCCAATGACTACATCTCACAAGTTCTGTACTTGATACTCCTCATGGCCCATTTGTTTTAAGCCTAAATCTTCTTCAGGAGCTAAGTACTGTTGTGCTCTGTGTTTAATAATCTAATCTCTTCTATCTAATGTATATCATGGTCTTGTAACACTTGGGGCCATTTGGTAGCTCTTCTTGGAGGAATGTGCAGTTTCTGTGGCAGTGGAAGCCTCTCTGACATATCTGACAATGGCATCATATGACAAGGGATATGTTTTATTTTTTCCCAATTTATAACACACTTAAATAACAGTATTTTACATACTCCTTGGGAAAAGATTTGACTGACACCATTCTATATAGGTAGTCACTATGCATGTTCCTCATATTAAAAAAAAAAAAAATTAGGGCAGGCCATGGTGGCTCAGCAGACAGAGTTCTCACCTGCCATGCTGGAGACCTGGGTTTAATTCCCAGTGCCTGCCCATGCAAAAAAAAAAAAAAAAAAATTATTAGAGAAGCTGTAGATTTATAGAAAAATCACACATAAAATGCAGTTCCCATATACACTCCTCACAGTTTTCCCTATTGTTAACAATTGCATTACTGTGGTAACTTTGTTAGAATTGATGAAAGAATAATATTAAAACTGTGCTATTAATCATAGTCAACAGTTTACATTAGGTTTTACTGTGTCTCACATTCCTGTGGGTTTTTCATTTTTATTGGTATCTTAGTGACATAAATATTACCTAAAATTTCCCCTTTTAACTACATTCAGGGGTGTAAATTACACTCACAACTTTGTGCTACCGTTGCAGCACATTACCAAAACATTTTCATGTCTCCATCGCACCAAACAAACTCTACCAATTAAGCATTAACTCCCCGTGCCCTACCCCCACCACAGCCCCTGGTGACCTGCATTTTTGTTTCAAATTCTATGGACTTCTTTTTTTAAATTATTTCATAGCATGGAGATCATGCAGTATTTGTCCTTTTGTGTCTGGCTTATGTCACTCAATATGAATTCTTTAGTGTTTATCCATGCTATCACATGTAGAAAAACGTCATTCCTTTTTATGGCTGAATGATATTCAGTTGTGTGTATATGACGTGCTTTGTTTATCCATTTGTCAGTTGGTAGGCCTGTGGGTTACTTTCATCTTTTGACAATTGTAAATCATGTTGTTATGAACACTGCTGTGCAAATGTCTGTGCCAATTCATGTTTTCAGTTCTTTTGGGTAAAAGTTGGATTCCCAGGTCATATGGTAATGCTATACCTCACTTTCTGAGGAAGCTTCAAACTCTTCTCCACAGTGGCTGCACCATTTTACATTCCTATACAAAATTGACAAGTGTTGCTGTTTCTCCACATTCTCACCAACACTTGGTATTTTCCTTCATTTTTTTTAATAGCCATTCTAATAGGTATGAAATGATATCTCATTGTGGTTTTGATTTGCATTTTCCTAGTGACTAACAATTTTGAGCATCTTTTTATGTTTTTTTTTTTTTGCCATTTGTATATCTTTAGAAAAATAACTATTCAAGCCTTTTGGCCATTTTTTATTTGGTTGTTTTTATTTTTGTTGTTGACTTGTAGGATCACATTGTAGATTCTGGAAATTAAACTCTTTTTGGATATGTGGTTTCCAAATATTTCTTCCCTATTCTGTAGGTTGTCTTTTTCCTTTCTTGATGAAGTCCTTTGATGGCCCAAAGTTTTTATTTTGATGAAATCTCATTTATCTATTATTTTCCTTTTGGTATAAGGGCCAATAAAACATTGCCTAACACAAGATCCTGAAGATGCCACCCAATATTTTCATCTAGGCATTTTATAGTCATGGTTCCTGTTTTTATGTCTTTGATCCCTTTTGAGTTAATTTTTGTATATTGAATGAAGTAGGGACCCCTTTCATTATTTGCACATAGATATCCAGTTCTCCAGCAGCACTTGTTGAAGACACTATTCTGTTCCAATTGAATAGACATGGCACCCTTAATAAAAATTGGTTGGCCATAGATGTGAAGGTGTATTTCTGATCTTGCAATTTGATTCCATTGGTTTATATATCTATGCTTGTGCCAGTATCATGCTGTTTTGGACACTGTAGCTTTGCAATAAATATTAAAAGTCAGAAAGTGTGAGCTCTCCTGTTTCATTCTTCTTTTTCAAGATATCTTTGGTTATTCTGGGCCCCTTATACTTTGAAATAAATTTGGTAATTGGCCTTTGCATTTCTGCAAAGTAGGCTATTAGAATTTTAATTGGGTATATGTTGAATCTGTATATTGTTTTTGGTAGAATTGACATCTTGAAAATATTTAGTCTTCTACTCCATGAACACGGAATGTCCCTTAATTTAGTTAGATCTCTGATTTTCTCTAGTAAAGTTTTGTAGTTTTCCATGTATGAATCCTCTACATCCATGGTTAAATTAATTCCTAGATACTTGGTTAAATTGCTGTTGTAAATGGAATTTTAAAAAATTTGCTCTTAAGACTGTTCATTACTGATGTATAGAAATACACCCCTGATCTCTGTGAACTAATCTTGTATCCCACCAATTTACTGTATTTGCTTATTAGCTCTAATGGGTTTGTGTGGATTTTTCTAGATTTTCTATATATAGGGTCTTTTTGTCTGCAATTAGTGAAAATTTCACTTCTTTGTTTCCAAATTGGATACCATTTATTCATTTTTCTTGCCTAATTGCTATGGCTAGCACAATGTTGAATAACAGTGTATGACAGTGGGCTTCCTTGTCTTGTTCCAGATATTAAAGAGAAAGCTCTCAGTCCTTCACCATTAGGTATGATTTTAGCAGTGGGTTTTGCATACCTGTCCTTTGTCTTTCTATTCCCTCTTTTCTATGTTATTTTATCAAGAAAGGGGATTTTGAATAATGACAAATACCCTTTCTTGGTCAATAGAGATGATCATGTATATTTTTTCCTTCATTATATTAATTTGATGTATTACCATAATTTCTTTTCTTGTATTGAAACACCCTTACAGGCCTGGGATAAATCTCATTTGATCAAGATGTATAATTTGTTTAATGCTCTGTTGGTTTCAGTTTACTAACATTAGGATTTTTCCATCTATATTCTTAAGAGATATTGGTCTTTAATTTTCTTTTCTTGCAGATCTTTTTCTGGCTTTTGTATTAAAATGACATTTGCATCAGAATATGAATTAGGTAGTATTTCTACTTCTTTTATTTATTTATTTATTTTGGAACAGTTTGAGCAAGATTGGTCTCAGTTCTTGGAATGATTGGTAGAGTTCACCTGTGAAGCTGTCTGGTACTGGGCTTTCTTTGTTGGGAAGTTTTTGATGACTGATTCAGTCTCTACTTGTAATTATTCTGTTGAGATCTTCTATTTCTTCTAGAGATAGTGTAGGTTGTGTGTTTCTGGGAATTTGACCATTTCATCTAGGTTGTCTTCATTTTTTACTGAGCAGTTGTTCACAGTATCCTCACATTATCCTACTCTTTGTTGGGTCAGTAATAATGTCCCCCCCTCACATTTCTGATTTTATTTATTTATGTCCTCTCACACTTTTTCTTTGTCAGTCTAGCTGAAAGTTCTCAATTTTACTGATCTTTTCACAGAAAAAACTTTTGGTTTTTGTAATGTTCTCTATTGTTTTTTTATTCTCAATTTCTTTCATTTCTGCCATAATCTTTGTTATTTCTTTCCTTCTGCTTGTTTAGGGTTTAATATACTGTTTTTTTCTACTTCTTCCAGGTGTGCAGTTAAGTCTTTGATTTGAGCTTTTTCTTCTTTTTTTTTTTATGTAAACAGTTTGGGCTGTAAATTTCCCTCTGAGTACTGCTTTGCTGTATCCATGTTTTGATAGGTTCTGTTCTTCTTTTTATTCATTCATCTGAAGATATTTACTGATTTCCCTTTTGATTTATTCTGTGATCCACTGCTTGCTTAAGAGTGTGTTAGTTAACTTTCACATATTGGTAGGTTTTTCTTTTTTCTGCCTCATACTGCCTTCCACCTTCGTTCCATTGTCAGAGAATTTTCTTTGTATAATTTGTCTTTAAAAATTTATTGAGACTATTTTTGTGACCCAACATGTGATCTGTCTTGAGAAGATTCTCTGGAAGAATATGTCTTCAGCTTTTAGTTTGCAGTTTTCATTATGTGTCTGTTGGTTTTAGTTCATTTATCATGTTATTCAAGTTCTGTGTTTCCTTATTAAGCATCTGACTAGATGATCTATATATTGATAAATGTGAGATATTAAAGTCTCCAATTATTATTGTAGAGGTATTTTATTTCTCCTTTCAGTGTTGCTAGTGTTTGCCTTATTTATTTTGGGGCAGTGTGTTGCATAAATATTTATGTTTGTTGTATCCGCTTGGTATATTGACTCTGCTATTAATATATAGAATAGTCCCCTTCTTTGTCTCTTGTAATAGCTTTTGACTTAATGTCTCTTTTGTCTGATATTAGTATAGCTACCCCAGCCTCTTTTCATTACTATTTGCCTGGATTCTTTTTTTCTTTCCTTTCACTTTCAACCTATTTGTGTCATTGAGTCGAAATTGAGTCTCTTGTAAGCAACATATGGCAGGATCAAGATTTTAAAAATATATTCTGCCAATCTATCTTTTTATTGGGGAGTTTATTCTATTAACATTCAATACTATTACTGAATGGCAGTATTTTCTTCTGCTTTTTTTCCTTTGTTTTTTATACATCATATCTTTTTTTGCCTCTCTTTTCCTTTATTGCAGTTTCCTTTTCTGTATATTTGTTCTTTTGGATGTATCTACTTGTTCCCTTTCTCATTTCCCTTCCCATATATTTTTTTTAAATATTTTCTTTGTATTACCCTGGAGTTTGTATTACACAACTTATGTCTGTAACCTATTAGTTTGGAAAGATACCAGTTAACTTCAGTAGCATACATGTTTCCTGCTCCCAGAGTCCTCTGTTTCACCTCTGTATTTTCATTTCATCCCACATTCCTCTTTATATTTTCTGTCTCCAATATTAAGAGATATGATTGTTATTCAATTGTGTTTTCTTATAGGACATAAAGAATAAATATATCGAGGATATAGTAGACTTGGTTTTTCAGTTTACCCATTTAGTACCATTACTGAAGACCTTCACTTCTTTACACTGTTCCAAACCACTCTTTCTTGTCTTTTCCTTTCGACCTGAAAAGCTCGCTTCAGAAATTCTTGTAGCACATGACTTTGGGTGATGAACTCTCTAAGATTCTGTCTCTCTTGTGAATGTTTTAAAATCTCCCTAAGTTTTGATTGACAGTTTTGCTGGATAAAGAGTTTTTGACTATTTCAATACTTTAAATATACCATACCACTGCCTGCTCTCCTCCATGATTTCTGATGAGAAACAGCACTTATTCTTATTGAGAGTCCCTCATTTGTGATAAATCACTTTAAATCTTGCTGCGTTCAGGATTCTCTCTTTATTTTGGGCCTTTGACATTCTGATAAGTATATGTCTCAGAGTACTTGTATTAGGGCTTATTCTATTTGAAGTACTTTTCACTTCTTGGACATGTATATTTATTTTTTCATAACAGTTTGGGAATTTTGGACCATTATTTCCTCAAATATTCTTTCTGCCTCCTTTCCTTTCTCTTCTCCTTGTGGGGCTCCCATGATATGTTTTGTGTATGCTTCTTGCTGTCATTCAAATCTTTGAGACACTGCTCAATTTTTTCTTTTATTTATTCTGTCCGTTTTCACACTGTTTGATTTCAATTTTGTTGTCTTCTAGTTTATTGCTTCTTTATTCTGCATGTTAAAATATGCTATTATATGTCACTAGTGTTTTTTCATCTCCTTTATTGTTCTTTTTATCCCCATAATTTCTATGTTTCTTTTAAACGTTCTAGTTCTTCATTTTGTTTACACGTTGTCTTAATATCCTTTAGCTCTATATTCACAGTTGGTTTATTTCTAGCCATATTCCCTTTATCTTCTTAAACTGATGTAGGAGATTTCTTTGAACTTCTTTGATTAGTTGTTCCAAAGTCTGTGTTACCCATGAAGTTTTAATTTGTTCCATTGCCTGAGCCTTATCTTCTTGTTCCCTAGAATGGCTTATTATTTTTTGCTGGTGTTTGGGCATCTGATTATTTTTTATGTACTAACTCTGAATGTCAGTTTCCTCCTTTTTTTGGTAGGGTTTTATTGTTGACAGCTCTGTGTTAAGGCTTATCTTCGACACTTAGCAGCTTATATAGAAACTTTAGCATGGTCTGTGTTTAACTGTTTGGATTTTCTTCTGTCTTGCACCACTGTTTATTGACTTGGAAACGTGGGACAACTTTTACTATCTCCTTTTTATGTGCAGTTGTTTCACCTCCAAGTGAAAGCTTCCTTTCCTCTGTTCCTTCTCTCGAGTCCTGATCTTTTCTATTTGTTTTTCTGCAGAATTTTCTCTGCTTCAAATCTGTCAATACTAGCTTCATGTATTTGAGGACTCTACAACAAGGTACATATATATTTATAATTGTTATTTCTTCTTAATGAATTTAGCCGTTTCTCAGTACACAGTGATCTTTGTCCCTTGTAAGAGTTTTTTTAAGTCTATATTTTATCTTTTATTTGCATAGGTACTCACTCTGTCTTTTGTTTCTCTTACGTGATGTATTGGTTTCAGTGCTTTCATTTTTAAAGTACTTGTGTCTTTTCATTTAAAGAGATTCTCTTCTAAACGGTATATAGTTGGGCCATGCTTTTTAAATTCCCATTCTGTTAACTTCTGTCTTTTTACTGAGAGTTTAATTCATTTATATTTAAAGTCACCACTGATAATACAGAACTTTCTTTATTATTTTGGTATAGTGCCTTTGTAAATCTTATGCCTATTTTGTCCCTCATTTTTTTTGAAAATGTCTACTTTCAAATATATTCAGTTTTTAATATTGTACCATTCTGAGTCTCTTCTCATTTCTTTTTGTATATATTTTTCATGTATTTCCTTTGTGGTTATTATGGATTTATATTTAACATTGTAAATCTAAAACACCTATGTTATATTTGATACCTACTTAACTTCAATTGCACATACAACATATATAAAAACATAGTGTTCCTAGACCCCAAAGGACCCCATCCTTTTTGTATTTGTTATAAATTATATACTTAAACACTCTAAACACTATGTCCAAAACCATAGATTCATCATTCCTTTATAGGTATTTGTATCTTAGCATCTGTAGGTAGTAAGAGATGGATTTATACCAAATGTTACACAATAATGCTTCTGGCATTTATAATTACCCATATGGTTACCTTTACCCATGGTCCTTATTTCTTTTTGCTGTTTTGAACCTCTGTCTAGTGTCCTTTCTCTTCAGTTTGAAGCATGATCCATAGCATTGCTTGTAGGGTAGTTCTAGTTGTGATGAACTCCTTCAGCTTTTGTTTATCTGGGAATGTCTTAATATCACTGTCCTTTTTTGAAAAATAAGTCTAGCCAGGTATAAAATTCTTGGTTAGCAATTGTTTTCTTTCAGTACTTTAATTATTTCAGTCCACTGCCTTTTTGTCTCCAAGGTTTCTTCTAGGAATTTGGAATTTAATCTGATTGACATTACCTTGTACATAGCTCATTTCTTTTATTTTGCAACTTTCAGAACTCTCTCCTTAACCTTGGCATTTGACGTATTGAGTTGTATGTGTTTAGGCATAATTCTTTTTCATGTTTATCTTATTTGAGGTTCAGCTCATTTGGGCTTTTTGAATATGCATGTTCATTTCTTTCATAATGTTTGGGAAATTCTCTGCTGTTATTTCTTTGAATATTTCTTCTGCCCCTTTCCTCTTTCTTCTTCTTTTGGGAATTCCATAGTGTTTATATTTGTACCCTTGATAGTTTTCCCCAGGTCCCTTAGGCTATGTTCAGTTGGCTGTTATTTTTTTCTTTTTGTTCTTTGTATACTGAATTATTTCAATTGTCTTGCTTTTGAGTTCATTGATTCTTTATTCACTCTTCTCCAATCTGCCTTAAGATTCATCTAGACAGTTTTTCATTTTGGTTATTGCGCTACTCAAATCCAGTATTTCTGTTTAATTCTTTAAAAAAAAAAGATCTCTTTATTCAGAGTCTCATGTTGTTTCTTCATTATTTTCTTTATATAATTTTGCTGCTTTTAAAAATTTTTCCTTTATGTCCTTGAGTATATTGAGAATATATATATTTTTTATCTATCTGATATGTCCAGAGACTTGTATTCTTCATGGATGGTTTCTTGATTTTCCTTTTGTTCTGTTGGGTGGGCCATCATTTCTTCTTTGTTTGCCTTATAATCATATTTTGCACACAGTATATTTTCATATTGTAGAGTGCTAACTCTTTTATTTAGCCCCTGAGCACTCTATTCATTTTATATGTATTCAGCTAGTGATATGATGGAGATTTCTTCGCTCTGTAAAGCTAAAGATTGGTTAATTTTGAGCAGTATACTGATTGTTTCCTGACGATTCATTTCCCAACTACTGTACTAACCCTGAAAGTGTGATTTTCATGTGTTTTGAATTTTAATAAGTCCTCAGCTTCTAACATCCCACCATTTTATCCAATCATATACTTTTTTCCTTTTTTTAATATGTACTGTTCCATTTCTATAACTGACCTTTGAAATTCTTTTATTTCCTTATGCATTTTGGTTTACTAGTATGCTGAAAATGATAATATTCATACATTATTGTCTGGAAGATCATTGATATTAGCTATTATTCTTTTCAAATTGTTTTCTTCTGATTGGCTGTTTTACATAAGTCACATTTTTATAAGACCAGTTAAGGGCAGCAAACAGTTATCAAATTATTGCAAATATATTAGTGACTACCAACATTTAATAAATTTTGAATATTGCTGAATTGTTTTAGCTCCATTTGTCTCTAAAGCATTTCTCTTAAAATAGATACACAGAACTATCCATCGCAGTACAAAGAATATAATTTTCATGTTCTCATGAAATGAGTGCCAGCTCACGATACTGTCATCACTCTCAGCCAATCTGTGTTCTGCCATGTTCTCCTGAACTTCATTCAGCTGTATTTGTTGTTTACACCTCTTTGTTTTTTTTCTGCAACTTTTCTTTTTTCTGTTTTGATGAGCAGAATGAACAATAATTGGTGACTGTGTTAGTCAGGGTTCTTTGGAGAAGCAGAATTAAAAAGAAAGATCTGTAAATAGGAGATTTATAAAGGTATCTCTTGCCACTGTGGGAAAGGAGGAGTCCACAGTCCGTGGGACAGGCTGTGAGGTTGGTTGCTCTGATGAAGGGTCTGGACAAACTCTGTAGGAGAGGCTCTCTGGCTGAAGAAGCAGTGAGTCTCTCTTCCCCCTTCCAAGCCTTCAGTGGATGAGATTATCTTGCTGGGAGGGGGGGGCAGTGTCTTAGTTCATTTCTGATGTAATTAGCCACTGATACAATCAGCTGATTGATGATTTGATCAACCAGCCTTGAAATATCCTTGCAGCAAGGGTCAGGCCTGTGCTTGCCTGACCACAGAATAGGCATGATCATTTGGCCAAGTTGATGCCAGAACCTAAGCATTACAGTGACCAAAAATAAACAAGTGAAGTAAGGAAAGAAAGGAAGAATTTCACACTGACTGTTTAAATGTAAGTTTCAAAGAATTTTGAGTTGCCTTCAAGCTGTTATATCCAAGAGAACTGAAATCCTATGTTCACATAAAAACCTACGCACAAATGTTTTAGCAGCTTAGTTCTCAATAGTCAAAAAGTAGAAACAACTGAAGTACCCATCAACTGGTGAATGGGTAAACAAAATGTGATATATACATGCAGACATAAAAATTAATGAAGTTCTGGGATGTGCTACCACATGAGTGAAATTTGAATATGTCATGATAAGTGAAATGGCAGACACAAAAGTTCACATATATGATTCCATTGGTATAAAATGATCAAAATAGGCAAGTCTATAGAAACAGAAAGTAGATTAGTAGTTACCAAGGGCTGTAACCAAGGGGGAATGAGGAGTTACTGCTAAATGAACATGCATTTTATTTTGGGGTGATGTAAATGTTTTGGAATTAGATAGTGCTGATGGATATATAACCTTTTGAATATATTAAACACTACTGAATTGTATACTTTAAAGTGGCTGAAATGGTGGATTTTATGTGTATTTTATTTCAGTATATATATATATATATATATAGTAGAGATGATGTTATAATAACAGAGGGTGGAAAGATCAGAAGCCAAAAGAAATTAGTGGAAATACTTAGCCAGGGAAAACATTATAAATTTTGATTTAATGAGAATTGTTAAATATAAATGATTAAGTATGTAAATAATACCAGGAAAGCATTTGGATAGAAAGTACCTGTCGCAGTCCTTTGTACTACTAGGTTGGTTGGTGCTCCTATTTCTAGGAATGGTATACACACACACACACACACACACACAAGTAATTAGTCACTGAAGTTGGAATGGAAATGTGGAGGAATGTAGTCACAAATCTGTTACTGAAAAAGGTTTATGATAAAGCAAATGCCATGCCATGGTTTGGGGATGGGCTAGAGAAGATAGTGAAATTCATACTGCCTAACTGAATTAGAAATGCAAAGGTATTTCGGTCCATTTTTATTTGTCTTTGAATGATGCATCGGAGTTCTCCAACATGTGGTTAACAAGTTTCATGTAACTTCAACATCTTTTCTATCCAGAAAGCATGGGTGAATTCTGTATTGGGCCCATTTCTTATATATATAATTGAAAACACTTTAATTCTTTTTTTTATTTGGTTTGTAAGGTTCAGTTTTCCTATAACTTTCACATTTCTGCTCAAGGGAGGTCATTAGAACCTATATATATTTATTTTTTTTTTTTGATCAACCAAAGCTAAGAAAGCATATTTCCCTTTATAAATTTTACATACATTCATTTGATGCTTGTGTGCTCTCTGCCTGTCTACATGGACCGAAATCCGCTTCTTACTGATCTAGTTCATCTTTTGCTATTTGCCAATGCAAATGTGAGGCTAAAATCAACTAGAATAAGAAGGACGTGTTAACAGAGTAAAAAAGGAAAGGAAAGAAAGGCAAATGAAATAAGTACAAAGAGGGAAAAAGATCAGGGGTGGTAGAATCCTATATCAATTTCAGACAAAAGGAAGGAGAAAATGAGGAAACAATTTGTAAGATGTTAGAATGATGCCCATAGGCTGGAAGTAATGAAGAAAGTAACATAAGTTATGGTGCAAACTGTGACATAAGGATGCAGATTACATTATTTTCAGACATGCTTTTCTTTAAAATAGAAATCAAACCTTAAACTGTTCTGGTGTTGAGAATGTCTTTATGCTTTTTCAGTATCTTGCATTAATCATCCATTAATCCTTATAACTGCTCTGGAAAGCAGTTATTTAAAAGTCTCCTGCTATTTTTCATGAATCTTACTATGTTAAACTTCTTATGATTGTTTAAAATGAAGTACATTATTATATAAAGTGTGGTCTCACGGAATTTGTAATGGAGCATCAAGGTAGGTATCTATTATATAATCATTTTACTGTAATTTTCTATTGTGTAGGTATTTATTTGCTAAGATGTTAAAATCAAACTCCCTGTAACAGTTCTGGTAAAATGGACCAGAAGCATGCATAAGAGTGCTCATTTCTTCACGGCACAATTAACTATTCCCAACAGCAGTGGAAGAGTTAAGTAACTTATCGTACCATTGGACTAATAGCCATGAAAAATTATCTTCAAGAAACATTTTTAATAATATGCAAAATCTCCCTGATTTAGCCACATAAATACAAAAGAGAAGATTATTAATACTAAAGTGTGACACTATGGGCAGCAGACTTGAAAAATATGTTCACGTTTCCTCAATCATTGTCTTAGGATAGTCGATAATGTAATGGTTTTTATTTTGTTTTCTTATATTCAACTTATTTGCCACATTCTCTAACATGACATACTTTTGGTAACAAAAAGAATAGCTATAAATAATACAAATGCAAATAAAAAAAGCTCAGTCTACATAAAATTGATTTTCTTGTAATGAAGATACAATGTGGTATCAGAAAATGTTGGTAACTACTACCAAACAAATAGCATGTTTCTTACAAGCCAAGTAAGAAACATGTACTTAAAAGCTCATCATTAAGGAGTTCTTAATCTTCATAAAATTTGAATAAGGTTTAATTTGATGAATGGGCTAGTTAGTCAAATAGTTTTTTATCCTGGTTCAATTAATGCTGATTAATTTGTTTAATGACATTGCAGTTGCTTGTTATTCTGTCATAACATGATTTCATTAATTAGACATTAAAATTATTGATTTGGAAACATTTAAGATTGCACTGAGGAGGTGGGTTGCCTCACTGTTTCCTTTCTTCTCCTTTCCTCCCCAATGCCACACCCCTAATTTCTTATATTATAAATATAACATAAAATCATTAGTACGGTAGGAGGGGTAATGAAGTGAGGCCTTCCTCATATTAAGTGAAATCATTTACTTCTGCTATCCTTTATTATACAAGTAGGGTATTTTCATTTAGAAAAAATGGAAAACCTAGTTAGGTCGAACCAAGGCAACTGGTGGTCTATAATTCTAGTGCCAAAATGTTATAACCAAAGCCATTTTGGTGTTACTATCCAGATTTGTTTTTCCTATGCCTAAACAGTAGCATAGGTAGCTGATTGTGTATTTTTTTTCAAAATGGTTCCAGGGTGTAAATAATGTTTTATGGCCTGTATTTCACACTTAATTCTATAACATCACCATCTTCCTTGCAGGAAATGATACCTTCCATTATTTCAATGGTCAAATACCATCCTATTTATGTATGGACATAGTTTTTAACTCATTTTCTATCTCTTGAGCATAAATTCTTGAAGAAGAATTACTAAATAAAATAATGAATATATTTAGGTGATTTTAATATACATTTATTACATTATTACATTTCTCTAAAAAAGATTTGTACCAATTTACATGTCATCACTGAATTACAGTACCTATTTTGCAAAATCCTTGCTAATTTGGAGGCATCTTTTCTTTTTATTTGCTATTTCTATTGTCTAAAATATGTTTCCTATCTCCTTCCATTCTGTTAGTAATTTGGGTTTTAAAAATTTAATTAACAGATTTTTATTATGGCTCTATCTGTCTCTAACATCACTCGGTCATTCTTTTTCTCTGTCTTTTTGTCTGTCTATCTAATCAGTCTTTGAAAATTTTGAAAACTTGTATTTTAATATTGTGTTTGATCTATATGCTGATTTTCATATTATTTTAAAGATGAGCATTTCACTTTCTCAAATAGATAGTAAATAACTCACAATACTGTGAAACCTAGAAAAATCCCACAAAACTGGTCAGAAATGGTCTAGTTGGCAGCAGAATATGTGGTTATTAAAAAAGAATTATAGTATTAAGAAAAAGGAAACAGATAAAAATTATAATTTGTGCCACTGCCCTAAAATATGTTGAATGATGTTTCAGGTCAATGAATCTTATAGCCAAAATTGCAAGTTAATATGCGAACAAGGCACATTATAGCTGACTTTCAATAAAGCCATGTATGTTTATAATAGAGTATTTTTGTGCATAGGACACAGTGGGGACTGTAAATATCTTGGAAATTATTTAAAGGTGTAGTTGAGCAAATGTTCAGTTCTTGGCACCTTATTTTGAAAAATACATAAAATGAAAGAAGAAAGTATTGGGATAAGATTAATTAAAATACCACATGAGAAATGTTAGAAGAAACCGGGATGGTTTCATCTAGATGAGTTAAGATTAAAGGATGGTATCTTTGTATCCAAACACTGAAGAGCCTACTATGCAAGTTCAATGTTTTGATTGTAATCTTGAGATGGAACGTTTGGTAGGTGTCTGTTTCCTAGGCTGCTGAAAGCAGTATACCATGAAATGGTTCAGCTTGAACAATGGGAATCTATTTTCTTATGTTTAGAATCTGGAAAAATATCCAAATCAAGGCATATTCAAGGTGATGCTTTCTTCCCAAAGACGGGTTCCCAGTGATACTTGGTTCTTCTATCCTAAGGCAAGGCACATGGCGGTGTCTGCTGTTCTCTCCCTTCCCTTCCCAGTTTTGTAGATTTCTACTTCTTGCTTCTGTGGCTCTCTCTCTCTCTCTCTCTCCCCCCACCCCTTTTCTGTATTCATCCCATTTTTATAAGACTCCAGTAAGAGGATAAAACTCACCCTGGGCCATATCTTAACTGAAGTAACCTCATCAAAAGTTCTACTTACAATAGGTTTATACCCTCAGGAATGGATTCGTTTTAAGTACCTGATTTTCTGGGGTACATACATTCCAAATTGCCACACTAGATAAAAAATATTTAATAACTTTCATATGGTGATGTTCATACTTGGATTAAATGTTCCCTTAAGGGGATGTTCTCTTACTAGAACTCTTGGGCAGAGACAGACATTTACTTGACAAGATTATTGTAGAGGTGCCTTTACCATTTGTTAGTGATTGATAGCCTCTAAGGATTGATATCTTTAATCAATTTGAGAATAAATATGAGCCCCTAACCAACTGAATTTTATGTAATTCTAACCTGTATAGCTCTAGTGTGTAATGAGTGGGGGGGAAAAAGATCTATTTTCCCACAGCACATTTGTAAACTGTAAGTTTGAAATTGTATGGGTTTTGTAATAACTGGGTCGATTGACTTCGTGAACTTTGTAAACTATTTACATTCATTTATTGATCCTCCGATTGTTTTACAAGAGTAACAAGCTGATAAGAATTTGCTGAGTAAATTTGAGGATGTATAAATTGAGAATTAAGTCTCATTTTGAATGTGTTAATTTTATAAAGAAATATGAAGATTTCTGATACTGATGGCAATTTTGTCAGAAACTCACATTTCAAATGCAGTAAGAAAACTGATAGCAAATTAAGCAAATAAATAAGGTAGATGCTTGTAGATATCAAGTGGATTTGAAAGGAAAATGAAGTGAGGAAGTTGTTTTAAAAGGCAGATTAAAGAAACTAGGAGAGTTGAGATTTTCAGACAGTTTTTGTTTGGAATAGAATAGGTTGGTTCATTCAAAGTATAAATCAGAAAATATACATGAATGAATTTTTTACTAATAAACAGAAGGGTAGTGAAAGAACTATGAATCTGAAAACCAGAATGAAAATGAAAACTCCATGATGTTTCTTTTTCTTTGTTGTTGTTGCTTTATTTTTCGGTGGGGGAGAGCTGTAAGATATTAGATAAGCATATAAATTAGAGAAATCCATTTCATTTATACTTGGATGTTCATTGAGCATGGAATATGGTGTGAGGACTAGAAATTCCAAGGAGTGGAGTTACATGAAAAGTTTATATAAATACTAAGGAATAGGTAATGAATTCAAAGTATTCATAAATCATCCTAGGACTAGAAGTCCCAATAATTCTTCAATCCAATGCTCTACCCAGGGAATGGATTTTGACCCCGTATTCTTGAGAAATGATTGTTTAAGATAATCTCAAAAGGGAACTCATTACCTTATAAGGTAATACATTCTAACTTTAAATAGCTTTCATTTATAAACTTGATGTACATTGTATATAATGGAATAACTTATATATAAATATTTATATCATGAAAATGTAGGAAAGAAAATGTCAGTAAAGTTTAGCCCAATATTCTCCAACTTCAAACTCCTTTTAGGTAAAATTTATACAAATTGATACAGAATAGACAAATTATTACCATTCTTTTTTTACAACTAATTGTCATGCTGTGCTTTGAAATTCAAAGCTTTTTTGTATGTATATTATTTTTCACAAAAAAGAAAAAAGGTCAGTTGTCATGATAAAAAGTGAGGGGTGATTTTAAACATGCGACTGGACATGCATTGTCACTCTAGTTACCTCTTAGAATGAATAGAACATTAGCTCCTATTCACTCCCCTTTGGACATTTGGAGAGAAAATGGATGTTTAGAAAGGCTTGAAATTAATTTATTTTTATTTATTTTTTGACATTAATTTTTATTATAACTATCAAATCGATGCTAAGCTTTTGATTTTTTCCACAATTTTGTATTTCACATGGGATATGAGTTATGATAAAATTATTAAAGGATTAATTTAATGATATCTTTGTGATAAAGTATTTGGAGGACCCTAGGACTCTTCTGGGTTTTAAGAGAAATGGATAGCACCTCTTGATGTGAGCTGCTGCAAATCACATTGCAAAGGGAAGGATGAAGAATTGTGACTGGTTTTAGCCTACCACAATATTGAAAGTTTTCCCCACTGAAAACATTATTCAAGTGCTTGTTAAGAATAGGCTGTCCCTAATGCTTTCTGTGGAAGTTATTAAAGAGCATTAATGTTTGTCAGAAAAAAATTGCTGGCACCACTTTGATTTACCATCATTTACAAGTGATAAATATTTGAAGACCAAAAGGAGGCGAACAAGCTTAGATGGTTCTGCCCGGGAAGAGTGATTTGTCACAGGAAGCTTAAGTATAAATTTTGCCAACTTACCATGATGAAGTTTAGTCAAATAGAAATGGCAACACTAGCTCTGAGGTTTTATAGAACAAAAGGGCAGGAGAGGAATAAAATGTCAGAGATATTGCAGGTGGCAGGTATGCAGAAGGGTGTTTGTTTAGTTTATGTTATCACCTTTTTCCCTGAAAAAACTATAATTCCAATGAACTAGAAAATTGGACTTTAAGGAAAAACTAACCTTTTAGATTTGCTTGGATGATCTTCATGTTAGTAATCTAAATGTTTTATTGAATTTATTTTAAACCATGTTTCTTCTGCTTTTTTTCCCCAAATAAAGTTGAGTGAGATTGAAAAATTTTGGGTAAGGGAATGGTGAAATAAAGTATTCCATCAGGCCTCTCATTGTAGTCATTATCATTCTGAATGCATTGGAGCATTCCAGAGATTTCTGTGGTAACTGTGACCACTAAATCATCCTGTTACATAATGTGTATGTATATCCCAATGTACTTCAGTTTAAGACTGCTTTTAATATCAGATTTAATGTTTTTCAATCAATTAATTAGTGAGATTTTTCAGATTTGATGTGATGGATCAAATAATTTATATTATTTTCAGCTATTAGAATAGACAAGATGATTTGTAATGTAAATGTTAAAAGAATTTTGGGCAGACTGACTTTTTAAAAAAAATTTTTATTGTACAATGTAACATATATACAAAGCAAAGCAAAGAAAAAGCAAGTAGTTACAGGCCAGATCCCAGAGTTTGTCATGGGCTATGATACCATCCTCCCAGATATTTCCTTCTAGCTGCTCCAGAATATAGGAGGCTAGAAGGAATAAATATTTTTTTGTATCATCACAATTGACTTTATTTTTTCTTTATTGGGAAAATTAACATATATACAAAAAAGCAATAAATTTCAAAGCACAGGACAACGATTAGTTGTGGAATAGATTTCAGAGTTTGGTATGGGTCACCATTCCACAATTTTAGGTTTTTACTTCTAGCTGCTCTAAGATACTGGTGATTGAAAGAAATATCAATTCAATGATTTAGCAGTCATATATGTTTGTATAAATTAAACCCTACCTTCTCTGTATAACTCCACCGTCACCTTTGATCTTTCTATTCCCCTCTTTAGGGGTGTTTGGGCTATGGCCATTCTAACTTTTTCATGTTAGGAGGGGCTGTTAATAATATGGGGTAGGGAGATGGAACTATCTGATGATCTAGAGAGACTGGGCCCTCTAGGTTTCAGGACTTATCTGGTCCAGGGACCCATCTGGAGGTTGTAGGTTTCTGGAAAGTTACCCTAGTGCATAGTACCCTTGTGGAAGATCCTATATATTGCCCTAGGGTGTTCTCTAGGATTGGCTGGAATGGTGTTGGTTGGGATTTGGCAAGTCATGATAGGTAGCAAGGTCTAACTGAAGCTTGTGTAAGAGTGACCTCCAGAGTAGCCTCTCAACTCTATTTTAACTCTCTCAGCCACTGCACTTTATTAGTTACACTTCTTTTTCCCCTTTTGTCAGGTTGGAATTGTTGACTCCACGGTGCCTGGGCCGGACTCATCTGGGGAGTCATTTCCCACATCGCCAGGGAGACTTTCACCCCTGGATGTCATGCCCCATGTGGGGGAGGGCTATGATTTCATTTACAGAGTTGGACTTAGAGAGAGAGTGAGGCCACATCTGAGCAACAAAAGAGGTCCTCCAGAAATAACTCTTAGGCATGCCTATAGTAGGCTAAGCTTCTCCACTACCTCCATAAGCTTCACAAGAGAAAGCTTCAAGATCAAGGGCTTGGCCTATTGATTTGGGTGCCCCTAATGTTTGACACAGTATCAGGGGATTCCCTGATGGTAGGGTTTAATAGTTCCATATTCTTTTCTCTCATCCCTCAAGGGACTTTGCCAATACTTTTTTATTAGCTGCTTAGTATATTCTAGGATGTATCCAGGCATTACATTAAGCTATACAAGATTAAAGGCCCTCATTCATATTCTGATATTAATTTCATTTTGAAATTTCCATTAGAAAGAAATCAAATTATCTGCATCAATCATACTGTAGAATATTCTTTTACAATTGCTTTTAAAAGCTACAGAATATTTTGAAGATTATGTTAAGTGGTCATTGATGCCTTGTTGAAAACTAATGCCATAAATAAAAATACAAACAGGAGGCTATCTTCTATGTATTTCCTATTCTGACCTGTTTATTTTCAATTTCAACTCCCTTATACTTCTGTGTGACCCTGTTACCCTTTGCTGTCTGATATAACCCTGCCCATTTACTCCTCAAATACTTGAACTTCATAAAATGCTGCATAATTTCCATACTTGTTATTTTTATTTCTTGTCTACCTCCACATTAGTTTAAACTTCATGAGACCAGGGGAATTTGCCTGTTGTGATGAATGATGAATACTTAACATCTAGAGCAGTGCTTGGAGCAAAGTAAATACTAAATAGATATTGGTTCAATGAACAATTAAATGTATAAGTGCTTTCACTTAGAGAATCCTTACATGAAAATGTAGTTAGGTATAAACTTTAAATTTATATCCCATTTTATATTTAAAAATAGTTATGAATTTATAATTTCAGCTTTCTATGACAGAGATGTCTTCATCTTGTCAGTCAATTTAAAATCTAGCTTCACCCATTTTTTTGTTATTTAATGGGCTTATTTTCAAACCTGGCTTTTGTCCCTGTAGTTATAATTACTCAGTCAGAATTAGTATATTAAATTTTTTAACATGCAATACCTCATCTACTCTCAACTCAACTAATTATCTAATTAACCCTGTATTTTGAGAGAATCGTTTCTTAATTGCATTCTTGCATGTATCAAAATGCCCTTGAAACTAATAGGAATTATAAATTTTCTTCTCTTTTTCTCTCAAAACTTAATGGAGAATGAATTTCAATCCTTTGACTGGCATTCAAATTGAAAATGAACTAGAAACATGCCAATTTGGTGGATGGAAAATCTTGCAGCTAAAATTAGACCGATTAGAAAAGGATATTGTTTCTTTAAATGTATATTCTATAGGTTCCATTTATGAATATTATTCGAGAAGATTATGAATGACAGACAAGGAATTCTTTGGTATATATTCTTAGCTTTAATACTAGGGCTTTGTTCTAAAATGAAATGAACATGATATTATTGAAAAGTTAACGTATTACCCATATGACCACAGAGTTAGTTGTGAGGAGTAAATAAATGCATAAATGCGAGGATTCTTTTCGCTACTTAAAGCATTTTGCAAATGGATATTTTTTCTTCAAATTATTAGTCGTTAAGATCTCTTTTGCCTGTAAGATTTTGATTAGTGTTTCTGCTATGAGCCATTTCTTCAAAGATAACTTCCATTTCTGTGAGAATCACTTCTACTAACCATTTCATCAGTTCTCACTGGTCACAGGTGGTTTTTAACTTCTGACTTCAGTGTTGTTCCGGATGCTTGAGATTACAGAATTCCAACCTGTACAAACTTATATCAAACAAGATCGAAAGTGGACAGGGAATTTCATGTTCCTTATGCATGCAACTGTGAAACAATGTTACGGTAATAAAAAGAATCTACCATTAAAATCTTGTCCATTAATTTAAAGAATTGAGAATGTCAAAAAACATTAGAATAAAGATATGAAGTCTTAGACCAGAGTCAGAATATTTACAGAAATGTTCTTTTTAAATGAATTTATTTTTTAAGTGGAGGTTAATGAAAACAAAATTTACTCTTTGTTGGAAGAGTAAATTTACTCTTTGTTGGAAGAGTACTCATTATTGGAAACTCTTCCCTAAATGTATTATCGTGTTTCCTTGCTATAAATCAAAGTTTTAAATATGTACTTTTTATCATTGAGATTTATAGTTATTATAAAAATCAGTTAATATACATGACTGTAGTTGTAGAAATTAGGGTTGATGTGCTGACAGGACATTTCATGAAATGTGTTTTTAAAGTTATTTGGTTAAATCATTGATGTTGCTTATTTTGTCTTAGCTTTTAGCTTTTCCATTTTCTTCTGAAATTAGATCGCATAAATATTTTGTTTAATGGAGGTTTTTTCTTAGTACCATAATTTAAGTTCCAAAGTACTTAGCAGTCTACCATGTACAGTAATGTTATTTTTCTAAAACTCACATTGTTATTAAATGTGTTTGTAATGTATACTCAAATTTAAAGACTAACATTTAACGCATTAAATAAATATATATTTATTTTGTGTTTAAATTAATAAATTGTTTATCAGGGTCATATGCTATGTGGTGTTCTGCTGACAATTTGAAATAAGCGAGAGAAAGTACATGTCCTCTCACAGCTGTGGTCCAGGTCAGAATCTAAGATGAAGGCAATAAAGTGATTTCCATTACTGAGTTGCAATTACTGATGAGTGGTAGGCCCAATTGAGATAGATTACTCATAGACCCTACAAACAAAGCCAGGGTGTTTTGTTTATCTCAGTGATATATTTTGAACTAGAATTTTAGAGAGAGTACATTGGGTGACTTTCCTAACAATTTAGATGGTTTTATATAAAAATTCTTGCGTGTTTACATTTTTAATCTATTTTCATTTCTGTGAACTGATAATTTAATACACATGTAAATTAAATAAAGTCCTGGAAGTTGAGGGCAGAAATGTTTATGTAAAATCTAGAAATATAGGGCAGATTTGTTTGAGAATTCTTGCAGGTTTATCTTACCGCTTGCAGTCAGGTGCCTTGAAACCCGTAGCCACAGGTAGATGTTTATTTTGAGCTCAAACAGTGGATCTAACATTCTTTTATGAGTCCTTGCTCTTTCCATTTAGCCCAGTAAGCAGGTCAGAGTATATCCCGTCAGTGCACCTTACTTATTTTTAATAAAATCTTTTATCAAGGAAACTTGGAAAATACCCCATTTGGTGGCTTTCAAATAGGAGATTGGTTGACCTGCAGAAGATAACAACTTATAGTGGATAATAATTTTAGGAATATTGTTGGAATTATTCCTTAAATCCGGATTTGTACTAAAGCATACTTGATATGTCCTTGACCCTTCTTTGAATTCATTGCAAATTGAAATGAACCCACCAAATGTTCTAATATTGTGCATTAACTGCATAGTAGTAATACTGAGATCTCAAAACCAGACAGATGTATTTTTATAACTCATTACTGTAGAATAAAAAAATTTGTAAGCAAACACTAATTACTTCTGTGATAGGTAGGAAAACAAAAATCCATATCAATTTAGAATATTATGCTTTGCCTTATATCTTTTCCTGAATAATCTGTTTTAGCCATTTATTAAGCTATAAATACATTTTTATAATCTGGTTGACATTTAGGTATTTGATTAAGCATAATAAACGCCAGAAAAATTGAATTAAGTGAGAGCTTGAATGTGCTTTACTACTAGTTAAAAAAAAAATTTGTGGCTGTAAATGGTTCTGCTCTGTATCAAGAATAAATCTGTTCCCAGACCATGGTATATATATATTTTTAATGTTTCATTGCCCGAGGCCCTGACCTTTTTGTTGATTAGCTAATTTTTAACAGTTTCACCTGATATTTTTTCCTTTTGATTTGTAAGAAATTTGATTATCAGCCTTTAGCAGAAATCATAATCACAGCAAAGGGAGGCAAGTCATTTAGGAAATAGTACAGAATCATTTAAACAGCAATGTGAAGTCTGACCTCAGCGGACTCAGATGCACATGCTAAGAGAGCACTCGTTTCAGCTTCAGAATTCATCTTTGACTTTTATAAGCACTTCTACTGAATGTGTACCTTAAACCACCAAACTTGGCATTCAAACTGGCCTTGCCTAGCCTAAAAAGAAAAAAAAAAACAAACAAAAAACAACCTCTAAGCAATATGGTAATAATACCTTAAAAAATTTCACCGAGAGTTTCTACTGATAAGCAATCTACTTGGCAAAAATCTGTCAATTGTGAGATGTTTCATCCACAGACTTTTTAATCCATCTGTTAGGTTTTAATTGTACCTAACATTGTTAGGCACACAGTTTGTGCTCTGTAAATATTTGAGAGCAGACCTGAATGAAATTTTGAGCAATGAAGTTCCTTTTTGTTGATAATAAGTTACATATAAGGTAGCCATCAGCTTTCAGAGACTACCCTGGAAGGAGCTGCTTTAATAATAGCTTATATTTATTGAGCTCCTTAAAATTTGTGAAGCATTATTCTTCACTACATGAAGTGTAGGCACTGTTTTCCTCTCTGTTTCCAGATAATGTAAGGTTTAGAAAAGTTAGGTAACTTTCCCATTACTTCATATCTAAGTCGTAGACCTATCCTCTAAATCCATTCTTCTTTATAAAGCATAATAGCTTTATTGAGAATTCACCTGTTATAAAATTCACCTGTTTAAAGTATACACTTTACTGGTTTTTAGAATATTCAGAGTGAATATGAAATGAACTAATCCAATACCACAGCTTTATAACATTTTCATCACAAACCCCTCCCTCCAAAATGTGCTTATTACCAGGCAATGATCTGCCTCTCATCTCTCACTCACAAAACCTTAGGCAACCACTAATCTACTTTTGCTACAGATTTTCTGATTCTGCACATTTACTGTAAATTTAATTGTATATGTGGTTTTTTGTGACTAATTTCCTTCACTTACCATGCTTTCAAGATTCATCTTTTTGTTGTCTGAGTTAGTACTTCATTTCTTTTTATAACAAAAGAATATCCCATTGTATACCACATTTTATTCATTCATTAGTTGAAGGACATTAAATCCATGGTCTTTTAACTACAATGCTCTACCTCTCTCCTATTATTTAAGGTTTTCACCTATACCACAAGAGGGCTCTTGTACCTGCCAACTTCGAGCACCCAACACATATTTTCAGCACCACTAGTGGAGAACAGCTCAAACTTCTGAGCACTAAAGTGCCTCTAATTCAATCTCGCTGTGACCATTAGGAAAGTGTAAAACAGGCAAGCAGTCCCGGGTAGGAGTACATGGATTTACACTTTGCCCTCTCAGATCCCTTTGGCTAAATCCCTCATTTAAGGAGGGCATGGAGTCACACTAGTTGTAATAAAGGAGTTTTTAAGAACAGATTGGGTCCTTCAAATCATGTGTAAAAAGTATATTATGCATCATAATAGATTTTCACCTTTGGATTTTTCCTTTTTTAAAAAAAGAAATTAGATATGGCACCATTAATTGGGTGATATTCAGATTTCCTATAAACCTATATTATATGTTAATAGATGAGATACACAGTGATATTCATATATTATTTGACAGGATACCAAGATAGTTTTACCAAGGAAGCATCATTTAGTTACATTACCTGTTTGTTACGGTATAATTGAAGTTTGGGAACATAGTGTAAGTAGAAATGTTCACTTTCAAAATATTATTTACACATATATTGTATTTATACATGGTTATTAATTTCATCATTAATATGAAAATAAGTCTTATTTTATGGCTTATGTAATAATTATCTAGCTTAGTTTTGATACTCAATTTTCTGTTACTGACTAGTAGTATATTTAAAGAATGAAATTAATTTTACAATATAAATAGCTCATTTGTCAATATTGACAAATGGTATACTGATCTATACCATTTGCATTTGAAGAAAAATGTTTACAGCCAGATTCAACTAGAACTTAAAATAAATTACATGATCCTTAGCATTGATTATGATTACAAATGGACCAAAGGGAGGAAAGGGGTGTTCTCTCACTTTCTAGCAAAGCACTTAACATCTTCTCACTTGAGTTCACAATATAATTTAGAAGAAACACTATTGTCCTTGGTAGTTAAGAAAATAATGTACAGGAAAACTCTGCTTTATCATATCATGTGATCTGACCCAACAAATGATGTGTCAGATAATGCTACATATTTCCAGCATATTAACTTCAGAGGAGTGAGTAAACAGAATTTCCTTTCTGTGTTGTGGTCTCTGGTACATGAGTTGAGACCATCTTCTTTGTTGGTGATAATTGGATGAGACTGTATCTTTCAAAAATGCCTAAATGTTATTTTTAAATAAAGGCTGGTGAGCCAATGGGGAGCAGTATGCAGCTGTTTGTCTATTCATAAACAGATAATGAGGGCATATCTGTAGTACCACAAGATTTGGAAACTAATAAGCGGGGTATTAGAAAGTCAATTTTGATTTTCTGTGGCAAGTAGAATTCAGTTATAGAATATATTCATTCAGTTCTAGTGTGGCATTTAGATTCATTTCATACTCATTCAAATTTCAACACTTAATGTTGCCCTATGAATGGGACAGAATTATCACTAATATCCCACAGTTATTAGTACTAGAAAGTGCTGGTTCTACTCTGACCTAGATAGTTAGCAGTCCAACATTGTAGTTCATAGCTTCAGTAAATATTAAGGATGGCACTTTGTTCAAAGAAGGGAAACTGTATTTCCCAATTGAAAAGATCAGCTGTACCAATCTGGGAATTAATTGAAAGATATTTCACAATATACTTGCTTCATGCATATCTGAAGCAATTATTTTGCTTTTATTTTTCCATTTTTGGTTGGTCATGAGTCATGTATTTATTTGCTTAATGTTTTATATAAGGTGATTGTTGATTTTCTAAGTAATGTACTTTACTAGTTACCAGATTCAGCTCTGTTCTTTCATGTCATAGTTTCCAAATTTTCTATTTCTCCTTCCTTCCTTTTGATACAGGCCAATCTATAATTTATACTGATAAATCATCAAAATATTTTGGTGAGTTTTTTAAAAAATTTGAATGTAGCTCATATACTATAAACTTGAGCCTTCTTAAAGTTTACAATGCAGTAGTTCTAGTATATTCAGAAGATTGTCAATTATTACTCTATACCAGTTTGAAAGGATTGTGTACCCTAGGAAAGCCATGTTTTAATCCGGACCCATTTTGTGGAGACAGTCATTTCTTTTAATCCCTATTCAGTACTGTAGGTTGGCAACTTGATGAAATTATCTCCATGGAGATGTGATATGCCCAGTTATGGATATTAACCTTTGATTAGAGGGAGCTGTGACTCCACCCATTCCAGGTAGATCTTGATTGGTTTACTGGACTGCTTTAAAAGAGGAAATATTTTGGAGAAAGCATGGGAGCCATGAGAACTCGAGAGCCCAGGCAGCCAGAGACCTTTGGAGATGAAGAGGAATACGCCTCCAGGGGATCATCATGAAATAAGAAGCCTGGACAGAAAGCTAGCAGATGTTGCCATATTCGCCATGTGCCTTTCAGTTGAGAGAGAAACCCTGAATCTCATTGGTCTTCTTGAACCAAGGGTATCTTTCCCTGGATGCCTTAGATTGGACATTTGTATATCATTGCTTTAATGTGGACATTTTTCACAGTCTTGCAACTTATTAAATTCTTCTACTTAAAAGCTGTTCTGTTTCTGGTATATCGCATTCTGGCAGCTAGCAAGCTAGGACACACACACCCCTATCAAGTTCCAGGATATTTCCATGCTACCAGAAGAAACTTCCGAACTATACTTGCTTCTCTCTCAGCCCCTAGAAAACAGAAGTACCCTTTCTATCTCTGGATTTGCCCTCTTAGGAAATTTCACATAATTAGAAGTATACAATATGTGGTGATTTTTGATCTGGCTTCTTTCACTTAACATGGCATTTCAAATTCATCAATGTTGCAGCAAGTACCAGTACTTCAAACTATAATCCATTGTATGGAGTATACCACATTTTATTATTAATTACTTAATTTATTCATGGATACTTGGTTTGCATCTATTTTTTACTCTAATGAATAATGCTTCTATGAACATTTGTGTAAAGGTTTTTGTATGGATACATGCTTTAATTTCTATTGTGTATCTATCTAGGAATGTAAATTCTGGGTCATAAGGTAACTCTGTGATTTCATTTTGGGGGAATATCAGCAAAACTGTTTTCCAAAGTAGCTCCACCATTCTACCAAACAACAGTGTGTGAAGAGTCTAATTTCATCACATCCTCACCAATACATGTTATTATCTGCCTTTTTTGAGTATGGTTATCTTGGTGGGTATGAAATGCTATTTCATTGTAGTTTTGATTTGTATTTCTCCTGTGACCGGTGATGTTGGACATCTTTTCATGTACTTCTTGGGCATTTGTCATCTTTCATATGTAGGGGGATAGATTTCAGTATTTATCTTAAGAATGATATTAGCTGTAGGTTCTTCTTAGATGTCCTTTATTGGGTGAGGAAGAATTTTTTTCTCAGTCTACATAGGACATACAAGGGAGAATGTCTTTTGTTTCTGTCATATTGCAGAATGTCTTTTTCATTCAATATTCTTAACAGTAATATCATAATGATTTAAGAAGCTTCTGGAGAGCCATTTATAATATTAGGGTCTGATATTGCCATCTATTCACACCAGTACATTCTGCTTCATCTGACGTTGTCTTTAATTTTAGTTTTATGCTAATAGCTGAAGCTAATACTTGACCTAATACATACACCACCACTTGCTCTATTTTAGAAAATATTCTCTTGTATTCCAATGGCACATTAGGCACCTATGAGACACTTACAGTGCCTTTAATGTTTTAACTAGATGTGCTGTGATTATCTGTGGATATAAAAGCCTTTAACCCTCCATTACTTAGCTCTTACTCTTTTTTCTGCTCCCACTTGTTTTCTATTATCCTACAGAAATAAAAGGATTGGAATTGAATGTTCTTGCTGCAAGTTCTCGAGTGCACAAATCTAGTTAACTCTCAAATGATAGCTATTCAACCTGTCTTTCAAAGCACTAGATGTGTTTTGAAATGTTCGCATTTGATTTATAAACAAAACGTCTCCCTTGACTTTATCCTCCTGTTTTTCACACTGTTTTTTCTTCTGAAAGAATGAAAAATAACAGCTAAGGAATGTAGCCTGGAATGAAAATTTCAGAATCGGCGAGGCAGACTGAATAAAAATACATCTACCGTTCCCCTTGAAATAACATTAAGGTCTTATTGGATCTGACAAATTTCAGTGAATTTCTAATTGAAGGCTGTTTCCTTATTCCTTATTGAAGCCTGATTCAACCTGTCCTGCCTTGCAGTAGCAGTAGGAATGAGTCATAGTCTCTTCAGAAAGCAAGGCACTGCAGATTGAGTTGGTGATGGATTTTTCCCTTGACTTGAAATACTCTTGCCTCTTGTCTTTCTGTCAAACCTGGAATAGTATTTTGATTTGTAATTTTATATTGATTTTAATTTGCTTCATTATTTTCTTGGAACCATTGAAGAAATATATCAAGCAGGAGCATATTTGTCAGGAGGCAGAAAGAGGCCTTTCACTACACTGTGTTGGGTTTTCTTTCTATTGAGCTTGTAATGAGTCTTTGCTGACCTGCCTTTTATCATCTGAGGTTAAAGTAGTACGTAAACTGATACTTGAAACAGTAGTTTTCATAGAGAGTGCAGATGTGCTCTTGTAAGAACAAATGAGTGTTGCTCTCCTTGGTCACTCAGCAGGAATAGGCATTTCAATATGTTTTCTTCAGTGTTGAAGTGTGCTAAAGAATAGTTATGTGCATCCGTCCTACTGTCTATACAGCCAGCTCATTTTGTATAGGAAAGGCTTACACACATTCACAACTCTTAGGAAAACTATGTGACTGAGTAATTCCTTACAAAATTACTTGTATTGAAAGTAGTTGAATAGAAATGTGTTTTCCAAAGCAATTACATTTCTTTCTTAAAACTTAAAACTTCACAGGTAATACTGAGATGTTTTGCTGATTTATGGAACTTGGAGGATTCCTTTTTTTTTGGTATTTTTATTGACAAATCTTCACACATATACAGTCCATACATGGTGTACAATCAGTGGCTCACAATATCGTCACATAGGTGTGTATTCATCACCATGATCATTTTTAGGACATTTGCAAACTCATACATCCCATACCCCTTATCCCTCCCTCTCATTGACCACTAGTATTTTCATCTACCCAATTTATTTTACCCCTTATCCCCCTATTATTTATTTATTTTTGATCCATATTTTTATATTCATCTGCCCATACCCTAGATAAAAGGAGCTTCAGACAGAAGATTTTCACAATCACACAGTCACATTGTAAAAGCTACATCATTATACAATTGTCTTCATGAATTGGGGCTACTGGAACACAGCTCAACAGCTTCAGGTACTTCCCTCCAGCTACACCAATAAACCATAAACTAAAAAGGGATATCTATATACTGTATAAGAATAACCTCCAGGATAACCTCTCATCTATGTTTGAAATTTCTCAGCCACTGAAACTTTACTTTGTCTCATTTCTCTGTTCCCCCTCTTAGTCAAGAAGGCTTTCTCAGCCCCGTGACTCTGGGTCCCAGCTCATCCTGGGTGTTCTGCTCCATGTTGCCAGGGAGATTTACACCCCTGGGAGTCATGTCCCATGTAGGGGGGAAGGGCAGTGAGTTCACCTACTTAGTGAGTTGGCATAGAAAATGAGGCCACATCTGAGCAACAAAAGAGGTTCTCTAGGGATGACTGTTAGGCATAATTTTAAGTAGGTTTAGCCTATCCTTTGCAGAAATAAGTTTTATAGGGGTGAAATTCAAGATCGAGGGCTCGGCCTATTGATTTGGTTGTCCCACAGGTTGGGAGATATCAGAAATTCTCCAAATAGGGAAGTTGATTATTCATTCCTTTCTCCCCAGTCCCCCAAAAGGGATTTTGTAAATACATCTTTATTCACTGCCCAAACTACTCTGAGATATATTGGGGTATCACACTAACCTGTACAAACCAGGGAAATTTTGTGCCGTGTTAAAGATTTCCCATGTACTTATTGTGTTCAGCTAAACTGACCATACAAGTTAAATTAGATAATGCACTACCCAAAATATAAATTTTGCACCAAATAAACATCTCTCCCTTTAGTCTTATGTGGAACTTAAAGTTTTAAAATATGGATGATAATCATCCTTTACCTAGTCTTCTGATAAACCTTCGTCCTACCCAGATCAGCTCCATTCATATCCTTGTAAGATTCTTAAATAAGGATTTTTGTCTGACATTTTGTAAAGCAATTAATAAATATACATTGAGTGGGTAAATGAAAAATAATTGAGGAGTAAAAAGAAAGAGGTTTTTCGTGGCGTGACAAAATATAATTTTTTTTCTGACAATAAAGATAAAAGTTAAAGGGTGAACTTTGTGGTTGCTTTAGAATTGTTGATAAATATTCTGGTTGTCATCTCTTTCTGGGGGCATGCTAGGTTTTCAGATTTCAAAGAAACAAGTCCAAGTATTTTGCAGTGACCAATTGAATGTGAGTATAAGTGACATGAATTATAAATGACAGGGGTAGAGCTTTGAACGAACATGTGCTTCTCTAGATCTTTTCCCACTTTAGTGGAGATGTTGGAAATGCTTCTTGGTAGTAAATATTTTTCACCACTCTGAATAACTATGGTTAGCCGATGCTCATAACCCACATTGGATGTAGAGCCTGGGTAAGAAATGAATTCTAATAAGATACAAATTTTGATGTTGATATTGGGCTATAACCTAGCTATTCTGACTGGCATAAACCTCTTAATCATCAGCCACTTTGTTACAAGGAGCTACAGATAATTCTTCATCTAAAAGAACCCAGAGGAAATCAATCCCCACAAATACAAAAATCTGTTTATGTAATGCTAGTGGCTTTCAATGTGAAAAGTGATGTGACCCGAAGGATGCAGTTCTCTCAAAAATAGTGCTTTCTGAAATATTTATGCTTTCTAGTACAGATCATATCATGAGTACAAACATCAAAATTTGTGAAAATAAATTAGTTTTTAAAATATTAGAAAAACTTTGTGTATATTCTAAGAGGTTGACCTGAACCATGTATTTTATGCCTTTCTGAGATTTTGATGGACTGTTTTTGTGTATTTGCTTGTGTGTGTGTGAGTATTGGTGTGCTTGTATGCGTTTATGTGAATGTGTGTTGGTTGTTGATATAGGAACTAAAATTAAAAACTAGAATTTTATGCTCATAAGAATAGGGCAAAATAAAAGAACTACCTAACAAAATTCATGAGAATGGAACAAAATTGTACCTACAGGCAAATATTGAGCCTTAAATAAAATTTACCTTTTAAGATATTGAAAATAAAGTGAACTAAAATTCAACTTGAAACGTTAGAAAAGAAATAGTAAATTAAAGCTATAGGAAGAAGTAAAATACAGATAAGATCAGATTAATAAATGCAAAAAGAAAGATAAATTGAAGAATGGCCATGTGTAATAAAACAAGGTACACATAAACTGATCACAAGTCTCAGAAAGAACAAAAAACAGTGAAAACGCACCAATTTACTAATTATGATGAGGTTGTGACAACACAGGAGAGAATGAAGTTGTTAAGAGTAATGCTTGGCTTATTTTAACAATACAAATTATGAAGTTAACGCAAGTAAAATTTTTAAAATTTCAAATCAATTAATAAATGAGTTATTTTGTGCAACAAAGCTTTTTCAAAGCTTAAAAACATAGGAAAAGCTGAATAATATGCTTTATGAAGCAGAATGATCTGAAAGCATCTGATCCAAAGTCTGACATGCTCAAATATTGCTAGTATCGGTGGTGGTGGGTGCTGGCTGATGGTGATTTTGAAAGTTCTATTAGACTAGGCATGAAGCACACTCACACCTAACTTAGATTTTTGGTCCCACTCATTGCTGATTTTAAAATATTATGAACAATAAAAATAATTATCAAAACAGGAATAGATTGATAACTCATATGGCCAAAATCAATATTGTAAGGCATTTCAGGCATTTCTATCAAATTCCAAAAATAAATGAAAAGATTGCTCGCATGCACTCCTTTGTTAAACTCATAATTCTTGAACCCCATGCCGGTGTAGTATGGGATTAAAAAGGAATTAGCATAAGCTTTGGAAATGGAAGTATAATTATTTGTGCTTACACGAAATAGGGTCACACATTTATGTATGCCTTTGAAACCAAAAACTAAACTGAAATTACATTTAATTTTTAAGAGCTACTTTAAGAATACATTATTTCTATTTGATTTTGGTTTTCCTGCTTGTAAAATAAAAAAGAACAAAAAAATCCTTTCCCAATAAGAAAAGTATAGCATATGAAATCTATAGGAATTTATTTAAGAAGAAATGTATGATTCCAATGTGAAGGAAATCATAATAATTTGCCAAGGGACCTGAAGTTCAAATATAATGGGAATGTTAAAATGTTATGCAGATTTCTGTTTCTCATGTATATGCACACACATTCATATATTTTCATATAAAGTCATTCGCAGACATATGCATGCTTTATGATTCTAAGTTTCATTTAGTGGAATAATAGCCAAAGTAGTCAAGAGAATTTTGAAAATAGGTACAAAATTTTAAAAAGAGAGAGTTGTATGATATTAGATAACTTAAATGAATTAAAAGGTTAACAAACTGGTCCAAAGACACAGTGGGAGTGACTGTATTTCAAAGCTGGTCTTTTGGTGAACCTACGAATATGTGGATTATTTGAATGTGATGTGATAATGGAGAAGGCAGACAATCTCATCGTATATCCAGTGAAATCAAGATAGTTAAAGAATAAGCCTAAAAGATATCACTTGAATAGGGTCAGAATGAACTTCAGGTAAACATATGATTTGGGGTGAGGAAAGCTTTTTTGTATTTAAAAGGGATGGTAAAATGAAGATCTATTTATCCATCTATGTAGACTATATGGATATAGCATATATAAATTTAAAGATGTGAACATCCAAAGAGACTTTAAACACAATTACATTTATTTACTAAAATGAGAAAACTTTTCCAAAACTTAAGACAGAGAAATAATTATATCATATTTCTAAATGCAATAAGGAAATTATGTAAAACCATATAAAAATTAAACTGAGAAGATGAAAAATCTCTTTGAAAGAACAGGAAATACAGACAGCCCCCTAGTATAGATCTTCACTATTAATCAAAGGATTATGAATTCAGGTTTCTGTTTGTCAAGTATTAAATTGGCAAATGTTAAGAAAAAAGTTAATGCCTGTTGTAGAGACTGTCAAGAAACCTGTACCCCCAGTGTGTGGCCTAAGCTTCAAAATTATTTATACTGTCTGTCCAAAGAGTTTTCAATATGGAAATACTGAAAGCCACCTGATTTTGAAATGTATTAAATGAGTTATTTCATGAGTTAAAGAAAAAGCAGGGCCAAACAGTAAACTCAATGATAATGTCTCAATTTCATTAAAAAATCTCTCTCTCTCTCTCTCTCTTTTATCTCTCTATATCACCTTATTTATGTCATCTATCATCCACCTTATCTTTCTGTCTTTCTTCCTATCTATCCGTCTGTTCATACTCCTGTCTGTCTCGCAAATTCATGAAAGAATGCAAATACTCTGTTTTCTATCTATCTGTCTCACAAAGTCATGAAAGAATGCAAGCATCCATCACTATCCAAACATTCTTGGTTACTAAATTTGAATAGTGAGTAGAGAACGAATGAGCATCGGTGATATTGTATAAATATATTCAAACCTATGAGATAGTGCCCCCCAGGAGATACCTGTATTCTATGAGTAGGATTCTTTGTGTGCTACAGAAACTGACTTTGTGACCAGCAACTAAATGAAAAATACATATACAAAACCAAGGCTACTTATTGGAAATTATGGAGATTTCACAGACTTGATGGAAAAGTGGTTTTGGAAAGCACAGGAGGAACATTTGCCTCTGGCAATGTAAAGGCCAGGCAGTGTCATTGAAGAGGAATCCGCTCCGAATGTTTGGTTTTCGTTTTCGGTTTGTTTTTGCCCTGGGATAAATAACTTCTCTTGAAATGGAAAAATCCTAGTGGAGAAAGTTGCCAATTGACCTAGTTTGTGTACATCTTGCCTCTTTTCTGGGAAAAGTTATGACCATTAGAAAGGCTGTCTTATTGATACTCGTGTAGAATGAATTGATCAATAATTTCAAGGATGGAAAGTGAGGTACTTCGATCTAAAAACCAAAGACAGGTGCTTGGGGGGCAAAAACAATAGATGTCCTCTAGAGGTCTATATAAAAATGTTAGCAGTATTATTTTTTAGTAGTGGAATTGTAGGATTTTTATTTTCTTTTTCACGTTTATTTTCAGTTTCCAAATTTTTCTTCAAAAAATTTGTTTTATAAAGATAATAAAAAGTAATGTTACTAAAATATTTAACTAGAGAATATGTGGGGGCAGGATTTTTAGCCAATGAGGAGGTTTGTTATATAGTAGAAAAATTGGTGGATTTAGAATCAGAAGTCTTAGACTAGAGCTCTGAAACTGGCAGTTATGAGCATAGGGGAGTCATTTAACCTCTGTGACTCTGGAGTCCCCAACTGTAAAACTGTAGATTAGTTTATTATCTGTGTCAGAGCTTTATGAATTTTTGTTTGAAAAAAGTCACGTCCATATATTTAATATACTTAAAAGGGAGAATATTTGAACATATATTTAATATTTAAAAATATGTGTTAAATGCAAGAGCATATACTTTTAAGACTGTCTTAATGCAGTCCCATATGTCGTAACCAAAACTGCTTTAACTTGTGTGGTCTACTACCTAGTGGTATTATTTGGTCATATGGGATTTGGAAGGTTGAAAAATGTCACCTTCCAAATCCCTCATCCTTTTGATTTTGAACATGTGGTTTATATTTTTTATTGTGATTTGCAGTTTTCTCTTTTTACATCATAATTTCATCATGTCAAAAGTGAAACCAACAGGGCAGGCCATGGTGGCTCAGTGGCAGAGTTCTCGTCTGCCATGCTGGAGACCCAGGTTCGATTCTCGGTGCCTGCTATTGCAAAAAAAAAAAAAAAAAAAAAAAATGAAACCAACAAAATATAACAGTAAAATATTTGATGATAAGTAGCTATTAAACACTCTAGCTATGGCTTTAGTTAAACTTTTAGTGTTTTATTCTGTATGTTTTCTGTATATTTAATCCATCTGCTTGACAGTAAATATGGTTTTGAGTTTGACATGCCACATCAAGATGTATTTGAAGCATTTGCCCCTACTTACCTATATTATTTTAAAAACTTGTGGAAGCTCAAATTATACTAAATGAAGTGATTGGAGAAAAAGTGATTTGACCCAGATATAGTGAGCAGTTCTCAAATTGTAGATTCCAAATATTTTAAATAGTTGTAATAAACACTTCAAAACTGTGCCTTATAATGGATATTCTGATGGCCCTTTACCTACAAGACTACTACAAGATAGAGGCACAATATATAGCTGATTGTGATGTCATTTTCATCTGTTTTATCTTGCCAGCATACAACGTTGCTTACCATAGCACATCTTTCCCATAATACACACACTGCATTTGCCCTTTGAAAGGCTTAATTTGTTCATGGTTATCTTTGAAATGCTTATTGACACAAACTCTTTTAATATGTAGCTTAAACAAGAAAAATCTTGTGAATTAAGTTGAGGGTGATCCCATGTAAATCTTCTCATTTCTTTTTTGGGACCTCTTTTCCCTTTTCCTGTGCCTTCCCTTTATCCTAAACATACTCACACCATTAACTTCCTAATTACCTCTGCCCTTAGGCACACATTTAAACTCTTGAGACCTCTAGGTTACTCATTTCTCAAATAGGTATCATAATATCAGTTCTGCATATTTCTTCAGCATGATGGTATGGACCCTATGGCAATTATTTCTGAAGCACACTGTAAGTTTCTGTACAAATGAGAGGATTTACTCTGCCTTCTGAATCCAGCTCTTGATGGATCATCATAAAGAAGTTTGCATATATGAACTCATTAACAGTGGTACTTATTTATGAAGCATTTTGGAGTTTGATTTAACCTAACGTCATTAATTTATGTAAGGACAAGGTATGTTAAGTATAGTTTTATAGTTTTTGTTTTTTTGGAAAAAGCTGACAACCAGGGGATTCAGCAAAATAACCAAAATACCCAGAAAAATCAGTAGGAACTTCTCAAGTGCAGTTCTTTATCCCCATCCGGAGTGACTGCTAAGCAAATTGTACAGGTCATCCTTCCTGAACTTTGCCTCTCCATCTCTGATACAAATCCTTAAGAGCATTTTCATACCCATGGGTTGATGGTGCAGTGCAGCCCGCAGCTTTCCCTGACATGGCATTCTTCGCCGACCATTCAGTTCTAATGGGCGGTCATAGTTTACAGTGACTTTAGAGGCTTTCTTCTAGTTAATCTGTCAGTTTTTCTCACACAGGGCGGCTGCTGTGAAAGAAATTGGAGCTGTTACACTCTGCGCTTTGATATAGTTTGTAAAATACAAGGTGGGAGACAATAAACCAAACACAGCATGCTAGTAATTTCTTTAAAACTACGGATGTGCTACCACTCAGATTCTGTGTCCCAGGGAGCCGACATTCCTTTTTTACTGGGAAGACTAACACTGTTTGAGAGTGTTATCTTACTTTTGCATCAATAGCATAAGAATAAATATAACTTTGGTATGACTTATGGGACTCAATTCAGAACACTTAGTTTTTTGACTAAGTTTTCTTTGTTGTTTAATCTTTCTCTAGAATTAAGTAAAAACTAATTTGAACGTTAATATTAGATGCAGTGGTTTGATATGTTAAAACCCAGGATTTGAGTATATTAAGTGACCATATTAAGAGATCCTTCAATACACAGTCACTGTAAACTACAGAAAGGGATATATAATACTATACCTGGAAATACATGTTATTGCAACTTTTCTTATCTAAAAGGTAGCTTATACCAGAAGACCTGTATCTTGCCTCCGTTGGACATTTTCAGAGTGTCAGGGATATAGTAATGTCTTTTGACATGTCAATCTTTTTTCCTTTGAATGGGATGACTCCATATTCTTGTTCATTGAAGTATTTTTATGATTATTCTAGATGTGTGAAAGCGCCACATACCATATTGTAATTGTAAATGCTTTGGGTGTGTTGTACCATCTCAATGTGCAGAATTACTTTTCATTTTATTTCTCTAAATTGTCTATATGTTTATATTATGGTGATGTCAGTTAAGCTGTTCTCTATTGTATTAAAATTATTTTGTAAGTACATACTGACCTCATCCTGTTAGTATTATTTAGAAATTTGCAATTTAATTATATCTATTCAAAAGGAAAAGGGAAGGTTCCATATAAAGAAGAAAGAAAATTAATATTCTCAATATTCATCATGCAAAATTAGCTTCAATAATTACCCCAAATATTTTATGTATATTATTTAATATTCACAAATATTATTAAAAGTAATCATGACTGTTGTGATTTTAGGCCTCTGGAAATTAAAGATTAAAGATATTTAGGATTGATAGCCAGTAAGTTGGGAGAGTCATGCCTAGAAACTACGTTTTCCTGATCTGAAAGTCTATATTCTTTTCCATTCACACGCAGGAGATTTCTTTAGAGAGAATTCAACTTATTCAAGCCCCTTATTTATATTAAAAATAAAAATTAATTTCATAACATTTTACAATTGTGAAGTAAGGTCTCAAAGAGCATCTTATGGCCATCACAATGAATATGTATATTAGGCATTTCCTCTATTTTATATATAAGTAAAATTGATTTTATGCTTTATCAGCATTAGAGAAAGGAGAAATTGCCTTAGTAAGCTGAAATAAGAGTCATGCGGGGTCTAGTGGAAATGACATGGAAGTAAGACTGGGATCCAACTCCTTTTCTAATATCTTAGATCTTTGTTTCCTTTTACATGAAATGAGAAAGTAGAACTTGATTATCTCAATTGGCCCTTCGACTTTTAACATGTTCTGGTATCTTCCATTGTTCACAAAATATGTTAATGTTCTACAGAGTAAAAAACATTGGTCAAAAAAAAAAAACTTGATAAAAATTAATCAAGACAAATGATAGGAGAACCCATCTGTGTTGTTAGTTAGGGATTCATATAGTAATACGGCTTATGTGCCCAAATATATGACTTTTATTCCAGCATGGGCTTCAATCTTTGGTTTCATTTATTTTTTCGTTTTAACATCCAACATTCCACATTAACACAGGATTAGTGTACATTTGTTGTGTATCCCAGATGGATAAATGTTCTTGTAGTTGACCTTGATAATGTAACTTTATTGTTAAAGATAATGGCATATTAATTTTACACAAGACATCAGTCGCTATACATTTTAATTTACCACATTAATAATGGCTCCTCTTCTAAGTTGCTTGTGCCACTCTTGGCCACCATTAATTATCCTGAAGTGCAAATAGCATTGTAAATTCAGAACCATGCAGATTGCCGACTTCTAAAATTATTAATGCCAGAACAGAGGAAAAAGACGCACATGAATCTAATTTCGGTTGATAATTTCTTTATAAAATACTATCAGTCTTTTTCTCTAAATGTGCACCCTGTGTTTACTTGCTCTTAAGAGTACAGCGTTATAGTTAAGAATAATTACAACAGCAATAGTGAAATACCCTATGTTGTAATCGCCAGGCAGAGTTTCAAGAGAAATAGTGGTTGAATCCATGTGAAGGCATGGTGGACTGGTAAGTCCTCAGGGTGGAGAAATACTGGATAATTCGGAAACTGTCAAAAGCAGGCTGAGTGGATTCCACTTATAGCTCTGAGGGGACCAATTTTAATTCACAAGGCACGTTAATTCTTACCTCCCTCATAAACACTTACTTGTTTTCAGCATTGTCCCAGTTGTGAAATATGACTTGGAATAGCTCTTGACAACACAGTGGTAAAAAACTTGGATGAGGAGTCACAGGGATCTTATTTCAAATTTCACCTCCACTATTTATTAGCCATATGACCCATGAGTTATTTTTACTAGTTTACCTAGTTTCAAATGGAAACAGTATACATTAGTTCCCGGGGAACTCTCTTGGGATTTAAATAAAATAATCTTACCAGAGTTTAAAAAAAAAAGTGTACTAGTATGCAATTGTTTAAATGAGAAGCGTTACTCTATTAAAACAAGGGTTCCTAATTTTCAGTCGTTACTTATAATTATTATGTTTTTAATAACATTGTTTTCAGTACTATTATTTTTACTGCATATTAACTTTCATGATTATCCTTTTGTAGTTAGCCTTGTCAGAGGTCCAGTATCTCTGAAATATTGGCTCTGTGCAACCTAATATCTAGGTTTCCCTGTGTGAAAACACTGAATTAAATCATTGACATGGTTAAGGATATTTGTGGTCGTATAAACTTCAGAATCATTGATGTCCAGATCTGCACTATCACTTGGCTGTTTGTGTGACGAGAAAGAGTGGTTTTACGACATATGGTGAGGTAATCTGAGTTTCATTTTAGGTTAACCAAAGTTATAATAAGGTGCTTTGCAACGATGTGATATTTGTTTATTATGAATCGATTTTTATAATCTGTAACAGGGCTCAGAAACTTTGGGAAGCCTCATAGAGAGAGGAAATAACATTACCAATACTAGTACCTATTTGCTTTGTATGTTTTGGAAAATGGCTTAAATGCCTTAAGTGGCAGTGTTAATATTTGTAGAAATTCTCTCTACCCATGCCACAAGTTCCCATGGGATCCCCTGATAAAATATACATTAGATTATCTGTTTTGGAACACATTTTATAGCTATAAGGAATTGCTATTAAGTGAGCAAAATGAATCCAAATTTATATCCTAACATACTGAAAATCCAATCCTCTGAGTTATGCAGCAGGTGGTTTCTTTTCTTTTATTGAGCAACTAGCTGTGTTCATTTAATGTCTAGTATGGATCAGAGTTTTAAAAAAGATAAATAAAAATGGACTCTCAGACTAGTGGATTTCAGATTAATCCAGTACCGAGATATTGCTGAAGTTCACTTTTCTGAGTGCCCTAGTTCAATTCTGGCTGCTGCCACATGATCCTGAAATTGCCATCTTAGCGGCACAGAGCCTCTGCTTGATAAGCAAAAGTATTTTTCATGCACGAGCTGTCTTGCCTCTGGTAGGGACTGATCTTGGGTGATTGTCAATAACAACAAGCAGACACCTGAAGAATCAATCTCTTCCGTTTTAATTTCATAGACGTGCACTGCTGGAACTATGATTATTCCAGGATGAAGTCTCCTATAGGAATAGTGACCAAGGTAACAAAACCAAGCCCCATTAGTCTGTCCTTGGAGCACAGACTGTAAATGCCAAGGGGAAGGCAGCTTAGATAGGAAAGGGGATAGAATGGAAATTGCAGAATCTGGGGGAATGTCTTTGCTTGCCATTGTTTCATGGAGATTCATGGAACCTGGTAAGTGAAAGTTCAGATTGTTCCCTTAAAATGCCATTTTCATTCAAATTCTATCAAGTCTGTGCAAACAGACTTTTAGGTCTCTCTTATTCTTCCATTTCTGAGTTCCTGGGTTGAAATGATCACCTATTCCTTTTGTGGTCAGGGATTGCCTCAAACCACACGTCCATGTTTAGAAGCAAAATAAGAATCTTTGATGCTCTTTTTTATTCCTGGCATATTTTGATCAAAGCAACTCTTCCATTCCAACTTTGATTTGAATAAGCAGGCACATACATGCTCACCTATCTATGTGTACTCCCATGTAGGTTTCTTTAGTGCATGGATTCAAATTAAATTACATTCGTGTGTGAATCATACAATTTTAATACAAACAGCTTTGGGAAATACCAAAGTTTAGTATTGGACTTTATAATATTGCCTATGTGTTTTTAGAAATTAAAGTACTGCATTGGCAATCCAGAGTGGGCTATTAGAAAGAACACTAGGAAAATGATTCTCAACCAAGGTTTTTTCTTTAAAAAAGGGCTTCTCAACCTCAGCATTCTTAATATTTTGGGCTGGATGATACATTACTGTGAGGTGCTATCCTGTGCATTATAGGGTGTTTAGTAATATCCCTTGTCTCTGCTCATTAGATGCCAATAATAGACCACCTCTCCCCACCTCCCCCACCACCCTTTTGTAGAAATCAAAAATGTCCTGAGACATTTTCCTTTGTCCTGGAGAGAAAGGAAGGCACAAAATCATCTTCAGTTGAGAAGTATTGTCTAGCATACAGGGTGAAATCCCAGGACAGGGTATTGGCCTAACCCAAGAAGGTTCAGTCTTTGGAGCAGAGTGAGGGATGAGAAGAGAGGTATAATGGGAAGTATAGCTAGATAGTACGTCTATGCTAGTTTTCCAATGATATTGTTTCTTTTGAACTTTATCCCTGTACCCTCTGATGCTTAAATTTTGTTTCTTTTGAACTTTATCCCTGTACCCTCTGACGCTTAAATTTTGTTTCTTTTGAACTTTATCCCTGTACCCTCTGACGCTTAAATTTTGTTTCTTTTGAACTTTATCCCTGTACCCTCTGACGCTTAAATTTTGTTTCTTTTGGACTTTATCCCTGTACCCTCTGACACTTAAACCACAACCTCTATGTGTTCTGCATGGTATGAACTTTGCCGAGGCTCTGGCCATTTTCCTGTTATCTAGAAGCATAATGAGGTAACTTAAGATGTGGCCTTCTCTATGTGGGCCAACAGTGTGCTTTCTTTGGGGTGTTTACAGGGCTCTTTTGCAGATTTAAATTGTATATTTGACAAATCTAGGCCTGAATCTATCTTAGGCACTTTGAATTCAGGAATTTCAGTAAGCTATTTCTCTGTATGTTTTGGCTCTGCTTCCCTCAGTCTGTTGATTGGTTCTGTAATCAGACCAGCTGTTGGTGGCTATTGAACTTACCCTCAAAAGTGGGGGACCCATCTTTCCAAATGTCCATAGATAAAGCTCAGGAAAAAAAATTGTATTGGAGTCCCCTCGGGACTTATGTGTTGTTCTGGCTTATGCACTTTTTCAGGGGGATGGGTCAGCCTCAGTCACCAAATCCCTTCCCACTCTCAGACCCCACAACCAAAATCACTTGGAATGATTCCTCCCAAAGCAGGGATACTTTATTTAGTACTTTTTTTTTAAAGAGAGAATTAAGCTGAAATTTCCTTATGAATATCTTCCCTAAATTTTTACTCACAAAGTTTTTCTTATTTATTTCATCTCCCTGTTTTGGGTGAGCTGTTTCTTTTGTCTGCTTCAAAAACATCCTTTGACAATAGTTCTCAAAGTCTGGCACAGGGAACCCTGGGGGTTAGCCAAGAGTTTTAAGTATTCCATGAGGTCAACGATTTTATAATAATAATAATAATAATAATAATAATAATAATAATAATAATAATAATAATAATAATGTTGTTTGTCTTTGTTACTCTCACTGTCTCACAAATGTATGGTGGAGTTTTCCCTAAACTGCATGAGGTTTGAGATCATGTAATTTGAATGCAGACGCAGATGGGAGAATAAACTGTATTTTGAAATTGTTAGAACTATTTCACTCTTCTCACTGTTTTTTGTTTCAAATAAAATAGTTATTTTCCATAAAACATGTTAACATATAATGGGCTTATTGTTTTTCTTAAATGAAGTGAATATTTTAGAAGTTTCATTTTCAGTTTCTAATATCATAAAAGCCTATAGATGTAGTAGCCATATCATCAAACCTCTTTGGGTTCTTAATTTTAAAAGTGTATAGTCTTTTAATGATTTCAGTTGAATACCTGGATTCTTTATCAACTTCTTTCCACTTTGGCTGTTAGGAACTCCAATGAAAGCTGCAGAAACTGTCCAGCTCACAGCCCTTGGTGGTCCTTTTCTGTCAGACCTTGTGGAACCCTCCCTTTGCATGTCCATCTTAGTATTCAGCCCCAGGGGATCCCTGTGGAGATGTCTAGAAATCCTACTCTGAGAAGCTCCTTCCTTTCCAGTTCCCAGCCTTGTAAATCCCAGATACCAAATAGGGTGCGCAGGTAGTTCAGTGGTCAGAATGCCCGCCTTTTATGTGGGAGACCTGGGTTTGATTCCCGGACCTGCAACCCCCTCCCCCCAAAAAATGCCAAATAGCCCTCGACTCCAATATGTTCTCCACTTTTTTTCAGGAGACCACTGTTTTCAGTTTTGACTCCACTTCCCTTCCCAGTGGTTGGGAAAGTGCCTGCAGGTAGGAAATCCCGGTGAATGGGGAGCTCACCTACTGTTTCATTTCTTCTGAGGATGACAGCCCTATGCTGTCTATTTCAAGCCCTATGCTTGAAATAGTTTCCCCATATATTTTGTCCATTTTTACATTTGTATCAGTAGATTAAATGTGACACTCATTATCCCAAAATGGCCAAAACTTGGAAGTCTTCGATTTTTCCGTGTATTTGTGTGTTTTGTTTCTCTACAAAGGTCTCTCCAGTGGTCAGCACACATAACGGATGATAGACAAGGGTATCCATTAAAGGGTGGTAAAATGATGAGAACTTCTATTGATATAAACAATCTCTTTATATTTTATAATGTACATAACTTAATGGCATAGTGGTACATGTATATATTTATACTTTACAAATAAAAATACATAATTTAGGGTGTATGGTTATTTTTACTGGTAGAAGTGTCTTATAAAAATATTTAAGTCTCATTCTACAATATTTTGAGCTATGATTTTGGGAAAATGTTAGTACAGAGTGAAAAAAAACGAGCATTTATTTTAGGGAGTTAGGCTTACCCTGAGAAATTATACTTTAGCATATAGCAACAATAAGAGGAGGAGAAATTGAGCATTGATTTCTATCATCTCTTCAGTCTGGGAACTTATTTAGTCCAGTTGCTTGGTGCCTCAGAAAGACAGAATGAGTTAATGGAAGTCTCCTTTGAAGTTAGAGTAGGAGTGAGTGTTAGTATTTTTTAATTAGAACCATGTGTAAGTCCTGGGGATAAAGGTGTTATGGCCTCTATTTACACATGTGGAAATCAGCTAGTAAGTGAGGTAGTAGGTAATTTGAGCCTGGATTTTTCTAATTCTAAAGCCTTTACTCTCACCTCTTCAACATGCTCTAATATACCTGAACTCCTTTTAAAACACTTTTTTACCCATAAATATGTAAGATACCAAGATAATTTCGAAAGTGTTTTAAATGTAAATTTAAACCTATAGACTATAGTTAAGCCATAACTGATTTATAATGATTCAAGGAAATTTCATCATCACATTAGTATAGAATTATAGAATCCTGGAATAATCCTTAAGTAAATGCATGTGTAGGCATTTGCACACTCATCATATTTCTTTCAGGAAGGCTAAAGAAATTTCCCCTGGATACGAAATGTTTGAATCTGTCACATACTTGTGCATGGATTGCCAAACTGATAGCTGTTATTTACTTCAAAATTAGGCAGGAAATCAATCCTGGAAATTATTGTATGTATAGATCAATTCAGTAAGTTGTAAAATATAATTTCTTTCCTCCCTTTTAAGCTGTTAAATTAGTATTCCATTCTTCATGGTTATAATAAAACATTCGATGATATTCTAAACGTATACCAATCTTTAAGATTCATTTTATAGTTCAGCAGCAGTTGTTCATCTGGCTCTTGACCTTTGCATGAGTTGATATCCCCTTCCTTGGGGAGGAAAGCCAAGCCATGCTTTATATTTTATTCTCTTTTTCAGATTTGTCTCACTTTAAAAATTGTGGTTGTTATTGTGTCTTGAAAGAAAACCGTAATATACACCATTTACAGACTACTAGTAGCCATGCATGTGCATGTGGAAAAGGATGCACATTCTCAAGTGCAATAGTGAAACAGTATTCCTTGTCCAGGGAGTCAGAGTAATTAGATATTCCTTACAAAAGGCAGGGACCATATCTGGTATCTCCCTATTCTGAGCTGTTAAATCTGATTATTCATTTAGAATTCCCTCTTGTCATATACCAGTATTTCGCAAATTCTGAACATTTGCATAGCATAATCATAACATGGTAAAGTGCTAATCTAATATACCACATTCAGCATAAGATAGCTACATACCATCTCTATTAATGTTTATTTAACATATCCCTTAATCTACTGGATGTTTAAACATGTAGATAGGAAGAAACTTTATGATAATATAAATAGAAGTAAAATTTGTCATACCCGGACAATAAACTTAAAAATAAATATATACATATTTACATAAGCAATAAATATAAATACACACCAATTAAAATGAAAATGTCCACAAAATTTACACTATAGTGTACATCACCAGAAGGGCTATGACCACATTTTTGATAACGGTGAAATTCTCTATTTATACCCCTGTTTTTCAGTGTTGAAATTGCTGTTGTTCAGAACCCTTAGCATGGTTTCTCTCACGTACAAGTTCACTTATGACCATGTCCAGATTTTCTGTCTTTAAGTTCCTTAGACCTCCAGACTATTTCCTTTACTTCCACATCCTGTTATATCACTGCATACAGTTATCAGAACATTTTTAATAAGAGCTCCTGGAGTTGAGAGCTGACTCACCAAGCACCAGGAATGAAGCACAGTGCAGAACGAAAGGCTGTGAAGAAGAGCTATTGATTTTGTTGCATCTCCTTGAATTTATTTAGGGGATTTGTTTGAAAATGTTTGATTAGCTCCAAATTCTTTGTCTTCTCCATAGTTTTGTTTCCTTTGACTCGACCGTATGTTCCTATTTCTTAGTATGGATTGTAATTTTTTTTTTATATTCAGGCATCTGATTGTCTTGATGAATTTGCTCTGAATGTCAGTTTCTCTCTTCCCTTGGGTTTTATGTTGATTGGCTTTGTGTTAGGGCTCCTCTTTGTCACTGACTTCAACTTACTGTGGAGCTTTTTGAATTGCCTGTGTTTAACTGGTCATATTTTTCCCTCACTTCTCTTTTTGATTCTTTTTTTTTTCTTTCTTTGTTTGATTCTTGCCCTAGGTAGGTGGTACAATTTTTAAGTACCATTTGTGCTATTGTTTTACCTCCAAGATAAAGCTTCCTTTCCTCTGTTCCTTCTCTGGGAATTTTTATCTGTTTGTTTTGTTTTATCTATTTTTTTTAAAGAAAATTCTCCTTTCATTGCCTCTAGCTGCTTTTGCCTGGAGGGTTACCCCAGAAAGGACTTTACCAAGTCTGTATATCCCCACCCAAAACAAGGCCAGGGACCCACAAATGGGGCACAGACCAGTTTCAAAGAGCCCTGGGGAAAGAATCAGGAAAGACACCCAAATGCCTTTTTGACATCTCCTGAAAGTTGCACATTTCTGGCCTTCCCAGTAGATAGAACTCTTCAAAAACTTTTCCCTACAGACCTCAGGAGTCCCAGTGTCTTTAAAGCTCTCCCGCCTTTGCCCCTGTTAGGGTAGGGTTGATAGAACGACCACAGTGTCCCTGTTCTGGATGGCAGTTTTGAGCCAGGATCCACTGAGCCAAATTCAGTAGTCAAAATCCCTGATTGTTACTCAGTTGTATTCACCCTCCCTCCCCTGTTCTTGGGGCCGAGGGCTTCCATGTCCCTCTCCATCTACAGCAGCCAAATAGGGATTGGACCTGAGGCAGCTTATCCGAGAGTGGCGGATGGGCCAGCAGCTGCCATGGAGTGAGTTACTCATAGTTATTTGCTGTAGTTTCTTAGCCCCTTTGCTCCACTCTTCCTTGGATGCTGTACAGTGTTCTGCTGGCCTCCAGAGCCCCCAAACAGCTGTTTCAGGGTGTGTGCCTCTGACTAGCTGTTTTTGGAGGAGGAGTGAGTCCTGGAGCTCCTTCCCACCGTCTTCTCCAGAAGTTCTGGGCTTTCATTATCTCTTACAAATAAAGTGAAATTGTATCACGGGCTGAACCTTTGAGCTATTATGTATTTTCACCTCATCTTAAGGCTTTTGTGAGCAATCTCTCCAAATAGTGATAATGCTACTATCTGACAAAGATAGAATGTTTTATATTTTGCAGAGTGCTTTCAAACTATTTCTATAATTTTCCCTGTAACTCTAGGGGAGTTTTTATTTAATCATTTTATCTGATAAGAAAACAGAAATTCAAGTAGAGTTAACTTCCATCTAGCTTTTGTGAATTAGGAAGATTAGAAAATACCATAGTTCAGAGTCATTTTAGGTGAGAAGATTTTGCTTGCCCTCCAATTAAGCTCCCATCTTGTGTATAAGACTTTTTTCTTATCTTGAGGGCGGTGTCAAAGACTCATTCCTGTTTCCTGGTCTTGGACTCTTAATTCTGTAACCACATGCCGCAGTTTCCTATTTTGCTGTCTCTGGCTCTTTGTCCTGGGACCTCATGGAGACCGGTACATCTGTCTTTAGGCCCTCATGTGAGCTGCTCTAATTATGTTACATCAGGGCGACTGGTGGAGCTCAGACTCTCAAGGTTCTAACCTTGCAGCGGATGAGCAGCATAAGCCATTCCCATTGCTATTCTCAGTCCCTTCCCTGTCGTAAACAGATTCATAGATCTCTATGCTCTTACGCATCTCCCATCCCTGTTTATTTTGTACTGAATACCCCAGAAATTAGTCTTCTAGAAAATGGCTTTTCAAACCATACTCTTCACGGTGATGGTGTGTGTAATCATGATACAAAACCTCCTACCCTGTGTAACACTGTCGTCTCGTGGATAGCCACTGTTCATTAGCTTAAAGTGTCAGCTTTATGTTTCAGTAAAATAAATGCATTTTCCCTACGGTAATGACTTCTTTCTCACTTTGTGAAAACTGCAGGGACCCTTGTTATCGAAAGATAATCATATCCTAGTGATGCCACTTATTGTACCCAGTGAAAGTCCCAAGGATGTGATTATCTCTTAATAACTCAAAAGCCTGGTATGTATTATGTTGTATTGTTGTTTACTTTTGAGTGTGTGTGGGGGAACCCATTAGGGATCTGTGTGGTTAATATTATTTGTTGTGCTAATGATAAAAGAATCAAATGACCATTTGTTTCTGTGTAGCTAGACAGCACGATTAGACACGCATCCCACTTCGTATTGAAAAGTGCATTTACATGTAATCTCCTGCTTACTATTATTTTAATAACCCTAATGTTAATAGTAAATTATGTCAAGCAGCACTAATGGAAATTCTGGAAATACATATCGATAATTTAACATCTACATGACCTTTTCCTCCTACAGAGAATTCAGGTTGGGTTTTAACTACCTGAAGGAAATAAATACCCCTGAGAAATGCCTGTAGATTCAGTGATGGAAAAATGCCATAAAAAAATGTGAACAAAATAGAATAGATGTAAGGAAAAGTCCTTTATATGCAGTAGAATTTTAAAATATGGCCAGATATTGAATGATATCTCTTTCTTCTCATGTTACCCTCACATGTTAAAATAATGTAATAATAATAAAGATACCATGTTTTGAATGCTTTCTGTAAACCCAATAGTTGTCTTGCATTCTCTTATTTTATCTTTACAGTAACCCTGCAGGGTAATTATTTTTCATTCCTTTGGCCGTTGAGGAAACTAAGACTGTAAGTTGTTAAATAACATGCTTGAGTTCAGGTATCAGGTAATTAATACAACTCACATTCATACCTGACTTCAGAGCCTATGTCACTCCACTGATTACTTAAAGTCATACTGTGCAGCATGATTAAATACAAGTATAAGAGACTTACAACTGATGATATTCATATGGATATAGATGTGGCTATCGATGTAGAATCAGATATACATCTATCTAGATATAAAGGTAGATATAGATCTAGATATACATCTGTGTACTTACAAATATAGATCTAGATATACAGCTATACAGATACAGATTTGTATCTAATGTATGCATTTATTTTAGAAAGAAGAAAATCTGAGCCCAGTGTGCAAAGTGAAAAGATCATTTCCTCCCTCCTGTTCTTGCATCTTACATACTATGTGTCTGTGAGAGCTGAAAGCATTAGAGATGTGTCATCTGCTGTTTTGAGCATTTACATCAGAATTTACATCATGCTTTTACTGATCACTTGGGAAGGTTTGTTTTTGTCCTGAATAAATAACCTACACACCTTTTAGTTCTGAAGTATTTGGAAAGGGTTTAGGTCAGGATTTTTTTTTTGTTCCCTAGTGTAAATCATCTCTCTGATTCAGGACTTGCCAGCTGCTGCATCTTCCTGGTTGCTTTTAGTCAAGAAGCCCTGCAATCATTCATGAATTCCAGGTTCCTTTCTATTTTAGTATAGCCAGTGCATTTATGTCAACACCCACTGAATTTTTCAAAACTCCTGGAACATGCATTCTGAGCAGATGGAGATCCATCCATTTATTCATTTGTTCATGCTTATAATTTCCTGTCTATTTTCACATATGATTTTCCTAGAGTTTTAGTAAAAGCTGTAACTAAAATTTAATCATAAGTTAATATTCTTTTATGATAGCATATAAAAGATGTGGGTATGAGTGAACATGGAAAAGTTCATTTTTAAGAATTTTAAAGTAATTATTATATTATGCCCAGCATTTACATTATGCATATTATGAGCTAGACACTATTCTTTACATAAATTATCTCACAGCAGCACTATGATGCTGATACAATTATTATTATTAATTTTACAATTATTAGTATGGTGATGATACAATTAGGGTAGTGATACAATTATTATGCTTATTTATGCATAAGGAAACTGAATTTAATAAGTGAAATGAAAGGATTTTTCTTTCCAAGAAGATAGTATTAGCTGCTCAAGGAAAAATTATGATGCAGAGTTTGTTTTTTTTTTTTAATAAGAATGTTTATTCTCTTTGGCTGAGCAAACACACCTCTAGTACTCTCTACCACAGAAATTAAAGCATCAGAATGCAACATTAAATTTTTAAGGGTAAATGCATTATTTATTTATGATAGTAAAAGTATGGAACAGTTATCAATAAGGCAATGGTTAAATTAATTATGGTATATCCATATAATGGAATATTAAGCTTAAAAACAAACCAGAGAGCTTACTTATTTTAATGACCTATACTAAAAACATCACTTAACTCACTAACCTGCACATTATGAGAGTTTTTTTTTTTCTCTGTGTAAAGCAGCACCAAAATTTGCTAAGGAAAACTATTGTCTTCATCTCCTTTCAAGGAGTGGAGTTAGGTGTCTGTCTCCCTGGTTCATCTCTGCTCATGCTGGCACGTCTGAGCTGTGAAGCTTTAACTAAATCATTTTCCTTCTCCAATAAGAGTATAGTTTTGCAGACTTTTTGCCAATGAGAAATAAATGAAGAATTCTAAGGTATAAAATCAGGACTTTCTTAGTATAAACCTAGGCATCATTAGAAATTTCCTTTTAAAAACAGTTATGAATGTCCAACTTATTTTGAAACATGTCCTTTATTTGATAGATTGTAGGTTGGATCCATTTATTCAGTCAGCACACATTTAGGGAGACTGGTTGTTTGTTTTGGGTCTTGGCTGTTCAAACATAAGAGTAAGACAAATACGACAGGCACATCATTCCCCATGATAAAAGACAAGGGTAGCATGTCGAAGATAAATGAACCAACATATATATATATTGTGATTAGTGTCCTGCTAGAGACATATGCTAAATGTTACAGGAGCACAAGTTCTGTTATGATCCTTAAATGCAATGACTTATTTGCAAGATTATTTAAAAATAACATTCTGTTACTCTTTTACACATACATTTTGTGAGTTTTTTTTTTTTTTTGAGAGGGATGGTAGAGAAAAGTGGTAGTTTTATTTTGACAGGGATCTTGTTCTTTTTCTTCTCCTATTAAATACTTTTTCAAAAATGGATAAATGTCAAATATTAAAACTGCTTGGTTTATAAGAGTAATGAAAGAGTTAACTGTCACTTGTGTTCATGAGCCAGGAAAATTTGTATATGGAGACTTCCTTGCATATAGGAGGCTGGTATTGCAGGCCTAATATTTTGCTTGTTTCCACTTATTACTCATCCATTTTTCTCATTAGTGTCCATATGCACATAGTTTGGGCATTATATTATCCACAGAAGCTTGCTTCATGGGGCTCGTGCTTTCTTAATGACAGCCATTTAATTGCAAAGTAGAATAACTTAAGTTAGTTTTAAGTAGAAGGCTATCGAAATCATAGGCTAGGCAAATCTATAGCCATTTAAGTACAGAAAACTAGGTAAAACCTGACTTGGTGGAAGCCTGACTTTAAAGACAGGAGCTGTGGATAATTCTCACCCTGATTATGTATTTTTTAAGTGTAATTTTGTTGAGATATGTTATATATTCATATACCATATAATCATCCAAATTGTACAATTAGTGGCTCACAGATTTGTCATATAGCTGTGCAGTCATCATCACAGTAGATTTTTGAACATTTTCATTACTCCACAAAAAAGTAAAAATAAGAATAAAAATAAAAATGAAAATGAAAAGGAGCGCCCAGAACCTACACCATAACCCCCTACATATCCTCTCCTATTTATTTATTTAGTTAGTTAGTCACAAGGTTTTCACAATCACACAGTCACACCTTAAAAGTTATTCATTCATCTTCAAGAATCGAGGCTGTTGAATTACAGTTCAGCAGTTTCAGATATTTTCCTCTAGCTACTCCAATACACCAAAAACTGAAAGGGGATATCTGTATACTGCATAAAAATAACCTCCAGAATGACCTCTTGACTCTATTTGAAAACTCTTAGCCACTGAAACTTTCTGTTTCATTTCTCTTCCCCCTTTTGGTCGATAAGGTTTTCTCACTCCCATGCTGCCAGGGCAGGCTTGTCCTCTGGAGTCAGGTCCCATTGCCAGGGAAATTTACACCCCTGAGAGTTATGTCCATATAGTGGGGAGGGCAGTGGTTTCACCTGCAGAGTTGGCTTAGAGAGACAGACCACATCTGAGCAACAGTCTGAGGAAGAAATCAAGAAAAAAACTTCCATTTACCGTAGTAATCTAAAGAATCCAATATTTAGGAGTACATTTAACCAAGAACATAAAAGACCTATACACACACAAAAAAAAAACACAAAACTTTGCTAAAAGAAATCAAGGAAGACCTAAATAAATCAAAGGACATACTGTGTTCATGGATTGGAAGATAAATTGAGATGTCAATTCTGCCCAAATTGATTTATAGATTCAATTTAATACCAATTAAAATCCCAACAACTTTACAGAAATAGGAAAACCAATAATCAAATTTATTTGGAAGAGTAGGATGCCCCAAATAGTTAAAAATATCTTGAGAAAGAAAAATGAAATGGGAGATCTCACACTACTGACTTTCAAGCATATTACAACAAAACAGCATGTAGTCAAACCAGCATGGTACTGGCATAAAGTTGGAATCAAATTGAGTGTTCAGAGGTAGACCCCCACATCTGTAGCCAATTGATCTATGATAAAGCAGTCAAGACAACTTAACAGGGACAGGGCATCCTCTTCAACAAATGATGCTTGGAAAACTGGATATCCATATCCAAAAGCATGTAAAAAGACCTATGTCTCAGGCTGTATACAAAAATTAACTTGTGGAGTTGCAAGAATAGATAATTCAGTGGTAGAAGTCTCACCTGCCATGCGGGAGACCCAGGTTAGATTCCCAGTCCATGTACTTCCCAAAAAAGCAAGCAAAACAAACAAAAAAATTCAGTAAATGATGCTGCAATACAGGTTACTCACATGGAAAAACAAATGTGACCCTGCCATACAGCATACAAAAAAAAAAAAAACTGGAAATGAGTCAAAGACCTAAAGACCATAAAAAGTTTAGAGGAAAATATCTTAAGAATCTTGTGATAGGTGGTGGTTTCCTAGATCTTACATCCAAAGTGCAATCAATGAAAGAACAACTGTATAAATGAGATCTCTTCAAAAATTGAACACTTTTGTGCATTAACAAACTTTGTCATGAAAGTAAAAAGACAGCCTACTCAAAGGGAGACGATATTTGGAAACAACTTATTAGATATGGGTTTAATATCCAGAATATATAAAGACGTCTTGCAACTCAGCAATAAAAAGACAACTCAGTCAAAATATGGGCAAAAGACATGGATAGACAATTTTATGAAGAGTAAATGCAAATGGCTCAAAAGCATATGAAAAGATATTCAACCTCCCGGTTTTTAGGGAAATGCAAATCAGAACCGCAATGAGATATCTCACACCTACTAGAATGGCTATTATTTAAAAAAAAAAACAAAAAAAAAAACAGAAAATGATAGGTGCTGGAGAGGATGTGAATAAACAGACACACTTATCCACTTTTGGTGGGGATGTAGAATGGTGCAACCGCTCTAGAAGGCAGTTTGGCAGTTTCTCAGGAAGCTAAGTATAGGATTGTCATATGATCCAGCAATCCCATTACTAGGTATATATTCGGAGGAAATGAACACAAGGACATGAATGAACATTTGTACTCCTTTACCCTATTTTCAATCCCCTCCCTTTTTCTCAGGAGGATCAGGAGTGTGCATATTATCTCTACTCTTTATCTCCAAATATCTGTTTCATTCTCTGATTCTCTCAACAGAATGGCTTCTTAGACAATAATTCCACCTTTACATGGCTGGAACTCTCAGTGTTGCAGTTTGAAAACTCAAGGGCAATCTGATTTTTTTTACTGTAACTCAAGCATTAATTGGTGATTTGTAGCTGTAACTCCCTCACAGTAGCTATAGTTGGGAGAGTTCTTTAAGGAGATATTGATGCAGAGGTCTTTTTCAGACCAGATGCTCCTCCTTGCTTTTCCAGTCCTACCATCCTACTCTCCTTTCTTGTTGGGATTATTCTTTGCTCCATGGCAGCTAACTAATGTGATAAATGCATCCATGATATTTTAGCCCACCCAAGAGAGTTCTCTTGACCTGGGTTCCCCCAGAAGCATTTTCGAAAATCAAAGGAGTGAATCTAGCATTAGATGTTACAGACAATATTTGGAAGCATGTGCTGTCTTAGGTCCTTCCTTTGCTTTTTGTGTGTACTGTTATCCCTTCCCCAGACCATCCATAATGTATGAGACTCTTATTAATGTTGTTGCTTCTGCTGTGCTACTGGATTTACTGTGTGCCCAGAAGTGGACTGAATGCCTACTCTGCATGATGCTATTTCATTGTCAGTTGCTCTTCTGTGCCAAATAATGTTATTTCCCCCATTTTAGAAGTTAAATGGAAGCTTATATCAATAAAGTGAATTGTTCAAGGCCAATCAGCTAGTAAATAATTGACCTCATAGCTGAAGACAGACAGCTTGTCCCAGAACTTTCATTTTTAAACAAGATGAGTCTAATTACTACTTTAATGAATAAAATTTTAGCATAACTTTTCATTTCAAGTCTGTGCCATTCCACTGCATTAAGGAAATCCCCATCTTCATTCTGTGAACATGTATGGGTATAATTATATGTGTGTATATGTATATATTATATGTATGTGTATATATATATATGTATATGATGCTGTTAATACTTGGAAAGAAAATATGAAACTTTGATGACCAGTGTGTTTAAAATTATTATCATTTTAACTGCTATTGTTAATTCTGCATATGCTAGAGTTATAAATAGTTCCGATGGTTGTAAATAGAGCTTTTGCTTCATGTCAGTGGGTGGCCTTAATGTAAGAAAAATAAATTTAGGCTTTTAGGTACACTCTGAACTTTTGCAGCCAACTCATAAACTTACATCTGGCGGATCTATTAAAATAAAATGCATGGTGATGTATTTATGATTCAGAATTCTTGTGAATGGAATTTTCCCCATTCTATGGGCAACATTTCCTTACATTTATCATAATCATTTTGACACTATCAAAAAATATGTACAGAAGAACAGGAGACTGCTTTTGATTCTGAAAAAAAGAAAAATTAAATTCCTGAATATATTAACAATATGAATAACGCTTGCTTGTTCCATACCTTGTAGAAATTTACTGATACTAATTTGAAAAAAAAAGTCACAAGAGATTTAATATAGAGATGAATTTTTATGCTGCCTAGCAAAGGGTGGCCTACACTTATGAATTAATGATATATTTATGACTAATCAAGAAAATTCAATACTTCTTTTGCAGGTAATTCTGCCATGTTTAAATATAATTCAGAGTAAATGTATAATTTAAGATGTTTCTGAGTGGCCAATCTGTGTGGGTGTGTATCTGTATGTATGTATGTGCGTGTATATACATAAAATATTTCAATTATATGAGAAATTTTCATGACATTGTCTTAGGAGTAAAGTTATCTATAGTCCAAACTTGGTTAGATGATATACAAAATACATACATAAACATTCATCCCTAGGAAAGTCATGTATATATTTGCCTTCAGGGGAAAAAAACAGACATTTCTTAAGGAAAAAAAATGCTCTCTGGTACAAAATTATTTAGCAGTATTTTACTTGGCAGCTTTTAGAAAAGAAATAATGCCATGTATATTTGAAAAGTATTTTTGGTCTGTTATTTTTGTATTGTCACCCCCTTTTATAAATTCATAAAGCTCGCAAAAAACCACAGGATGCTTTCTAATCCATTTTTCATATTTTCATTATTTTAAAACCCCTTGTCATGTACTTTTTTTGGAAATTATTTTCTGTTGATTCTCAATAATGCGGAATATCACAGGCTCCTAAACAGCCATTAAACAAACAAGGAAAGGATAGAGAGTGAATTGAGTTGAAGTTCACAGCTAATAGGAAGCAAAGCAGAGATAGGAACCTAGAGTCCTGGCTCCTGAGCTAAGCAGTGCCATCAATCTGGAAATCAACATCAACTGTGTTTAACTTCCATTTCCTCCCAATTTAGCTTTAGAATGGTGAGATAATAATTAAGCATCTGCTGCCTAAGCGACTGTATATTATTGAAAAATATATTTATTTATGTATTTTTGTTTTGTATTTTAGGAATGATTGACATAGATTGACTCCATAGCATGTGGTCCCAAGAACTGCTTTGAAAGGTAAGTTTCTCACAAGGGAAGATTTCCCTTATATGTACTTCACTTATTAGCATCCTTAGTTTCTACGGTAATATTGAAACTCTTTCCTTACAGAGTGATAGCATACCGTCATTTTTGATGTTTGTTTCTAAGTCTTGGAGTTAATGAAAATAGTGATGTCACATAAATTAAGGCTTTAAATAAGTAATTGAGACCCCCATTTCTCTCTGCAAAAGAAACTGGAAGTAGGTTTTCTGAGGTTTGGAATAATTTGTAATTCAAAAACTTCAGAATTCAGACAAAAAATAAAGTAATGGCTGTTGCACTTTTGTTAAATGGTTTTGCAGGAGAGGATATTTTAGCAGTCAGTAACACAATTGTTAGGTTCACTGGGTTCAACACATATGTAAGTCTTAAAATTGAAGCCTTTGGTGGGGATAAAACATGAGCCATGAAACTCATTGTCTACTAAATGTGCATTTTTTCTTTAATTACAGATACAGATCTTAAAAAAGCAAACAGTATATCTATACCTTAAAAGCTAGACAAATGATTTTAAAGGTGTAAGATTGCCTAGGTGCTAATGAGGCGATGTACAGACATGGGTGGGGAGGATGGTCTCATTCCATTGCTATACAAAAATAAAATACTGACTTTTTCATAAACTTTATTTTTAGAGCAGTTTTAGGTTCACAGAAAAACTTCACAGAAAGTACACTTATTATATCCCTCCTATACACACACACACCAACACATTTTCCCCTGTTACTAACATTTTGCATAAGTGTGCTTTGCTTTGCTAAGCTGCCACAATGCAATATAACAGCAATGAGTTGGCTTTTACTAAGGGGATCTAATAGGTTACAAATTTATAGTTTTAAAGCCATGAAAATGTTCAAGTTAAGTCTTCAAGAGGAAGGCTGCCAGCATCCTTTGACAAATGGGAAGGCACATGGCCACGTCTACTGGTCCTGTTCTCCAAAGTGTCTCTGGGTGCTTTCTCTCTCTCTCTCTCTCTCTCTCTCTCTCTCTCTCTCTCGTCTCTGGGTGCTTTCTCTCTCTCTCTCTCTCTCTCTCTCTCTCTCTTTCTCCGCTCCATGTCTTCTTTTAAAGGACTCTAGTAAAGGATTAAGACCCACCTTGAATGAACTGGGTCACATCTCCATGGAAACAATCTCACCCAAAGTTCCCACTTAGGCTAAGTCTGGCCCCACAGATGGATTAAAAGAACATGCACTCTTCTGGGGTACATAACAGATTCAAACCAGCTCAAAGTGGTACATTTGTTACAATTGATGAACCAATATTGACATGTTACTAGTAACTATATCCACAGTTTATGTTAGTATTCACTTTTTGTGCATACAGTTCTGTGTTTTGACAAGTGTATAATGTCACGTGTCCACCACGCACGTATCACACAGTAGTTTTACTGCCCTAAAAATGCCCTTTGCTCGACCTATTCACCCCATCTTTGGTAGCCACTGGTCTTTTTACTGTCTATAGTTTTGGATTTTCCACAGTGTCCTGTATTTTGAGTAATGCAGTATGTAGCCTTTTCACACTGGCTTCTTTCACTTAGCAGTATGTATTTAAGTTTCCTCCGTATGTTCTCATGGCTTGATAGCTCATTTCTTTTTATTGCTGAATACTATTCCAGTATATGGATGCACCACCGTTCATCCAGTCATCCAGGGAGCAGCATTTTAGTTCCTTCCAATTTGGGGCATTTATGAATAAAGCTCCTATGAAAATTAATGTAAAGTGGTTTTTTTTTTTTTGCATGAATTTATATTTTCAGCTCCTTTGAACACTTAGGAAGCACAATTGCTGGAAAATATGGTAAGCCTATGTTTAGCTTTGTAAGAAGCTGCCAAACCATCTTCTAAAGTGACTAAATCATTTTATTCTCACCAGCAAAGAATAAAATTGCTGATTTCTCCATATCTTTGTCAGTATTTGGTGTTGTAGGTGTTTTGAATGTTAGCCATTCTAATGAGAGAATACTAGTATTTCACTGTTGTTTTAATTTGCAGTTCCCTAATGATATGTGATATTCAGCATCTTTTCATATGCTTACTTGCTTGACATTTTAAAAAATGTAATAACTGTCTCTTTTAAACCAACTTTACTCCCAAGCAAGATAAAAATTAATTAATCAGTATGGGGATTGATGACATTGACTAAATACTGCTGCATGATTCTGAGCGTCAGTGAAGACTTTTTTAACACTCTTGATTTTAAAAATTAAGCAACAAATTTATTTCACTTGATTTCTCAGATGTTATCCTAAACCAAGATCAAGTTAAGGTATTTTTATCAATTAGCTTTTGTCTGTAACAAATTACCCTGTAACTCGGGGGCTTAAAACCACCATCCTTTGTTATTTCTCCAGGGTTTTTTGTCAGCTGCTTGGGTCTTTTGATCTTTTTGTCTTTTGTTGGGTGTGTTCACATGTCTGGGGTCAGCTTGCAATTCAGTCAGAGAGATCCTCAGTTCCACATGGCCCACAATTGCTGAAACATTGTTTCAGGATATCCTGAGTGTTCCTGAAGTTGTCATTAGTATTTTTTTAACATCCTTCAGTTTTTTCTTCCCGTAATCCATTCTACTCAATATAGCAGCAGTGGAATTCCTAAATCAAATATATGATCAGGTTAATCAAACTCTGCTACACTTTTCATTTCCATATTTCCTTTGGATTGATTCCCAAATTTGCTTTTTATTGTAATATGCATATATAATGCAAAATTTGCCAATTTAATTATTTTAAATGTACATTTCAGAGCCCTTAATTAATTTACTGTGTTGCACAACCATTACACCATCCCTTACCAAAACTTAACAAGAAACTCCGTACCCATTAAGCAAAACTCCCATCCCTCTTCCTCACAGTCCCTGGTAACCTCCAATCTAGTCTTTGTTTCTTTTAATTTTATTATTTTTTATTTCATATTTAGATATTTCATATAAGTGGAATCATGCACTATTTGTCCTTATGTGTCTGTTTCACTTAGCGTAATGTTTTAGCGTTCATCCATGTTGTAGAAGCATGCATCAGGACTTCATTCGTTTTACTGCAGTATAATATTCTGTTGCATGTCTTTTCCATTCATATGTTGAAGGACACTTGGATTGTTTCCATCTTTTGGCTCTTGTGAATAAAATGCTGCTAAACAAGTCTAGGTTCGAATTTATATTTTCCATATCTGTATCTTTAGAAGTAGAATTTTGGGGTCATATGGTAATTCTGTGTTTAATTTTTTGAGGAGCTGCCAACTGTTTTCCATAGCTGCTGTACAATTGTACGTTCCTATTAGCAATACTTGAGCACTCCAATTTCTCCAACTCCTTGCCAACAATTATATTTCTTTTTGTTTTTAAAATAATAGCCATCCTAGTGGGTGTGACGTGGTATCTCACTGTGTTTTGATTTACATTTCCCTAATGATTAACAATTCTGAACTTATTAATAAGGCCTTAGAAATTTTCCATTTTCCTTTTGCCCTGTTTACCTCTCTACCGTGGTTTTGTTCCCCTACCTTTCAAAATGGTTCTACCACCTGAATTTCTTTAAATTGCTCAAATGTTTAACCTTTTCCCTTGCTTTTGCTTATTCTGTTCCTTCTGTGCATACTCTGTCTCCCTTCTCCTACCCTCTCTTCCAAACTTTGTTTGACCTACGCTTTTATTACTAGCTAAAAACTTCTTCTAGGAAGCTTTATCTGATTTCTCTTGTCTGCATTAGGCTTCCCTTCTGTGCCAACATCACTGTCAGCAGCATGATGATCAAGCCATATTGTAATTGCGTGCTCAATATCTTGCACTCCTATTCTACACTTTGTGAAGCCAGGGATCACACCTTGTTCATCCTGGTGATCCATGAACCCAACAGTGTTTGCACAAAGTATGTCCTTAGAAATTAATCAAGGAGAGAATGAGGGATTGAATAACATCTTCCATTTGCTAAGTCCACTGTCTTAAATCTTAAGTGGTTAGGCGTGACTAGAATTAAGACTGAAAGGTAGAGGGGTCAGGTTCCCTAAAATATTCGTGATACTTCTCCATTCCTACTTAAGAGCATCTGTACTTGGCTGGAGACCTTTAGCCTTTTGTCTTTTAACACATTGTAAAAGTGTCAGAACAGCCCAAATGAGATATATTTTAGTTCACACATTTGCTCTTTATTTTAATTTCAAAAGGAAAAACAAAGTTTAATTTGTTGCCAACACTTCATTATCAGGAAATTACACATAAAATGGTGAATTCTAGATTCTCTTGAAAGTAATCAGAAGATTGATGGAATGCAGGTGCTTAGCTCTGCTTCTAAATGTTTGCTTCTGGTACACTAAGAGACTGTAAGTGCAGTGGTTAAAAGAGCCATTTAATTGTTTCTGTCATATATTCACCAGCTAAGTGAGAATAGTCTTGGATTTGTGTTCAAAGCCTTGTGCTTTAATTCTTGCTGTAATATTTGAGCACATATTCCAACCTCTCCTAGCCTCTGTTTGCCCATCTGTAAAGTGGAGGCTGTAATCTTTTTTCCTGGGCTTTCTTTTTGTGACGTTTTTCTGTATCAGTTACAAAATTTAGACTAACTTACACATATAGGGAAAGATGGGAGAAGACAATTTCATTCTTTTTCTCTGAAAAAATGATTTTCTTCTTTGGGGAGGCTATATTATTTGATCAGGAAAACTGAGGTGCCATTACATGGATGAACCTGGAAAACATAAGTCAAAGAAGCCAAACACAAAAGGTGACATGGTGTATGGAATGTCTACACTTATATGAAGACATTTATGTGAAATATCTAGAAAAGGCAAATCCATAGAAACAGAAAGAAAATGAGTGGTTGCCAGAGGATGGGGTTGGGCAGAAAAGAGACTGACTGCTAATATCTAGGAGGTTTCTTTTTGGGGTAATGAAAATGTTCTGGAATTAGATAATGTTGAATATTGTACAGATGTGTGGCTATGTTAAAGACCACCAATTTCTACAGATTAATATGGTGAATTTTGGGTAAATAAATTTATCAATATAAAACAGATTAGAGGGAGCACAGGTGGTTCAATGGTAGAATGCTCATCTTCCATGCGGGAGACCCAGGTTCGATTTCCGAACCATGCACACCCCCGCCAAAAAAAACACAGATTAGAAAATATATATTTCAGAAAGACTAAAATTTGAATAGACTCATTAGGCTGTCACTCAGCTCTCTATATACTGACTTCTTAAAAGTCCTGACCTGCCTTCTATGATCAAAGACCAAATCAGATTCATCATTATAAAGATTCATGGCCTAATACAAAGGTCTTGACAGGCTGATATTTTAAATCCTTCACTTAGTACCTCTCTAAGCCATGGATTGCTCAAGCTATAAAATAAGACTACTAATATCCATTTTGTTGGTTTCTTGGGAGGATTAGGAAAAATAAATGGCAAGTATTTACCGTGCATGGTGCCAGTAACAAATATACCTTTCATAATTGATACTCTATAATTAGTGTTATTTGGTTGTAAATATTAGGCTATAGCATTAGATTTTTGGCAGTTCAACTCTCCTGGGGTTGGCTTTTCTTTTATTGACATCTGGGCTAGAAAGAAGAGTATGGCTAGATTTTCTGCTAGCACTTAATGAGCTTAATCAGCCCCTGAGGGGCTTTTGATATAGCAAGGAAATATTAAACAGGGAAACTTGATTCTTATTCTCTCTGTGTTTCTCCTTGTAGTCGACAGTCTTCCCTAGCAGACGAAACATTACCTGTGTGGTGAAAGGAGCATTAACATATCATGAGGGTGATGTTAGAACTGAAAGAACACATCCCTGTGGCCTCACAGTACACTGTTTCTGTGCATATGCTTCTGAGTACAAGTTCAGCTGCTGACAATAAGCAAATAAGTTGCTGCAGAAAGATGTCCAACTAAATTGTCCTTCATTTTTTTCTTTTAGTAACATTGTAGAGGTTTCTTTAAAAAAAAACTTTTGACTTTGTCTTTGTAAATTGACATCAAAGTCATAGCATAGAAATATAGAGGATAATTGAGTTATTTTTATAAGTAGATTATAAATTATAACATTAAGATAAATAGAAAATGTAAACTTAATTATGAATAATGGCTATATGAATCACTCCATTTGATCCAATTGCTGCTGTATGCTTTTCCTTATGGATAATGGAAAGGAGTATTCTATGGTGAATGGTCAGAATAACAGGAGACATTGGTCTTTTGTTCCCGCAACAATTACTTATTGAGAGCTAGCTGCACGCCAATCTCTGTAGAGCCTTGGTGTCATGGCGGCATATAAAAATATGCATGTTCCCTGGAATTTTAAGTTTATTTCTAGTGGGGATGAAAGACAGTAAACAAGAAAAATATATAAATTATGTCAAATGCTATGAAGAAAAGAAGAGAATTCAATGATAAACAAACTGATGATTATAGTTCTTTATCCCTATGGACTTCTGTGAAATTGAGTAGGCTATTTATCACCAATGGGCATCAAATTTCTATTATTCTGTTGAATGCATCCTTTGATCACTAAGAAATGATATCTTTTTTTTCTCAATAATGCTTTTGCCACATTGTTTATTTTATATGATATTGATATTCCCATACCTGTTTTATTTAAATTAGCATTTGATGGAGTTTCCTTTTACTACTCTTTTGTTTTCAACACTTTTGTTTAATTTTAGATGTGTCTTCTTTTGGTAGCATAGAGCCACATTTTTCATACTGATATTCTCTCTTTTGTAAGGGGTTTTAATCTATTTACAATATTTTAAAATTCTGAGATATTTCCAATTTTTTTCTATTACCTCTCTTTGTATCAGTTTTGTGCGTGTGTGTGTGTGTGTGTGTGTGTGTCAGATTTTCATTTCAGCATATTTCTCCTTTCCTGCCTCCTGAGTTGGCTGAATTTTCTTCAATAATATGATTTTCCATCTAATTATTACAGATTTTTTATACTTATCTCCACTTTCAGTAGACTCCCTTAAACTTTAAACTTAGGAAAGCTAAATGTAATAATTTTTTCCAAATAAAACATAAGACTCTTGGGTGGGCGATGGTGGCTCAGCAGGCAGAGTTCTCACCTACCATGCTGGAGACCTGGGCTCGATTCCTGGTACCTGCCCATGTAAAAAAGAAAAAAAAAATCTTTATTTCTGTACCTTTCAGTGTTCCAACTTATTGTCATATACATAGTATTTTAGTTCAACCTTATTTTTCTTCCAATTGTTACTATAATTAATATTATAATAGTTTATTAGACAAATATGTATTTATTTAAAATTATTATTATTTTAATACAGTCAAGTCTTAATTTTCATAGATTTTCCTATGTATTTACCAACTTATTTGTTCACCATTGCTTCCAGCATCCCACTTTTTTTTTTAGTTTAAATTCCTTTTACTTAAGATATCCTTACAATAGTTTCCTAAGCTAGTTCTATGAATGGTAAGCGCTCTAATCTTTGCTTCTATTCACATAACATTCTTTTATCATTAACTTTGAATAAACTGGGTAGAATTCTAAGTTGACAGTCTTTACCCCTCAGTACACGAAGATTTTGTTCCATTGTTTTCTGCCCTTTATCACTGCAAGTAATGAATGCCCTTTATTACTGTTGTTAGTCAAACTACTGCACTGTTTATGTAAATTGTCTTTTTTCCCTCTGTTTATTTTTAAGACTTTTTCTTTATGTTTGGAGATCTGCAGATACATTATGATTTTTTCAATTATACATTTATTTTTTATTTTCTTTGATATTTGTCTTCCAATATGAAAAATTTTCTTTTTTTCAGTTTTGGAAAACTTTTATTCATTATTTCTTTATACATTGACATTCTATACTTTATTCTGTTGGCATTTTTTGAATATCTAATTAGATATGTCTTGGACCATTTATTTCTGTATCCATTATTCCTAGTCCATAACTCCTAGCCACCCTTTGATATTTTCTGTTTCTTTATATGTCTATGTTGAACTTTGGGAAAATTCCTCATGTTCCTTTTCCAGTTTTGTGATTCTTTCTTCATCAGTGTTTAATTTGCTATTTAGCTTTTTATGTCAATTAGGGCAGCTAGTTTATACTTCAGTATCAAAAAACCCAAAGTTTTAAGGCTAAAACAATGGTAGTTTATTTTTCTTCATGTACATGCCAACACAGGTCCAACAGGGAAGCTCTGCTAATTATATGTCTGTGGGAAAACATATGCACTATTTGAACATGCTTCCATGACTTCTTGGCCAAAGAGAACCTCTGAAGTCAGGAGCAGACTCTTAAAGCTTCTTTTCAGAACTGACAAATTGTTTCTTGCTCCCATATCATTTTATCCAGAGACAGCAAGATTCCATACTCATTCTTGAGCCCATTTAAACATAGGTTTTCCAGCTTCTTGGGGATCATGCTTTGTACAGGGATCTTTGATCTATGTTCCTGTGGCCAAAGGCTATGTTTCCTCCCCCTCACTGGGCACTAACCCTGCCGTTCAACACCCCTAAATTCTATAGGAAAGTCTGTTATGTCCCCAAATTGCCACCCTATTAGCTGAAACTTACTGCTTCATCTTTGATCCCTCTGTTCACTTATGACACCTTCAAAATTATCTTTTTTTAGTTAAAGCTTTGTGGATTGTTTAAAATATTGTGTTGGTTATGTTTTATTCATAATTTCTGCATTAGTGAGACTGAGCATTAGCTCAGTCCACTATATTTCCAAAATTGGAAATCTTCAGCATTGACTTTCTAATCTCTAAGATAATTTATTAAAATGTAAAATTATATTATCCAGAACATTCTTTTAACTTTATGGCTCCCATTTCTTTGTGACTTAATGGTAACAGTAAATAAGACTAAAAGGGTTCCTGTGTTTTTCCGCTTTCTCATAAACCAGGTTTTAGACAAATTATTAGACTTCTTTGGGCTTAAATTTCCATATCTACAACATGAAAGGCTGGGACTAGATAACACAGATAAATGGATTCCCTTCTTTATGGTAAGCCGGTTTATTTTTGACTTGGTTTTGGGGGAAGATTCTACTTGATTCCAAGTAGTCTAAGATTTAATTTTTCAATTTCTACCATGATTATTTTTACTACATCACTCCAAAAATTACCTCTCAAGAGGTTATAAATAAATAAATAAATAAAAATAAAATGCTGCCATTGAGAACTATAAGAGAATCCATCAAGAGGCTTTCCAAAGTAAGCCTGCATTATTGTTCTCTCATAAGGAAAAATTGATTAGGGTACATTTTTACCTTGTCATGTTTAAACTAAGACATATGGTAGCTTGTCAAAATTGCAAAACAAAATCTTTAAAACATTGAGTAAAGAATCACGCTTCTAATTATAAAGAATGTAAACTTCAGCGATTGCTCAAAACATGTAACAAAGATTCTATTTTATAGATTCACATATACATAAATATATATATTCTCTGATAGATTATCTTTTTAAAAAGTGGGCACAGGGGCAGTACAGTAGTGTCTCGGTGGCAGAATTCTCGCCTGCCATGCCAGAGACCTGGGTTCGATTCCTGGTTTCCTGCCCACGCAAAAAAAAAAAACAGTGGGCACAAAGCCATAGATTCCCAAAATTTGAGGATCACAGTCATACATGTATTGAAGGATGCTACCCAAGAAGCCAATGAATTGCTGTAAGAACAGTTTTAGCCATGTAAAGTATAAGGAAAAATTAATGATGATATATATGTTTAAACATTAGACAGATAATTTATTAAAACTTCAAGCTGCTTCCTGTAGGTTTTGGGGTAGGGGTGGGAATGGGGGGGGTACTGACAATCTATCTGCAGAATGCTAGCATAGCTCTGATTTCATAAACACTAGGACTTGGATCATTTTGCCCAGTGGAGACATACAAAGGCAAAGTGAAGATCTTGGAAGAAGTGCTGGTGTACCAATATAATGAAAGGGATACAATCAGAAACAAAACAATCAGAAACAATCTAGAGAAATTTGAGAAGCCTAAGCCATGGGCTCAAGCAGTGAAATTGAAGGGAAACAACAGTCAACTTTGTCTGTCAAGGACGAACTATCTTACCACAGGAGGTGTTAACGTATTTCTGGTAAGATTTCGCAGGGCAGGGCTTGGAAGAGTTAGAGCAATCTCCCCTTCCCATTAAGATCAATTTTGAAGTTAGACAGGTACTTGTCTCAAAGGTCAACGACTGAATGTGTCTTAGAGAAGTGGTCGTGTTTATTTTACTTTTCATCCACCTTTGAAATAAAAGATTAGAGATAAGATGAAAGCTAACTGGATCCTTGCTAGAAGAATGAGGCTTTTAAAGGAGAGCCGTAATTACAGCTATCTTCAAAGCAGGTGGAAGCCAAGTCTTAGAGAAGTGCAGGATTAACCGAGTTGGTAATGACAGAACCTAAGGTATCCCCAGCAGTGTTCTTAAGAGCTTGAAAGCTGAGGATTTGGAGAGCAGGTGGCTGGACACAGCTGTGGAATAATCCTCTTAACCTGATCTGTACTCCCAGGGAGAAAAATAGTGGGAAAATAAAACCCTCCACCAAGTGTTTGATGGCCGTAAAATAAAAGGAGCATCAAAAGTACATAAAGACAAGTTTGTCCTGATGCTCATCATTTTTTTGACTAAAGAGGAAGGCAGTTCTGTAAAGTGCTGTGCACTTGTATAGTATGTAGACATGATTATGCACAAATTAAAAAAAAAAAGGAAAATAGAGTAGATTTATAGGGGTGGATCTTTCCTCAAGGCACTTCGAAAGCTATTACTCACTGAGGGCCTACATCCTTTTTGATGTCCCTTCATTAATTTTTTGTTTAAGAAAAAACTAGAAATGAATAGCTCTCAGTCAATATTTAATGTAGTCAATATTTAAGGAATTCTTATAAATTGAATTTAATCAGGAGCCATCCAGATATCTCACAAACCAAAGAAAATTTAAACCAGGCAAAATGTAACAACAAAAAAAATTGGTAGCAAAGCAGGCAAATGGCATCAACTTGGTGTAGGAGAGAAATTAAACTTCCATGTATTAAGCCATTGAGATTCCCAAGTGGTTGCAGCAGAGCCTAAATTGTTACCACTAATGCAGCCCATTCACATTAAATACACTGAAATAAAAATAGCCTAACTTATATACTCGAATTTCTGTGAAAGTTAGTTCTACACCTTGCCAATTCCACATATTTAAATGTTCCTATATTATGCTTACCTCATGTATATTAACTGCTGAAGCTCAAGTTTTGTTTATTACCTGATTAGAGAACTGTAAAAACAATTCCTCACATAAATGTGAGAGCACTAAACCCACAGAACCCATAGAATACCATATGTAAAAGGAACCCCAAGGATCATCCAGGCCAAAATTTCTCATTTTGAGATTGAGGAAACCTGAGCACAGCAATGTTATTGACTTGTCCAGAGTCACACAGAGACAGATGCAACAGAAGTAGTCTTGGTGTTCAGAGCCGTGCTGTTTCCGCAGTGTTGCTGAGTCTTCCTTAGGTGGAAGCTTTTGCAAGTTTGTTTTGTTTTGTTTTGTTTTCTCCATCAGAGGCAGGAAGAGAGCGACTTCATTCTCCTCCTTGTAAAGGATGTAAAGAGTTTACAGTAAATGTTTTATAAACATGAAGAACGATGTTTCTTTATAATAGTAACATATTTCAGACACTCCTGATCTGCCTGACACTCCCCTAATCCTCATAGGCATATTTTCATCTTTCATACTTACAAACCTAATCCAAAGGTAGTTTTGAAACTTTTTCGATTTTACCAATGAAGTTCATGAGCTTCAAGAGTGGTGGGCTTTCTGGTGTCTCAGAGTACATCTGAGACCAAGTTGGGATTCAAACTCAGTTCCACCTTGAATTCAGAGTCAGAATTCATAATCACCATTTATATTGCTTCAGGTAAACAGGGACTGAATGTTCCAAAACCGTAAGTGCCAATTAAGGGGCTATGCACACAGGATTCCAAAAATGTACCCTGCAGGAGGATTCCAAAGTAGGCTGGTTGCGCCCCAAAGTCTTTTCTGCTGCAAGATGGAGAGAGTACACAATAGGGACTTCCTGTATGAGAATCTGATGTTAGCAGGAGACAGTTGTGCTGTGCTGCTTTTGGCTGGTGCTGCAGAAAATCACACTTGGCTGTAAAGAAGCTGTTGATTGCTTACACAGGTTGCTGTGGCATGCCAGCTCTCCCTGCCAGCCTGCTCTTCTTATCAAAGAGCCAGGAGTTCCAAGTGAGGTGAGAATCCCACTTGACAAGCAGACAAAAACCATTTGGGGAAAATACAAATTAAAAGGCTCCAAGATAGAAATAGGGGCATTAGCAGCAGAAAGTGTCAAGGGAATACATTGTGTCAGATTACATAGGGGAATTGGGAGAATAAGTGAGTCGTAGCTTCCCAGTGGATAAATCCTGCTGTGTCAGTAAATCGGGCAGCTACAGAAGCTGTATTAGCTATTTAAAGTTGCCAGAGTTGCTTTTAGTGCCCCAAGCTAACATCTGCTTTGTAACATTCTTGAATTATGAGCAGTTTTCCTGTTTCTCAAGTAGCTTTAGCATTTGTTCTAACTTTTGAACTGTGAATCAAAGGATTGTGAGGGAATTTTGTCCAGTTTTTAGGAGTACAGATATGTAAAGAATTAGAAATGTGATTATTCTCAAGACACCCACAAATTCAGTCAGTGAACCAGAAGTACAGTGCTGAATTTGAGGAGTTTTGGTCTTTGTAAAAATATACATCCAAAATGTGCCATCTTGGGGCACATTTACCAGCATCTTAGACATGAAACTTCAGCTGTGAGACATGGACACCTCCTTCAGCTCCCAAGCAGAAAGTTCCTTTACTGGAGGGATATAAGGAATCTCACAAACTCTTCAGCTAGGAAGTATAGATGGGATAAAATCAAAACAAACAATGCTCCTGCTCCAATCAGTTCATTGTGGAATTAGAAGTATATACTTCTTTTCTGGTAGACAATGTGGAAAATGGGAACAGTTAAGGAAAAGGCCTAAATGGTTGGCCACTAACCCAAAGGTTACTTTTTTTTTTTTTTTTTTTTTTTAAAGGAAAGACAGAGAGAAGGAAGGAAGGATAGAAGGAAGGAAGGAAGGAAGAAAGGGAAACATCTTTTAAACATTTTCTTGTTTTATTGTATTCTGTTTCTCCGCCTTTGTTACATGGGCTGGGGCCGGGAATCGAACCGAGGTCCTCCGGCATAGCAGGCAAGCACTTTGCCCGCTGAGCCACCGCGGCCCGCCCCCAAAGGTTACTTTTATGTGCAGCAGATTGCTGGGAGTTCTCCACTGTGATCTAACTAAAATGATGGGAGAGGTGGGGCTGCCCAATAGTTATCCTACAATGTGCGCATTTACCCCAGGGAGCCAGAACCTCCCTACATTCTGACTCCCTTCACTTGTTGCCTGGGTGCTTGTTTTGCTCAAACTTCCTGACTACTAATCCTGAATCAAAGAAAATTCGATTCAAGAGTCAGGGCTTCCATTTCCCACTGCTAACACCATTTCTAACTGGGAGGTAGGGGGTGGGGCGACGGCATGTTCACTGTCTGAGTATAGGCAGTTTGCGCTTCCTTTTGCTCTACGTCTTAAGCAGAAGGGAAGATTGTTCTTTTCTTTTAGTCTTTCTTGCAATGCGTAGTGCCTAACTGAGAGTGAATTTTTACAGGAGATATTTAAATACTGTTAAAAACCTGCACATCTTTACTAGAAATTCCAAGATTGTCAACACAATTAGATTTATGTAGACTAGATGGCATGTTGCATGTTTATGACTATGACTTGAAATCTAAACCAGTACTTCTAAACCCTGGCTGCGTTTCCAGATCACCAGGGAAATGTATTGAATATGCAAATTCTGCTGCACTAAACCTGGATGGGGTTTAAGATTTTGCATTTCTAATAAAGTCTCAGGCAATACTGATGGTGGTGGTCCATAGATTTATCCTTCATAGCAATGACATTGAGGTATGGTTCTCACATAGAATCACTGGATTTTTCAGACACAAAGGAATACTCCTAATTTTACACCTGGACAAAGTAAACTTGGTTTTAGTTAGGCAGCTTGCTTGGGAACAAGCTAGTTTATAGCAGTGCTGAAATTAAAGTCTGTTGACTACCATACTTCAGGGACTCTCATATTTATTATGTTGATTCCATCCTCTTTTGTTCACTTTAGTAAAATTACTGCCCATGTAGCTTTAATTCACTACCACTGTCTGCTTTTCAGCTCATGCAGGTATTGTAAACATAAACATATACACAGAAAGACAGGTTTATCTATTTTTCAGCCAGGCTTTTTCAAAGCAAAGCCCAGGATGCAGAGAGATTGTTGATTGATACTAAAATGTTGACAGCTGAGAGTATATTTTCAGCAACAAGATGAGTAACTTGGGTTAAAGGGGAGATGGGAAGAAAACTCAGATTTATTAAGGACCTTACCAGTGAGTAGGCTATGTCCTTTCTCAGTGCAAAAATAGTGTCCAATTCCAATGATATCCTGCAATGTGCCATTTAGCTTTGATTAACTGCTGTTTCATCTTCTTATTCCTTCTGTATTTAAATAGTTTCATGCTTTAACATCTGTAAATTTTAAATACATTATTCAATGTGTTTCTGAAAGAATACTTTACAGAATATATCATCTTTCACTTAGTTTTTAAAATAACTCCTGTTACTGTCTTTTGTGTAATAAAATTCATGAATTCCGCAATTATTTGATTCATAAACCTACTGTGTAACAGTAGAGGGTTGAGGGTTGAGACTTATCTGTTTACTCCCAGTGCAGCATTGTTATTTATTGTGGATAAGGAAAATTCTGCTGTGGAAAAAATCAGTACCTTAGGCTTTTAACAGTTTCTACCACTTGCTTTGTATTTAGGGCATTTGATGAAAGAAAAAACAAACAGGGAAAATATATTTGTATCTATTTAAGACAGAAATCACTGTCCACTTAACATGTGAAAGAACATGTCATGATGGTCCCCTGACCTTGGGTAAGCTTAGTATTTTGAGCCTCAAATTTTGCACTTATAAAATGAGTTTAGTGGAATCTACCTCAGAGCATAATGTGGATTAATTGACAGTATATTTAAAAGCACTTAACAAATTCTTAACATGTTAGCACTCAGCCAATACTCTTTTGTTCTCATTCCTTGAAGCATTTAATATCTTTAGGAATAAGCTATAGCAAAATTATAATCCTCTTTACTTACCTCTGGTACATAAAGTGCTCTTGCTGAACAGGAATAAATTTTAATTGTAACCAAACTGAAAAATTATTAGTGTAAACTTGTTGAGGGAAAAATAAGTAAACATGCTTTCTAAAACCAATTAAAAATGATTTTTGGATGATCTTCTATTTCAGATTCCCCACACCATTGCTTCCCTTATTAGCATAATTAAGTGAGAGTTAATGGTAAATAATGGCAGCACAAATCAGAATTCAAGTGTACAGTCATTTTTCATCATGCAACTATAATGGTATTATTAGTGTCAATTTATTGGTTTTAGGTAATGAACTGCTATATTGGAATTTTGTTAAGAGTTTTGTAGAAATCATTTTTTAATCTCGATGTAGTTAGCTTGATCAAGGAGACTAAGTCCTTTTTATAAAATACCAGTTTATATCTGGAATGAAGAAATATGACTGGACCTGTGTGCAAAAGTATGCACCGTTTCTTTCATAATTACATGAGCCTCTCAGGAGGGTATTTTTAACTCTCTCCCAAGTAGTAGTTAGGTGCTGCTGGTGCATGAATATGCCCTATTTGCATTCAGGTTTTTAATTACTCTGGGCCTTTTCACCCCATCTAAAAAAAATGCTCATCTTCTCTTACAAACTTAGAGTAAATATTTATTTCAGGTTTTAGTCTATGGCAACCCAATGAAATGAAGACTTTGTAAGATTTAATTTCACACAGATGACATCAGTCAGATCTGCATCATTTAATTACCTGGACCTGAGTTTAACAATAGAATTGACTCAGTTTTTATAGACGGGCTCATTTTCTAGTAGGAAAGAAATGAATGCAATTATGTAACTATTACAAAGTGGTGGGTATACCACAGTTAATTTAGGAACCCCTCTCTGGATTTGCTGATATATCTGACACTAACAGCTTACATGCTATAGCTCCTGATGGCAGTTATGATAGCATCAAGGAGTTATTATCAATATGATCTTTAATAAGTCATCTTCTAACTTAAGACTGAGTCAAACTCAGACTAGCATGTGCTGAATTAAAGCAGATACATTTGATCATTCCCTCATTTGTTCACCCTTTAATAGATATTTATGAAGTTGTTGCCACATTCTAAGCACTGTGTGGTACTACACCGACTTAAAGGAATGAACAGTTAAGGTAGAGTGAAGCGCAGGTGAACAGATAATCACTACATATTGTGATAAGACCTTACTGTTTGGAACACCAAATATATGGAAAGCTTCCCAACAGTAGGCATTGGAACAGGGTGGTGAAGAGTAAGTAGGAGATTGTAAGATGTAGGAACCTCCTAAGCAGAAAGTCGATTTCAGCATGAACTAATGATTAATTTGCCCTGCCTTGTTTTTAGCAGTAAAAAAGTATTTTACCCCCTAGTTAAATAATGTTTCTGGAATCTTTCAGACTTTCTTTTTTTCCTTTTCCTTTTCCTAAAACAATTTTATTCCATCTATCATTGAACTGGGAATACTTAAAATGATATCATTTTCCCCAGGATTTCAGTCTCTAGTGCTTGCCCAAGGATGTGGACACACTCTTGCAAATTCCTGAAAACTGACTTTTAAAAAATTTCTAAATCTTCAACACTTACCTCTCTAGAAACATCGATGTGGAGTTCAGTTTTTCTTCTACCGTCATGCATCAGAATACTGATTGTTGTGAATTTCACTGTGGCTCTGACTCAGATGTTGTAGTGATATATTGATTCTTTTCTGAAACAGTTTATAGCTTAGGTAAGGAGGCGACTTGCACCATGATTATGGTATAATCAGGTGAATTGCTAAATTCTGGAAAAAGACAGTTTTCTTGAAATGCAATAGCATTTTGTTTGCATCTCTTTCATAGCTGAGTATCTGAATTAACCCCACCTACCTAGGTTTGCAACTCTTTGAGAATAAGGACTGTGTTTTAATATAGATACTCTATTCCAGTAGTTCTCAACCAGGGATGATTTTGTCCCCCAGGACGTTTGTCTGCGTCTGGAGAAATTTTGGTTATCACGGCTGAGGGGTACTTTACTATCTAAGTGGGTGGGGACTAAGGATGCTGCAAAAAAACCACAATGGGTCAGACAGCCCACCACAAGAAAGTATTATCTGCCCCAAAGTGCCAATAATGCCAAGGAGGAGAGAACCTTGTCTGCCATACCTCAGGGTCGGTCTGTGACTTTTGATGTGATGAGCTCATATGTTCCACCTCCATTGAAGAGACAAAATTGATTAATTGGTAGAATCAGAGATAATTCTGTAGGAAGTTACACCTTCTACACTAAAATAATTTTTTTCATTAAACAAATTTTTTTAACATAAAATAACTGAAGAAATAGCTTCTCACTTAATGTTTTATGACTGTAGCATCTGCCAGTTCATTCAGCCTGTATACACTGAGCCCTGACCTCGTTGACAGGTGCTGGGAATCGATCAGGGGACAGAGTATTAGACCTAGGCATTGCTCTCACTGACCCCTAATTTTATCGGATCCGAGAGAGATGTTGAACAAATAATTACGGGAGTGGATATTAAATTTATAATTTATATAACGTTTGGTACATGTTCCCAGGGAGTGATACTTAAGTGGAGGAAAGGGGGAAGGAGTAAGAGTTGACCAGGCCAAGGGCCAATTCCAATAGAGGAAATGATGCAGGCCAAGGTGTGGAGGTAGGAAAGAAGTTTACTGGGACAAAGTGTGGCAGTTGAGGAGAGCGGCTTGAGAATTAGGCAAGACCCAGATCTGGCTACGTGCTGTAAGCCATGGTAAGAGGATTTTTAAGTTTATTCTAAAAACGAGATGATTTTAAGCACGAGAGTGACTATGAGAAGATGCACATTTAAAGCCTAAATAAAACAATTAGATGGAAATGCTGCAAGTGTCTGTATCTGACCCAACCAAGGCTGGTTGATTCTCTCAGATGTAAAATGTCTGGGTATCTCCCTCTGCACCCCTTCTTTGGTGAGCCAGGTTTATAATCATCTAGTAGTATGACATTATTTATGATATGTTACTAATGGAAGAGCACCAACATGTTTCAAATGTCTCCCTTCTAATAGGGGAGGGAACTAGCATTAATTAGTTACTTATTAAATGCTAGAACTAGGGTAAGCTTGCTGTATTTATCCTCCCTCTAAGGCAGTCATTGTGTTCCTTCTTATAAAAGTCAGAAAACCAGGTCTAAGAAATGCTAAAGGAATCTTCTAGTTCAAGACCCCACAGCTAGTAACTGGTTAACATGTGATGATCTCTGACTCCCAAACCTTATAATATACAGGAGCTAGCTACTTTATATGTATCATTTTACACTTTATGGCAACCATGTTGAGGCAGATGTAAATATTCTTTCTATGCCCAGGGTACTTTCGTTAATACTTCCTGGGAGCTGCCATGTGAATCCCTCATGTGTCTGACTCCAAAACCTATTTCACTACACCCTGATGCCAGCTCCAAAAATTATCCAAGTCTAACATTTTCCTCTTTTTTTAGACATCTCTGGAGATTGAGAATAATGGGTAAGCATCCTCTTCAGAATGGCCTTTTATATAATTTAAAGTCATCTTCAAGGTGGTATTGATAGCAGGCTTCATAAAGCATGGAATTTAGTAATTCTGCCAAAGACTGAAACAATATAATAGTAAGGTAACACATAATCTATAGCCTTTAATGTAGGTGATTTCCCCCATATAGAAAATAAATAATGCATATTGCCTGTTTTCAGTTATATGATCACTTCTTAGTGTTCACTGAAGAATAGAATATTTATAACAGACTAGGCAATTTTATGTTCCTGCCTTCTAAGAGCCTGAGCTTTGCTTAGATGTGATGACATCCTCTTTCAGTGTGACCCCTTAACCTTGTTTCAGTTTGACTTCGGTGGCAACATTGTATAGTTCAACCAAATTAAGTCTGGAAGTTACTCTGTCCTGGGTTTGAACTTTAGTACTGAAACTGGCTGGCAGTATTTAACTCTCTGATCCTCTGAGCCACCTTTGTAAAATGGAAATAATGTTTATCACAAGCGTGTAGTCAGGATGTATGTCCAACACGGTGTAAGTCAGGGACCCAGTCAACTGGAAAGTGATATCATATTCATCCTCCATAGCGGCTGCTCTTGCTGTTTATTCTTTCTATTTTATTATTCTTTCTCTTTTCAAAAAAAAGTGTTATGGCAGAAGAGGAAGGAGTGGTACCGGAATTTTTTAAGTGATGACAATAGAATTTCCATTTTCAAAATGCTCAAATGTTCGCTGAGGCCAGATCACACAGAACATTTCAAAAGAGCTCTCTGGCATTTTTCTGACATTCTGGCCATTCTGTTTCTTCTTGATCTTTAGCTAATTTTCTGGAGAACAGTTAAATCATTGTAATGCTGATCTTGCTTGGGTAGCAGAATAAGTTAGTGTATTGCATTGTGTTTTCAAAGTTGTAAGAGGAACAATTATGCAAGACTTTGTCTTATAAATTGGAAGAAACTGGTAACTGACGCACCTATTAATTATTCCAACAAAGTTAAGAAAAAACTTCAATTTTTTACTATTTTTAAGAGAGACGACTCCATTGAGAATCTAGGTCATTGCCATGGCAATAACCAGTCTTTCTTTCTTTTTTTTTGGTTTCACCTCAAATGTACTGTTTTCATAGTCCACAAAATAATGATAATAATGATGCAGCTTAATTTTCTATTTTTCCTTTGAGAATAAGAAGTTGCAATCCAGTATTTATGTTATATGTATTTCAACTGATGACTTGATCACATTTATAAATTTTCGATTCTAAAATATCCCATAGTAATTATCTGATTCAGTATTATTATTTCGTCATGGGAGACAAGACTGCAGACGGGTTAGAAAGTGTTATAATACGTCAGGTAATAATATATATGGCATCTGCTTTATCTTCCTTGATGCCAAGTAGCTTTCTTGGCCCAGTCTGACATTTTCTTTCCTCTGCACTTCCCTAGTAGTTTCTGGAAATTCATCTTGAAACAGCTCCTCTCAGCTCCCTCATGAGAAAAAAAATATTACCCATTAACTATGAAATGAAGTCTAGAATTTGATCTTAACATTCAATGTGTTCTATAATCTGTCCTTACATTTCAGTCTTCATTTTGATCATGTTTCTCACTACTTCCCAAGCCTAGGCAGATTAACCTTAATGAAATGGCATTGCATTCTATCTTTTAAAATTACGCATGACCTACTTAAAGGTAAAGCAACATCAAGGAAATGGAAGGACTGAAAGAGTGAAAGAAAGAGAGATGGGAGAGTTCAGATTTTGCTCCTTCACATTTCTCTCAGTAATCCTACTTGCCTTAGTAAGCCTGAGGTGAGATACGAGAATCTGACTTCTCCGAGTTCCCAGGTGCCTCTTTCTTCTGAGCATCTTGCCATGCCTAGTGGGATTCTAGAGTTTAAATATAAATATTTTTATACAACGTGGCTCCTAAATGCAGATCAGAAGTCAGCTACTTCATATAGCGAGTGCTTTGGAAAGAAACGGTTATGGGGAAGAATGAAACAAAGGGAAGATATAAAATTCTGTCTGTATTGGACCCATTGAGCAACACTAGAATATATCTGTCACCAACGTGGCAACTTCTTAACGATCGAGGGTAACTTTGGTTGTATAATATTTTCAACTTATTCTTTGAGCCCACCCTCAATTTAGATGGGACACCACCCTACTGCTTTATCTACCAGGAACCTCTCTGTGTTTGGAAAGCATCTTGCTGTCTCAGCTGTATCCATTCCTAAAATGTGAATCTATGCAGGTAAAAAAATTACATCTGCACATGTCAGTGTAATTGAGAGTTCAGTAAAGTAAATTCATAAGATAACTATGTTAGTTTACAACCAGGAAGAGTCTTTTTATGCATGATCCATAAGAAATTAAACTTCAAGATCTGAATTCTGGGATTTTGACCTAAACTTATTGCCTCTTTTTGTTCATAGCACAATTTCCTGTGTTATAAATCCCTTTGTTAACCAAAGTAAAAGACAAGGGGGTGCAATCTACCTTTGCACAGTTCATGTCCCTTCTTAACTCTTGGATTCAAAGTCATTGTTTTTGAGGTTTTATCATAAACATTGTTTATTGACTATGTGTAATTTTCTTTAATAGCTAAAGATGCCAAGCTTATAATTTGTACCTAAACATTTTAAATTGAAAATCATCCTTAGATATATGTTTTTGCGTGTGACATTCTCTCAAATTTAATATATATGACCACTTCGGGTGAGCTCTGTTTAACCTTCATTAATAATATGTATTAAGCTTCTTTGTGTGTGTGTGTGTGTGTGTGTGTGTGTGTGTTCAGGGTACCCTAATAGAAGACTAACAGTATATAGTAAAAGCAGTTGAGCAGTTTCTGGACTAAAAACAAAAAGAAAAACAGCAGAACATCATAAAAATTCATGGATGCACAGAAGAAAAAAAGTACTGGATTTCTTAAAGTCACACTTTTTTCTTCTTTGGGAAAACCTCTTGGATAAGACACTTTGCATATATATAAGTTGTTCTTCCAGATTTTCCTTTAAAAAAAGACTACTGTAAGATATACTTTCAAGTTTAAATTCATTCCCATAAAAAATCAGGTTCTTAGATTTTTTGCAAAGAAACACAACCAGAAACCATCCTTGAAAGTGGAGCAGTACTAATTATGATACGATATACAGTGGAGAACAGAGGGTAGACTTTCTTTCCAGTGGTGGAAAAGTCTCACTTGACTTTTGCTGTCTTCCTTTTGCTTTTTTAACACTGTGAGAGAATCCACGGAAACTGTGTCTCTACAACTCCTACAAAGGCTCAGATTTTTTTACTGTTTAACCTCTTACCCTTTCTATCTTTAAATTTGCTTCAGATCCATAGTATGCTATTATTTTTCTATAACCTTACACCCAGATTCATTTAATTCAAGAAGCTATTGAAAGATTTCACTGTGGCCTTATAATTCAGTATTGTTTTAAATGTCTACATTACCTTCTTTTTTCTCTACTCCTGTATTGAGACGTCTCCTTAATCTATATTTTCTGATAGTCTACATTTATACCTTTGTCAGTTAGACTCAAAACCAGTTCTTTCTTCGCACTTCCCTTTCTGTGGCTGCTTTATCTTCAGATTCTTCTACCATTTATTTTAAGACCTCTTGAAATTATAGGAGTTAATGGACACATCATTACTTCCAAAGCATTTCCGAGCCAGCATATTATTGACACCATTCCCTAATATCTATGAATTCTACATATAATGGATGAATTTGAGACATAAAATATGAATAGCCTAGGTTCTTCATATTTCCTTAAATAATCAGAGAAATATATAATTGAACTGAAGTACAAGACTGATAAAGTCTCTGACTCTGTTATGAAATTGCTATTGTAGTGTTGAAGTTGAAGATTGTGACTACAAAATAAAGAAGCAGAGTTTCTTCTCTGGTTAACTTATAGTGGCACCGCAAGCATTATAAAGAAATGAGGAGGAAACTCCTTGTGTAGAATTGAGAGGTGAATTAGATTTCTGTTTGTGTTGAGCTAAGCCGAGAATAGAGGCAGAAAATAGTGACATGCTAGTTTTAAAACCTACATATTGTCTACTGTTTCCTTTAATTTGGGGGAAGCTAGAATTCTAACCTCCTGTTTGCAAAGCAGATAAGAATAAGAATAATTTGGCTTGTCCCTCTTATTATTCTAATCATACTGTTATTCTTTGTCTTGCATTAATTTAAAAAGTTGGTGCCATTATTGTTTAACAACATATATTATTATTATTCCCTCTAAGCATAAAATGACAGGTATTGATGTGAATAGCAAGAGGTTCTCGAAGAAAACCTCCGCTGTAGAGGGTTTAGCAGGAGGTTGCGGCAATTAGGAAAATTACCAGAAATGACTAATTTTTCTGATTATACACTGAAGAGAAAGAGTCCCATTACACATAATGGTTTTATTCTCAGGATTTGAGTCCATGCAACAGAATGGCCAGGCTATGTTAGAAACCTGATGCTTCTTTCTTCATGCTTGGCAATTAGAAACATATTTATATTTGCAAGGACGTATAAGGTCCTTCTCTTAGGTGGAGCTCTATCTTGCATCTAATTAGAAATTACAATACTTGCTAAAAGGGGTTAATGAATAATAATTGTGTTAATTTACAGCCAGTTTTCTTTCTTTTACCCAACCTATGAGGGTGGAGGTTTAATTTCTCCTGATTAAAATGATATTTCCCTCTATACAATGTATTGGTATTGTTACTACTCTTCTGATATAGGACGCAATTATCCATATTCAGTCTCTTTTCATACTTTATTTCTCAAAGAGCCTGTGAAGTCATTGCCAGTTGCTACATGGCTTTGCCAGCTAAGATGGTGCTTGGCCCAGGTTAACTGAGTATCTGCACCATCTATCATTCTAGAACATGGGAACAGATCATGTTCTTGTTGTTGCATTCTCTCTGTTCTTTTTAAAACTCATAATCTGATTTTGAGACTGGCAGGGAGATATTTACATGTAAAAAATGTCATAAAACATATTTCTAATATTTAATATCTTTAAAAGCACTAAATAGGAGACCATTGTTAGTCATCCCATGGTATGCTTAAATCCATAAAAAAAAAAAACAATGAAATGAGAAAAGCTCACTAACGATATTAGACTAAAGAGAACTGTTTCATAATTGTAATGTTTTGCTTTGTCTGAAATCATAAAATGTCCATGAAAATGACTCTTACTGGAAAAAAAAAAAACTGGATTAGTGTGTACCACAGTTAAGTTTAATCACATCCAAAGAATGAAATGAGCATAGCATAGAGGAGGGCAAGGTGACAGAGAAATGAAATGCCCCCTACTGATTCTGTTCCTCTTTGATCTGACAACATTGGAAGAATAACTGCTTAATGAGACTGTTTGAGTCAAACCCATTTGCATATTTTCATCAGAGGAAGTGGTTCTATAGTAGAATGATGAACTTATTCTGAATATGATAGTGATTTCCAAGACAGGATTCCCTTGATATTTTTAAATAAGTGAATGTGCTATCTTATTTATTGCTTACCCATGTTGATGTCCTTTAATCGTTGATTCAAAGAATCATAAAATTCTATATAATTTTATAAGAAACTTTACAAGATTATTCCAGTTTTCTAAACTAGTAGGTAGATGTGGACCAGTTTTTTTTTTTTTTCAAATTATATGACTGAACCCCAGCTGCCTCCTTCTGTGCAAGAATGGCCATGTACTTCTGAAGATCCTGCCTCTTCAGTTTCTATGATACTGTATTATTGGAGAGATCAAGATTTCAGGTTTGTGTCAAGTGGGAATTAAAGTGAAACCTCGCTCAAGTGTGTTTTGATGGAATTTAGAGATTGAACTGGGAGAATGTAAATATCCACATTCTGGATGCTTCAGTTATGGAAGAATGGATTGACATCTGATGATATTCTTTCTTACCCTTTCTACTCTTGTAGCTCAGTGAATAAACCCACCATTCATAATGGAGCCAGCCAAAAATTTAAGTCATCTTTGATACCCCTAGTGGGTAGCTTTCCATTGCACTTAGGGTAAAGGCCAGCATGTTCTTTGTGGCTCATATATACCTGGGTATCTTTTAAGCCTCTCCATTGTAACGCTTACATGAGGCACTTATTACTGTTTAAAAGTCTGCTCATATGTCACCGTCTCTGTAAAGCTTACCTTTAACACTGTATTTATAATTGCAGCTGCCTACTGCCTGATTTAAATCTCCTTTACTCTTCCTTTTATTCCTCTAGTACTTATCTCCACATCTGTCTCAGCATTGTAGAGTATGAACTAAAAAATGACAGGGATGGTGTCTGTGCTGTTCGCTGATGTAACCTAAATGTCTGAATAGCACCTTGTATTTACTAGGCTCCTACTGCCTATTTGCTAAATGAATGAATACTGAAAGAATTAGTATTTTTCTGTTCTTTTCATTATTATTTATTATTTGCTCTTCTAGACTAAAATGCATGGCTTGTTGTTAATTATTTGTGCTATGTATTTCTGGAGAGTGGGTTCAATGCCTTTTTTGTTTGTTTTGCTCAGTGTTTTATCTCCAGTACCTTCAACATAATAGGCAGAGAATACGTATTTTAAAATTTTTATTGAGGTGAAATTCATGTAATAAAAAGTAACCATTTTAAAGTGAACTGTTCTGTGATATTTAATACATTCACGAGGTTGTGTACCACCACCTCTGCCTAGTTCCACAGCCTTTTCATCGCCCCAGAAGGACACCTGTTACCCATGAAACAGTTCATCTCTATAAAGATGAACCAAGAAAAGGACTTGAACAAATTTTAAAGTTCACGTGTCATAAAATTTGTATTCTTGTCCTGATAGAATTCCAAAGCTGAAGTGATGCTGATGTGATTTCCACTAAATAATTTCCTCTGGCAGGTGATGATTAGGAAACATGCCAAATAATCAAGCACGTCAGTGTAATATTTACAGTGCAGCAACAGTTGGGCAAGTTCTATAAGTATAGAAATATATTTTTTGCTGGAGAAATTAAAATGAGTGTTTGATTACTTTGTGCTGTTTGGTTTAGATAAGAACAATTTCATCTCATTTAAATAACCAATCATCATGTTTTCTTTTTAATATGAATGATGATATAGGTTCTGGTAATAAGGGTTTATGTTCCCCCTTAGAGTGGGAAAGTTGCATAAATGCCATCATTCTCACATTAATTTTTTGTTGCATCCTCAGGGGCGGGCTGGTAATGATGAACACTTGCAATAGCCTCATTTATTTATTTATTTATTTATTTATTTTTATTGAAAACATATGCTCCAGAGACTGAAAACTTAAAAGAGTGAAGCTGTATCATGAAAGAGATACAAATTGTGCTTTAATGCTTGCTGGGTGCAGAAAAAGACAATAATTGAAGAATTTTGAAAGCAACGCTTTTGTGAAATAAATCAACTTAGAGATTGATGAAAATTGTGACTGGAAATAATGTGATAGGCTAGAAAAGAAATCTGAAAGGCAATAAAATATTTATGATTTATGTATTTTCCTTGTTCAGCCTAGGCTATGACATACACCGTGCTAAAAGCTGACTGCCCTTGTGCTCTACCCATCTTTCAAAAACTGTAAATCGTGAACACAGTTGAGATTTGACACCAGGTTCCTTGGTGTCTTATATAGAAAAGTGAATTTAAAAAATAGATATTTCCAAAATAAATAAATAAATAAATATTTCCAAGGAAAACATATCGTCTTTTCGGGCTGACTGGCTTTCAGAGGCTGACCAGAAATAATTTTTATCCTTTTTAGTGCTAGAAAAGAAAAACTGGCAGAAGACAGTAGAAAGAGCAGTTGAGTGGGAGACAGCAGACCTGGGTTCTAGGATCTAGTGGGCTGTAATAAACTGTTTAACCTTGAAAAGTTACTTTACTTCTAATTTCCTGCTCTTCCTCCCCTAGGTAGGGAGGAAGGTAGGGAGGAGGGCTGGCTATAGATCAGTTAATGTCAGAGGTTCTTTCCTGGTAGGCTATCCAGTGATTGCAGATTTAGCAGGCATTGTTGTTCCTTAGTTGAACTTGGGGAAGCTGTGACCAAGGTCCAGCAGGGATTGAGAATAGGAAGATCTCATTGAGGACAGCCGCTCCTTACAGACCTAGAGATGAATGGAACGAGAACCCCACCTCAAACTATTTCCTCATCTGCAAAATCGAGGACTGCTCTGCTACTTCCCAGAAGTGTTGTGAGTTTCAAATGTGATAAAATATGTAGAAATGTTTTGCAAATAGTGAAAGCCACACCAAGAATTAGACAAGCATGAACGTCATGATTATATGTGAAGTATTCTTTGAAATGGGTCCATTGCTTAGGATTTGCTTCATATATTGAAACAAGGTTTTTGGACTACCTCACGCCCTACTCAAGAACCTGGTTTTAAAAATTAGGCAAAAATTCTTGGCTAGTGTATAAGCATGGTATAAGCATGTACTAAATCTGCTAATGGAGTCTAAATAGGCTTTTTTCTTTAACATAGGCAGGTACCGGAAATTGAACCTGGGTCTCCAGCATGGCAGGCAAGAATTTTGCCACTGAGCCACCATCACACCGCCCTCTAAATAGGCTTTTCATGTTTGGTAGTAGAAATGACAAAAATAATATATGGTATCTAAAACAAATATTAAGTTGTGCTCTTAAATTCCTTATGATCAAATTTTGACAGAGAGCTTACATGTGAATATAGTATGGGGAAGCATTTTTAAAAATTTCAGTTCTAGAAAACTCTTTAAAGGTCATTCTAATTAAGACAATGTTTTTGAACCAATGTAAAGTAGATACTATTATTGGAAATCCGTTCTTTTCTGTTAGGGTATCCAGTGATCAACAGGAAAGGATGACATTCCACTTACAGTTTAAGCTTTTGTGGTTAATTTGGAAAGCAAAAAATGATCTTTTGGGGGGTTCTTGATCTCTGACTGAAATGACATTTTAATCAATAATAATGATTTCTTTGGTACGATTGGAAGAACTTTTGTTATCCAGAAATACATGGCACAAATAATTAACCAGCTCTGTTTTAGAACCCCTAAAGGAAAGTATTCTTTTGTAAAACAAATGCCAATCTAATTCAGTAAAGGCAAATTACCTTCTTAGGCATAAGGTGCTGCTCATGGACATTTATTTACAATGTCCTTTATCCAAAAACATAGGAGCAATTGACTTGTTAGGGAAATTCATCCCTGGATTCCAGACTGAGCAGGTTTGCTGTGCAGGGAAGGAAGCTTACCCAGCTGCCTTAAAAACCTTCCATGCTGAAGGTTGACTCTAATCCTAGAATGTTGTTCCTTTTCCTGAACTGCATCTGCTGTTCAGAGTAAAATCTTAAATTAAAAATGTGACCCCTTTCATGAGATTGCTAATAAATTATCTAAACTTACCCTATATTTGTCACAAGGTTGACACTTGGGTGTCAGTTGCACTATCACTAACCAGAAATCTCCAGAGCTCTTGTTCATTCCTCTTGGATGTATTTGTAAAGTAAGGACGTCACAATTTTGTGATAGATCTGCCTAAGCTGGAGAGACATTATTTGAAAGAACCAGGCTATGCTTCTGTTAAGAAATAATTATCAGAAGCATTAAAATATTTATATTTTAGTCTAAGCATGATTGATGGTGAGGAAATTAAAAAGTCTTGACCACTGAAACTGTCATAAATACAGAAAATGTAAATGAATGTTTAAATTTTTATTTAATGATGAAATGGAAGAAAATCACATAGTTTGTCCTCTGCAGTAGTAATCAAGTATAACTTGTTGAAATATTGATTAGATTAAAAAGATTAATGACATTTTCAGAATTCTAGACCTATATTTAAATATAATTTTGCATTTTATACCACGACTATTACTTTCTTTTGCAAATTTGCAATATTTGTTTATTGTTACATTGAGTAACACACTTTAAAACATGAAAAATGTATTTGACCATATGCATATAATGTGATTGGAAACATTGTGCAAATGTATTCCAGTCAACACAGGTTTTGTGATACAGCCTATTCAGTTTGAAATTAATCAATGAATTGATGACAGTAGAAGACAATTTCTAGTTTTTCTAAATATACGGCATGGGCTTGCCCCAAAACAGAAATTGCTACCTACAGTTATTTTCTGAGGCACTATTTTGTCATCAGAGGATCTCTGTTAGTGAAGTGATTTAGAAAAAAACCTCAGCTTTGCTTAAATGCCATTCCATTTATTTTTCTTTGTTACATGACAAGCCATCTTAGCTTTTCCACCCACTTCCTTTCCTTTTCTTTCTTCTTTTTCTTCATTTTTTTTTAAGACTGAAGGAGATGGGTCATTTAGAAGATAGAAAGGGTATCATGGTGGCCTTTTTCTCTTGACGGCCTTTCAATACTTAATAATATGACTACCACAGCTTCTCTGATGAAAAAAAGCCACATAGGTACATCAGTTATGTTACGGATCCTATTTTCCTTTTTCTAAAGATACAGAAGGCACGTTATTACCTAAACACAAGACTCCTGCCAATTGTTGAAAGGCACAGTTGCTGGGACAAAATTCAACTCATCTTCCCAGGTGCCTGCCCTGTTCCTAACATCTCCAAACTAAATTGATTCTTCTTTCTTTTTCATCAGTCTTCAATCACTGTTTTTATATCACAAAGTGTCACCCAGGTTATGTGACTGTCCACATTTCATAAAATGAGAGGACACATGATAAAAATCTAAGAATAGCATCATAAATCATCCATGCTTCTGAAATGCTTGGAAATGTTAAATGCCTTGGTTTTGGTCCAGATGTTCAACTAGCCACTTTCATACCTGCATGACATGCATCAACTGAAAAAAAAAGAACAGCTGGTTCTACAAAACCTCTCCTGTTGTCTTTTAGTTCAATATTTGGCATATTTTCCTTTCGTCTCCTACCTTGTCATGTATTAAGCATGAAAAGATGCCCTGCCTTACAGGGAAGCTATTTTTTACTGCTCATGAAAGATAAAGAATGTGATATAAACACCCACTATTCAGTTACTGGGTGGCAGTAGAGTACTAATTGCTGCATAAAGTCTTGGAGTCCCATGAGTGTGTTGTGGGTTTCTACTGCAAATTTTGAAAACATCAGTAATCCATGATGATAGAAAACATGTTGTTGCTTTACACTGTTCCTCCAGCGTTCCTACTGAACTACTTATTAATTTATTCCCTACTTTGAATCAGAAAGTTTATCTGTTTTTGTTCTAACTGAATGTTTTGTAAAATGTTTGGAGAGCTCAGAGAGGGTAAATGACATGACCAAAGCTGTATAGCCTATGTGAAGCCAGCTGGGACAAGGACTTAGTTTCTTCTTTCCCATGTCAATACATTTTCTAATGCCCTAAAAGATTTAAGGTAAATTAAGGGAATAAATCTCAGTCTTACCTTATGCATAGTATAAACCAAGTTTCCTACAGTTGGTCTTGCTAGAAAGAAATTTGCTTAGATTTACCTTCGGGATCCCCTTAATAACAAGTTTATTTGATTTGACTGAAAAACAGGTCTACATTCATTTCAGTGTCTGTTTTCATTATCTCTTCTCAAAGAAGAAGAAAGCGTTAGAGCAGCTTTTCATGTCTAAAGAATAAGAGTACTTACATTTGATGCTGTGAAAGGGTCCACACAGAGCAGAGTAATGACAGGGCCTGGTGAAGGAAAAGCACGTGTACCTGGGAACTCGAAGCCCACTCTTCGGGAATACAAAATATTGGGAGTAAGAACACCTGTATTCTAGTCCCTGCTCTGCCCAGATTTATGTAATCGCCAACCAGGCTCTCAATTTGTGTGTACTCAGCTTCTGTTGGCTAAGTCAGTGAATGCTAAGAGCCCTTATAGCTTTCACAGATGAGATTGTTCTTATTTTTTGACGTAGTTGGTAATATTAAGTATTGGGATCAGGCACTCAGGAAATCTGCATATCTCCTTCATTCAAGACCATTTATTCATTTTTCCAGGCACTCGGTTTAATGCTGGAATAACACAAATGAGTATAACACATCTCTGTTTGAGTCCAGCCTGGTAAAGGAGACAGATAGATCTCTATGTGACAACAGGCAAATAGCAAGGATGGTTGAAACCAGATTGAGTAGTGGCAAGCTTCAGCTCTCCTGTTTACTAGCTGTGACTTTGGGCAATTTGCTTAATTTCTATGCCTCAGTTTCTCCATGCATAAAATAGGAATGACAATAAAATATATATCTCTTATGAATTTTCAAAGAATTATATGAGGCAATGTGTATAAAACATATAAAGCAATATCTGATATTTAGTAAGTGGCCCATAAATATTAGTGGTAGTGGTGGTGATGATGATGATGATATGCACTTTATGGCATGACCAAGAATTATGGGCGCATACAAAATTTTCCCTTTGGAGCAGGGGCAGACATGAGCAATCATAAAAGGCTCTCAAGAGTTGGTGGTGTTTTGAATAGGCTCTGAAGTCTAAGTATTTGTAAATGACCAGGTGTTCTTTAGAGATAAAAATAAGTGTTTGGATGGATTAAGCAATCCATAGTTGTCACTGTTTTTTAGGTCTTCTTACCTTGAGGATTCTCATCTCCCAATTCCCATGTTTTCTATGTTTTTGTATAATTTTGTAGAGGTGACATTTTTATTTAAAAAAATAGTATGGCTAACATTTAGTATGCTGTAATATTTCCGTTTTCATTCTTTGTTTCCTGATTTCACCTTGCATGTCTGCTGATCGTGCTTTGAATTCTTGTCTATCAGTGTACAGTGGAATTTATTCAGGCAGCAGCTGAATTAAAATAAAAAGAAAACGACAGAGCGCTCTTCTCATTCTGTTTCCAGTTCTACCCAGTGAATTGTTTTTTTACACGAAGGTGTTATTAGTGTTTTTAATAGCTTCACTGTCTGATAGAAAGCAAATGGGTTGCACGGTCTGCAATATATATGCCATCTTGAGCTGTGCTTCATTATACAGAGTATTAATAGAACGATGGTTGTACCTCTAGGCCACGGTCTTTCTCTCTATCACCTTCACCCACACGTGCGCAGTCTCCAAGCAATGTTTTATCCCTGTACGCTGTTAAGGTTTTCCTTTCTGGAAATATGATCTCTTCACGGAGAAGGCCAGGCACGTTTTATTTGTCTTTGCACACTAATTTTAGATTTCGGCTTCTTTATTAATGAAAAAATTTCTTTAAGAGCTAAAAAAGAAAGTTAAACTGAAGCTGTCCAGAACACTTGTAATATGAAAGTTTGCATAAAATATTTGTAAAAAAACAAATGCCAATGTAAAGATTTCTTTTTCTAAAAGAACGGGTTTGTAGAAAAGTAGTCTTCCACAAACTGTGTTGCCATATCTTCCTATGATTTTTATAGTATAAAATGGAGTAGTTGCTGGCTCTTTCACTATTTGGGATATGTATAGTGATAGCGGAAAATGTGGGTGCCGCAATGTGATTTGGGGCTTGAATTCCTTGATTACGCAGTGTATTAATTGGGAGAGAATAAATAGATGCAACAGATGCACCCAGTATGTGCTGAATCACTAAATAGTTTATTGCTCAGGCTCATATCACTCCAGGGTGGTTCAATGTTCAGAAGTGAAGAGGACGGGTATTTGTGTGATCCGCACAGTAATTCAAGGATCCAGCAGACGAGGATTCTGCCTCGTTAACGTGTGCCTCCCAGTGTGATCCCAGAAATCACCATTCCATTCAGCAGGCTGCAGGAAAGAACGTGGAGCAGCTTGTGAAAAATTTCATAGGATAAGCTTGGATGTGACAAATTTTAATTCCATTTATGTTTCCTGGAATTTAGGACCAGCCCTATCCTTTTCTTCTTTACTTATTTAATTTTTTTCCTTTTTTCAGAAGGCAATAATTACACATGTTTCTGGTTGTGGCATTATTTTCTTCCTGCCCTGACCCAGCTGTTAGTCAGCCTTAATAAGAAACATTGTGTTATGTTATTAGTGTTTTGTAAGAATACATCCCTTTATTATTTGCATTAGAGAAAAAAGAAAGGTGATGCCAGAGTTCTATAACTTTTCATTGTAAGACACTTCGCTCAATCCCTATGCATACTTAACAGTTTTCCTTTTCATTGTAATGTAGGTTAAATGAGGACGTATTCAATGCGTGTGCTTCTTGTACTTCTTATTCATTTCTTACAGCACATTTTCATACAAATTAGGGGTATGCTACATTGCACTAAACCAGGGACAAAGCTGCAAGCCTCCAGGAATGTCACGTGGAGACAGAACAAACCAGGGCCGAGACTCCAAAGTTGCAGGAAGTAGGTTTTTATAGCTCTATGGCCATAGGACTCAGCCGAGTAGCCTTTGAAAGTCTGAGCCCCGAACAAAAGGTTAACACCAGTTTTTAGTCAGTATGTTATGTTAAAGACAAGGTATGCTTAATATGGTAACTGGTGGTGTTGGAAGGAAAATTGGCCGGTTTAAATCGGGAAGGGCGTGAAGCTGGGTTTACAGAAGCAGATGAAGGGTTAGGGAAGGGGTTTCTTTATAGGAATTTGTCTTATCTTACCCACGTGCAGTTTTACACATTCTCCGGGGGAGCATCCTGTTTACCTGTAGTTCTGACTGCCCAGAGGAATTTGGGGAATTTTTAAAGAGGAGGTGGTTTAAATGTCCAGAGACGGGTGAGGGGCCCACGTGCGCAAGGGGCCTGCGTGCTACAATATTTGGTGTTTTAAATAGCATCATGGAATAACAGTGCTAGTGGCATAAAGGACTGAGATTTTTTCTAACAGATCATAAATCCATTTTATATCTTTTCTTTTCCTTTCTTTTTATTCTTGAAGCTTCACCTGTGCAGGTGGTTATCAATATAGGTAAATTCTTCAGAAATATGTGACTCTGCTCATACAGGGACAACCACAAGGTATAAGTTCTGGATTCTATTCCCACTTGCTAGCTATGGAATATTACCTTAGACAGATAATTTTATTAATGTGGTTAATCTTACTGTCCTAATCCTAAAAAATGAGGATGTTGCATCCAGAGGTCTTAAAGGCTCCTTCAGCTGCAAGAATGCTGTATCTTCACTACTTTGTAGGTGTAGATTGGTGGTTAGGGGCATGAAATCAATTTTTTAAATACTTTGAGGAACATGGCATTCATTGTTAAAACTGTATATTTGAAGTTAGACTGCTGGGGTTTTAATCTGCTAGCAGTATTTTATTCTGCTGTGTGACCTTTGGAACATTATATAGCCTTCTTTAAACTAGCATTTCCTCATTAGCTTAAAAAGTAGTGGATTTTAAGTATGTCATCCTCCTAAGGTTTTAATGTAAATTTAATGAGATAATATCCCTGCCTTATAGTATAATCTCTATAAAATGTGAATCATTGAAATAAGAATGTCACTCCTTTACCCCCTTTCCTGGTCCATTGTGTTTTTACACAAGTTAGGGAAAATGGGACAATAATTTTCCAAAGCAACCCTCCGTTTTTATTTGAAATTTGGTTGTTAGCAGTATATCTCAACCCTGACAATGACATTAGGGTTTGCTGTGCTAGTCCCCTACTCCCAGGGATTTGTTTTCCTCTTTTCAATCTTTAAGTCATTTGGATAAAATTTAAAAAGCTCTTGCATCATATGTCATAGATTGGAAGCAGGAAATAGTGGAAAAAAAATAAAATGAGCCTATTTTACATTTATATAGCCTTGTGGAACAGGTGAGGTTTGTATTAATTTGAATAGTAAAAATGCTTACCACTATTGCAGCACCCTGTATTTTCAGAACAGTTTGCTAACTTTAATTAGTTTATCTCAACACCACTTCTGTGGACTAAGTAAATAGTCTCACTTTATAATTGAGGAAATCTAAAATGGCTAATTTACCTGAGTTATTTACTATATTGACTATTACTGAATTAAGTATATCCATAGTTGACTTACTTATCATGCATGCTTTGTGATTTTTATTTTTCCTATCCTTATTTTTGAAATTAGATGGAATATTTTACTCTTTTGAGTTTAGTAGTCTCATCTGCAAAATGAGATACATAAAGGAGTCTAAAAACATTAAAGAAGTCAGACTGTACATTCCTTTCTAGCTTCAAAGACTAACTGTTTTGTGATTTATAGATTAGTTGGTTTATAATTGATAAGATCCAACATGCATCTTTTGTGTTTTCTTCATTCTGATTTCAATATTATTGTGATCTGTTCTCCCAAGTTTCCATTATTTCTGGATATTAAAACCTTTGCCTTTGTTTCAGTTTGCCAGTGCTGTTGGAATGCAATACATGAGAAATGGACTGGCTTTTATAAAGGGGATTTATTTAGTTACAAATTTACTATTTGGGGAAGGCACTCAGGGATGTCTGCTGGCTCTCTCTTCCAGCTTCTGGGTTCAAATAGCTTTTCTGGGGGCGTTTCCTTTTGCATCTCTAAATGTCTGGGTCTGAGTTCCTGACCTCTCTTCTGGACTCTCCTTTTAAGCCTCACTCGTTAAAGAAGGCACTCCCCTTAGCTGATCAGATGTAATCAGCCATAGATGAAATTTACATGCTGATGATTTAAGTCCACCACAACAGAACAACTGAGCACCATCACCTGGCCAAGTTAACACCTGAACCTAACTACTACAGACTTGTTTTTGTTTTCTAGAGAGCTATGGACCCTAGCATAATACTTTTTTTAAATGGAATTTTATTGAGATATGTTATATATTCAGATACCATATAATCATCCAAATTGTATAATTAGTGGTTCATATTATCATCATAAAGGTGTGCATTTGTTACTACAATTAATTTTTGAGTACTTTCATTATTCCAAATATAAAAAATAAAAGTAAAAAACAATACCCAAAATATCCCATAACCTCCCATTATTTGTTTATTCTTTTGTCTTTTTTTTTTTCTGTTCATATACTAAGGGAGTGTCAGTCACAACATTTTCACAATTACATGGTCATACCTTAAAACCTCCATAAGTTATTCACTCAGCTTCAAGAATCAAGACTTGGATTACAGTCAGTAGTTTGAGGTATTTCCCTCTAGCTACTCCAATACTCTAAAAACTGAAAAGGGAGATCTATATGCTGTATAAAAATAACCTTCAGAATGACCTCTCGACTCTATTTGATATTTCTCAGCCACTGAAACTTTACTTTTGTTTCATTTCTCTTCCCCCTTTTGGTCAAGAAGGTTCACTCCCACAATGCCAGGGCCAGACTCATCCCTGGGAGTCCTGTCCCATGTTGCCAGGAGATCTATACCCCTGGGAGTCATATCCCACATTGAGGGAGAAGGCAGTGAGTTCACCTAGGTTGGCTTAGAGAGGGAGGCCGTATCTGAGCAACAAAAGAGGTTCTCTGGGGAGTGACTGTTTGGCATAATTATAATTAGGCTTTGCTTCTCCTTTGCAGTAACAATTCCTTCAAGGGGATGCCCCAAGATCAAGGGCCTTGCCCATCAAATTGGCATCCCCAATAACTTTTTGGAATATCAGGTCTTCCCCAGGTGTGGAAGTTTAATATTTCCACTTTTTTCCCATGTCCCTCAAGGGAACTTTGCAAATACATTTTAATCTTCTCCCCAGTTACTCTGGGATATATTGGGACATCACATAAACCTGTACAAACTAATAAGATCTCACTCCCTATTCAAGGTTCTAGTTAGTTATGGTGTTTGAATAAGCTAGCTATATAAGTTAGATTAGATAGTATGCTACCAAAAATATAAATATTGCGTTAAATAAACATCTCTTCCTTTGGTGTCACACAGCAGTTGAAGTTTTAAAATAGTCAGTATCATCCTTTACCCTTTACCCTGATGTTCACTTTATCATAGTTTGTTTCTAATTCTACATTTCCCCTTTAAAATGATATATGGAGCACTAGGCTTGAGAATCAGGAGATCAGGCTGACCTTCTGCACTTGCCTCTCACTCAGATCTCACTGATTGGGAGATCTTGGGAAGACAAATTTCAGAATCTGGGCTACATTTTTCTGTAAAAAAGGATTAGTACATCTGAATTCGTATGGTTGATGTGAGAATCACATGACAAAGTTATGCAAAAATGCCTGGAAGCATGGTCTTTCACATACTAGATGATAATTTCTGCCATTCAACTCTCGGTTAAGATGGAAATCTAAAGATGTTGAGATTGATTTTATCCCAATTAAAATAAATATTTGGAAATGATCTGCAAATTATCTCTATTCTTTATCCAAGACTTGACTATATTACTTATTTAATTATATAAATTTATGAAAATCAATATTTTATGTAAAAATATTGCATGTACTGAACATTTTGAAGTAAGCTCATTGGAAACCATCGGAAAACATCCTATCATAGGATGTCTTTTGCCAATACTTTGAAATTTTCCTAAAGAGGGACAGATTCTGAGACCGAATTGTCTCTCTCTAGATCTATGTAAAATTTGAAAAATACATAATTACAAACTAGCATAAAAGTTTATTATTTTTCTTATACCTTGTGTCAAAGACAGTGCAAACGAGTACACAAAGCCTGTTTCACTCACACATCATAAATAACTTTGATTTACTTATGGAGATAGGATATAAGGCACTGTGATTTTACCTAGAAATGTTAACCCAGAACACTTGACAACTTGTTATAAAAAATCCAATAATATGTCTTAATGAGAATGGCTGAACTTTCTTTTCTTGTACTTTTTGTCCAATATTCATTTATTAGTCTGCGTCTAGATTACTCACCACTGACATTTTTTAAATTAATTTTTCTAACTGAAGTTTTAGATTTATAGAAAAATCATATGAAAAATACAGCATTTCCATAAACGTCATAATGTTTACACTTTGCATTAGTGTGTTACCTTTGAAAGAATATTAAAAGTTTAATAACTGTAGTACATGGTTCATTTTAGGTATATTTTTCCCATATACGACCCCATTGTTAACATCTTGTATTAGTGTGTTACATTTGTTGAAATTCATGAAAGATCATTTTTAATTGTGTTACTAATTATAGCCCATTGTCTACAATGGGGTTCACTGTTTTATACGCCCCTATGTTTTATCTTTTAATATTTATTTTTGTAATATATGAAAATGACCTAAAATTTTCCTTAATTAACCTTTTTTAATTGATATACGTAATTCAGTCCTCTTAATTATACTCACAATAATGCGCAACCATCACCACCATTCATTTCCAAAACTTTACAATCAACCTAAATAAAAATTTTGGATAAATTAAACATTAACTTCCCATTCTCTACCCCCAACCCAGCTGCAGTAAACTATATTATAAATTCTAATTCTATGAATTTGCCTATTCTAATTATTTTTTATCAGTGAGAGCATATAATATTTGTCCTTTTGTGTCTGGCTTATTTCACTCAGCATTATATCTTCAAGTGTCATCACGTTGTCATATGTATCAGAACTTAATCCCTTTTTATGGCTGATTAATGTTCCATTGTGTGCATATATCACATTTTATTTATCCATTCATTGGTTTGTGGACACATGGATTGTTTCCATCTTTTGGCAATTATGAATAATGCTGATATGAACATCAGTGTGTGAATATCTGTTTGAGTCCTAGTTTTCAGTTATTTTACATCAGGTAGTTTCAATTTTAAATGTATAATCAATAAAAAGGGGACACTCTTTAAAGAAATAAACCATACTTCTACTCGTTAAAGCAACTGGTTATTTGTGTTTGAAATACTGTTGTAGTTGGACCAAAAGTAAGTAATTCTTCTCTTTGCCTCAGACTCAAGGATTTTCTAAAATATATGTTGTACAACACCAATAGCATGAGTTATTCTTAGGTGTAAAGTGGGAGAAAGGCAGCTTCATATGACAGAAATAAATGCTAAGTTTAAAGCAAGATAAACAGTTTATTTGACTTTTGAGACCCTTAATATGACTGTTATTAATTTTGAAAATCCAAGAGGGAAATGTATTATTTAGCATTTCCTAGATTTATTTAATCGCATATCCTATATCATAGGATGTTTTCCAGGAGACATGAGTTAAAAAATAATAGTCTTATCCAATTACCATTCCAGCATGTGAATCCTTTTAATATTATCCCTGCCGTGTATTTGTCCAACCAACCACTGTTTAAATATCATCAGTAATGTGTAACCACTTACAGTGATGATGATGATGATGAAAATGACAATGATAGTATCTAAATAGTGCCTTCTGTGTGCTTTCTATGCAAAGTTTCATATACAAACTGTTTCATCTTCCCACTACCCTATGAAGGAAATATCATTGTATTTCCCATTTCATGGTTGAAGAAGCTGAGGCCTAGAGGGTTACGGAAAATTGCTCCAAGTAACAGAGTAGTGATGAGCTGGCTTTTGATCCTAGAAAATCTTGTCAAAAGCCAATGATGAATTCAATTGTAACACTAAACTAACTCCCACCCCTCCCTTCCCCTTTCCTTCATCAGCTATTGGATATATGTGAGTGATTGTAACAGCTTAATAATTGAAAGTGCATTCAAATACCTAGTTTACCATTTGGAAAAGTTGTTCCTCTTCTGTGAGATCTGCTTTCTTTATCTACAGAATGAGAATAATAGGGCTATTGGGTGGGTCAAGTAAGGCAATACATTAAGCTTATACAATGGCACCTGACACATGACAAGGCTCAATAAACATTAGCCATTATCATTATTATTATCATCACCAACAAAAAATATTGAAAAGCCTAAACTCAGGCTCCAGAGTATTCACTGACCTGCATAAGTTCTGTAATTCTGAGCAAAGACTACGAATCCTGAGTTAAGATTCTTTGATCCAATAGGGGTATGCTTCCACCAAAATTCTTTCTTGCTTCTTCCTATGTCATGTGATTAATCAAGGTATATACATACATGTATTTGATTAAATTGGGGAAAAAGCCAAGGAAAATTTTCTTACTATTTAGGTTTAATTTCAGAGAATGCCAAAGAGACATACTTCTATGTTTATTTTAATGGTTTTATAACACAGTAGATTGGAAAATCATGAGTTTATCAAAAACAAATCATAAGTCAGAGTGAAATGCAACTGCCCAGCTGAATCAGGACTTAAAAGTTCCTTTATTGTTGGGGATGTAAGGATAGTTCTGTGGTTGAATTCTTGCCCACCATGAGGAAGACCCGGGTTCAATTCCCTGTCCATGCCCTTCCCAAAAACAAAGCAAAGAAACAAACAAAATTCAACAAATGGTGCCGCAATAACGGGGTGCTCACATGGAAAAATAATGAAATGTGACCCTGCCATATAGCATACCAAAAAAAAAAAAAAAAAAAAAATCCTTTATTGAAGTCTCTTTCTGCTGTGAGACCCAAATAGGATTCTAACATCTGCCATACTCTTATCCTTGCACTTCAGGCAGCTCCCAAGCACAGACTGCTTTCTGGCTCTCATGTCGGGAATGATATTGTGTGCGTGTGTGCGCATGTGTGATCTCTACATTAAATCTTTGATTTCTGCATAAGAAGACTAAATTTTGCCTATCTTTTGCCTCTCTTTGTCAACATCTCTCTCTAGCACATTGTCTTAAACAAAAGTCTTTTAAAATATATTAGTTCCACTTAGCCCCTTCTAAATTGGCCTGATTTTGAATTTATTTGGTTCAAAAGCCATTGTTGCTACTACTGCCTCCGTTCAGATCCTCATTGTATCTCTTCCTTGGGCTGTTACTGGAGGTTGCTGATGGGTTTCTGTCCTTTTGGTATTGTTCAGAAGAAGTCAATTGTCTTACAATTATCAGAGTGACCTAATGAAAATACGAATATAGAATAATTTCTCTAGCTTAAACCATAAGCCCTAATTATGTCAACAGGATAAACCCCAAACTTGATCATGACACAGAAGAGTCTTTCAGGCCCAACTCTCCAAAGTCATCAACTCACTTTTATTTACCATGATATCAAGTCATTTACAAACACCAACAAAAAATGCCATTTCATAATTGTGTACATTTGTTTATACTGTTCTCACTGCCCAGAAAAGCATAATATTACCATCTTGAGTAAAGGGACTTGTTCTGTTTCACTACTCTTACTTGAGCAACATTTGTGTTGCTTTGTTCAAAGTAAGTCCTCCATTGATATTAGATGAATTAATAAATGTGTGCATGCTCAGCTAATATTTCTGAGAAACATTCTCTTCATCTTCAAAATAGTGGTAATCACTGCACCTCTGCATTACAGTAATTATATTTTACTGTACCTTGAATGTACTGTTGATTAACTGAACCTGTCAGAATACAGCCGTTCTATGTATCTGTGCCTTTAGTTAAATCATGAACATTTCAAGGAAGGGCCGATGTCTTATTCACTTCGTATTTCATTGTGTAGCATGCTATCTGAAAGGGCAAAACAAGTGCTTATTGGACTAATTTTTGCTTTTACTTTGGTTTTATAGTTTTCTTCCCCCCTCCCTTAAAGTTGCCTTTTAGGTTACTCAACCTTTGTGTGGAGCAGCTTGGAGTGCGGAGACGTACAATTCAGAGTCTCTCTGTGGGCCTATCTTACTGTAACTTCAGACAATAAATGTGTTTTTACGATTAGGGGCCAGTTCACCTAAATAGCAATATCTCAGAGTGCTGATAGCCTGCAGAAAGTAGATCAGAGGTTACCAGGCACAGGATGTGGGGAGAAGGGGCCGTGTTGTTTTAAGGAGTGCAGTTTCTGTTTTGGGTGATGAAAATATTTTGGTAATTAGATGGTGTTGATGGTAGAACAAAATTGTAAATATAATTAATACCACTGAAGTGTACACTCAAATGGTTAAAGTGGTCAATTTTATGATAAATGTATATGTAAAACCATAATGAAAAATAAAATAAAAATTTTTTATATGTGACATAGTCCATTCTTAAACAATTCTTAAAACACTTTGGTCATCCAAGGACTGTGTCTCTCCTAGTCAAGGAAAGCAAAGTGTTTGTAAAGCAGTTTGCAAATAATTTTGAAATTGTGTTAATCTGCTGTTATTTTCATTATTTTCAAGGCCAATGCCAATCTTTATTCATAGTAAAAATAAATCAAATTTAAAAATAAAATGTGTGTATACTGTAGCCAATAATGCATATTTATTTTTTATTAAAGGTAATTTGACTTATCTGTTGTTTTGCTTGTTTTGATTATGATGTCATATAATAAATAATAATGGTACTCCTTCTGTCTTAATTTTTTATTTACTAAGAAATTTTTCTAAATTATTAGTGAATCATTTAATTGGTGAATCTCTTATTTTAAAATGGAGAGAATGCTTGAAAATTACCAGACTTAATTGCAAGAAATTTTTATTTGTCATAAACCTGAAAGTGCATATCTGGATGACTTTCCACTTTTATTTTTTATTTCCAAGCTCTTTCCAAGAAGCCAAATATCAAAGGATGTTTTTCTTGTTTTGTTTTGCTGCTTTTCCTGCAAGAGTGACATACTAGTTTTAAGGGATACACTTCCATTATTCTTCATTATTTCTTGTGTTCCACCCATTATAGCTGAACTATGTGTATCATCAGAAGATAGAAAACACAGAACTGGTCTTTCCAACAACAAAGTGTGAACCAAATTGATTTTAAAATTGCACTATGCCATGCAATCTATAACATTCTGGGAGAGACTAGTCAGTTTTTCTGAAAACATGAATATAATAGTATTTAGTATCCATGGTTTTTGGTTTTCATGTAATGAATAGATTAAGTGTGATTTGGGAAAGGCTTTTACCAAATTTAGTCAGGAGAGTTAACTAACAATATATAACATTAAACAGTATATGTACTTTTAACCAATTGTTTATTTTCTCTCTGAAGAAGGTATTTAAAATCAAGGGATAAATGCTGTAAGAGCTAATACAAAATGTTTTAGATATGTGTTTAAAAATTTTAGGTGTTAATATGGTAATATACCACATACACATGATTATTCTGTTTCTTATAATTTAATTTTATGAAATTAAAAATATATAATAAGTAGGTATAGCAGAGCTGTTTTCACTTAGAGCCACTGAAGCAACATTCTCTGTAGATGAAGAACTAAATACAGTGATGCAAGTAGATGAGCCCATGCTGGCCTCTCTTCCTCTACTCTTGCCACATCCTATGCTCCAGTATCCAAAGAACAACTAGATGATTTCACAATGCTTCTGGCACTCAGAATAAAATTCATATTCCATGCTGTAGTCTGCATAGTTTTGACAGGATTGGAAATCTTTCTAGCTAATCTAACTTTAACTCCTCCCACGTGTTCCTGCCTGTTGACCATGTATTTCCCTCTATCAAAAATACTCTTCCTATTGCTAAATCTTCATATGCTGGAGTCTTCTCTCTCTTTAATTTTCTGAATATAAATTTACCTCCTTGGAGAGTTCTTGCCCTTATCATCTTCATTAAACTCTCCTTACTCTACTACTGTATCACCTGTTTTATTTTCTCAGTGGCTCCTACTCTTATGGCAGTTTAATTACTTATTTGTTCGTATGCTCTTCCTTTACTTCCTTTACTCCTGCTCTCTTTCCTTCCCTTCTTCCCTCCCTGCCTTCCTTTTTCCCTTTACTTTCTTTTTATTGATTTAAATATACATTTCATGAGAGGATGGGGATGATCCATCTCCTTCATTGATATATCTCTGTTGCCCTAATACAGTACTTGGAATGTTCCTGGTTTGTGTCTCATGACAGTTAAGTTATAGACATTTTTAAGTGGAATGATACATGCATCAACCTATACAGTGATCCAGTTTGATGTGTTCGATTGTAAATCACTGCTTGGGCTGGACTGAGTCAATGCACTATTGACTATTATTAGAATCACAGCTTTTCCTAGACATAGAATAGTACTGTGAGGAATGATAGTATGAGCAAGTTGATCATTTAATCAGTGGAAGACATTTAAAAATGAAGAGAATATTAGTAAATTATAAAACTTAATTATAAATAATTTTTAATTATTATAAACTTAAAAGCAGATATCGATCTTCCACTTTCATTTTTTATTTCCAAGCTCTTTTCAAGAAGCTATTATTTGGGTTAATTGTGGTTTATAGTTCATGTAACTTATTAGTATTTCTGATACTAATGTTATTTAACTCACACTTCAAATCCTTCACTCTTTCTTCATCCACCCATACCATTTTTGAAAAGTTGTGGGTTAAATAACATGTCCTCTTGCCAAGAATGTTTTGTTACTCCTGATAATAGGGGATGATTAAAAAAAAACCAAATATATATCTATGCTCTAATCTTGCATCCTGGCTTGCTCAATACCACCTCAATGATACTAAGCTACATACTTTTATGGATTCTTATTCATGTACATTCATTCTGTCATTCTCTATCTGTCTTCCTGTGTTCTATTTGAGTTTGCATCTTTACTGCATTAATTACCAAGGGCCAGATCCCAGGAAAGCATTGGCATTACTGGACATTTCACAGAGGTATCTATATGTTGGGGAAATAAACTCTCAGTTTTGCAGGTAACCACTTCACTTTAAGCTTTTCTCTTTCCGTTATTATTTTATTATCAGTATTGCATGTAATAATGTAAAAATGAACATACAGACATCTGATGGGTAAAATATAGTCACAAAGTCTCAAAGTATCTCCTCAATGATAGTTATTAATTACAAAGGGAAAGGTGGGAACTTTACAATAGGGAAAACTGTCATACACCAGGTTAGTCAAGTGATCAAAGATACTCTGACCACTAATGGGGACAGAACAACTTCATGTGCCTCCTAATAAGCTACAGTGATAAGAACACAGCTTCATTTCTGTGGTATCCTGGTAAAATATTCACAAAAGAATCTAATTATGAAGAAACATCAAACAACCCGAATTCTACAACGTATTCAGTCTGAAATATTTTTTTTAAAGTCAAGGACTTGGAAGACAAAGAAATATTGAGGAACTGTTACAGATTAGAGAGACTAAAGAGATATGTCAGCTACAGGGAAAGTATGATCTGGGATTTGCTTTTTCTCTAAAGGACATTATTGGGACACATGATGAAATTTGAATAAAATCTATAATTTAGATAATAGTAATGTATAAATATTTACATCCAGGTTTTGATAGTTTTACTGTGGTTATATAAGAGAATGTCCTTGTTTTGAGGAAATATGTTATAAATTATTTAGCATTAATAATATTCCTGCAACTTACTGTTAATGGGGTCAGAAAATAGTGTGTGTGTTTGTGTGTGTGTGTGTGTGTGTGTGTGTGTGTGTGTAGAAAGAGAGAAAGAGATGATAGAAATGATAGAGGAACTATAGTAAAATGTTCATCTTTAGACAGTTTGGTTAATTGAGCATACTTTAATCTTTGTACAATTATTGCAACTTTTCTGTAAGTTCAGTATTATAAAAATCAAAATTTATGAAAAATATATCAAGACGGTTTATACATACCATATAAATATAAACTGTTGTATATATAAACAGACTAGATGTGTGTGTGTGTGTGTATATACATATACACACACGCAACATATATATATATATATATACACACACACAAATAATATCAAAGGACAAACTAACCACAATGAAACGACTTCAAATACAGATGCACTCTAACTAAAACTCTCAAATATGCATAAGAAAACACAGGTCATAACATTGTACTTCCAGTTTACAAGCTGAATTCATGTGAAAATAAAAATTTTATATTGTTCCTATTGAAATAATTGTAGGCCAGCTAGATAGCTTATGGGTTTTATTTTGAGAATGATATAAAAGTTAAATATTTTCCATGCAGGTAGTGATTGATGAGTAACCTAAGTAGAGGTTTGTTCCTACCTAACTTTTTTTACTTAAAAAACAATATAGGTTTTTAGAATTAGAATAGTTTTATAAAAGTAACTATGCTAAATATATAATTGAGACTTCATCAAACCACTTTAATTTCTAAATAACAATGCTTTACTTGTTGTTTTTCCCTTCTGAGATTTTGCTCAAAGCTGCCAAACCCAGGCCTTCAAATGAATACCTTTTAAATAGCATTAACTAAAAATGGGCATTTCTTCTCCGGAAGATAAATCGTTTTTCAAGTTTGATTTTTGGGCTAAAAATAAGAGGTGCAAAGCCAAATTCATAATGGGTTATTATCTAGCTTAAAATTCTAATGGCAGATGTCCCTTACAGATTTGGAATAGCTGGACTATAATGTGGCAACCGGATTTAATTTGTAATTGGCTCAATATTGACCTGCCCTGCTACTCTACCTGTGGACATCATACTGACGCGATAAAATGGCTAGCATCCGAGGAACACCTTTGTTTATGAGGATGGATATTTGCCATATCTTCAAATATAATAACCAGCATTCAATCCAAAATTACTGAAGCAGAAAAGTGAAACAGAATGTATAATAAGAGTTTGTTAGTCATTTAGTGTGTGCTTACTTTAAGCTCATTTGACTCCTTGTTTCCTGATTAAATCCATGCTAGCTCCTTTTATGACCATTTTTTTTTTACAATTGCATTATCTCAGCCCTACATAGCTGAGAGTCATTATCACTTTCAATGTATGAAGCCATGACAAACACTGAGAATCATGGAAATGCTTTAGTGACTTCATAAAGTAGCCATTCAGAGACATAGAGCTAGAGTGGAAAATCAGTATACAAATTCAGCTTCCTCACTCTTTCTATGTCACATCTCAAACTGTACGAACATGCACCTCAAAGAATGTACTTAGCGCAGTGAGTTGAGCCTTGTTTCATGGATGATATGATGAACAGAGGATGGCGCAAAAGTGGGTGTTTATATGTGATGCCTTAATCAGTTAGACTAAAATGTAGATTGAGAAAGAGAACTGGCTACAGAACCACCGTGTTGCACATCTGCATTGTACCAGAAAGAATTCTGAGCTCTTAACTGCTTCTCCAATAAACTGACTATTCAGAATCAAAGACCATCCCAAGCATAAAACCTTTATTAGCTAGCCTCGTAATGAACTTGTGACCTGTGAAACCTTATTGAAAACATTCAGATGACCCCTAGTCTGGGAAAGTGAGAATGAAGCCTCTTAGAGGCTCTGCGGTGGTTAAGTTCATGTGTTGACTTGTCTAGGCTATGGAGTCCAGTTGTTGGGGGGTATTTTATGGATTTATATCATTAGTGAGTTAACTGCATCTATGACTGATTATATCAACAGTCAACAAAGGAGATTGCCTTCAGCAGTGAGAGGAGTCTTATCCAATCATTTGAAGGCCTTAAAGGGAGCCTGATGTTTTAGCACTCAGAAGAATTTCTGTCTCTAACTCAGCTATTCACCTTCTCCTGCCAAATTCATCAACTTCTTCATCACATCTCCCACTTACAGTCTGCCCTGTAGAATTCAGACTTGCCAATCCTCTCAGCCATGAGTCAATTTCTGTAATAAATCTCTCAGTATCTACATATTAATATCAATAATGACATAGATTTAGATATTTCCCCTCAGCTGTATTTCTATGGAGAACCCTGAATAATACAGGCTCTTAACCCTAGGGGGTCAAGTATGGATAACAGGATTAAGAAGTTGGAGTAGGTTTTCATTCACCTTGTTTCAGTCAATGTGTCTTCATCATTGTGGCTGTTTCTTACAGAGCTCAGAACAGAACTGAACCTTCTCCACATTGCACCCTGCTAGTGTTGCCCAGCCAAGTGAAGCATTGTTATAGAACTGCAATTCAGAAACATTAAATCCCATTCTACCAGATTGGTTTTCAGTCTTTCCAAATTCATCTGGCTATCTTTAATAAGAACAAGTTAGTATCAAGGAAGGAAAAGCAACTTTCACTTATTCCCATGTGAATATTCCTCTTTAGGAAGTCTATAACCACCTGACCCCTGGTAGAGAGCTGATGAATCGAGGAGGAGTTGGTTATATAACAATAATATTATATATGTAGCTTCTTCTCCCTGCCCTTTATGAATGGCCTCCTGTACCTTCCATGGAATCTCTGCTCTCCACACCCAGAGTCATCAAGTCCTGGTCATTAAACATCTCTTCTTGGTTTACCACTTATTATGCCTTTTAACCACTGGATTATAAATATGTGTCTTCCTGACCAAAGAGACAGGTCAGATTTTCTGTACCATCACTTCCTGGAACGCTTGACTGACCCACCATCTTGCCACAAACTTTGGAGACTCTCTGATTGGTAACAATGTATGATAATAATAATGTATCTGTTGATCATTACTCTTTATGGTTAATCAGTCATATGTTGATGTTGATCAGTCATTCCTTATGGTTACTTTCTGTTTTCTCATAGAGCTATGTGGCTTATGTTTCTCTTCTCCTACTCTACCATTCTTCTAGAGATAGAAAAATGTATAGATATCTTTATTCTATAGGTGAATATTACTTACTAAACAATAAACAGATGTATATATGGATATGCTTTACTCTGATATTATAGAAAGTGAAATAATATTGAGCATTTTTAATCATGCTAACTTCTGTTTTCTTACTTTTTTCATAATAAATCTTGTGAGGTTTTTAAGTAATGTCATAATTGTCATTGAAGTTCCAAGAAGGTAAATGATAGAACAGAAGAGACCAAGTGGAAGAAACGAATCACTGTATGTCCACTATACCCCTCAAAGAAAATGGCAATCAGTGTGAACTGAGCTTACCTTCAGAGAGGGTCTTAGGCATCAGTACTGCTACCAGCTTCATCACCAGCCCTACTTTTCATGGGTCCAGATGTTTTATACTCCAACTGTCCCTTTTACTCCTTATAACTACCCTAAGAGATAGCTATTATTTTCATTTTTACAAATATAGAAAAAAAGACTTGGGCTTTGATTATCCATGGAGATTCAAACACCAGTTCATCTTTCTCCAAAGTCAGTCAGTGGAATTAAAGTCAAAGGCATGCTAAGGAATATGAATTTGTAGGGAGAGTGTTAAATACAAAGGATATCATTTTTTAATGTGGAGATAAACAAAAAGACTAGAAGATACTGCACCATTAAATAGGAATGAAGGTGTCCAATGGAGGCAGGGTAGAAAAGCCAGGTTTAGGTTTAGGGGTTCCAAGTTGGCAGGTATTAGGGTTAGCTGGGTGAGATGCTAATGTTTCATAGGTGGCTTTTTCGTCATGATGAGTGTCAAAGACCATTGAACCCTAGACCTATGTGGAAAATCTCTTTTTTAATCTACCATACACTCAAAGCTCACTTTATTAACAATTAATGAAGATTGAGCCTTATGCCCAGAAGCTCATGAAAAAAAAGTTTCCAACACCATTAATTGCAAGAGGAATGAAAAATAAAACCCTATGAGATTCTACATACCTGCTAGAATGACTAAAATGAAAGAGATTGACAGCAACAAATGTTGATAATATGAAGCAATTGGACCTCATACATTACAGGTGCAACTACTTAGGGAAATAGGCAGTGTCTTAAAAAGTTAAAATACATCAGCTCTCTAACCCAGCAATTATGTTTATAGAAAAAGGAATTTAAGAAAAATGAAAGAATGTCTACAAAGATCTTTGTATTAGAATGTTAGTAGCAGCTTTATTCATAATAATAAAAACCTGAAAACAGGAGAATAGATACACAAACTGTGGTATATCCTTACAATTGAATACTATTCAACAATTTAAAAAAAAAACAGTAACATAGATGCATTTCAAAAACATGTTGAATAAAGGAAATCAGACATAATTATATATCTACATGCACACACATATATAGTTAAATTTATATAAAATACTAGAATAGCCAACATAATCTATAGTGCTACAAATTAGATAAGAAATTCTTAATGGGGTTAGGATGTTGACTGGGAAGGTATATAAAGAAACTTTCCAAATGTTGATATGATTGTAGATTGAACTGCAAACTTAAGTTCCATTCATTTTATTCTATGTAAATTATATCTTCATAAAAATATTCTTTACAAATAGTTAAAACTTACAGAATATGGGTAGCCCATCTGTTGATGAAATTGACGTGAGATATTTGTCTTAGCCACATATTCATGTGAGAATGTACAGAGAAACACCCAGGTACACATACCACGTATGTGGAAACGAGTCTCCTACTGAGTTATCTTCAGGAATGAGGGATAATGAATGTTCTAGTTTGCTGGCTGTCAGAATGCAATGTACCAGAAATGGAATGACTTTTAAAATGGGGAATTTAATAAGTTACAAGTTACAGTTCTAAGGCCAAGAAAATGTCCCAATTAAAGCAAGTCTATAGAAATGTCTGATCTAAGGCATCCAGGGAATGATACCTTGATTCAAGAAGGCCGATGAAGTTCAGGGCTTCTCTCTCAAGTGGAAGGGCACATGGTAAATCTGGCATCTGCTAGCTTCTTCTCCAGGCCTCTTGTTTCATGATGCTCCCCGGGAGGTGTTTTCCTTCTTCATCTGGAAAGCTCACTGGCTGGTGGACTTTGTGGTTCTCTCATCCTTCCATCATGGTTCTGTGGCTCTCTCCTCGTTCTCAAAGGGAACTGTCTCCAAAATATCTCCTCTTTTATATGGTTACAGTAAACTAATCAAGACCCATGTAGAATGGGCGAAGACATGTCTCCATCTAATCAAGTTTAATACCCAAAATTGATTGAGTCACGTCTCCATGGAGATAATGTACTCAAGTTTCTAATCTGTAGTGCTGAATAGGGATTAGAAGAAACGGTTGCTCCCACAAGATTGATTAGGATTAAAACATGGCTTTTCTAGGGTACATAAATCCTTTCAAACCGGCACAATGAGTTATAGAATAGCCTTGGGTTTCAGGATTTCTGAAATGACTTCTTAGAAATCATGTGAAAGGCCACTTTTCAAAAACAAGGAATGTGTGCATGTAATGGAATTCCTCTTTTTTGTCCCAGGTGCATTTTAAGTTTAGTTTACTTCACCTTCACCCACCCTGGGTGCCCCCAGTACTTTGCTGTGAGCACCATCCTAACCAAGCACTTATTTAAAATGATAATGTTCTCCTTTCAAATTGACTGTGCTCAAAAAGATGGAACTTTTGATGCCCTAACCTAGCTTGCACAAAGGCAGTACTAATTTTAAAACTCAAGTGTTATGTCTGGTATGTTTTTCAAAAAATTATTAACCTCTGCTAGAACTCTTACATGCTGTCATACACAAATCAGGGGATTATGAAAGAACTAGTCAAACTGGCTGTTTCCTTCTAAGGCTGTAATTTGGCTCCATGAATTATTAATTATCAGACTGATATGGCATCAGTTTCTCAGAACCCAACATAAATGTAAAAACTTCACCTTATCAGTTAAAATCTAAGGAGCTGCAGTAATACAATTCTTACCATTTTGTATGTTTAAGGAATTTGGAATGTTCAACCCACAAACCTTTCTGAAATAAAATACGAAGTAAAGAAGGGCTTTTTTCTGTAACTAGATTTGAAATTCAGGATAAGAAAGCAGATGCTGGATTGCTTCAAGGGTTTTGATTGTTGTGAAGGATGGAGTTGTTTCATAGATGCTGAAGCAAATAACAGGACATGTAAAAGACTGTGGTTGGAGAATACTGTCTGAAAGTAAAGCTTTGGAACATCTTACATCTCTGGGCTGTTAAAGAGGAAATAAATAATGCACCAAGGAATGGAGTTGTGCTAAAGGTAATTTCATTATTTCTTGAAAGCAGACATCTTAAAGAGTAAGTATTTTATTTTTTATTTACAGATTATAGTTTTATATTCTTCAGAGAATCAAGAACTGAGAATCAAGAACAAACAAAACTTTGTTTTGTTTTGTTTTTTGCTTGATTATTTAGCTGTACCACTTGATGAAGTTTCCCAATCTTCTTCAGTTCTCTCTTTAATATGTAATGTCATTTTATTTTAAAACCTGCAAAAAATATATGAAAAATTCTCTTTCCTTTTGAGAACAGGCGATTACTCTCGTTTTATGTGGAAGATATTTTTAACAGGTTCTGAATATTTCAAAATCGTGTTAATGCTCTCACATATATATATTGTCTGTATCTATTGATTATGTGTCTGTGTTTGTATGTATGTATGTATCTATCTATCCGTCCATCCACCTACCTACCTATTTATTAGCAAATTCAGAGTATAGTGCTCTTTAAATAATATTACAAACACCACATTGCTTTCATTTCAGTTAAAAGAAGAAAATAACATCAAAACTCTGATCTGTCCAGTGATTTTTAATGTGTTGTTTTATCAATATAAATGCTAATAAAGTAGAAATATGTGTTGTGGTTAGGTGTGCTAAAATAAATGGATTATGTTTCACTAGCTTGGCCATTCTGAAGAGATTACTTTAGAAATATTTTGCTAAACCTTTGCAAACTTTCTCATTATTGGTAGAAATTTAAGTCGCTTTCTCACTTTGAGCACAATGCAGTGACCATAATGTTATTTGACTTAAACAGATTACATGTTGAACAAATAATTCTATGGGGTTGGATTTGGTGCAAGAAAATAGAGAATAAATTCAATCTATTAAAAAAATGGTTAAAAGTGAAAATTACCTTTATAACTGGCTATAAGTGAAAAGGGAGATAATATCTTAAATATTATCTTTTGCTTCTGCATTTCCAGTCTTAAGAAATCAGCACATTAAAATTTTGCTTGAATTCTGTATGCTACAAAAGTTTTTAAAATACAGATGTTTTTTTCAATGACTGAAGAGGCCAAGCTGTGATAATTAGCACTTCAAAGATAAATATAAGTGCAACAAAAATGAGGAAAATTCTTGTAACTTTAAGTATGCTTGAACAATAACATACATACTCTAAGAGTTTCCATAGAAGAGACCATGCCACACAACTGTACAGCACATTAAAGCAAAAACAAGATATAATATTCCTTTCTTGAGGTAAACTATTTCATTTTCTATTTTAAGTAAATTGCTTTGTGGATGCAAAATTAGGGACACCTAATCTCCATAATGACATTTAGATGAAATTATTTCATTATTAATGTGGTACTGTTTTAGATTCATTTACACTATTGGCCAGCAGCTACTATTTTAAAACTGAAAACCAAATTGATATTTTCCTGATATTAATTGTTAATATGAAATGTAGATTCATTTTACATTGTCATTAAGGGGGAAACCAGATAGAAGTTAGTTTACTGTTGCCAGGTTTGGTAAGATTGTATTTAAAAAATGGTGTTTAGTTCAAATCCTGTTAAAACAAAACTCTTTCTAACTAAAGCATTTCCAAGACCCCATTTCTGGTCCATGGGTGTTGAGCACTGTATTACCAGGGAATGTGAGAGTTCCCTGAAACATTTGGGAATGAAGTTTGATCTGGACTTGACCACAAGTAAAGGGCTCATTCTTGTTAAGGTTTTGCTAACCCAATTTGATCCTTACCCTAAATTTTTACACAGATTTGGATTATATGTTTGAATTTGCAATGAAATGATAGAATGTGGGAGCTCAGCCTTTTTCAGCTGTCAGTTTGTCAGATGGCGTTTAATATTTTAATTTTCCCAATCAAGGATTGTAATTTAAAAATCCATGAGATGATTTTCTAACTAGAAGGGGGAACAGGGCAGCATTTGAAAGAATGCAGTATGTAAAGAGTGACCCAAACTGGGCATTAAACCAGGAGAGAGCTCTTGAAGTGGGGGGATAAAATTCCTTTAGTTGGAGCCTTTAGTTTCCTTGCCTTGTATCTGCATTCATTTTTCTAGGATCACTTCCTATTCTGATTTGCTCTTGGCCCAGTTAGTCTCTTAGGGAGAAAATGGGCCATTTTAAGCCATCGTGAGCATTTTAAGTCTGCCCTCTCGCTATACTCTCTCTGGTGTCATCTTCATTTTCTCCCAGTCTTCTTTGCCCATGTAAGGTTTTGTAACTTTTGAGACCATAATTTCAAGACTGTGCTCATGATGTAGAGGATAAACTTTTCTTCCATGTGGGGTCTCTTAGGATTCATTTGTAATTATAGACTGGAATGAATGAAAAAGAACTGTTTTTGCAAGCAAACTGTGTCACTTTCTAGCTGTTACATGTTACATGAGTTCTCTGAGCTGCTGTTTCCCCACATTTGTAAATGAAGATGTTAATTAATACTATCTCTCTCATTAGATTATTGCAAGACTTGAGAGAGATAATACATGTAAAATACTTAGCATTTGACTTGAATATAGTAAATGCTTGATAGATTTATTACTGCATTCACTTATTTTATTAGGAGCGTTTATGCTTTTCCAAAAATTATTGCAATTAATTCTAGTTTGAGGTCATAATGGGATTGGTCTGTTAGATGGATTCTAAGTACTATAACCATGATTTTTATTTTAATTTATATTTATTTCATTGAAGAGTAAAAAGAAACAAATGGTTTCTGTCATTACCAGCTTACCACATAATCACGCTGTGGTGGAAAACTACTTTTAAAAAGTAACCTCCCCATTTTTCTTCAAATAGAATCAATAGATGTGAGTGATTTCATTAGTTATGAAATATTTCAGGGAGAAATATAATTGTGTGCAGCATGTAGTATAATTTAACGTGGACAAAGTGAGACTAATTATGGGGTTATATTTTCCCAGAACATATTGATATAGCCAACTTCCTTGGATTGATTATCAGTCCTATAACAACTTTCAGGTTCTCTGCTTTCAGTAAGGCAGAAACTTGTTCAAGATCAACTTATTTATGGACTGCCCCCACCGTGAGATAGTATTTTTCTTATGTTAAACATTTCTGCTGTAACAAAACCAGAAATGTATTTTGGTATGTTTTTAATGTTCTCCAGTTTTTTTTTTTTTCCATTCTATTTTTTTTCTCTTAAACTTCACTGTGATGTTTTAGGAATACACAACTGCCACCCAACCTTCCCCCCTGCCACCTAATGTATGTGTTTCATTGTTATAGGTAAGTAGGGAAAGTAAAATAATGCTCTGCTTATAAATGCTGATTCAATAAGTCAAACAGATTAAACATTTAATTTATAAATTTAATAAAAAATTAACTTCCGTTTTTAAAACATGAATATTTCAACTTCACTATCTGAGTGAAGGTACAAATCCATGTCTATTGTGATTTTAAAAAACAAAATATTTCATGAGGTTTTGTGACAAGGAAACTAACTTTCATTCCAATATCCTAATTACTACTTTGAAGTCACTTGGATTACAGTATACATAATAGGAAAAACACTGCCTCATGCTCCAGTGTTCAATTTTTCAGTGACTCTATATGCACTCCCCTACTTCCAAGGTTGAAATTAATCCCTTTGGAAAGCATGATTATAGCCTTCTTTTAGGATTGTTATAGCATAGTTGTATGTTGAGAAATTAGTACACTGTGTAGTAAATTTTAGGTAATCATTTAATTTTAATTTCACCCTGCTTTCCACCTTTGGGGTATTTGCTGGTTTGAAATGATGCATGCACCCTAGAAAAGCCATGTTTTAATCCTAATCCCATTTTGTAAAGGCAGCCATTTCTTCTAATCCCTATTCAGTACTGTATGTTTGAAACTGTAATTAGGTCATCTCCCTGGAAATGTGACTTAATCAAGAGTGGTTGTTAAGATGGATTGGGGGAGATGTGTCTCCACCCATTTGGGTGGGTCTTGATTGGTTTGCTGGAGTCCTATAAAAGAGGATGTATTTTGGAGAATGAGAGAGATTCAGAAAGAGCAGAGAAGAATGACATCACCACAAGAAGCAGAGAGAACCAGCCAGCAGCCTTTGGAGATGAAAGAAAATGCCTCCTGGGGAGCATCATGAAACATGAAGCCAGGAGAGAAAGCTAGCAGATGATGCTGTGTTCACCATGTGCCCTTCCAGTTGAGAGAGAAACCCTGACTATGTTCACCATGTGCCTTCTCACTTGAGAGGGAAACCCTGAACATCGTTGACCTTCTTGAACCAAGGTGTCTTTCCCTGAATACCTTTGATTGGACATTTCTATAGACTTTTAATTGGACTTTTTCTCGGCCTTAGAACTGTAAACTAGCAACTTATTAAATTCCCCTTTTAAAAACCATTCCATCTCTGATATTTTGCATTCTGGCAGCTAGCAAACTAGAACACATATGTGAAGCAAATATTGAGCTGGAAATAATTTGGCTATTTCCACTTTGATCAGCCTTTGTTATAGTATTAGGTTATTCTTCATATTTGCCCAAATCACAATCAAGAATTACTTTTTAGTAGGTTTTGCAAAGCGTCTCAGTACATTCTTTGTATTTCCTAAATTTAGATTGCAAGTGGGCTGTAGAAACCATTTAGTTAATTTTCAAAATGGGGAAATAGATCTCAAGAAGCTTCTCAAGGTCAACGGGCCTGTTAATGATGGAGCCAGGTGCAGAAATCAGGTCTCCTGACTTCTTGGATAGTACTGTGTTGTGCTCCATATTTTCTGAGCCAAATCATTAAACTGTGCCTTGTTGATGTTCAAAAGTCTCTCGGATATTTGTGGATCATGTAGCATAGTGACTACTTTGTTGTTTTACCCCAGAAGCTAAAATAACAAAAAGTAGTTTTTGTTTTAATATGCTTTCATGTGTAAATTATTTCACAGCTTAGAACGTTTTTTCTGTAAAATAATATGTTGCCGATATCTTGAATTTCCCAGTTTTCTCTAGGGGGTGAGAGATGAAGACAAACCCAGTAATTCACTAGGAAGGAAGCAAACAAAAAAAGAAGAAACAATTACATAATTTTCATTCTGAATGAACAGTACTCTCGCTCAATGTTTTCTTCAGGGGTTCCAAATCTGTTGTTTCTAGAGATATTAATAGTTTGCTCTTCTGTTGGGTTACAAAACCTTTTACGAGTTGAAACTTTCACCACACAGTTCCCACCATGCAATGGCAGGTAAAGTTGAAGTGAAATCTTGAGAGATTTAATATTTTAAATCTACAGAATCACTTTTGTTAGCCAGAAATAAAATAGTATGTAGATTTTGAGTATTTCTCAGAGGAGCTAGGCTTGGTATTTAAAATATGCTAGAGCTGCTCTCCAGGCACAGAATATGTGCTGGGCTGTAATCTAATAAAACACAGTCAGACAAAGATGAGGTCTGTGGCATATGCTCTACCGGAACTGTACTTGAGCAGCTGGAGCAGGTTTCCTTTGACAAACTGAGAAAGTCAGTCGGCTTGTGAAACTGCCTTCTAGTGCAGCAGTCCCCTTCCTTCTGGGTTCTGCCTCCAAATCCCTCTTGCAGACAAATGTAATGGGATTTTTCATGTCCCAGATATAAAATCTAAGGGTGGAGCCCCTTCCCATTTCTGTTTGATAGATTCTCTCTTATGAGCTTAGGGACAAGTAAAGAAGACTTAAGTCAGCCTTGAAAATGGATTGGATTGCATCAGAAAAAGAAATGTAGATTCAAACTCAGAAATTTCAGGTTCCAGTCCTTCCTCCCCCAGCTCTTAGATTTTGAATAAGAGTTTCAATGTATCAGCTAATAATTTCTCATAGTACAGTGATAGTTCCCCCCTTCTTTATGGTTCAGAGTTCTTTTTAAAGGGATTAAATACAGCTAAAACATGTAAAGGATAATTTAAATGAGTCATACCCTCTGTAGGATAAATTGTTGTGCTTGCAACACAGATCCTGTGTGTCTTCTTTTCTGAATGAATGGCCATGACAAATTATTATTTTTTCATATATTTTTATAGTACTTTTCTTACATAGCACCCCCTTTACTGATTTGAAATTGCCATAATGCTATACTGAATCTTTTTCTTCCTCGTTTTTATAGCCCACAAACCACCTCCAAATATATTCTATTTTACGATCTTAATGTAGGATATGAGACAGTGAGATAATAGGCATTATAATGAGTAATTCTGAATCAATTCTGGTAAATAGAAGCCTGGGCAAATTTGAGAACCAGTAGCTATTTTATTCACTTTCTGAGAATCACCAAATAATCTACCCAAATCTGATTGTTTATTATTTAGAAAGAATTTTCATTTGTATTATCTAATTAAAACCAACATAGCAACTCTTTGCACCTATATAAAATATGTGGAAATTCAGATTTAGAGGTAATAAAATGCTAAAGCTCATCACCTACTTAATGATGAAGCCCAGGTTAGGTTTTATGAGAGATTTCTATTTCAAATCTAGAATTCTTTCTACTTTTTTATTATTATGCTGCTCTTTGGAAAATAGATATGGGTAAGTTTATTCTATGGGTCACAAATGCAGACCCCTAGAATGATATAGTGGGCCCTGTAAGAACAGATTGCCCAAATAATACTTTCTGGGTTTCTTCAAATCAAATACCTCTGATTCCTATCATCATCAACAGTAGACATTTTGAATGAGGCTCAGTGGTTGACAGAAGATTATGAAAAGAATTGCTTTATTCTCTTTATTTCTCTAAATCATTTGCTTGTACAGCAGCCCCAGGTGTTAGTTTTCTGTTGCCGCTATAGCAAACGTAGTCATTTAGAGGAACACCCATTTATTAGCACACGATTTTCATGGGTTCAATCTGTGAGCACAGTGTGGATCTCTTAGTCGAGTCTCAAAGGTCAAAATCAAAGGGGTGTCAGCAGGCACTATTTTTCTGGAGCTCTGGGGGAAGGTCCATTTCCAGGCTCCATGAAGTTTTTGGCAGAATTTAGATCCTCGGTGTTATAGGATGGGAGTCCCTGTTTTCTTGTTGGCTGGGGACTGGGGGCATTCTCAGCTTCTACAGTCCTGCCAACCCTGGTTGATGGCTGTCTTCAGAGTCAGCAGTGATAGGTTGAGTGCTTTTCACACCTCCCTCTGACCTCCTTTTCTGGTTTTACTCTCCTGCCTCACCTTTGTCTCCACATATTTCCAGTGGATTCTTTTGCCTTTCTCTTCTGCTTTGAAGGATTCATGTGATTACACTGGATCCACCCAGATAATCCAGTATGCTCTCCCTACTCTAAAGTCAGCTGATTAATAACCTTAATTCCATCTGCAAAGTCCCTTTTCAGCAGTATCTAGCTTACTGTTTGATGGAAATATTAGTCAGGGTTCTCCAAAGAAACAGAATTGGCAAGATATATGTAAATATTAAAATATTTACTGTAGGAATATTGGCTCCTGAAGTCATGGGAATTGGCAAATCCAAATTCCACAGGGTAGGCTGCAAACTGAAAACTCTAATGCAGGTAAATTCCCCAGGAGAAGCTGGTTAGCTGGAGTAGAAGTGGAAATTCTTTCTGATTTCTAAAATCCTTAGTTCAGACTTTTAAGACCTCCAGCTGATTAGATGAGAACTGCCCACATTGCTGAGTATGATAATCTCCTTTGTTGATTGTAGATGCAATCAGTCTTAGTTGCAGTTAACTGATTATAGATGAAAATTCATCTATGAAATACTTTCACAGTAACAATCAGGCCAGTGCTCACTTGACTAAACAACTTTTAACTATAACCTAGCCAATGACATAAACTTAATAACCACTGCAATGAAATAAACAGGGGAGGGCAACTTTAGGGGACATGTTTAGAATTCTTCGTGCTATACCCCAGAATTATTTCTATATTAAACTTTGTCATATTAACCATCAATGTATCTATGAAATCATGTATTTTAGATTTTGTAAAGTACTTTCACATTATTTTCATCCCATCTCTCTGGGATGGAGATAATCATCCTTATTTCATAGACACGGAAGCAAAGGCACAGGGTTTAAAAGATTTATCAATTGTACTTACTTTAAATTTTAAAATATATTTGAGTTCCTTTCTATACAAAGTACATATGCTATTCCTTAACCTAGTAAAAGAAAACCAGGATGTTATTTTATTCCTCCTTCTGTTTTAATTATACATACAATTGAATTATTCTTTCTTATTCCTTCCTGACTGGTGACTCCTACCAAATTACAAACAAATTTCAAGGCAGGGGAAGAAATTGGGGGAGTGAAAAGCCTATTTCTAGCCATACTCATACCCATACCCAATTCAGAAACTTTGTTCACTGAGTGGGCCAAAAAACATTGAAGCCACAGAGGCAATGAGCATAACTTGTGTCTGGATTTTATACATATATATATATATATATATACACCTATATATATATATATATATACACATATATATATACACATATGTATATAATGTATGTAAAAAATATAAAATATCATATATATGTGTAAAATTACTGCTAATAATTTTTTGTTAGAGAAGTTGTAGGTGTACCTAAACAATATGCATAAAATATATATATAAAATATAGATTTCCAATCTATCACCATATTATTAACATCTTGCATTAGTAAGGAATATTTTTTATAACGCATGAAAGAACATTTTTATAACTGTGCTGTTAACTATAGTTCATCACTTATGATAGGGTTCATTTTGTTGTGCAGTCCTATAGGTTTTTCTTTTCATTTTAATTCTAGTAATAAATGCATATGACCTAAAATTTCCCCTTTTAACTGCATTCACATATAAAATTTAGTGGTGTTAATTCCGTTCACAATATTGTCCTACCATCATCACCTTCCATTATCAAAACTTTACAATCAACTCCAATAGAAATACTCTAAGATTTAAGCATTAACTCCCCATTCGCAATCCCAAAACCTACCCCTCGTTACCAATATTCTAGATTCTGATTCTATGATTTTGCTTATTATTATTTCATATCTATGAGATCATACAACATTCGTCCTTTTGTGTCTGGCTTATTTCACTCAACATGAAGTCTTCAAGGTTTATTCATGTTGTTGCATGAATCAGAACATCATTCTTTTACAGTGCTGGATAATATTCCATTATATGGATATATCACATTGTGTTTATCCATTCATCAGTTGATAGACATTTGTATTGTTTCCCTCCTTGGGCAATAGTGAACAATGCTGCTGTGAGCATGAATGTGCAATTACATGTTTGAGTCCCTTTTTTCAGTTCTTTTGGGTGTAACCTAGTAGTGGGATTGCCAGGTAATATGGTAATTCCTTACTTAGCACTCTGAGGAACTGCCAAACTGTCTTAGACAGCAGCTGCACCATTTTACATGCTCAACAGCTAAGAATGAGTGTTGCTATTTATCTACAGCCTCTCCAACACTTGTAACTTTCTGTTTTTTAATAGTAGCCATTTTAGTGGATGTGAAATTGTATCTCATGGTATTGATAGCTCATGATGTTGAGCATCTTCTCAGGTGCTTTTTAGCCATTCATATATTGCCTTCAGAGAAATATCTGTTCCAGTCATTTGCCAATTTGTAAATTGGGCTCTTTTTATTGTTGATTCCTTATATGTTCTGGATATTAAGCTTTTAATGGATATGTGGTTTTCAAATATTTTCACCCATTCGATAGGTTGTCTTTTTACTTTTGTGATAAAGTCCTTTGATGCATAAAAGTTTTTAATTTTGATAAGATTTAACTTATTTATTTGTTTATTTTGGTATAAAGTATAAGAAATCATTGCTTTACACAATATCCTCAAGATGCTTCCCTGTGTTTCTTCTGGGAATATTATGGTCCTATTTCTTATATTTGTGTCTTTGATCCATTTTGAGTTATTTTTTCATATATGGTGTGAGATAGGGGTCCTCCTTCATTCTTTTGCATGCGGGTATCCAGTTATCCCAGCACCATTTGTTGAAGAGACTGTTCTTTCCCAATTGAATGGACTTGGCAGCCAAAAATCAATTGCCCATAATATGAAGGTCTGTTTCTGAACTATCCATTCCATTCCACTGGCCTTTATATCCATCCTGGTGCCAGCACCCTGCTGTTTTGACCACTGTGACTTTGTAATAAGTTTTAAGGTCAGGAAGTGTGAATTCTCCAACTTCATTCTTCTTTTTCAGGATGGTTTTGGCTACTTGGGACCCCTTACCCTTCTAAATAGGCTTGATGATTGACTTTTCCATTTCTGCAAAGTAAGCTGTTGCAATTTTTCTTTATTGCAGCCTTTTCTGTATAGTTGCTTTTTGAGTGTGTGATGTATCTTTTTGATCCCTTTCTTATTTCTGCATATGTTAATAATTTCTTTTTGGTTAGCTTGTGGTTTGCATTATAAAACCTGTCTATAATGTACTAATTAGCAGAGATACCATCCTAGCTTTAATATCATACACATACTGTGCTCCCATATCCATCTATTCCCCCTTTATAATGTTTTGTCCCATATTTTCTCTTAATATTTTACACGTTCATTGTCAAGAAATGTACCTTTTCTTATTTGTTTTCAGATTCTTATAAGAATTAAAGAGTAGAGTTATATATTGACAATATCCTACTTTTGGGTTTTACATTTACCATTTTGGTTACCTTTTCTGCAGATCTTCACTTTTTCACACTTTTCCAAGCCACTTTCTCCTGACTTTTCCATCAACCTGAAGAGCACCCATTATTCTTGCAGAGAAGAGTTTTTGTTGTCAAAGTCTCTCAGTTTTTGCTTGTCTGTGAATATTTTAAACTTTGCCTTAAATTTAGGCATTTTTGCCTAAATTTTTAGGGGCCATTTTTGCAAGATAAAGATTTTTGACTGGCAATTTTCCTTTCATTACTTAAATATATCATACCACTTCCTTCTCACCTCTATGGTTTCTGTTGAGAAATCAGCACTTAGTCTTATTACTGAGTATCAGTTATTACTGAGTATCCCTTGTATGTGATGAATCACTTTTCCCTTACTACCTTCTGAATTCCCTTTTTATCTTTGACATTTGACATTCTGATTAGTGTGTATCTCAGAGAAGGTCTACTGGAGTTTATTCTGTTAGGAGTATGTTGTGCTACTCGGACATGTATAATTATGTCTTCATAAGAGTTGGGAAATGTTTGGCCATTATTTTCTCATATATTCTTTCTGCCTGTTTTCCCTTCTCTTCTCATTCTCAGACACCCATCATGCATATGTTGTTATGCTTCATACTGTCACAGAAGTTCCTGCAATATTTCTCAATTTTTATACCTTTCTCTATCTCTTATTCTGACTTATGATCTCAATTGCCCTGTCTTCTACTTTGCTACTTTTTTCTTCTCCTTTTCACATTTGCTGCTCTGTGTCTCTTGTTTATTTTTAATATCCATTATTGTGCCTTTCATCTACTTATTTCTGTTATACTTCTTTTTAAACTTTCAAGTTCTTCTCTATGCTCATACTGTCTTTTAATATCCTACAGCTCTATATCCACTATTAGTTTATTTCTAATCATATCTTCCTTCATCTTTTTGAATTTATTTAGAAAATTTGCTTAAAATCATACTTTGATAAGTTGTTCCAAATTCTCTGTCTCCTGTGACATTTTAATTTGTTCCCTTGATTGAGCCATATTTTTCTCTTTTTTAGTATGACTTGTAATTTTTTGCTTATATCTGAGCATCTTATTATTTTGCTTAGGATTTTAATCTTGTTTGACTTCATATTGAGGTAATTCTTTGACCCTTGGTCCATCTTAATCTGGATCTTTAGGGTAGCCTTTTTTAACTGTTTAGATTTTCTCATTTCTTCTGCATGTGATTCTTGTCCTAGATATATGGTGCAGTTTTTAAGTTTGCCCTTTTTGCATGCAATTGTTTCACCTCCAGGAGAAGGCTTCCTTTCTTCTCTGGGAATCCTGATCTGTTCTGTTTTCCTTTGTGCAAATTTTTCTCCCTAGCTGCTGTGATTTGTTAAACTGCTCTCCACCACTCTGCATCCCCTTTTCAGTACACTTTGAAGTTCTGGGATCTGTTCTGCTTTACAGAAGTTTAGTCCTCCACTCCTGTTTTTCTGCCTTCGGTTTCTTCCCCATTAGGATCCTTTGCTCTGGGAAGGCTAATGGAGTCAATTCAGAAAGTCAATCCATTTTGTGATTTGGTGGTCCGGCGTACAGACTGTATTGGGTGTGTTCACCTCTTGCCAGTAGTTCTGCCACAGTGTTTTTTTTATCCCTTGGAGACACTTTTGAATGTAGCACTCTTTAGCCTCTTGTGTTCCACCCTGTGTTTCTGCTGCATTGGTTCCCTGTGCCAGGATATGTGTGGCATTCTGTCTTGCTGATGTGAGTGGCTCCTCGGATTATGTCTACGGCAGGAGGGACCTGGGGTGTTCTGCCGCTGCACAACTCCCAAACTGTGTGAGACCAAGTGAGGGGGAAGGGTCTGGACTGGTAGGTCTGGGTTGCAAATTTCCTACCAGATTTTTTTGTTTATTATTTTACATTGTCTTTGATCCAACATTTGTGTTGTCTTCTCTGGTATCTATCATACTCCAGAGATCCAAACAAGTAGGATTTGTACTGTTATTAGTTGACTCTGAGGGGAGATTTTTCCAGATAATATCTTATGTTGCTATGCTGATGATGTCAGCCTTCTTGGTTTTTTAGGACCATTCTCCAAAGGCTCCTTGGAGAAGTGGCTGATTATGTGTCTGGGGACAGGAAATAACCGGATGAGCTTGTAGAAAATCCTCATTAGAAAACCGCAGTAATAGTGACTGCAGGCAAGATCCACCAATGAATACCAAAATTAGTGGATGAGAGTTTGAGCAAAAGCAGACTTTCCATACTGTCAAGCTAACTCCCTGAAAGTATTTGTTTATTTAAGAGGGGGAAATAATAACTTTAGAGTGGGAAGATCCAGCAGATATCACCTTAATTAATTCATGTCACCAGTGATAAGACTTGACTTCATGTACCTCTGACATAATACAATGAAAAGGGTACTTCAGCAGTATTCTTGCCAAAAAATGCGTGACCTCAATCCAATCATGAAAGAATATCAGCAAACCCAAATTAGAGGACATGGCACAAAATGTTTTACCAATAGTCCTCATTAAGTAATTATATCATGGAACTGGAAAAGGACATTAATGAAAAAACTGGAAAAATCCAAATAAAATTTATAGTTTTTGCCATTTTGATAATTGTACTATTGCTATATAAGATTTTAATATTGAAAAAGCAGAGTGAAGAGTGTGTAGTAATTCTCTATATTAATTTTATAATTTTGTAAATCTAAAATTATTACGTAGAAAAAAGTTTGGCTTTTGGTTGGCTGGTTTTATGCTATTAAATAGCTAACCTGACCTCAATGAGCTTCACATTCCATATTTGGGAAGTAAGATTAACAATACAGACTATGTTACAGAGAAAGTCTGTGAAGTCTAATTTTGAGAGAGAGAGTACTCTAATAGTAAAAGTCAATGGCTTTATAGGTTATCAGAGATAGATAGAGGGCAGAAATTGGGCAATTGATGCTAAGGAGTTCAGAATGTTTCGTAAGATTGATTGTAAAGGTTCAGAAGCAGATAGCACAATACTGTGTGATGAAAACACAATATTTAAGTGTAAATAACAGAGCTGAATGTGAGTGTGGCTGAAAGAGGTATGTTAGGTTTGTGTATGTCAACAAAAGGAAATTTAGGAGATAAAAATTGGGACTATATAATTTAGCAAAACCTAAAGTGGACAATGCTGGTAGATAATTGTATAAAGATAAGAATTTTTTACATGAACTAAGCAAATGTTTATCACTATTACAAGGTGTTAAATATGGGGTGGTATATGGGAAAAGTACAATTAATGCAAACTAAGGTCTAGAGTTAACAGTAACATTGTAATATTCTTTAATTAATTGTAACAAAGGTGCTTTATCCCAAAGATAAATGTCAATAATAGGGGGCTATAAGGCAGGTGGTATGGGATTCTTTTCATTTTTTTGGGAAGAAATGGGAATGTTCTCATATTGATTGTGCTCTTAGGTTGCATTGTATGATGTGTGAATAAAACTGTTAAAAATTAATAATACAGGAAAGTAGGTGAAGTTATAGGTGAAACAAAATTGACTATGAGTTGATAATTGTTGAAGTTTAGGTGAGGGGTATATGGTGATTTATTATATTATACTGTCTAATTTTGTTATATTTGAAATTTTCTGAAATAGAAGTTAAATAATTTTTTTAACTTAAAAGTTGAGAATTAAAAAAAAAAACAACAACAATGGCTTTGAAGTCATACAAATGTGGTGTAAATTCTTATTCTGCCACTTATGATTGGGTGACCATGCAAAGTTTACCTAAGGTCATGATTCCTCCATTTCCCCATTTTTGGTAAGTACAAGTTTAATTTGAATTTGAAATATGATACAGAACTTATCAGAGCCTTTGGCATGTGACCTATGCTCAAGAATTTGATAATATTATTGTATATTTATATACAGAACTCTCATTGAATTGGATGGCTCCAATTTTTACATACTGTCTTCAGTGCAACTTTTTCCTTGAGTCTAAGTTTAGTACTCGTTTCCTTAAACAATATTTTCTGTACTTGTATCATGTTAATGATCAGGGAAATACTCTGTTAATGTGTTGTTAAAAGAGAGTAAATGAAAACAGAATCTGTCAATCTATATTAAGTAAATAATGAAAGATTCTGTCAAGAAATTACATGTTGATCTAATTGTTCATCACAATATTATTAATTGTAGCAAAATAATAATCTAAATGTGCAATGATAGGTGAGCGTCTGAAATAAAATTGAAGGAAATTATAAGAAAACACTGCCTAATGGATTCCAACTAGTAGAATAATGGGTTAATTTGATTGTCTCTTTATTTTAAATTTTTCTCATGTTAAACATGTGTTCTTTTACCAGGAGAAATATATAAAAGCAAGATATTCATTGTTGGTGGTTCAAAGTGTATTGTTTGTTTTCTTATATAAAAAAAAGAATAAATGTATAATCAAGTGATATATATATATATATATTTAGGATATATAAATACACACACACACACACACACATGTAATTTATATAACCAATATCTGAGCTAAAATATCACAACTACTAACCTAGAATAATTACCCCATAAGTTCTTTGTGAATTGAAACATAAAATCTATAAATCTTCACCTGGAGGTGAACTGAGAATGAGAAAATACAAATTTGAATCAAAATTCCTAGATTCCAAGCTCTCATATTAGATTTTTCTGTGTGTGTGTGTGTGTGTGTGTGTGTGTGTGTGTAAAGCAGATACTAAAAATTATCTATCTACACTGTTTTTATATTTCTTACCTACATACTAAGTTGAAAAGTTTTATTCAAAGGATTTTTTTGCAACAGTGGAATTTACTTCATGTGTTTTAAAACTGGCAAGAATTAATATATTTGATTAATAAGATTACATGGATGTTTTCATCTGGAGAGAAGGCCCATAAAAGATTAAGTTATTTTTACTTGTAACTTGTTTAGCTCAAAGCAAAAAGGATAAAAAAATTGAGATTAATCAGCTGTCAAATAGCTTCTGAGAAACCCAGATATATCTAAAGTATCATGCTGGGATTTGACATACCTTTAGGAAATGTCTTCCTTTTTTTTTCAAATCCCATTTTATGTGCTGCTTGGTTTATGGATAGACCAAAGATCTGATAACTCTACGAATATAGCTTCCATGACTCTATCTCATTATATTGAATAATGCTTTAAAGTATAGGAAAATCATAAAATAATAGGAATAAAATATAAAGGATGCCAAAGTGGGGATAGGGTGTTGTAGTTATATCTTAAGTATTCCTAGCTCCATGCATCACTTAATCACATTCCTTGGACTCACTTCCACATCTGTCATATGGGATAATACACTCCCCTTGAGTCATGAGGAAAAGGAGGTAGTATTGTGATATGTTAAAATCAATGATCCAAATCAGTCGAAATGCCACGTGATGTCTGATGAATGACAAACAAAGGTAGAGTCATGAAGAGTTTTCCCCATCCTTACAAGGGAATGTCTTCCTTTAAGAAAATCCAGTATTTCAAAAATTGGTAAATTAAGACATTAATCACTAATGTGAAATAATCCCTGTGAAAAGGATAGCAACTGTTGGCTACCATACCATTAATGTTGGTAGGAATGTATGAGTCTGTGTCTTCACTATCCATGATATACATTTGTGACATTTATTTGAAATCAGTTCATTTTTGAGCAGCATGGTAGTTCAGAAGGATTTAAGAGTGATTCCATATCAAATATTTTTAGGGAAAAAATGCTTGAAATTCAAGGAGCACTTATCTTTTGCTTTGTTTTTGTTCTGGTCATAAGTGACTTTCACACAAATAGTGTAACACCGAGTAATTACTTTCTGTTCAGTCTAAGAGGGAGTTTGGACTAGGGCATTTCTCTATTGTTGTCGTAACCCTTGAGACCAATTACAAGGTGGTGGTGGTTGTTGTTGTTTTTATTTTTTTGCTTTCTCTTGATGCCGTTTTAAAGAGGCCTCCCAGTAAACAGTGAGAAAGATGCTTTCCTGTTCCAGACCCGTCTGCCGCCTTCAAACATTTATTACTAATACATTTGGGAAATCATTTATAAATTAAATATTAGGAAAATGTACTTTAGGAAAAAGTAGTGAGTAGTATAATTTATAATCTTCATTTAGGGCAAAATCATGCCAGTGGTTTGCTAATGGAAGGACCTTGCCCTTTACTCTTGGAATCACAGCCGCAGTTTATAATAGAGATAAAAGAAGAAGGGAATTTCCAGATGTATATTTGGGTATGTGATTCATTTTAATAAACAAAGAACATGGGAGTTCCCAGTTTTTCCCTCAGTGACCTCTTATTGAAATAATTGTGAAATAATAACGAACAAAACAGACCTACCACTGTACATCTCATAACTCCCCCCATAACAAAAATATTAGGTTTATTTGCACTACATGACAATACCTTCGTCTTAGGTAAATGGCAGTTAGTAAACATCAGTGTCATCGTGAATTGCAGCTAGAAGAAATTTTAGAGGTTATTTTAGAGTAGTCTTCTCACTGCACAAATGATGAAACTGAAGACATGTCTGTTTATGACTTACCCAAGGTCTAATAACTCTTAAATTATAACATTTGAAGCCTGTTTTTCAAGGCTTGCTTTGAGATTTATTTTGTGCATGTGTGGCAGATTTTCAATGGTAGAAATCTGCTCTTAAGCAACCCCCTTAGCTAAACAATCAGATTAGGTCTGTGTGTTGCAATAATATTTTTCACATCTGTGTTATTAAGAAATATGAACAATAGCTTTGTTTATGTATCCTAAATATAAGGGGAACAAAGTTATGGCTTTGCATCATCTTCCAAAATATTATAAATTCCAGGGAATTAAAGCACTCTCTCATATTGTAGGCTTTATTTAATAAAAATATTTGTGCCCTTTATAAAATTCTGAGTTGTCTCCAGATATCTTTCCAATAATTCTATAATTATTGCATATAATAGTTTCAGAGATATAAGAAATTGAATTATAACTTTGAAATCATCACTTTGTGATCACTAATTATTTTCAGATCCTATCCTAATCTCTTTTATTTCATTTCTGCAAGAATTCTTAAGCTAAACTTCAGAATGAATTTCAAAGACATAATCAAGCATTGTTCATGATATCTGTTTTCTTTATTTAATAGAAGACCTGAATATATACCAATGCATATGGACTATACATACATATTTCTATTAGTTCATAAAGTTACATATTGTAAAGTATGTATTATTAGTATTATTTTAGGTATTTTACATTTTGGTAAAAATGTGTATTTTAATTTACTTTTTAAAATATTTGTGAACACATATTCCTTTAGGCATATTATATTGTCTGTTTGCTGTTTTGACTTCTGAGATGATCATCTTTGGTGAAGCAGTTCATTCATATGGCTTTGTCGGTATCTGGCTTTCACCATGTCACGAGAAAATGCCATTGTATCATTGAAAAAAAATTTTAAGTACTTATGAATTTTAGAGGAAATTAGCAATCTTATAGTTTTAACAATTATGTAGTTTTATGCAATGCTGGTTTATGAGAGGAAACTGCTATTAAAAATCAGTATCGCATATTTCAGCATCTATCTTTAATTTAAATCAAGTTCTTTTTGATAAAATGTAATCTTGGTTATGTAAGAAGACAAATACCCTCAAGTGAGCTGTTTTTGGCAGACATTGATAATCTATGTTGAGAATATACCCCTAATTTATTCTTCTGACAACATTTATAGTTGTAAGAGAACAGATTATTCTCTGAGTCATAGTTTTTAGATAAAGATTCTTACAGAGACATCATAATTCCTAGACTTCCATCTTCTAACAGTCTCTTGAAATTAATGAATAAAGACAATAGCTTCTATTCATCGAACTTTACCATGACAGGCAGTGGAAATAGGATAAAATTAATCCCTTCTCTTGACATTCGTAAAATGGTAATTCTACATTTTTATCCACTCAGAGTATTTGAAGATAACTATTTTATTGCCCTATTTTTTTTTTTTTTTTGCGTGGGCAGGCACCGGGAAACTTATTGCCCTATTTTTATATTTCTCTTACAACCTCAAATTGTGTTGGCCAGTTTCATTGCTGGTAACCAACATAAGCCTGCTGTAAAAAATGAGGGCAAAGTTTCTTAGGTTTCTGAAGAATGTATCAACACTGAATCCCAACTTTAGATATATCTTCAATATTGTTTCCTTGTGTGCTCATTACTGAGATATCAAAAATCAAAGACTAAATCAGCTCATTCACGTGAGTACGCTTGGGGGATAAATTACCTCTCTTTACTTTCATATTTAAAAAACTGTGTTACAGTCAACCTTACTGGAATTTTGATTCCACAAAGCTAAATGTTATTTTTACTAATTTTTTAAATTGACGAATCATCAGAACTATTCCTTAGGTACTTATTAGTTTTCCTGTTGCTTTTGTAATCTCGTGTGTTCAGAATGAGTCCCATCTATCGACAGGTGTGTTATCTGCATTTCAACTAGACTTTTACATTTAAAATGAAGATGTTAATGCAATCGGTCAGTTCCTTGGTTATTCTTTAGTCCACTTACAAACTGATATATATGATGCAGATTCTATTTTTTGTAAGTATTGAGCTATTTATGTAATGTAATCCATGAAGCTATCTGAAATCTAAGGAATAAAATCCTAATTAAATGTATTTGTTGAAGAGGACATAGACTATTAGCGTAAAAGACTTGGAAGCTATAGCCTTAGATGATTACCTTGTTTGGTTTTTTGAAATAAATTTTTCAAACCTAAGTTTGATTTTTCAAGCTGGGACTTATATAATCTCATATTCTTAGATTCACTGAACTAATTACTTTGTTTTCTACCTGCCTCCTTCCCTCCCACCTCTTCTTTTGTGTTTTCAATGAGTTTATTTCTGCACATTTTACAACTGCTATTTTCAGGATATGTAAGAAAAATATTTTTCTGGTACCAAAATAAGCATGTCTTTGGTATAGACATTGCACCTATGTGTGATCTTTAACTTAAACACGTAGTTAAAAACTATGATGTAATATGCTAAACAAAAATATTCTTTGGCCATGCATTTTTTCCCTTCCATAGCCCCACTGTGGAACTTTAGGCTATGAAAGAATCAAGTCCTCAGGCTTTATTTCATGGATGGTGTAAGATTTGTTTACAGAACCTTTTTTAGTGGAGTGAGAGTGATATGCTTCTCTGACATTTAATTTGAACTTTGAGCTCAACCAACTTGTTCAGGAATGGAACAACCAACTTATTTGGGTCTGTGTCCCTTTGGCAGTTTTCCTTGCTCTCTCGATGCAGGTTATCAGAGGCCCTCTATGAATAGACAGTGCCTCCGTTAACTATTATATTCTTCCTTTAGAAACCTCTCCACATTTCCCAACCCTGGTGTTTTTATGATGTACCAATTTCAACTTCATGTCCTACTGTACTTATTTTCTTCATTTCATTTTATGTACTTATCCTTATTTTGAACTTTTCATATTATAATTTGTTCCTTAGGCTACTTTTAATAGTATATATCATATTTTAGTTTTGCTTTCTGAATTTGTTCATTCTTTGGCAAGCTCATGTTATTTACATCTTAACTCATATTTTACTATCAAATATTTTATTCATTTTTAGTATAGATTACACATTGCATTTTTTATTATTTTTTTAAGTTTCATTACATATTATTCATTGGGCCCTTATTAAACTAATATGGTTGTCAAGAAATGAGACTCCAAGATCTGTGTCATAGGCCTGTACTAAAGCATTGCAGAGAGAACACTGTGCTCTCGGCACTAACCTGTAGAGCGATGTTTGACTGGTCTAACTGAGCTGTTAAATAATTGATGATGCTTTGGTAACCAATATTTTTACTGATTTTACGCATCCTAAAAATACATTTTTGTAATTGAAAACAAAAGGCACACTTTTATGGAAGTTGGGGTAAAAAGCTCTAGAATCAGACTGCCTGAGTTTGCTCTTTTCTGACTTTATGCACATGATTTAAATTTACTGGGCCTTGGCTTAAACCTTCCAAGTATCCTTGTGCTGGTGATTATTAGACTATTCCTTCAGGGTAGAGAATAAACATTCAATAAATGTTAACTTTTACTACTATTGTCCCAAGTACCCTCATCATTTTTTTCAAAATATGTACAGAATTCTATTATGATCCCATATGTGTGTGTGTGTGTGTGTGTGCGCATATATATGCAAACATAGTGAAAATGTGGTATGTTTAATTATATCAATCTTTTGACTATTTTCTGTGATTGAAAGTGCCAAAGCACTAAATTTTTTCACTCAGTTTGGCTCTTGTATCTCTGCTTTAGCTGAATCAAAGTCAGTGATAAAAGCCACAGAAAGATGGCTTCTTGACTTCAAATAATGAGATTCTCCAGTTTAAATTGTTCTAACCATGGTTTTGATGGAATCATTCTCAACTGCTTATTCTCATTATTCTAATATTACTGCTAGGAATAACAAAATGAATTTCAATCTCCCTTTTGAGGCACTAATCCTTTGATATGGGGGAATGCCATGTGAAAGAGAAATAAGCATGGGATTTGTTGGACATATATGTATGTCATCTTAAATTCATGAACTTTGCATAATAAGCTTTTCTTAATCTTTTCCTCATTCTGAGAAATCACTGGTGGCTACAATTAAGAGTTTTTCTCAAACATTTCACTTGTGTGGTGTTAATAATACAGTGTTTAGTCTAATTCTCACATTGGCATCCAGAGACTACATTGGTGCCATTGTTTGGATGCCAAGGATGACAGAATTCTAAATCTCTATCTCAGCGTACTCACTAGAGCAAGATGAATGTCAGGGAGTTATAACTACAAAAATGCCATAAGTTAGATTTTCTTGGCTTGTTGTTTTAGGTTTTGCTAACAATAGCAGATGGCTGGTGGGTACCAAAAGTCCATGGCTTTCATATACCAAAGATATTTTTGAAACTATTTAAATAATTTTTCATCCCATATATAAGAATAGAACTTCTTTAGGGGTATATTTTTGGTGTTCACTTATTTCTTCTAAATCACTTAGCCCAGTGCCTTGCTACATTATGTCCCACATAAATATATCATGATAAATGAAATATATATATATATATATATATATATAAATATATCATGATAAACATAAATATATCATGATAAATGAAACAATCATATTAGTTTTCAAAAGAACGATGAAATAAAAACACTTTTAAAATACAGCGATAGCCTAATATGTATACATGACATAAATATAAGAGCTAAACAATAAAACTCTTAGAAAATAGGGGAAGATCTTTTATGGACTTGGCAATGTATTATTTGTGTGTGTATGCTGTGTTGTGGGGTCACATTTCATTCTTTTTCCATGTAACTATCCCATTATTGCAGCACCATTTGCTGAAATTTTTTTTTTGGGGGGGGGGGGTGTTGGTAGGAGGTTCAAGGGCTGGGAATTGAACCTGGGTCTCCACATGGCAGGTGAGAATTCTACCACTGAACTACCTTTGCACCCCAGACAATGTATTCTTAATTAGGACTTCAATAGACATTTTCCCAAAGAAGTTATACAAATGATCAATAAGTGTATGAAAAGATGCTCAACATCAGTAGTCATTAGGGAAATACAAATCTGAACCACAATGAAATACCAGTTTACACTCACCAGGATGGCTATTATTAGTAAATAGAAAATGGTAACTGTTGATGAGTATGCAGAGAAATAGGAGCCCTCATGAATGGCTGATGGAATGTAAAATGGTACAGCCTCTCATAAAAGCAGTCTAGCATGTCCTCCAAAAGTTTAATGTAGAATTATTGTATGACTCAGTGATTCTACTCCTAGTTTTATATGTATCCCAAAGAATTGAAAACAAGAGTCAAAGAGATAATTGCCACCAGTTTTCATAGCCCCATTATTTATAATAGTCAAAAATCAGAATCAGAAACAACTCAAATGTCCATCAACAGATGAATGAGTAAACAAAATGTGATATATGCAAACCATGGGATATTAATCAGACAATAAAGGGAATGAAGTTCTGACATCCTACGACATGAATGAACCTTGAAAACATTGTACTAAAGTGAAATAAGCTAGACATGGGGACAAGCATTGCATTTTTCTACTTACATGAAATACCTAGAATAAGCAAATTCATGGAGACAGAAAATAGATTAGAGTTTACTAGGGTGTTTAGAGAAGGGAGAAATGGGGAGTGATTGCTTATTGGGTACAGAATTATTTTTGTTTGAGGTAATGAAAAAGTTTTGGAAATGGATGGTGGTGATGATAGCACAACATTGTAAATATAAGTATTACCACGTAAATTGTGAGCTTAAAGTTGGTTAAAATGGCAAATTTTACATGTTTTATATGAATGTGTCTGTGTGTGTTACCCTGATACAATTATTTTAAAAGAGTATGACAATATAATGGCATATTTATGCATTTAAGAAATATGTAAAGCAGTTTCCACCTAAAACGTTAATGGGTAGTTGTCTGCGTTTTCCCAGGGTGCTATGGCAAATTCTAGACAATGGGTCACCCTAAACAAAGGAGATTTATCGTCTCATGGTCAGGAGGGCAGAAGAAGTTCAGCATCAAGGCATTGGCAGGGCTTGCTTTCTCCTCAAGTCTGTGCTGTTCTGACAATCTTCAGTCACGTGGCCGTCTTTCTTTCTTTCTTCGTGTCTGCTTCTCTGGTTTCTGCCACCTTCTGGCATCTATTTGTGTCCAATTTCCTTTGCTTATAAGGACTTCAGCCATATGTGATTAAAGTCTGCCCTCCCTCCATTTTGTCACACCACATCTAGTAACAGCATTTTCAATGGTCCTGTTTACAGATATGCTCACCCCCACAGGAACACAAATTATGACTTGAACATGTCTTTTATGGGTACATGATTTATTCCCTGACAGTGCTTATGTTTGGCTAGGAATTCAAGTGATTAAAACATTTGTGCTTTATAATTATATCATTTTTTACTGTGATCACATATTATAATCTGAAAGAAAAGAATACACTCATAGTAGATTTAAAAAGAAAATTAGAGTAAATCAATAAAGTTTTCCAAACACAACTTTCTCCTAGCTCATCACACCTAGCTCTTAAAATCTTAAACAGATTTTTTATATGTATTTAAATTTTCCCAGGGCATGGAGCCAGAAGGAAATCTTCAAAATTACCTTTATAAATCTACCATTACATCAATATGAAAATCTGCCAAAATTGCTAAAAAAAAAAAAATTCTACTTATCTTAATTAAAATCAGCAAATAAGGTTTATAGACATTAAGCAGAAAAGCAGATGAAGAACAGAAAAAGGTAAACATTCAGTGCACTTTGTTGGAAAATTATTCTAGTATTTAAAATTTGGGAACCAGCTTTCCTGTCGTCTAAATTGTCATTTCTAATATGCTGAGTATTGTACAAATATAAGTTTACTCACTTTCTATTTTGATAACTTATTTAAAAGCATCGCTATTTTTATTCTGTGGGTAGTTATTCTGACATCTCAGTCAACTTAAAAGAGTGTCCCCTCATCAACATCATGTTGAATGTACTGTTCTGTCTTCCATTCATGCTGCTAGAGCTGACCGTCTGTTATGTGGCCCCATCCTTCGTCTTGTCAGCATGAATGGCTATTTCAGGAGCAACCGTGCTTTGTAAAGGTATTGATTGTGGTGGTTTGTAAAGGCCCCATAATGTTTTACCCACATAAAACTGCAGCTGTCTGAATGAGAGACCCATGATAGCTGGAGCTTCCTGGTAATCTATATGAATTTTATAGAATTGCAGTTTATGAATTAGCTTTATAATAGTGTAGAGTTTCATTGGGCTTAACCAGCTGTGGGAAATTGTTGGGTGCTTTTATAAAGTCATAACATTTTCAAGGACATGGGATATGATAGGTCATTTTATAAGAAATAAGAAAATGGATTAAACGTATCATATTATTTTTAGTCCTACAGTTAGCTTCAGAGGAAAGGGTGTTTTGCTTGGTGTACAATTCCGTATAACCCAGGGTTTGTTTGATCATCTGCTAGGATAATTTCCTTTGCCTTCTCCTTTTTCTGTCTTTTTTTTCATTCTCTCTGCAGTGTTTTCTTTGGTTTCAGAAACTACCTCAGCACTAAGATGTTCCATTCATGTGCTGTTGCTCTTGGTCTTATTTATTCCCACCTCTTTTCTGAAATTTTGTTTCCAATTTATGTTAACACTCTCTCCTTAGAGTTCTGGATTCCACCATATTCACTTCTTTCAGCACCAACTCTGAACACTTATTCTAACATTCTTAACTACAGGATAGATTTTAATATAAGGCAAATTGGAGTTGATGAGATTTATTTAGTCATTCGGCATTTAATAAGCATCAATTACGTGTTTTAAGGTTTTTGAGAGAGGTATAAAGTACCAGTGTTTTCCTGCCCTTTCAATATGAACAATCTAGTGAGGAAATAAACATATATATTAGGCAAAGAATGATATCATTTAGTATGAGAACTTCTTTTTAATTTGAGAATTGATTCACTCGAAAGGTCATTTCATAAAAACTGTATCTCCCAAAGAGTATAGGCTTTATAGAGTAGTATAAAGTATGTATAGATGTATAAAGATGTATAAAGTGTGAGGCTTTATAGACCATGATGCTTGACATACTGGCTCTACCATGTAGTAATTCATATTCTGGCTCTACCATATACTAATTGTGTAGCATTGGGAAATTTACTTGGTTTATCTATGCCTCTAGTTTTCAATGTTTAAAATGGAGATAATAGGAATATCTACCTTGTAAGACATATATGAGATGCTCTTTGAAAAAGTAAGGATTCATAGGGATAGTTGGTAAGTGTCCAGCAGTTTTGTGTTACAGATGGGAAAATTGTCATACCAAACTGGGCTTCTATTCTTCCTTAGTGCACGTTAAGTTTGTTTGGCTCTTTCCTGCCTCCTCATTTGGGTTCCTAGTTTCTACTCTTGTTTCTAAAAAGCCTGTGCAACTGGGGATATAGAAAATGAAAATCTAGGGGTGTTTCGGTGTCCTGACTTCTTACTGCATCATGCTTGGCTTCTTTTACCAGAAATGAATGACTGCAGCTCACCTTAGACTACATGACATGAGGCTCAATCCTTTCAGGTATTTGATTTCTCCTGGCCAGGCAGGGACACAGTTGGCTTTTATAGAATACACTTTCCATTTATTTTCCTCTCTCATATCCATGTTAAAACTGAAAACGATGAGACATGTCAGTTTGGGAAATGAATGAGAATAAGTGCATTAGAATGGTGAGTGCATACTGTCCTTTCAGAGCCGTTTGAGTCCAGTAGTCACTTGTTGAAAGTCGTGTTGACAGTTGGTGACAAATTCAGCCTAGAATTCAGTCCTTTCAATCCTATACATTTTCTCCTGTATCATGAGCCAACCAAGAACATTAATGATCATGGTTTGAGTTAGTTTAGAAAGCAGTAAATTCAATCCCCCAGTGTCAGTGTTGCTTTGAACTCAGAGATATTAGTCTGTCCTGTGCTCTTCCATGCTTCACTCTTGGGTCTTGTTCTCCCTTTCCATTCCCTCATATTAATAACCTGCCAACAGACCCATGGGGGATCTTTCTCATAAAAAAAATAATAAAATGAAATTAGAGTAACCCTTTAAGAAGAATATATAGAGAGTATTTAAAAATGTTAACTAAGGCACATGGTTCACAAAACAAAACTGCTTACAGCCCAGGTATTAAGACAATAGAATTTCCCCCAGTAGCAAATAATTATTTTCTCTTCCCCTTATTACTACTTAACATGGCCCAATATCAGCATAATGCCATAATTTGGCAAATGTCTTTGGATATTTAATAACTGTTGATTAAGCTGAAATATAAAGTCAGTGTAAAATGTTCCTTTTCTGTAAAGCACATTCAGGATTTAAGCAAAAGGAAATCATTCAGCATTTCTGGTATACAGAAGATAGGAGATGCTATATTAGGATGAAATAATACATGAAATGTTGCTGGAACATTGAACTGATGAAAGTAATCAATATAATTTTCAATCAGTGTTGGCTTGCATTGTGAAGGAAAGGAATACTTTAAAGTGCATGATGTTGCTATTGCAGTATTTAGAGAATCCCAAGAGATGAAAGATATCTTAGACCCATGGAACTGAAGAGTCTTGGATCCTATTGCCAGACAAGGACATTAACCCCAAAAAGGTAAAGGACTTCTTCAAGGTTTGTGGTAAAAGCAGATTTGCTTAGGATTCCTCCTGGCTTCTGGAGTAGTATTAATAAGTAGAAGTTAAATAGGTACTTGGTTTGGTTTTTAAAAAGGATTTCCAGTAAGTGGATATCTTCACTTATTTAAATGGAAAAATAAACTGTTTTGAATAATAGTGAATATTCCATTATTACAAGTAATCAGTAGTATTTCAGATACTATCCTGGAGTGAATTATGTTTTATTGGGTAAAGACCGGGATAGATATAGTATAAATTCTATTTTAATATACCTTTCTGCACCTCAAAATATTCAACTTTGTTAAGATTTTATAATATTTTTAGGAAAAATTAGAGCTAATACAGATAAAGTACTTGGAATTTCCTATAAAAATAAGGACAGGTATCCTTCTTGCAGAGATCCTCATTGGTTCAAGATATGTCCAGCTCTATTTCTTGCTAGGCAGGGGACTGGATAAACTGTCTCCTTAAGTCCCTTCCAGCTCAATGATTCAAAAAATGCTGGCATTTTAGTGAAATGTAATATGGATGACATAATGTAGCAAATAGAGAAGTCTGTAACTAAAAGATAAAGCACTTATATGTCAAATAGCATTGCATGGATAAATCTGAAAAGTAATTTTGAACCAATTTTAAAACTTCCACTAACAAACATAACATGTCTCGCAGATGATGAGGAGGAGGCAAATAATATATAAGCAAAGCTGCAGATAACCAAATGCTTTCTTGTATTAAGTCAATTCCCCATGTATTTAAAGGAGTAATCATGCTATTCAAATGTGAGTGTGGTTTCCAGGATCTATTTGTTTCTTCCTCCCTCCTCCATAATCACAAACATCAACATACACGTCAATTCAAATAATTATTTGCTCTATGATTTCAGATTATCCAAATATCTGTAATCACTATGCTTGATCACTATAAGTTTTAGTTACAGTTTTAATATTCCCAAGATATTGATTCTGCTGTAAGCCATGGTCACTGGACTACATCATGTCTAGGAGACAGTCTGGCATCTAAAGTTGTAGGGAATTTGTTGGAATTTGTTCCTGATGCACTGTGCAAGTAGGCCTTTTGATAACCAGCAGCTGATGCTGCCAGTACCCTGCTCATAGCCTCAGACATTTAATTGTGTTCCAGAGGACTTCTAACGCCTAGCATCTGCATCTCTGCTCATCTGACTTTTTTCTCAACTGTGGAAAATTGCTTTCCTCCTGTGTATAATTGAACTTTAAATGAAGGGCATTAACATCTGCTGGGAGCAGCCCTCAAACAGTGACACTAAAGAGGTGCTCTATAAATATCCCACTCCCTTCCCCTTTAGATGAGATAACCCCAAGAATTGTTTTATGCCACTTTCCAGAGTTTCTCTGCAGGATTGCTCACTGTATTAGCAAGTTTAATAGAACATCCTTTACTAGAGAACGTTATTTTCCTATAGTGTTTCCTCACTTCATTTCTGGTGTTGCTGTACTTCCTAAATGAATTATTATACTTAATATTTGTCTCGAAGTGTGGTTCTGGAGAATCCAGACTAACATGTACCTTGCACCTCGTTGTCAAGATAAAGCCCTCCTTTTTTTTTTTTTTTTTTGAAAAAATGAAGCCCTCCTTTTAAGTATTTATAGACCCTACCCTTGCTTTAGGGTACATTTTTCACATTTCAGTCCCAATACGGCTCTCTCCATCACTCTAATAACCAATGTGCTGGTTTGAAACTGTTATGTATCCCGGAAAAGCCATGCCGTTTTTCCTAAAGCAGTTCTTGCTGGTTTGAAACTGTTATGTACCCCAGAAAAGATGTGTTCTTTTTTCTAATCCAATCTTGTGATGGAATCTTTGATTAGGTTGTTTCCATAGAGATGTGACACACCTGTAGTTGGAGCTATGACTCTGCCCATTCAAGGTGGGTCTTAATTACTTTACTGGAGTCCTTAAGAGAGCTCATGGAGATGAAGAGTTCGGAACTGATATATACACATGTGATAGATGCTTAGAGATAGGCAAAAGTTCAGAGAGGAGTCCAGTTGAACCAGGACCTGAAAGCAACAAAACCCAATAGCAGAGGGCCAGCAGACACTGCCATGTGCCTTTCCATGAGATGCTAAGCAAGCCAGAACCCAGAGTTTTGTCATGGAGAATCTAAATAGGGGCCTGAGACGCTAGCCATGTGCCTTCCCAGCAGACAAAGAAATCCTGGATGCCATTTGGCTTTTCCTTCAAGTCAAGGTATCTTTCTTTGGATGTCTTAGTTTGGACATTTATAAAGCCTTAGAACTATAAACTTGTAACTTAATAAATCCTCTTTATAAAAGCCAGTCAATTTCTGGTATATTGTATTCTGATACCATTAGCAAACTAAAACAGATTTTGGTACCAGAGAAGTGGGGTGCTGTGGGTTGCAAATATCAAATATGTTGGATGTCTTTTTACATGGATAAGGGGAAGGTTCTGGAAGGATTATGATATGCTTGAGAGAGAAGGCCTAGATTGTTTTGAGGAGACTTATTGTTAGAAATATGGATTCTAAAAATACCTCCAAAGAGGCTTTAGACAGAAATGATGAGTGTGTTGTTACAAAGTGGAAGGAAGGCAACCCTTATTTTAAAGTGGCAGAGAATTTGGCAAAATTGTGTACTGGTATTGGATGGAAGGTAAATTTTGAAATCAATGGACTGGGATACTTAGCTGAAGAGATTTCCAAATGAAATGTGGAAAATATAGCCTGGCTGCTCCTTGCAGCTTATAATAAACTGTGACAGGAAAGAGATAAGTTGAGAATTGAACTCTTAGGTGCAAAGAAAGCAGAAATTTATGGCCTGGAAAATTCTGGGCTTTCAGAAAGTGAGACCCCAATGGCTAGGGCCTGATACGAGCATTTAATCAAACATGCAACCAGCCAGCCATTTCATTAAAAAAGCCATGATTGAAAATGAAGTTATCTAGAAAGGATCTGTGGAAAGTCTATTTTCTGATGGCTTTTATCCCTGTGTGCTACATGGAAAATCAACAAATTCTTTTTGAGATCTGTATAAGCAGAACCACTTCCAGTCTGGACTAAAAAGGACAGATTGAAGGAAAAATATCTTCAAAAGTAGAACCATGGAAGTTAAGGTCTGAAGCCAGGAAACCTCAGGCCAGAAGAGTGGACACACCCATCCACGTGGAAAGGGAGTGTTTGTCCCACAAACAGAGGGTGGACCTTCTGCCTCGATGTTATAGAAGAGTTTTGGTGATCCAGGCCTCAGAAATGTGGAACAGATTCCTTGGGAATTGGATGGAGCCTCACTGCCTATTCTGAGGGGGTTGAGCATACCCTGGAAATGGCAGCAAGCCCAGGTGCTGCCCACATGCTTGGAGAGGGTGGAGCTGAGAAGAAAGTGGTCTCTCCAAAGTTTCCCAAGGTATCAACACTTACCCCTAATGCTTGGAGAGAACAGGGCCATTATGTAAGCCTTTAGAAAGAGTGGGACTACTTCTCTCCCAAGCTCAAAGGTTAATAAACAACTCTCAGATTTTGAGATCCAATGGAGTATACCCTGCAGGTTTTTGGAACTGTTCTGGCCTGGTAACCTCTGTTTTCCTTTTGATTTCTCCCTATGACAAAGAGGACGTTTATCCTATGACTATCCCTCCTTTGTATATTAAAAGCAGATAACTTCTTCTGAGTTTCACAGGTCCACAGCTAGAGGAGAATTTTTGTCTTAGAACAGATCATGCCTGTAATAACTGACTTTGATGAAATTTTGTACTGTTTCTGACTTTGTATTGTATCTGTATTTTTACTGAAATGGTTTAAGACATCTGTGATATTATGATGGAATAAATGCATTTTTGTATATGGAAAGAGCATATCTTTTAGAGGCTCCAGAGTAGGAAATGTGCTCATTTGAAACTCTTGTTTTCCCCAGAAAAGCCATGTTTTTCCCTGGAGATGCTAAGTATGCAACTCAGAGACACCAGCCACATGCCTTCCCAGCTGATAGAGAAATCCTGGATGTCATTCAGTGTTTCTTTGGAGTCAAAGTATATTTCTCTGGATGTCTTAGTTTGGACATTTTCAAGGCCCTTGAACTGCAAATTTGTAGCTTAGTAAATCCCTTTCATAAAAGCCATTCAATTTTTGTTATATCACATTTTCGTAGCATTAGCAAACTAAAACAACCAATATCCAAAAATAAAGCAACACCTTTGTTTTCAGGAGGTGGTAAGGAGTGAGCCTTAGGGTATCCTTAAGGGAATTTCATGCGTTAATTTTAATTTCCTTTTTCTGTTTTACTATGAGCAGCACCAAACGCTTGGCACTTGAATCCTTCCCTATACCTCCTTTGGACATTCTGATGAGTTAAACATGTGTTTTCCCCAAAATCTGTACACCAAATAAAAGGCTAATACCAAGAGTATTTATAATATAACTTCTGAGTATTGAACACTTGCTTTTTTAGGCAAAATGATAAAAGCTTTACGAGCAGTATCTGGCAAAGTGTTTATAGCAGTCTGTTGAGGTGGTACTATTATTCTCATTTTACTGATGAGAAACCTTAGTTCCTGAGAGATTAAGTAATTTGCCCAATAACACCCTAGCAGTAAATGGCTAAGAGGGGATTTGGACTTTGACATTTCTTTTAGAGCTGACAGCTGGGCAAAAACCATGAGTTCTTTGTCTTATGCACTCAAGTGACCAATTCTTGAGATACCAGGATTCCAAAGAGAGAAAATGTTTATTACTCGGTGCAAAGCAGGAGATCAGATGTCCTATCCCCCTCAGATTCTGTTTCCCCAAACTGCAGTCATTCTGATAGTTTTATAAAAGATGGGCAGGGTTTAGGATAATGAGCACTGTGGCTCCAGATGATATAATGAGAGGTGATTTAATTATTTGCCATGTGCAGATTGATTGCAGGCTTAGTCACAGAACATATATAAGAAAATGGTGGCCTCAATATGATGATGAGTGTGATTTTTAGTCTTGTAATAAGGTAGAGGGGCATGCAGGTTAATGTTTGTGCGGCTGTGCATGTCAAGCAGGCCCGTTTTAGTTAGATCAGCTTTGGTTATGAAGGTCACTTTGGGTTTGGTGTGGGATGAGTTCTGGGCTGACCCAGGACCCTTCATTAATAAACATTAGGTGCTGTCTTCAGTGATCACAAGACTCCAAAGTAAAAAAAAAAAACAGATAAAATGGGTACAAGTGAAGGTCAGTTGCAAGGTTTTTACAATCACAAGGACACAAGATAAAATCTATACAATCATTATCAGAGATCAAGGCACATGGATTACAATTTAGAGATTTCAGGTATTTCCCTCTTTCTACTCTAATATTTCAGAAAGTAAAAAAGGAATATCTATATAATGATTCAGTAGCCATAATCATCCCTTAAATCCTAACTTTTTGGTTACAGAACCATTCTATAAAACATGGAATTTGAACATTGGCATATTTGAATTTTTGCTTCTACCTCTACATAATCTCTCCTCTTTAGCCAATTTTTATGAGAATGTTACTTTTCTGTACTCTGAACATTAAAATAAAAAAAGACATGTCACTGAGGTGCTCTCTCCAGAGATAAAATTATACTGAATTAGAGAGAGGTTTAACCTCATCAAGAGCACTGTTCAGGGGAACAAAAAGGGAAAGGAATGCAGATCAAAATTTTGAGGTCAATTTTTGTCATCCCCTGCACCATCAGCCCCTTAACCTGGGCACCAACACTGGTTCCACTGAGTTAGCCCCCCTCTCCCCTTTTAAACCTCTTTAGTATAGAAACAGTGGTATTCTAGGGACCAGGAAACCTGAGTTTTAGTGTCAACTCTGGGCTGTGAATTTTTATAAAATCGAATTTGATTGTGCCCAGAGTTCATTCAATCCCAAAGGCGATGTACTTTTTATTGTCCCTGAAAAACATAAGCATCTTTTCAATTATAACTTATAAATGCATTGTAATAATGAATTCAATTTGAATTCCAGACTGCATCTATTCGGAAAATAATCAAAGGTCTGAGTGAATCACTTATATCTAATGCCAGTGTTCTATAAGCTAGTTTCTACTGCCAGCCCCTTCTTTCTCATAGGTGTTACTATTTCTGCTCCAGAACAGGATACAGGATTTTATTTATTTTAGCAGTCTCCTGACCTTCCGTGCAACCTCTAACTAATTTAGAATTTTATAGAAGTAGATATAGCTCATCACGAAGTGTGGAGATCTTTTGTCATAGGTGGAGAGCCATTAAGGTCCTGTTTTTTTCTCACATCTGAAGGAGACAGGGATAGGGGATGCTCATAGTGTGGAGGGACGGAGTGACCATCAGGTAATGAGATACACATTTCCTGAAAATTAATTAGCACTGTTTTGTCCAAGAACTAAATTCCTTTTTGCCCTGTTTGCCACCTGTCCTGGATTTCTGGTGCCGAATAGGAATTTCTGTGCCAAATTGAAATAGCATCATTGGCTTTAGTTGCCCTCCTTTTCACATCAACTTTGAGTTTTAACATGTAAGGTGATGCCACGGTTTGTAGTGAAGTGAACTTTGAATAAACCCAACAGTAGTGAGCTGATAACCAATAAAAGAAATAACTGATTCATCTCAGAAAAATCTCACTCCTGAAATTGGTAATTCTGAGAAGTTTGTGTGTAACTGCTCTTTAGAAAGCTTCACATATTTTTTGCCTTTCTTTACTTTTCTCCTTTTCCAAATGGACTGTTTTTGACAGACTCCTAAGGGCAGTCAAGTGTCAAATACAAGTTATGGCTGGTGCAGCTGCCTTTGGGATCACATGCTCCATTTATTCATTATAGGAAGCTCAGATGCACAAACATGTGTTGCCATTTTGTGTACCTGTCAGTTTAGCGCATTTAATGAACATTGATCATGCTCATTCAGACACACTTCTTGATACAACAGACAAGGAGTCAGTGGTTTCTGAAAGACACGATGAGAAATTTTCATTTTTTGCAAGCTGCATCAGTGGAATAAATTCTGCAAAGGATGAGTGAATGAATGATGATGGCTAAAATGCACCTTAAAATTCATCACAAAGGAGAAAGTATGTTAATACATAATTTGTTCTGGTTTTGCTAAAATAAATCTAGTATTTGAATGTTAAAATGGAAGTTATAATAACTTTGATAGTTGTTACATTGCTTTATGGACATTTTGCGTTCTATTCCACAAATCATTTTTTATCTTTTTAAATATCCTTTCTATTACAAAACCTCGCACTGGGTAGTTTCACCATTCCTAAATTGTACTGACTTCTCTGATCAATTGATGCCAAATTTATTGCTCTACATTATAGTGAGAATAATACTTTTATTATTGTCTTACCATTTTGTTTTTGCATCTGTCAAAATTTCATAAAAGGAATACTTTTGTTTCTTATAATTGGAAGATATCATTTTTATGAATGATTCTTTTTGTTTGCTATCTCAATTATTATCAAGAGCAAATATTAACATGAAACAACAAACAGCAAAAATAAACATATTCAATTAGTTCGTTCCAGTTAGAGGTACATTATGTTTAGCAATGATTTAGTCATAACTGTTGTACTCAGAGAAATATCCTAGTCAGTTTTTGGAAAGGTTTAAGTACATTTCAATTATTCCACTTGTATGGTTATTTCAACATTTTTATTTCTTTTGATTGTAGTTGTTTACCGTCACTCTGGATCACAACATAGCTGAAAAAGACAGATGTGCTCAAATTATACTGCAGGCTCGGGTAAACTCGGGTTTTCCAAGTTGCTGATGAAAATTAGGATTGGATCATAGTACTCTGTGTCTCACATATCCCATCTTTAGACATTGATAATTTGTGAAGTCCATTGAACATTCCATCTAGAATGTGCTGCACCATTAGAAAAAAATACTGAACTAGCATTATTTTGTCTAGGACTCTCTAAAAAATATTAAGCATATATAAAGAAGCATATTCAGAGGTGTTCATTGAAGTTTGGTTTGTCATGGAAAAAAATTCACACTGAGTATGTTTGTTTCAAAATTTGTTCTTGGTAATAATTGACAGCAATAAATAATCTAGGTATCTATCACTAGAGGAAGGGTTCGCGATGGAATATTATAAACCCATTAAAATTATGGGATGGCCGAATGTGTTTTGATGAAAAGAAATGTGTAGGTCCATGAGAAAAGCAATGTGTAGTATGCATGTTGTAGTGCAGTTTACTTAATAAATATGATAAAAAAAATACATCTTTATATATATTTATATGTATATAGATGTAACAATTTTATTCCAGAAGAGAATTATCCTTTAGTGAAGAATGGGATGTGGAATGTTGAAAGGGGAATTTTTTTTTGTTCTTTATTTAATCAAAGTGACATAAAAATTAGAAAGTAAATAGAGGAGTTAATATGATTTTAAAAAGACTTTTTTTTTTTAAATGAGGAGGCATTGCCTAAAACAATAAGGAAGGAGATGGTCAACATACATATCAATAAGTATATTGGTCTGATAAGACATAGAATCTTTTTCATCTAGGCAGATTACTCAGATGGTTAAAAACCTTTTATAGCTTCTCACTAAGAGCCAAAAAATAATCCAAGAGAACATTGTCATTTTAACAGAGTGAAAACCAAATTCTTGTTTTGCATGAAGATACATCTGATATGAAAACTATTAAAAATCTTGTAAAACTATAAAAACTTAGCCAACTTTAACCACAACCAATAAAATTCGCTTCCAGCAAGGCTTCTACAACTTTCTATATCCATCCATTTTGTCCTACACATTGCTATTTCTTATTCTGCAGCAATCGGTTATTTTACCTTAGGGGAAAAAGTCTTCTCTTTTTCCTTAACAAAAATACTTCCTACATGCTTTACATATTTAAATTACAAAAAAAAGGGTCATGAAATTAATCTTCAAGCCAATATCCTACAAAATACAATTCTTTTTTGTTCTTTTTTTGGTGAAAAATAACACATATACAAAAAAGCAATATCTTTCAAAGTACATCACAACAACTAGCTGTAGAACAGATTTCAGAGTTTGGTAGGGGTTACAGTTCCCCAATGTTGGGTTTTTACTTCTAGCTGCTCCTAGATATTGAAGACTATAAGAAATATGAGTAAAATGATTCAGCAATCATACTCATCTGTTAAACCCAACCTTCTCTGTATAACTCCACCATCAGCTTTAGGGGTATTTGGCTATGCCCATTCTACCTTTTTCATGTTGAAAGGGGCTGTCGATAATATGGGGTAGGGAGATGGAACTAGCTGATGTTCTGGAGAGGCTGGCCCCTCTGCATTTCAGGACTTATCTGGTCCAGGGACCCATCTGGAGGTTGAGGTTTTGGAGATTTGCCCTAGTGCATGGACACTTTTAGAATCTTATATAATGCCCTAGGTGTTCTTTAGGATTGGCAAGAATGGTTTTGGTTGGGGTTTGGCAAGTTACAGTAGGTAGCAATGTCCAACAGAAGCTTGCATAAGAGTGACCTCCAGAGTTGAAGGGGAATTTCGATACATATATATTTACTTTTCAGTGTTCTATAAAATGAATATATTAAACTGAATTTTTGAGATTGATTATAATTGTTTTTTAAGAAAAAAAAAGGAGGAGTGCCCATGAAACAGATAAACTTAATGACAATCTGACAGACAGTTATCGAACACACACCATGTGTTAGTTTTACTTGCCAGTGGAGTTAGAATGGAGAACAAAAACACATAGTGGTCCTGAATTCAAGCATATAGAAACTGGTAAACATTTTAAAGTGTACAACTTTGTTATTATGTAACAAAAGTACAAGGAGAAAGAACAGTCTACAATGATTTGATCAATGAAGGATTCTTCAGGAAGCAATGTTTATGCCAATATCTGAAGTTTTGATCAGAGGTCACTAAGGAAGTTATGTCAGAAGTCAAAACAATGGAAACAAAGTATAGAGTGTTGTTTAGTTGATTGTAAACCTTAAAGAACTAGGTCAGATTATTCAGTCTATCTGATTGATTTACAGCTAATCTGTAATGCTTTGCAAATGGCAGACCATCCAGAAAGATCAGTATTGTAACTTTTACTCTACAAGCAATGAGCCAAATAATACTGATATTTTTGAATTATTGAGTTATTTAAGTCAGTGTATTTTTCTTAGTTCATTTCTGATGTGCTTTATGCAGAACTAGTTCAGTTAAGCTTCAGTTCACCATACTGGCCTTATTTGGGTTATTGAACATCTGCCATTGGCCATGCCATACCCAACAGTTACCTGAATTAACTATCCTCTCTTTCTCTTTCCTTACTTCCTGTCCATCTGTTCATGTATTCATACATCCAACAAAAATTTATCTAGCATCTTATATATGTCAGATATATGGAAAGCAACCACAAACTCCCTGTAAGTGTGTATTCTATTTGAAGAAACAGACAGAAAATTAATAAACATAGTGATTAATGTTATGATTGAAATGATGAGGATGCTGAGCTAGAAAATGAAGAAATGACCTACAATAGATGGTATATTCAGTGAAGATGTCTCTGAGGAGATGGCCCTAAGCTGAGACGTCAGCTTGAGAAAGGGCTAGGTTTGGGAAGAGTGAACTGGAGGGCATGATACCTCTTGAGCTAGGAAAAAACTTTGAGTATTCTAGTGCTGAAACATGCCAAACGTGACTGTGCCAGTTTAAAAGGATTATGTGCCCTAGAAAAGCCATGTTTTGATCCAAATTCATCTTGTGGAAGTAGCCAGTTCTTTTAATCCCTATTCAGCATTGTAGTTTGGAAACCTAATTAGATTATTTCCACAGAGATGTGGCTCCACCCATTCCAGGTGGGTCTTGATTAGTTTGCTGGAACTCTTTAAAAGAGGAAACATTTTGGAAAAAGCTTCAGAGCCATGAGAACCATGAGAGCCCATGCAGCCAGAGACCTTTGGAGAGGAAGAAGGAATACGCCCCAGGGGAAGCTTCATGAGACAAGAAGCCAAGAGAGAAAGTTAGCAGACATTAACATGCCATGTTCACCATGTGCTTTTCCAAGAGAGAAACCCTGAACTTCATTGGCCTTTCTTGAGTGCAGGTAACCTCTTGTTGGTGCCTTAATTAGGACATTTCTGTATACTTGCTTTAGTTTGGACATTTTCACAGCCTAGAACTGTAAACTTGCAACTTAAGCCATTCCATTTCTGTTATATCGCATTCTGGCCACTAACAAACTAGAACAGTGACTGAGAGAACAGCTTCGACTGTATGAGGATCCCTGTTCTAGGCTGATGTGGTGCTTGGGGAGAAATACTACCTAACAATACTGAAAGCACAGCCCAGATGGAGGCAATGAAAGACCATAGTCTGTTTTGCAATTTCCAGGTTGGCACTCTATCTTGGAATCATCAAATCTTAGGGGCGAATGAAACGCTGAACGTGATCTAATCACATCATTTCTCTGGTTGAATGCACTGATTAGTGGAAGTCTGAACAGCTGAGGTTCACCCTCACAGCACAGTTTTTTTTTTTTTTTTTTTTCTGAGGCAGTTTTGTGATTTACTCAAAAAACCTATTGTCCCTTTTCCTCCACTAGGGTAATCCTAACTACCTTTGAGGCACTACTCCTGTTTCCTTCTCTTACTTACATGTCACGCCTTCAATATCCTAAAAAACAAAAAAGCCCTCCTTACCCTCGGGCAGTCTTGGCATTAGAAAGCATTTTTAGAGCGATCATTCTTTTATGTAGCGTTATCTTACACCTAGAGATAGTGAAGTTAACCTTCCGCTAAACTACCTCAAGGAAAGAGCTTTTCCATCAATTTTTTCTGAAATCTGTTTTAGTGGATATCTAATATGTAAGTCGAGAGTTGAGCCAATTATCTAAATATTTCAAATCAGAGCTGAATATAGAAGGGAGCTCCTGAATTATCCCCATGTTTGTTTATGTTGCTAAACACCATTAATTCCATTAATTACCAATTCAGTGAGGTAAGTGATGAAAATTTATCCATAAATATATGACTACATATCATTTAGAATGAAGAAACAGGCAACCTTCTCAACTGGGATTCTTCATCTGAACCATAAAACATATGAAATAATTTCAGTGACCATTTTCTCTGTTCTCCCAAGGAGTTTTAATGCTGTTTTAGCACTATTCTAGGTGCATAGGAGAAAAGATAATTCATGGTATGCAATGGATGTTTCTCTCTAAAAAAAATGTTCTTAAGAAAGACTGGTCAGTTATTAAAGAATACTCTATCAAATATGTGTCTATATGCGATTTCTGCAAAATCCTAGAGAAAACAATTTATGTCTATTTCCTCTTATTTTCTTCTCAGAGAAGCTATAAAGCCACTATGATTTTGATCCCTTGTAATTAATTTTGGTTGTCAACCTAAACTCTGCTTGTAGTGGCAAAGTGTTAAGGCAATTGAAGAGATAATGCAGTCCAAAAAACCATTTATATCTTTATTACAGGCAAGAACTAAATCCTTAGTAAATATCTGTTGAGTAAAGTTGAATTGAATTAGTTTGAAATGAATTGAATTGCTCTGAGAGAGCTGGAGCTGGAGCCAATTATTAATTCATCCTTTGGTCAATGGTTTTAGCCAAATATTTCAACAGTTATTCATTCAACCAACATTTTATTGAGTGCAAACCTATTAGAAGCCAGGCAGAAACTAGGTTCAGGACTATAGATAATGTACTCTAATTAAACATGGTACCTCATCAATAATTGTTCACAATGTACAGAGGAAGAGAATGTGCATTGAGTCATCAGTGGCATAGGTAGGGAGATACTGGGAACTCTCACAGGAATTAGTAAATGAGATGGGAAGGGTTGTGGGTGGGTCAAAGAAAGCATCTGGAAAAGATGGCATTTGATTAGATACTTAAGGTATGGCCTTCCCAGTCAGGTGAGGCAGGGAATATTATTTCTATTTGGGGGGGCCTGATGCCATTTTAGTTTACCTTCCTAGGTGTATTCTAAGCTTTTTATGGCCTTATTGAACCTTTCCAAAATGACTTTTAATTGGTCTCTGGACTTTTGAGTTTGAATGCAGGTATAATAAAGGTATCCTTTGTGATCTCAGAGTTTGGAGAGAATATTAACTGTAAAACAAAGCCTTCAATTCTTGTGGTTGATTATATGTTCATCTTCACTGTAGCTTTTAATCTCTTGTCTCTAGTTTAATGTCTAATATATCTTTTATCTTTTATTTTAAGCGGCTTCATATATTTTCTGCTTTTGTAAATAGATATGTCCATAAATTGGCCAATTCTAGATAAAACCTATGTATTAGACTGACAGTGTTCCTTAGAACTACACTTGGAATTGGAATTGGCTGGATGATTTTTAAGATAAATTGTTTTTTAGTATAATATGGTGGACTTGAGGTCTACAAGTCCTGTTGTAAAATTTCTTTTTCATAAACTAGTAGAATAAAGTCTTGTATGATTAATTTCTTCCCACTTTATGCCTTAAAAGAAGGAAGATGATATATGTGAACCTTAGCACTGAATAATTTAAAATGTTTACTTCATGTGTAGATTGCTTGAGATACATTGTTGTATGTTCCTTCATCTTTAATCTTTTCTCTATTTTACACTGGTTTTCATACCAGTGGAAACTGTTAATTACTAAAGTGTTCATCCACACTGTAAGGATTATGGATTCCTCAGTTTCAATTCTAGCAAGGAAAGAGGAGATTCTAATTTAATTATCAGAGTTTTTAATTGACTTCTTTCATAGCTTTCTCCCCGTTGGAAACCACTTGAGCTTGAGATAAAACTAGATAAAAATCAATAACTGATCTATGTTTTAGAAGAAATGTTTCCATAAAGAAACCTACTCCATTAATGTTCCTTAACATTAAAAAAAAACAGTCCATTAAAAGACCCAATTATTTGAACTCCTTTTTTCAAAATACAACTGACAACTTTACACTGACATAAATGTGCATTTTGTGTAAAATCCTTTATATTGTGAGACCGAAAATACATAATTTCAAATAGTGAAACCCAAAATTTCTGAATCTGTATATTTTATTCCAGTGGTCCAAACTGGCCAATAAAACAGGAAACAAAAGACAAAAAAAAAAAGAAAAAGGAAAACCCTAGCAAAAGTTCTAAAGAAATTAATGTGCATAGGTTTCATGTATGTATTGATTAAAATACAGGTATCTGGGCCCATTCCAAAACATTCTGATTGAAAATCCAGGTCTGGGGCCTGAAATATTTTAAAATAGGGTATGCTGAATGATTTTGATGGAAGGTGGCTTCTAATATACACTATAAAAACCTTTGATGCGTGAAACATAAAGACTTGTATGTCTAAAGATTCATGACATTCCTATTGGCAGTGGAGGAGATGAGAGTAGTGTGAGTTAGGGTAGAATTCCTGTAAATGTACAGAGTTAAAGGCATGCTTAATTTACTGGTGAGGGTATGTATACTTGAAAATAAATCAGTCTTAAATGGGCTCTTTATAGTTTAGTCTCTAGGTATTAATGGGCCTATTTGCAGCATCAAAATTGGTGCTAACATTACATTTAAAGCCTGTGAAGTTGTGGTAGGTTGAATTATGTGTTCTTAATCTTAACAAACAAAAAAAGCATGTGTTCTTAATTTGCATCCCTGTGAGTGTGAAACCACTGTAAATAGGAGCTTTTGAAGAGATCATTTTTGTTTAAGTTGTGACAAACTACATCAGGGTTGGTTTTAGTGCATATTACTAAAAGCCTATAAAAACAACCAGGAGTTCACAGAAATGAAAAAGGAGATGACATTACTATGTGACTGGAGCCAGAGATACAAGCCAAGGAACCCCAAAGTTTGTCAGCAGCCAGCACCGAAACACTACAGATCTCAGGGGAAATGGTAGCTTTTCTAATAACTTGATTTCGGACTTCTCCTGGCCTCAAAACTGCAAGCCAATAAATTCCTGTCATTCTGCCAAAACCAATTTGTGTATTTGTCATAGCAGCTCTGGCAAACACAGGCAGAAGTCATCAACAGCCTCTAGCCAAAGTTTATTTTGCTTATTTTACATTCTATTTCTTAATTCTCCTTTCTTACAATAATGTTAATATTTACTGAGTTCGAAGACTTTCCTATCCTTGACTGCTTTCTCACCTTTCCCCTATATATTTCTTTCACCAGTTCCTTAAAGGTGTCCAGAGCTGTAAAAATTATTCAAGATAATCTCTTTTTTTTTTGTATTTTTTATGGCATATCCAAAGAATTTCTTTTATTCAATTGTTTGTCAAAATAAGAAAAGGCAGAAAGTGATGTCTCAGTGAAGTAAATAATACATTCCCATTTCAGAATCTACTCAGCTCAGGGCATGATGGTTGATTGCAGTTGCTAAGCAGTAGCAGTTGTGGCCAAGCTGAAGAATGTAGAGTGTAGCCAGAGGCCCTGTGGGCAGGGTGTTTTAAATGGAGTGTGAATTGGTGGACCCCTACAGTAGGGTTCTCAAGGAATGGTTCTCACATAGGGTGAATAGATCTGGTATCTTCAATGACACTCTTTGTAGAGGGCAGGGCAACCACTAACCAGAGGGGGTCTGAGACACAGGTGTGAACAAGGACAGTGGAAGGTAGGCTGTGACAGTGGTCACCCTGTTCCTAGATGGTCATCTTAAAAGCATGTGTGATATTGGTTAAAAGTACAGATTCTTAAGGCTTACTTAAAATTTTCTGGAAGTAGAGTGGGAATTTGCAGTGCATCTCATTTCTGTGAAGTTAAAGCAAATTAAGAGAACCAATGCATTAGAGCATTAGCTGACTGATTCTCAAAAGTGTGGGACCCAGGCCAGCAGCATCCACCTTAGCTGGTAACTTGTTAGAAATGCATATCCCAGGGCCTTGAGGACCCCTGACCCACTGAATCTCAAAACTGGGGATGAGACCTAACAATCTATTTTAACAGACTATCTAGGTTATCTGATGTGAAAATACATCTGGCAAACCAGTGCCTTTTTGATTTATTGTTTTTATTATTTGATATTATAATAAACTAAACTGTTATTGACATCCCTTTCCAACATGAAAAAGTTAGAATGGGTATAACCCAAATACCCTTAAAGATTGGGAGAAGGATCAAAGGAGAAGAAGGAGTTACAACAAAAAAGATAGGATTTAACAAATGAATATGATTGCTGAATCATTATGAAGTAGGGAAAACTCCAAACACCGCACAAGAAAGCACCAGAGCCTCTGAGGAGTGGACAAACTTTTATTGCTGTGACAGACTCAGAGGACTTCTGTCCAACGTCTGAGCCCTGAGTATCCTTTGTCTACAGATTATATAGACTAACAAGCAGGGTGAGAGTTACTATGGGATTGGACAGTAAACACTGGAAAAGTACAGAAAAAGAACTTGGTGAGTGGAAATTACCATGGGAACAGGCAGTAAACACTGGCCCTTAGCTGATTTCTTCTGTCTGAAATGCTGGCAGCCCTGGACATCCCTGGTAATGACTAAGCCCTGGACATGACTAAGTAAGATGCAACAGACGTTTTGTTTCACTACCTTTAGAGAGCATGCTTTTACATATTCTAAGAGTATATAAATTCATAGGGTGATACACACAAATGCAGAAGGGTATACACATAAATTCATAAAGTTATACAGCAATAATACTATGGTTAAACTTAGGAACTATCTCAGTGATATTGAGTTTCCTTTCAGTCTCCAGTGTCTTGGAGCAGCCCGAAGGAAAAACATAAAATTGTGGAACTGTAACTCATATCAAACTCTGAAATCTGTTCTATAAATACTTATTAAAATTTGCTTTGAAATAAATTGTTTTTGTTATATATATGTTACTTTACAATAAAATATGTTAAAAAAATAAACTAAACTGTTTTACCTGGATGCTTCTCCCACTTGCATTTCCTCAAGGGAATGATAGAATGTTAGGTGTCTTTAAAAGAACTGTAGGGGAGATATGATTGTGCTGCCTTGAGTTGTAGTTATCTGACTTTTCATTCTTTTTATAAAACATGTTGGGGTATGCATTTGCGTGTTCATGGAGTGTGTGTGTGCGTGTGTGTGTGTGTGTGTCATTCTAAAATGGAGGAGTAGAACCAGTCTGGCTTGGATAACTAATGAAAAGGAGTAGATGGGATTGTGGAGAAAAAGAGAACAATAAAATAGGGGTGAATATTGAAATAGTTTTCCTTTTAGAAGGCCTAGTTATGCTTCTCTATTTCCTATGCCTCAGGCACTAAGCTCTCTTGTGACAGCTGACATCCTCAAGTTCATCTGCTCTTTAGCACAACAGTCTGTTTTTAAAACAGTGACTTTTTTTTTTTTTAAGAAAATAGTTGGAAGTAAATCTTTTAGTTTTAGCCTTGGTGGTGTCAGAACCAGTGCTAGTAAAAGCCTCTGGCAATAAGCAAATTTGATTAGCAAAACAAAGCTAAAAGAAATGCACAAAGGCCTTACAAACTTGAAAAAGTTTTCTTTTCTTCCCATAAATGTGATATTTTAAAAGATGTTTTTAGAGTTCAATTGTATTTGTCCACTGTCCAGCTCAGTTTTTAGTTTCCTGCTGGTAAAGTTACTTGTAAAGGGTTATCACACGTTGACAGACTTTTCTTAAGATTCATTCACATATCATCAAATTCCAGTGTATATTGTATATCATTGAGTGTTGTTTTGTGTCAGTGTTGTATCATTGAGTGTTGTTTTGTGTCAGTGTTGTATCATTGAGTGTTGTTCTGTGTCAACTTTAGTACCCTAAGGTTCTTTACTTGGACCTTTTACTTGGATTTACTCTCTTTTCCAGTCACCATTAACTGACTTCTTGTTTGCATTGTCTTCCATTCATTTATAGCAGGTTAATGAGTTGCTGTATTTATATTCAGTAATTACTAAGTAAAGGGAGTGAGAGCATTTGAATAAATTCAAGGGAGCCCCTATGAATCCCACGAGACTGACAAGTAGAATATCAGAGGCATTAATAAGCATGTGTCTTAATATGTTATTCAAAAGGAATATTTTCAAGGAAGGAAATGTATTTTATTAAAAAAAAAAAAAAGAAGAAGAAGAAGAAGAAGAAAAAGCCATGCAAGGTGTGTGGTCGTGTTGAATTACCATTGTTTGCAATAGTGCCCAAGAGAAATACAACTATATTTCCCAATATTATCTGTACCCCAAAGAGCTTCTTTTTCATGGGGAAATATTCTAACAAACTGAAGATAAAGTATAACCTTTGTGGGCTTCTCCTTCACATAATCTGTTCTGGAGAGTAGCAGATAACAAATAGAATATTAGGTTAGATTTTCAGTTCAAATTTAATTTTGATTCCTGCAGTGGTTTCAGCTGTAGCATTCAAACATAGTTTGTGCAGGTGCAGAGTCACACTTAGCATGGCAGTGTGACTTATTGCTAGTAATTGCCTTTAGGAAGGGAGTGGGAAGGCCTGTCTCCAGATCTTCCACATTTTGTTCAGGCTCCTTGGCAACATAGGTGGACAGAAAGGAGCCATTATAGCCATTGAGAAATTGTCAGCAAGCATGCAATATGCAAAACAGATAGATCTAAGTTTAGTGCAAAGCCTTGCATAAAGTGAATTTTTATATAAAGAGAAAATTCTGTGAGAACATAATCTTTTAAAAATGCTTTATTTTCATTTCTGTTTAACCTTCATTTGGAATTGGCTCTTACCTATTTATTACTTTTGCAATCTCATCTCTTACTTTTCTCCTCTTTTCATTAACTAATATTCTGTAAATTCATATTTGAATATGCTATTTAAATAAATAGCAGGGGATTTACTAAAGTATGGAAATAAAAACCTATTTATAATGAAAATACATGTTGAAATAAGCTTTATAAAATAAGGATTTAAAGTATCCTTAAATCAGATCTTTCTGCAACTTTGAAAATATGCAGTTTCTGTGTCATTCTTGATCACTTGTTTCCATTTTATCTTGGTCTCCTGTCTCAAATATACCTTTTTTTTTTTTTTTTTTAACATCTAACTCAGTATCCAGTATGGAACTCATGTGGTAATTGACTTTTTACAATTGTTTGGAAACTACAAAAAAACTAACAACAAAGCAAAAAGCCCAATAACTTGTAGACCATAAAGATTTAAGCAGATACAACCCGAGATAATATGGATTGTTTCTAAGTATGAGATGGAGAAAATCCAGGCCCTAGCTAATATTGAGAACTATCTTGATACCTGCAAAGCATCCCACTGAATTTCAAGACTTTTTTTTTAATGGAAACAGAATTGCAAGGCTGTTTTGTTATGTTTGTTCTGTATTTCTTTTATCTGCATGCCTTAAATATTGAATTACCATAATCTTGCCATTTACTTTTCCCACCATATATCAATCAGGTTTTCAGAGGCTGTGTGAATTAGTCCAAAAATAAAAGGGTATGTATTATAATGTAAGACTTGGTAATTTTCAACTTGGTTAGTTTCATTCTATTACATGGATCTAGCACTTGGCTGGTTGAAATGGTGACATGTAGTTATATATCTGTTACTTTCTGTGTTAAATAAGATTCAGAAGTTTACCTCTAGGTGTGACTGTTGTGAATCCTAAATCCTAAATGGGCAAATGTTTTTGAAATGGTTGAGGAAATTTACCTATTTCTTTAATGCTGAAGAAATATGTTCTAAAGTGGGGAAAGCCTTTTGGCTGTTTTCAATAATTTACTTGAGAGGAGTAATTTATATAACAGTAGTAATTTATTTATGGAAAGTAATTTACTTAAGAGAGTCATGTATGAAAGGGATGGCTGACAAGGAAGCCCAGGAGAAGCATTACGGGGAAGAGTTTCCTTTAGCACTTCTGCAGTGTAATTGAGTGTAGTTGGTTCCATTCGGGCTCCTGCTGACCCATCTAGCACTGAGTGTAAAATGTGAAGGATATTAATGTTATAGTCTCATTTGCCAGGCAAGACCACCAAATTTCTGCAGGTCATGAGTTTCCTTCCATTCTTTTCTCACACTTGCCCAACATCCTTTTCTGTTAGTATCCTATTAGCCACAGGGTGATTGTCCTTTTAGTAGCATCTTAGCAATGTTTCTTAAGGGTCTAGCAGCCTCTTTTACAGTCATAATTGAGTTTCTATACAAAGCATCAGAAGTTAGGGTACTGCAATAAGAAGGAATATTTCTGCCAGTTTAAGATCATTCTAAAGTAATTTCAGTTGTAAAACTCTGAGCTTGAGTTTAAATGTGCGTTTCAATGCTTGCCTAGCCATCTCCCTAAGGCTGGGTGTCTGATCTCCTGGAGGACTGTCCTTGGACCTGTCCTCTGCCTACAGACCAGCGACCTTCCCAGCATGCCTGTAGGAGAGATACAAAGGAGCAGCTAATCATCTTGGAAGGTGTCCCACATTGATGCATTTCTTGTTATTCATTTAGTTAAGCAGCCACTTTTAATCTTATTAGCCAATTTAGTTTGGTTGTAAGTTGATTCATTTGTTGTTTATCTTATTTCCTTCTAGGTTTAAGAAAATGAATGATCATATTAATTTAGTGTGATAAATAAATGTATGATTAAGTTTGATATTGTCATTTACTCAAGAAACCTTTTTTAAACTCTTCCAGGGTGGCACCAGTCACCTTATTTTATTCTACTATAGAGCCATTTATCTTTCTTCATGGTATGGTTTTGTGGGACATTAGTTCATTTGAGAGACCATCCATCTAGCCATACACTCGCATACCCAATATTTATGTAGTACTAGGATTTGAGGTTGCAATGGTAATTGAAGACCTTGTCCTCATATGACAGACACAGTCCTCAATTGAGGACAAAACCTTGTCACTCATTTACTTAACTGATTCAATTGAAAAGTTTCCTTTGTTTTGCATTTTTAACATCAGAATTAAATATATTGCTAATTGGCATTACATTTGTCTCCCCTGATAAAACTAAGTTTAAAATCTATTACGTCTAGAATAATTCAAATCTCCTAGCTCCCATGCTTTGAGTATGAAGAACTTTCCCTGATTTTGCTAGGTCAAAATCTGATTGGTGTGACAGCTTAAACATGATTTAGTGTCCATACACACCTGCTTGTATGTCCATCAGTTATGGATTGAATTGTGTCCCCCACAAAGACATGTTTAGACCCTAATTTATGATCCCACATATGTGAACTCTTTTGTAAACAGGATCTTTGAGGATGTTATTATTGAAGGCGAGGCCAAACAGAATCAGCGTGGGCCTTACTCCATCATAACTAGAGTTTTTATAAGCATAATTTTTGACACTGTGGTAGCAAACAGACAGGAAGAAAGACGGCCATGTGATGGAGGCAGGACTGAGTTATGGGTTGCTGAGAAGCCTCCCCCAGAACTAGAGTCTGGAGAAGGATGGTCCTGCTAACACCTTTATTTTGGATTTACAGACTTCAAACCTGTGTGACAATACATTTCTGTAGCGTAAGCCAGCTAGTCTCTGGTGCTAGCAGTTCTGGCAAATTAAGATGCCATTTGATAACTAATCTTAATACTAAGCCAGATTCTTCAGCCCGGAGGTCAGAGAATCAGGCATCAATTCTTATAAAATAATAGGATGGAATAGATAGAAAATCGTATCTTTTTTTTTACATATCTATGTTGTTTATTTTATTGACTTGATGGTTTTTAGCAGAGAAAGTCCACAACAGCTCTCACTGCAAGTAACCCCAAGGGATCTTAAATACAATCACTGTTATTTTTTAACCCATACATGGGGCCTTGGTAAAAACCAAGGCCTTCAAAAAAATTGAGTAGTAACTCACAACCATTTCTCTCCACGGAAATCTTTAGTAAAAGGTGAAAGATTTATACGATTTGAAGAGAAACTAGAGTATATTAGAAAATCATATCTTGATAAATCTCCCTTCAAGAGGACCTGGTCAGGATATGTGTTGATCAAGGTCTCTCTGCATGGCAGAGAAGAATCTGGACATCCTTGGAATTCCTCTCTAACTGGGTCATACCACGTGCAGGTGCTACAGTCTGGTGGTATAGAGATGACAGTCATTTGCATTCTTGATAAATCTGGAAAATGGAGGTGAGATCATGATGTTATAAGAAGTAACATTTTTTAAAAAATCTCTGTCATGACTGTCTGTACTTGGGAAACAGATGAAAAATGGAACTTATTTTTAACATCTAAGAAATGTTTAACTGGCCCATCTGAAGTAATGTAGAAATAGATATGATTTAAAGATACTAAATTTAGATTTCAAAAATCCAAGAATGTTAAGTGTGAATTGATAAGGAAGAAGGGGGAGTAGATTGTATAATATATCAGGTCAACAGGTCATATAATATGCTCAGAATTAAAATATGGCTGTGCAACAAAACACAAATGTTACCTAAACAGTCCTCTTTTAAAAAGTGTAAATCTCTAGGCTACTTTTGTCAGAAGAAATCAATGCTTTATGCCTGAAATTTTTTCTTATACATAGCTAAATAGATATTCTCTGATGACTGTATAATTCTATTTACTTTGCTTGGATATCTCTGAAAATTAAGCAGAAACTTCCAAATATAAGCCCAAAGAAAGACTTGGACGTTACCATTGATATTGATAGATTCTTTAAAGAATAGAAATCGAGTAATTCTCGTTAGCAAATTTTTTGTTTGACTCTAATATTTAACCATTCTTACCTGATACTGTTGGTCATAATACTAAAACCTTTCTTCCTACTACACGTATTTGTCAGGCAGCATATTTACCCAGAATTTCCCAAACCCTTCTTCTCCAATACTTCCTCCTCTGCTCATACTCAGGGATGACCCAAACATCAGCTTAAGGCTTTGTACAGAAACTTGGGTTAAACCAGATTGTGTGCACGTGTCTCCCTTGCCTGAGTTGTAAGATCCTTGAGGGCAGTGACTCTTACCCTATCTTCTTTCTAACTTTAATAATCACCCAGCAGAGACCCTGTTGTGTAGGAGAAACTCAGCAGTTCAAGGACTGGAGGGATGGATGAATGAGTGAAAATTATATCTCCTATTCTGATCTTGGTTAGGTTCTTAAGTCTATAATTACCTAATTTTCTAACTCTGCTTATATATAAATCTCAAATACCCTGTGGCCCTGGAGAGACTGGAGTTAAGAAGGGCCCATTAGCTAGGGAAGAGAGAGACATTTTATCAGTGAAAAGTCTTTCTTTACTTGTGTTTCACCTGTTTTGATTAGTGTACCAAATCAGACTGCTATACATATGTTAAAACAAGCCGTGCAATGTTTGTCCTGTGCAAAGATAAACAAATGTGATGTTAATGTGAGTTGAATGCAGAATCTTATTTTCTCTCCATAGCCTCCAGAGCTTTAGGGAGTTTTTCACTGTCCCATTTAAATGACATCTTTCTTAAAGGACCGGTTTTTTTCATACCAATTATTTTCTCATTTTCCCCCTGATTTCTTTCACTCAAGTTCAGTAAACCCTCATCTTCCAATATATTATCTTCCAGCTCATTCATACTTTCACCCATACTCCTCAAAATCAATTTAGAATCTGATTTGGAGCCTGTCTCTCTGAGTGTAAAACACCTCCTGCTATAAATAAACATACTGAATTTACTTAGGTTTGATATTACATGAGTCACAGCAGCATGTGTTTTCCTTCATGCTATCAGCATCTTGTGGATTGAGCCCTCATCTTTTTTTTGTCTGAAAATCGCAGTATTAAAATTTGTCTTGAGGGGCAAAAATAGGTTGAGTTAACTCTTATCTGAGACTCTGGGAAAGAGTCAAGTTAAATCTGATCTACTGGCCTAATGAAACAAATATAATATTTCTCTCTATTTCTCTAATTCCCTTTTTTTGTGAGGGTTATGGTTAGTAAACTTGTGTATATTAGATAAGCAAGGGATATTCAGAGGAAGAACAATGCAAACGGCAATCCTGCTGTTTCAACCTGTTTCATGATAAGAACTTGAGGCCTAGAGAAGTAAATGACTTAGTCACAAAGTAAGCAACTGATTGGGCTGGGATTTCAATTCAGGCTTTCAGACTCTGAATCTCACACATAAGCACTTAGCAAGTCTCCTTCATTTGGCTTAAGGTGGGATGTTAGGTTTTCCTCAACATGCACACGCACACACACACATGCACACCAAGAGATTTATTGTAAGGCATTGACTTACATAACCTTGGGGCTTGCAAGTCCAAACTGTACAGCAGGCTGCAAGCTGGGGATGCTGATAATGGTGGTGCTGAAAGCTGAGTCTGAATTTCCCAGGGAAAGCTGCTAACTAGAAATTCTGGCATAAGCCAATGATGAAGTTGAGGCGGAAAATTCTGCTTCTAACCACTGAAATCCTCAGGCCTGGCTTGTAAGGTCCCCAGTGGCTGGATGAGGATGCTCCTCGCATTGCTGAGGATACCTCCTTTGTACAGTAATGAGCAGTCCAGTTCTTGACCAAACAGCTGAGCACTGTAACCTAGCCAAGCTGACATGTGAAATTCACCATCACACATCGCAAGTAGGGTGAGCACTCCTTCTACCCATGGCACAGGGAGGGATGAGAGTATAAATGCAGATTTTCCATGAAGAAATCCACAGAAAAGCCTTTCTAAGCAATGTGACCAATAGAGGCAGCACCTGTTTTGGGCTTCCTCATTGGCCAATCTTTCAAGAATGATTTAGCACCTGACTTCAGAGTGTAGAGATTTATTTTTGTTATTTTTAATTTGGGAGCTCCAGTCAAACTCCAGGACAGGATGAGTCCATTTTATCGTCAATCACACTAAGGTGCATTTGAGTTTTTATTATGTGCTAATTATGGTTGTAAGTATCTTTACTTCTATTTGCTTGCCAAATCCTCAGAGCCCAGTGCAGTAGGTGATGTTAGCACCATTTTACAAATGAAGGAAATAAACACTAAGATTTTAAGGAACATGCCCAAGTGCTGCTGCTGTTGAATAATGGATCTGCTGGCAGTCTTGACTTCCATTAAGTACTACACTACTACAGAGCCAGGGTTCAGAGGAGGTACATAGGGACATATATATAACAAGATGTAGATTTGAGATTTAGACCAGTTCCACATGATTTCAGAACCCATTCCCTTTATCACCACCAAAAGTATGAGGCTGAGTAAGCCCCTTCACTTCGTATTTTATATCACTCTGCTTGTACCATTGTTTATTATTACATTCTCCTTTATTACAGCTATTTGTCCTTTGTCCTCAGGCCTTTTTTCTTCTGAGCTGTATGTCTCTGAAAGGCAGAGACACTGTATTTCTAGCCCATACTATGCTAACTATTGCCAATGTAATTGTCACCCAGCCTTTCCCAAGTGAACCTAGAAAAAATCGTTGGTAAAAGGAACCAACAAACCTCAAGTCTCGATGTATTTCTCTTTTTTTTAATGGAAAATGATTACCATATTATCTTAGACTTGCAAAAGATCACAGAGAAAAATTGTAGTAATAATAAAATAGTTTAAAATAATGAAATATTGAAAACAGTAGTAGAAATAATGATTTAGCACATACTGTGTAAGAGGCACTGCTCTCTCTATATATATATTTAAACACATAATATGTATATATTTAAATAAAATTTACATCCTAGATATATATTTTTCATATATACAATTGTCATAGCACCTCTGAAAAAAGATAAAATTTAGGAAAAGGGTTTAAGTAACTTGCCCAAGATATCTAGTTCAGTAGAAGATAAAACCAGCATTCAAATATAGGTGGTCTAGCTCCAGAGTCTTTTTTTAATATTTAAACAAACTAGTGGGTTTTCTGCCACATGAGCATTAATGCATAATGTTCTAGTTTGCTAGCTGCTGGAATGCAATGTACCAGAAATGGAATGGCTTTTTAAAAGGGGGAATTTAATAAGTTGCAAGTTAACAGTTTTTAGGCCATGAAAATGTCCCAATTAAAACGAGTCTATAGAAATGTCCAATCTAAGGCATCAAAGGAAAGATACCTTGATTCAAGAAGGCCGATGAAGTTCAGAGTTTCTTGTCATCTGGAAAGGCACATGGCAAACACGGTCAGGGTTTCTCTCTTGGCTGGAAGGGGCACTTGGCGTCATCTGCTAGCTTCCTCTCCAGCTCCCTGGGAGGCATTTTCCTTTTTCATCTCCGTAAGTTGCTGGCTGGTGGACTCTCTGCTTCTGGTTCTTTGGCATTCTCTATTGTGGCTTTCTTGTGGCTCTGTCGTTCTTCTCTGCTCTCTCCAAATCTCCCACTTTCTCCAAAATTTCCTCTTTTATAGGATTCCAGTAAAAATATCATGACCCACCTAGAGTGAGTGGAGACATGCCTCCACCTAAACCTGTTTAACAACCACTCTTGATTGAGTCGTATCTCCAGGGAGATAATCTAATTAAAATTTCAAACATACAGTACTGAATGGAGATTAGAAGAAATGGCTGCCTTTACAAAATGGGATTAGGATTAAAACATGGCTTTTCTAAGGTACATACATCCTTTCAAACTGGCACATATAGTTACAATATGAGGAAGCTACTGCTGGTGTTTCATTTATAAGGCCATTCAGAAGACCTTAAAAATAATGACAGGTGCAATTAAATGATGGCATGTGTTAATGATATTTTTATCTCAAGCAGAGTCATGGCCAATTTCTAATATATTATAAATGTAATTTTATCTGGAAGAGACAGTAGCACGTAAAGAACATTTTACAGCTTTATGAAACAACACATGGGTAGCTGGCACTTCACAGAAATTAAACCACTGAAAAAACACTGCTGTCTCTGTGTGTGGATACTATGCACCTATTATTCAGGAGAAGAGGAGAATTGAAGTACTGTGGTGAAAGCCATATATCTTTCTGTAACAGAATAATAATTTTCACAAAACATTGATGATTTATATATTTGCTCTTTGTTCTTTACTTGTGTTTGTGTGTGCATCTATGTGTGTGTTTTATGAGTGTATGTTTAGAGGAATGTGTGGTGTTATACATCCACATATTTGTAAGGATGTCATACACTTAAATTGCTTCTAAAAATAATGATCTTATGCTATTCTGAATTTAAGTTTATTGCAGCCTCTATGTGTTTTGCAAAAGTTAAATCACTTTGTTGTTCACTTTCCAATGACTTGAAAACCCTTTAATTTCTAAGAAAAAGTTTGCAAGATCTCTGTCTCTTCAATTCATTCTCTTTTCTGCACCACTACTGCCATTATCTGGGTTTAGGCTCCCATAATTTATCTCCTGGACTGTTTTCATCACCTTCTAATTGTTTTCTTAGGGTTCAGTCTCTTTCTCCTAAAGTTTATTTCCCATTTCAAGGTCTTTCTATAACATGGGCTGTCTTTGATTCTCCATTAGCTACCAAATGAAGCCCAAATTTCTCAACTTTGCTCATGTGACCCAAGACACAAGTATCTTCATCTCACTAGTCTTTTCAGTTCAAAAAAAAATTTATTAATGATGCATATGCCTGACAATTTATAATCCTTACATAATTGCCTCTACAAGCATGCCTCTTGCTTGTTTGCTTTCCAGTCAACACATTATATGTGTATCTATTTCACTTTTATTTCCTTTTTAGTTGTTGTTCGTAGGTGTATGTTGCCTCAATACCCTACCTTCCCATATTCTAGGATCCTAAGCATAGTGCCCTGAACATATTACATTCTCAGTACATACCTGATGAGTTGAAATATTGTTTGCCAATCCTGAATTTTGGTACATTCTGATCATCTGATGTCTTTAAGATTCTAGTGGTGTAATCAAGATATTATCAATATTTTTCTTTCATTCGTTAAGTCTACCTCGGTATGGCAGAAGTAATAACTCCTCAAATAGACTAAAACTTAGTGTTTATAATTAACTTCTAATATTTAAATATAGTCTGCCTATATTTGTATTATATATTCTATTATTTGCTTGTTTGTTGTCTATCCTCTGCTATTATAATGTTAGATCCACGAGAACAAATGCCTTGCTTCATTTATCTTTATAACAAGACCTAGGAGAATATAGGGGAGATAATTTCACTATACTCAGTATCTCTATAGTCAATAAATATTTTGAATAAATTTACCGAGCACTTATTATATCTCAGGTACTGTCATAAGTACTTTGCGTGTATTATCCCTTTCAATCCCTCAAGATCCCAGTTAAGTATAAATGCTATTAATCTGATTTTAAGGCTTGGCATATAGATAGGCAGCTTGCTGAAGGATACTCGGCTCATAAGCGGTAGACTCAGAACTTGGACCCAGACTTGTCAGATATAAAAGCAAATGCCCATAACCATTGTGATGTTCTTCCTCCAAGATAAATCCCTGGAAGAACTTTTGCATGAAAATGTAGGTGGAGTTTTCCCCCCTGGAATCGAGGGCGTTGAACAGAGTAAGATAATCAGATGACCCTGGGGTACCCCTAGGATGAGGTGAGCACAGCCAGGCTCAGAGCAGGCAGTTATTCCAGATGGTGAGATAGAAGCTCAGAGGCACATACAAGGAGTTGTTCACAAGTCCAAGGCAAATAATCTAATGTTCTATCAGAAACATCGTTAATCAGAAATTGGGTAACTAGAGAACAGCCGTGAACCAGAGTGTTGAGTTAGAATGGCAAGTGTATGCGTCTTTCAAGAGCAGGAACACAAATGGGTATACAGGTGGACGGGAAAAGGAGCATCCCTGGGACACTGATCTTACTAACGGAGTGATAAGGACTTACATGCATTCCTAGTGTTTCTCAGCTACAAACCCAACTCAAAAGAACTTGAGAATAACCCCTTCTCTCCCCAGGATCCAAACTAAATGCCAAAAAGGTTTCTGAAGGATTTGGTAGGGCTGACCAGATAAGTTCATGTGTCTGAGCCCCGTAATTGACTGTCTTTCCCCTCCCAGAGTCTCATGGAGCTGGGAGACGACACACACATCTCTGTTTGCCCATAGTTCTGCTCGCTGTATCACAGCCATTCAAGAATACTGAGTATCAACTTTGACGAGAATATGTTATATCCTCTGTTCAGTCTGCTCTGGTTCTCCAGCAGCTCAGATGTGCTAACCTGTTAACTAAGAATGATCAAATCTAATTTATGTTTGGTGTGCTGAATGCAAGAGAATGTATATGAAAGCATTATGTGAATAGGGAAGTACATATAAATAGGAGGTGCTATTTTAATCATAAATATCATAAATCTGTGCAAGGGTGCATTCCTATCTCCAGATGCTTTCACACTAAATTTCCATCATAACCCCATGTTCCTGTTTTGTTGGCTTGTTTTTTTCTTTTTTTTGATTGTCCACTGCCAAACCAAAAGTCACAGTTTTAAGAGAACACATATTAACCTAAATAACTCTCTAAATCTCTGGTCAAAGGGTGACTCTGGGAGCTAAGGAGAACCTAGAGCATTTACAATTTTTCCTGAATTGGGTCATGTTTTGGGGGTGGTGGTGGTAATTTTCAGGTTTCAAAGAGGGAAAATATAATATAGACAGTTGTTCTAGTTTGGTAGCTACCAGAATTCAATGTACCAGAAATGGAGTAGCTTTTAAAAAGGGGAATTTATTAAGTTTCTAGTTTACAGTTCTAAGACTGAAAATGTCCCAATTAAAGAAAGTTTATTTTAAAAAGTCCAAATTAAGGCACTAAGAAGAGGTTACCTTAACTCAAGAAAAGCTGATGAAGCTCAGGATTCCTCTCTCAACTGGAAAAGCACATGGTGAACTTGGTGAAGTTTGCTAGCTTGTTCTCCAGGCTTCTTGTTTCATGAAGCTCCCCCAGGGGTGTTTTCCTTCGTCATCTCCAAAAACCTCTGGCTACCTGGGCTTTCATAGTTCTCCTGGCTCTCTCGCAGCTCTCGTCACTCTCTCCAAAATACTTTCTCTTTTAAAGGATTCCAGTAAACTAATCAAGACCAACCTGGAATGGTGGAGTCCTGCTCCATGGAAGCCATCCACTCAATAGTTACCATCCCCAATTGGGTGGATCACATCTCCATGGGAACAATGAAAAAGCTCCCAGCCAGCAATATGAATGAAAATTAAGGGACATGGCTTTTCTGGGGTCCACCACAGATTCAAACCAGCACAATGAACATTACCATTTTCAGGATCATTATTTGAAACATAGTTTCAACAACTGAGAACAGACAACTCAATCTAAAAGGCACAGCGAATAGAGAATGATCCTGCACTAAGGACAAACAACGAGCCCAGCTCATTGAAGTAGAGGGATAAAAACTGGAAACTAGTATCTGAGACCTGATGATAGAGAGTAGAATGTAGGAGAAGAAGAAGAAAAAAAGAACAAGGAAAACACCCAAGTTCTTTTTGGGGGGGGGGGGGTGCGGGGGAGATGCGGTGCTGCATGGTCCAGGAATTGAACCCAGATCTCCTGCACGAAAGGTGAGCATTCTGCCACTGAACCACCCATGTACCCAGACCCGAGTTCTGAATATATAAGTTAGAAAAATGGAATTTGTCTCCAGACATTACCTCTATAATCAAAAACATTTATTTTTTCAAATGTCAACGTACCAGTCAAGTATAAGGGGAGAAATGGGGGATGGAAAAGACGTGTTTGTGTAGATGTGTGTTTTTTTTTTAAGTTTTGGCCTTTACATTAATGTTTGATATTGTACAATAGAATAATAGTTTGCTAACAGATTTAAAATAGAATAATAGTTTGGTAACAGATTTAACATGGTAATTTTGCAGTGGGATTCCTTGAAGGTGTGAAGGTCCTATCAGTTAAACCCCACCTCCTGCACAGGTTCTTACCAGTTGACAAAAGAGAACTAAGGAGCCAAATGTGACTCAAGGTTTCATTAATTGAGTTTTAATAACTCACAAAGTATAAGCTCCGTGTTCAAATGGAATCAGTGAAATTGTTTTGGATCAGAGGACAAAATGGAGGTTCCTATCCCATCTTTCTAGGGTGGCCATAACAAAATACCACAGACTTGGCAGCTTAACACAAGATAAATTTTTTGTCTCACAGCTCTGAAAGTTTGACGTCTGAAATCAAGATGGTGTCAAGGCCATGCCCCTTCTGAACCCCATCAAGTAGACTCCTACCTTGCCTCTTTGAGCTTCTGGTGTTCATCCACAGTTCTTGGTGTTCACTGGCTTGAAACTGAATCCCTCCAGTCTCTGCCTGTCTCCAGGTCCAAGTTTCTCTCTTCTCATAAGGACAGCAGTCACATTAGGTCTATCCTAGTCCAAGTTGGCCTCATTTTAACTAATCACTTCTTCAGAGACCGTACTCCAGATAAGGCTATATTCAAGGGCCAAGGGGAACACCTTGAAGGTATGTTTTTTGGGGGATACAATTCAACCTGTGACACACCCTTAGCTACTTTGAGTTGATCTGTACATGTACCCAGGAAAATTATATCTGATTCACCTCACCACTTGCAGAGGAAAGAGAGTTGCTCACCAGTAGAGGCTAGAAACAAAAGGTGAGTCTACCAATCAATTTTCATAGAAAGAGAGGGGAAGACAAAGATTTCAGAGGTGTTCCTGCAGTGGAGAAGCAGGTAAGAGAGGTGGAGAGGGTCTAAAGTGTTAACTTTGACTCCTAAATTGAGAAGGCAGGTGCTTAATCCCTTTTTCATGGCCGAAAAGAAGAATGTGAAGATATGATGGAAGGCGTTTGGTTTTCCCTTTCATGATTAACCAGTTCTATTTATGAGAATATAGAAAAAATGTTATTAAGTAAAGAAACAAAAGTGACCTTGATACCAAGTATATTATTATTCAGATATGGATATAGTCTGAATTTAATTTTTATTAATGTAGATAATAGCTTACATTGGCCTTATGGCGACATTACTAGCACTCTAAAATTTAATTAGATTTTTAGAGCTTCTGTTAATGTCTTTTGTAGGATTATGTAATCCGGGGCATCACCAGCTAGCTTCCTACATTTTATTTTCATTATGATTTGAAATAAGCAGGAATGAGATATTTCACATACTAAAACAGTTTGATTTTGGTGTCTTTAGTTGAGATTAATGCCAGGGGATTGAAATCATTATTCTTTAAGCCTAACTATTTATATGTATTTGTGTATCGGTCTTAAATATTTTTATGAACTAATGTGAATGAGTTTCTTTTACTTTTTAAAATGTTTCTGAATGTGGATTTTTCATAATCATTAGTTGACTATAACCATACACATGTATATATCCTCACAGTTGTAGTTAAATAACCATTTTGATGCAACATGTTTTCTGCACTATGTACGTTTCCCTGAGTTTTTTGTTCTGTTTTTATTGTCCCCTGTTACCACATCTGATTATATATGTAATATGCCTTCCCAGCAGTAGTGAATCCTTTAAATTAATAGAAAATTCTGTTCATTTTTTAGTATCACCACAGTAATACACTGAATTCTTTTGTAAAGTTTAACCCGTTTGTGTCCTTCCCTCACAATTCAAATACGAGAATTCTAAGAAAGATTAAATCACTACTTTACATAGAACATTCTATAAAATGAGAGGCTCTTTGTTAATTCTTAGCGGAGTTTTCTCAGTTATCATTATTCCAACTCTTGACTTTAGATAGCCTACAATTCAGCTATATTTTGGGTGACATTCATAGAGACAGGAAAAGAAAAACCTATCAATCATTCATATGAAAAGCCAGCTATTTGATCTAGAAAAGTCATTTTATTTGCCCCGACCTGTGTTAGTTCCTGTAAAATGGGAATTGGGCAGGATGGTCCCAGGATCCTTTTGAGCTTTAGCAGTATACAAAGGTAATTATTACAGGAGCGCTGAGTGTTTCTTGCTTTGTGTATCCCATTGTGAATTCAGCCAGCCTTTGTGCAGCCACCCTCTGCTTTAATAGTCGTATCCTTATATGCCTTCTGGTGGCTTTAGAGAGAGAGGCTGTTTAGGAAGGGACTTAATCTGGCATGATTAGCGCCTAGTAATTACAGAAGTACCAATTGGTCCTCATCTATAATTACAGTACAAGCTTGTTATTCATTTTCCCCTTGTCCATAACTTTTATTTGGAAGGCAGGGTAGATGTGGGAGCATATAAGGTTCCTAACCGAAATGCGTCCATATGTTTTTTTCCCCTGAATTAGGATCTATCTTTTCTGTTTGTTAGGCTTTTACCCCTTCAGAATTTATCAGGTCTGTTTATGCACTTAATGGGTTTGGAAGGGAAAGGAGGGCTAGAGTATGTAGGATAGATGAGAAACAGTTCTAAAAGCAGTGTATATTCTCATCCTAATTTGACGATAAAGTCAACAAATCTGAAATAATGGCAGGAAAAGATAATATGAAGTGCAAGCTTATAGGCATGACTCCCAAGTAAACCTATTTTCCTCTTGTCTGGAAAGCTCAAAGTTAGCTTTTGTGTATGTGTGTGTGTTATTGCTATACTGTCCTTGATCATTGTAGATAGTCATGGCTGCACTTTACAAAGAATTTTAAAATTTATTTCCTGATTAGTTCTTTACAATTATTCATAATGTTCATTTGAGTGAAATAAAATGATATACACTGAGGCGGGTGTTAACAGATCATAAAATTTGATATGTTTTGAAAAGAAACAGCAATGATAAATGACAGTGACCTAATTTGTAGAACAATCTTCTTGCATAAAATAATCCACTAGTTTGCAATTATGTGATTAATTCACCAAGAAAATTAAAATCAATCAAATCAGAATTATCAAGTTACAGAATCAAAAAAAATGTGTGGAACTTTTCAAATCAATCTGTTTTCTATGGTAAACTTTCATGTCAATTCCAAACACACGCACTATTTATGAATATTTTTAGAAGAAAAGTTTACATTTGTCACTAAAATTCGAAAGAATAATCAAGAAGAAAAATAGCAAAAATCTCCAAAAAGAATAATGGTAACTTATTCTTGGTATTTCTAGTGTTTATAAAGCACTTCTACATACATAAATCCTTATCTCGAAAGAAATAATGAAATAGTGAAGCAATGTTTATTAAGCCCATCTTAAAGATAAGGAAACGGAGGCTCAGAGGTAATTAAGTGTCAAGTTCATGATCACATAGTTTTTCAGAGGCAGAGCTAAGAAATTTCTTGCATTTCCTTTTGCTTATACCATTAAGAAAACAGAAGCAAAAAAATCTAAAAGTTGTGGGTTCTGAAAGATTTTCAGCGTATTTGATTATGAATCAGATCATGGAGGCCTAAATTCAAGCTTTATTCATAATGCATGAATGAAATAGGTATGTTCAACTTGAAGGTTGGGATTATAAGCTACAATAAATAAACAATAAATTATAGTTTGGTTAATATGTAAAATCACTGAGGTGATTTGACTTGAAATGAATGAATTACATGAAAACATATTTACAAAACTCTAATTGAAATCTAGAAGTTACTTGGGAAATAAAATCACATTTTCATATACTGAATATGAAAAATATGAATTTATTTATGTACATGCATTTTTATTACCTACAACAATCTGAAAAGGTAGATAGAATTAGCCTCATTTTATACACTAGGAGCCTGATGTTCAGGGAAGTTGAGTTCTCTGTTGTCACATGGCTACAAAATTGCAGGGCCGGATTTGAGTCTAGATTTTTTTAATTCCAAAATATATGCACTTACTTTCTACTCCATTTATGATCTTATCTCTACTCCATGTTACTTTCATATTAATTTGATGCTCTACAAATATTACATGACAGAATGGACAGGTGCCTGAACATGTGAACATTTAGAAAAAAATCATGCTCATGTTTATACTGGAGTGAGATTAAAATATAAGCTGTTACACTCAGTATAAATTAGTGGGTCAGTAATTAAGAGATACATTAAGCCTTCTGGAAGTAGATTAAAAAGGAGAGAGGGACTTAAGTATATTTGATTGTAAATAACTAAAAGCAGTGATTAAATCACAAAATATCAGGCATAATTCATCTGTCAGCAGCCTTAGGGACAAAAATAAAACCAGTAAATATGGTTTGGAAGCAACTAATCATAGCTCAGTTGTTCAAGAGAGGATATGCTTGAGACCTGCATAAAGGTAGGGATTAGTTTTTCCAGGAAAGGAAAATAGCTGAATGCAGCTAGGGCAGTGGAAGACACACGTGCAGGAAGCAATGGGCAAATTTAATATCAGTAAGGAAAGATCATCAACCTGTGTTTGGCTTTATAATAACCATTACTCTCCATTCAGGGTTATTGATTATTCTAGAGGCTGGGACAACAAGCATAATAAACTGTTGCAGCTGCTCTGAGATAATCATTATCCAGAGAGGACAATATAAATAAAGTGTTGAATTTACAGCACAAAAAAAGAGGTAGAATAGGGAGAATGTGGTTTCTTGCTTCCTCCCTTCCTTCTCAAAGACATTCTTGGTTTGGTCTGTTTTTTTAAGGGGAGATAATCTATACTTTTCCTTCCATAACAGGAAATCTCTTCAGGGATCTCTACCTTAAATGTTCTGGTTACAGGTGAGAAGAAGGAGGGCATTTCTACTTTAACAGTAAAACAGATCACTGGTTTGCCAACGATTTAGGAAAGGCACCTCCAAAAATATGGAAAATTTAGTTCAGTGTCTCAATAAGTGGTGTATGTAAACTTCTTACCTCCTCAGATAGTCATTCCTGAAGAGTGTCCTTTGGGCTGGGGATTTCATTACTGTGTGGCTGCAGAGGGAGAACTAAAACCAAGCTTTGGATGAAGACATTGCTGCACAGGTCAGTTGAGTTAACTGTTAGTGACCAAACTTTTCCAATAGATGAAGTTGAGAATTTGCCTGTCTTCTTTGCTCCTTTAATTCCCCCCCAAATTAGGGTCAATATTCATCCTATTAAGTTCAGATTGTATTTGTTCCTGGTAATATCTACTGTGTCCTGGATGTTTTGCTAGGCATGATGTAGATTATTTTATTTGATCCATATTATAGACTGGTCAAAAAGGTACTTTTATCCCTATTTTACAAATCAATAATTGAGGAGAAGAGAGATAGAGTAACTTATCAAGGCTATACAGCTTGTAGCTGACAGCACTGAGATTTGAGCTTGGGTCTTTTTGCATCCAAAAAAGATGGTCTTTTACTACATTGAACATGCTTGAACATGGAATGACTTGCCTTCTGAGGGAGTGGTGTCCCAATCTTTGAGCATTAATAATAATGGTAGTATTATTATTAATAATAATAATACATTATTAGAGGCAGCTATCTAATACAGTATTAATAATTTGTCTTCTATTAGCCATTGAACTAAACACTTTATATATGGAAATTCTGAATTCTCAGAACCCTGTGAGGTAAATACTATTATTATCCCTATTTAAGTTGAGGAAACTGAGTCACAGAGAAGTAAAGGTCCCTTGTATTCCATCATAGACTGATGTTGCTAGAATTCACAGCAAGTAGCCAATAGACAAGCTCCAAAGAGTTCATGCACTGTACTCTTTGTTGCATCCTGTTAGCTCCCGAAACTGGGAACTGTTCCATTCATGCCATTCCACAATCCCATCCTTGGCTGTTCTTCCTTGGTCTTCCTCTGATTTGTCATTTTCTCTTAAAATACAGAATCCAGGATTGAATACAATATTCCAAGAGTTATTATTTTTTCTATTATATTATTGTTAAAGATATTTCTGGTTGATTTTGAAAGGTATTTAGGTGTTAGGTTTTTAAAAAGATATTTATTAGTTTTGTTCCTTAATAATGAAAATTATTTTATAAAAAATTAAGCCCCAACCCTCACAACCCAGAGGATTCTTGTTTACATTAGAAAATAAAATAAAGTAAGCTGAAAACAGAATCCACATGTAAGATTAAAAATCCAAACAGCAAAGAGAGATTTAAAATATTTCTTATGACTTTTTACCGGGAAGGAAATTATGAATACATGTTCCAGAGATCTTCTGACTAGAATAGTACGTAGAGACTCATTTATTTCTTCAAGGCTGTATCTTAGTTCATTTGGCAGGTATGTAAGATATGAGAGGCTACTATTTGAATTAGTGGTTGACCAAACTTCCCAGATCCTTTTCTCATGATCTGCTGCTATATCGTATCTCCACTCTTCCATACTAGGCTTATGCAGTTGTAACCTAAATGCAGAACTTTCCATGTTGCTGTGTAATTCTTTGGGCATATTTTTGCCCAATGCCCTTCTCTCAAGATCAGTTTTCATCCTAAGTCTATTAGGATATTATATGTTAGTTATCACTCTCAGTGAGAAGAGTGCAGAGTACTCTGCCACTTGGCTGTGCTGGGAACTTCCCTTTTATATTAATGGTGTCTCAGCACCACCAGCTGAAAGAAGATTGTGAAAACCTTAAGTTGCACTTAGAAGGATGTCTGCTTTGTACTTATTTCTCAAAGATTCCTGCTCAGAACAACAATCTATCATCTCCTATGGAGTTATTAGAGTAGCAAAGTTCCAGACGTAGGACCAGGACTTCATTTGCAGGAATGTGATGTAGAGGAGAGACATCCATCAAGTTTAAGTGTAGTAGTTGAAACCATAGAGTTTCTATGTAATTCTCAGGTTGAGTACTGAATTGCACAACATCTTGCACAGTATAATTTATTATCTGAAAGATGTGCCTAAATTAATACTATTTGACCACATTTTAATCTCACTAAACTGATATAAATTATAAATGGCTGTTATAATGTATGACTCCATTTTCATACCAACATAAGTTAATATTAACCAATAAAATGAAATGTGTTTAAAAAATGAAATATTTCACCTAACCCTGAGATACATATCTTTCTTGCATTAACGGACCTGTAGCATAACTTAAGCCCTGCTTTTTCTTTTACAATAAATTATGTGTATTTGTACACCCTAAGTATCAGGTGTATATACTTGAGTTTTAATGTCTTTAATTCTAAAGATACTTTAATTCTAAAGATACTAATTAAGTGTTATCTATTTGTTCCCTCATATAAGATGTGTATAGTGATCATTTGGGAGTGGACATGTTTGTTAAAATGATTCACTTAAAGTGTCCTTGGAATTTTTTCAGCAAATCACTGAACATAAATATTTGTGATTTCTTTATTTAGGAATAAAGGCAAGTCAGTGGTCTTCTTCCTTTTATTAAAATTAATTTATATAAGCAGGGATTCTTCCTGGCTCCCTTTTAAAATGGATTGTGTGATAATAAGAAGATGCAAATGAAGTAAGAGCAGTGACCAGAAATTTCTGGCCTGGTGACTTGTTATAAAGGGTATTGGCTTTGCTATCAAACCTCCCCAAGCACATTTTCTTTGTGTTAATAACTTATGCAATATTGAAACTTTCATCTGTACATTAGACTGTATAATTCTTCCTTTCTGCCTAGTGTGCTTCATATACTGCCCTTTACATGTATATATTGTATGTGTGAATGTAACCTTCTCTCTTAGCTGATGCTAAATCATATCAGTATCAGATTCCCCTTATACGTTTCTAAACTGATAAACAGATAGCCTGTGGTAATGAAGATTACTTACACCTACTACCTAAGGCAGTAGACTTGCAGTCTCAGCAAATGAAGATTGTTTACCCCTTGTTGATGCAAATGGTGATGTCTCTAACATGATGGATATAAAGTTGAAGGTCTCTCACCTGTTCAGGTAGGTCACCCTGGAAATAGAGATACCCTGTACTCCTTATTCTGTGTATATAGTTTGTCACCATGGACACTCACGATGGCATTCCCAGTTCAACACTGATTCTGGCCATCAGTGTGTCTCAAATTTGCAAACACTTTATAACTGATGTAGTTGCAGAAATCACTCCCTGGGTACTTTCCACATTCATAATCTCCTACCATGTCACTGGAGGTAAAAATGTGCATTCTAGAGCTCCCAGACATTAATCTCATCATTCCACTGAATGCTTGCCACCACCATTGTCAGTACATGACGTCTGGAACCTTGCTGTTGCCACTACCCCTTTATGGCTGGTCTGTTAAGGGATTTCAGGCATATCATGCAACCATCAGTGAAATCTTCTTTTCTGCTACCTGAGATGACTCCTCTTTCTACTGCTTTTGGAAGTAGACGAAGAGAGTGTTTTTTCCTATCTTAGATGAAAAATAGATCCATAGTTAACTCTGGGTAGACTGGCTGCTGAAGATTATAGTTTAGAGTAATCCCCCCAAAAAAGGTCTTAAGGTAAACATTTCCCCATAGACTAGGCTACAGAAGGCTTCTGCTTGGTATCCCTGCCAGAAATTCCAGAACACTGGTCCTGAAATTATTCGTCAACAAATATTTATGAAATACCTACTGTGTGCCTTGTAGTGTGTTAGTCACTGGAAATACTGAAGTAGTGAGTGGGAGAGAGCTCTGCATGTAGCTTCCAGTTTTGGGGGAAAACAGACATTCAACTGGAAACTCTGCCCCCAGATGACCCTGACCGGAAATACCCTTGCTTTATCTAGTGAGTCCTGTCATTTGGGTGACGAGTGGAGTTCATCTACACAGTCTTAGGATTGTCTGTACTAGAAGGATAGTAGCCCACCTTTGTCATACTCCAAATCACCTGAAGGCCCATGTCCAAACTGTCATTATCCTTTGCCCTTTGAGATATATGGGGAAATAGGTTTCTGTTCTGACTCTTGGTCACTCTAAATGTAATAGGTATCCAAGCTGTGTAGATAGGAACAAACTGAGTATTTCCTTCTTCTACATTCTCCACTGAGGCTGCTCTTTTAAGTGACTTATTTCCTTCTGCCTTTTATAGATATATTTATTTCAAAAAGCTAGAAAAGTTAATGGCAATAACAATAGCTGCCATATATTTAGCATTTACTGTGTAATCGAATATTCCACTGATGATTTTATCTACATCATCTCAATTAATTCTCACAGTAACTCCATGCAGTTCAGCTTTTATTAGCCAGGTTGTATAGATTCATAAAGCAAAGTTTAGGCAAGTTCAGTAATCTGTTCAGATTCCTGATTTGTTCAAGACCAAATCACTAGTGAGACCCAGGTAGTCTGAGACTGAGCTGCAACACTAGCAAATGTTTGATCTGATTCAGTCATTTATTAATGAGAAAGCCAAAACCAGACCATTAAGTGTCTTGCATAGTTGACATACTAATTTAGTGACAAACATGAGGATGAATTCATGACATCATTTTAATATAACATAAATAGTAATAATTGCTAAACAGTCTATAGTGCTTGCTATGTGCCTGGTCCTCTCTTATTTGTTTTACATAGGTTCATTTATTTAACCCTCACCACAACTACCTTGAGGAAAGTCCTCATTTTATCCCCATTTTGCTCATCAGGAAAACTGGTGCATGTTTAGACAAAGTTGCCTAAGGTCACACGGCTACAAAGTTAAGGATCTGTGATTCTAACCTACCCAGCCTGGTGTCTGGGTTTGTATTCTAACCCAGCGATTCTCAACTGGGAGAGATTTTGCTCCCATCGTCACCCTTTCCAAGGGTGTCTGGAGACATTTTGTTGTCACAGTTTGGAAGGGAGGGTGTACATTGGAATCCGTTGGGTAAAGCCCAGAGATTCTGCTTTACATCCTACAATGCACAGGACAAGCCCTAAAAAGCAAATGACTGTCTGACCCAGTGTCTATAGCATCCTAAGCGCTGCTCCAAACACTATGCTGTACTATTCCTCTAAGCCATGAAAATGCTCCAGGAAGAGGCATACAGTGTAAAACACTCTAGTCAAATTAGGAAACCGGAGAGTAGCCTAGAGCATACATAGTTTTATGCTTCTTTTATCATGACTGCAATTCGGGTTGGAATATTACTGTTTAGCGAGTACCTTATGAGATAAAAACAAAGGCTTTACCCAGCAAGAAACTCTGGGCGCTCATCAAGTCTTACAGTGGAAGCACAAATTGGTGTCTTTAAATTTAGGATGAAAGAATGGCAACCCAGTTGGAAAAGATGATAAAAGAAGCACTCTGATAACTAGTGGTGATTTTGGCTTCAGTAAAGAAAAGTAGCCACATTTGTTATTCAAAAAACTTGCTATTTTTGGAAGGGAAGAAAGCTGATATCTCAGGCATTTTCTTTTCATTAAACTAAATCTATTTTGCAGATTTAGTATGCCTTTTATCAGTAGTGCAGCTCAGTTACAGTTTGAGTAGCAAGTTTGGACAAAATTAAAAAGAGGAATAAAAATATTTTTATACCTACACTGTATATTTCTTGTAAGAGTTTCCAAGTATAATTATCCATGAATTCAATCCAAAAATCATCAACCGTGTGAATCTTTCATTTGTTACTGGCTAATCAGGATTGGGCATAAATCCAGTGTGTATATATTACTTACAGGTGGGGCATATATTCCAACCAAAAGAAAAACTCATACCAGGGTTTTGTGTAGTTTATTATCATCAAGATAATCAAACACAAGTCTGCCTGCCTACCTGGCCCCTTTCCTTTCCCTGTGTTTTCATTTAATAAATATGTTGGTCTATTTACTATGCACTCATTTTTGTGGCGACCATAAAAGAAAAGAAATATAGATTCTGATTTCAGAAACTGATAAGTCAGACATTTAATATACCTGACACAAATAAATATCTTTGAACTCTTATGCTGGTGGTATTGATTATAGCAATCTCAGTGAGTGGCATACTCATACAACCTGGAACTGGCCTAGTAAGCAAGTGGAGATAAGAGATTGAATGGTAGATGGTGAGACTAGCGTGGCACAATGCAGAGGCACTATGTGACAATAGACGAGAAATAAGTTTATTGACTGAGATCTTCTTTTCTGGTAAAAGCCCTGGCTCTACACTCAGATGGAGCTGCATTTGAATTCTGGTTCTACCACATTTTGAAAAAGTTTCTAACTTTTCAGCCTTCTCATTTGTAAAATGAGCATAGTAAAATTGTACTGATTATCCAAGAAAAGAATTGATGTACAGCATTTTATACATTTACATATCAGCTATGATTACTGCTGTTGTCTCCTAACTTCTGAGACCTATGTACTGTACCTCTGAATTTACTCACATGAATCTGCATGGTTACCTATCTATAACCACACCCAATGTTCCCTCATATGTCTGCTTCAATGTTGGTGACAGTGCTGCCCAATAAAAATAATGTGGGCCACATATGCAGTTTTAAAAAAAATAATGAGCTTTATATGTAGAGCAGTTTTAGGTTTACAGAAAAATTGAACAGAAAATAGAGGTCCCCTGTACCACCAACCCCCAACACATACACAGACTTTCTCCCTTATTATTAACATCTTGCATGGTATGTTTATTGCAATTGATGAACCAGTATTGATACATCACTAGCTAAAAGTTCATAGTTTACATTAAAATTCACTCTTTGTGAATACAGCTCTATGGGTTTTGAAAAATGCATGATACTATGTTTATACCAGTACGGTATCGTACATAATAGTTTTGCTGGCCGGAAAATACCTTTTGTTCCACCTGTATTTTAGTAGTCACATTCAAAAAAAGGAAAACAAAGCATGGGAGATTAATTTCAATAATCCTTTTATTCAACACAGTATATCCAAAATAATATCATTTCTACGTAGACTCAATGTAAATATATTAATGACATATTTTATGTTACCTTTTTTACACTAAGTCTTTAAAATCTGGTGTGCATTTTACCCTTAGAGCTCATCTCAGTTTGGACCAACCACAAAAGTGTTTCTAAATCTCACTTGTATTTGAGAACCGTTTCCTTATTCTGTGCTCCTAAAAAATGAATTTTTGACCCCATATGTCGTTTTAAACTTTATTTGCAGTCATAGATGATGACTGCTAAAAATCTCTTGTCTGAAGACAAATGCCAAAGGCAGAAGACAAAGATATAACTGGAGAAATCAATATAATTGAAGGTTATATCTATTAAACAGGCTGGCATTTTCCTTGGAAAACATTTGAGTTTAAGGCTACTGATAATACCTTAAAGTGAGAGTATGCATGTGAATTAAAAAAAACACTTCATCCAAAATGAAATAAAAATCCAGTTCCTTTCTGCCTCAGGCTCAAATGAGTACTTTCTACTTTATATTAGATGAATCCAGGTTTTCCTGGATTACCACTGGGGGTCAGAATAAAAAGCTACAGCTTTCCTTCATATACAAATAATACTATTTGATTTATATGAAAGACGTTTTTAAAACAGGAATTAAAAGCTTTTTGTTTAACCCTCTTTTAGTACCCTTCCTCAGTACCGAGTCACGCACCTTCCTAGAAGAGTTTGCTTCCTTTATGTGTTTAGCTAATTCTTATAACCTAGGACCAGGAGAAAGCATACATGGTAGCTTTCTTTTTGCAAGCCTGATAGTGGAATGCGTTAAACTGTACACTTCGCCATCCAGTCTTCTATGAAACTGTTTGTACCCCTCATTCTAGGCAGATTTTGTTTTTGGCCTTCTCAGTTCATGACGCCAAGTTTATTTCTACTTGAAATTAACTGTCTTTACTTATACCGAGCCACTTAAGGTAACTTCAGTAGAGTCTGTTCTAATCTTTCTTAGCGACCCAACTAACATGCTGAGTGGTACCAGTTTAATTTTGTCTTTTAGCTTGTATGTCTGACATTATAATTAACTGTCTCAATCTATTCTTCTTTTTTAAAAGAAATACACTGGCCTAGTAGTAGAAATAAAAATTCAATTCATCCACCAAGCTGCTGCTTGTATACTCAATATAAATTTCAAAATGGCAAACTGCACTGTAGCCCTTGGATAGCTTGTTTTCAGTATCTGGAAAAGCCACACTTATTCTTGGCATTTAATAAATACTGGGGGTTATTGAATAATCATAAATGAAATGGATGCCATTATTTTTTTCTTGCCTACCCAAAAGGTTAACCATCCAAGAAATAATACATTCAAGTTATAACCTTCCGCAGATGACCACATAAACTACTTCGTTGCTCCTCAAAGGGGAGTTCTTAATTATTCTTGAAATAGCTTCTATAATTAAGGAACATGTCTAATATGAGAAGGAAAATGAACGATCTACCGTGAAGGTCAAACTAAAGGGATGCACTGTGCTGTATGTTTTGTTTAGTTCTATTAATTTCAAACATTTTATAATACATACAGGCATTTGGTAATTGAGTTATCAGATATATATCGCTTTAGAAAGAGTTAATTTACACAATATTTTAAGCCATTTTTCTTCTTCCTCAGAAAGACGATGACATATCACTAGCATTCCTTTAAGAGTATCCTTGAACTTTAAATGAAGTCAACTTGGAAATATAGCTATCAAAAATAAAAAGTTTAAGGCAATTAAGTAAGCACTGTATCTTATGCCTTTGGGTGAATGAGGAAGTTTAGAACCAAGCATTTTTTACTAGCTATAATGATTTGGTACCTGTATTTTTGTTGTAGTTTCTGCTAAAGTGTTTAGTGATTTGGTTAATTAAAGTCCAAGTTCTGGGCTTGAGTAACATTTAAGACAAAAAGACTGCCTTTTTTGTCTTCTCATCACAGATATTGGTGTTTCTCTCTTTCTGTCATCAAGGTGCTTTGACCCAATGGCTACGAAAGATAACCAGCATGTAATGCAGGCCTTCTAGTGTCTCATAGTCCAATAACAGAGATGTAACATAAATTCTAGAGAGGTCTTACAAGCAAGGCTGTGTATCACAGATGGAGAAGATTGTGATTATGCATGTAAAGAATCCATAATATGTTTTAATATACAGGATATGTATTTCCTACCAAATGCTCTTAAGTTTTGAACCCACAAGTCATTGAGAAAACATGACATAGTCAGAAATTTCTTTGGGAATTTCAAAGTTTGCCTTATAAGATATTCAGGAAATGGGCAATCTTTACATTTTGTGCACTTCCAGCAGTTTATTATATCTGAGTTAGGACAAACAACTTCACCATTTAGAAAAAAAAAACATTTAATATGCAGGCTCTATTCTTTTTCGGGGGGCTGGTCTAGATCGTCATCTTGGCAAGCAGGAGAATTCAGTTACTTTTGCTTTGACCAAACATGACTCTTAAATATTGTTTTGGGAAATAGCACCTTAGAAATTAGTCTTTGGGGCTTCTGTTGAGACTAAAACTTGCATGACCCTCTTTAATTGAATCATTGCTTCTCTCCTCAGAAAGGGTGACTTAAAAAATGTTTAGGAGAGAAAAGGATAGCACGAAGGTAGAGTGCATGGGGTAGGGGCAGGAGGGAGTGAGAGCTAGAGGCAGTCAAGCAATGTTTATCAAACTTCAGTGCAGGTTACAATCACCTAGGGGCCAGTTCAAATAATACATCATTCTTGGGATTCTACAACCCTCCCAAAGAGATTCTAATTCATGGGGTCTTAGATAGGACCTGGTTAAAATGCATTTATCAAGGATCGCAGGACTCTGCACCTTACTTGAGAAACTCGGCCGTAGATGAAAGGGAAGGCAGATACATCCTTTATTCCTTTTCCTGGTTATTTTTCAAAGCAGTGGATAGTCCTAAAACAAGTTATTTTTCAGTAACTACCCATATATGAATGTTCTTTGTTGAGTTGTAATCCAGCTGGAAATTATTTCCCTGTTGAGACTTTGAACATGTTTGTAGGCCCCATAATGTGGATTCTGGAGTAGATCAGCCTAGGAACAAAACCAGTGTATTTGTGTTCCTTAAAAAATATAAACTATCACAGCAGCAATAACAAAAACTTATTTACTCTTTAACTGCTACTTTTGACATTATTCTAGTGATCTGTGGGCGTGTGTCTCAGGGAGGACTTCATGGAGGCAGGTGTCATGGTTAGGGACAGGTGTCAACTTGGCCAAGTTGTGGTACCTGTTCATCTGATTGGGCAAGCGCTGGCCTGTCTGTTGCAATGAGGACATTTCATAGGATTAGGTCATGATCACGTCAGCTACATCCACAGCTGATTCCATTTGTAATCAGCCAAAGGGGAGTGTCTTCTGCAATTAGTGATGCTAAATCCAATCATGGGAAGCCTTTTAAGGAGGACTCAGAGGAGACAGGTTCCATTCCTGCTTTGGCTGGTGAGCCTCTCCTGTGAAGTTCGTCCAGGCCATCCATTGGAGTCATCGGCTTCGCAGCCTGCCCTGTGGATTTTGGACTCTGCGTTCCTACGGTCACGTGAGACACTTTCATAAATTTTATATTTGCAAGTGTTCCCTGTTGATTCTGTTTCTCTAGAGAACCCTAACTAATACAGCAGGTATCCAGGAAGATTAATTGCTGATCAGTTTGTAAAACATAACTCTTCTGTGTATCTTCTTTTCATTTCAGTTTTAGCAAAGATTTGAAAAATTTAAGTGATGATGCTTCCTGAGGGCTCTTAAAATATATAAATTAATAGAATAGCAAGGCAGATATTAAACATGAGCCTCTCTTATTTATTGAAACTTGAAACCTCTCCGTTACTTCTTCTATAAAACATTAGGGGCTAGACCCGATGGTGTATTGATCCTTTTTTGATGTAACGATCCATAGGTCTATGATTTACGTGAATAATTTATTTAACATTTTGATAGGGACTATTTAACCTAAAATGGAGTATGCTATTTATAATTGTTTGTTTATTTACTTTTTGGGGGGGGTGGTTTGGGAGAGGACTTGTTTCATTGTTATTATTTGAAAATGACTTAGTGCATTGTTTCAGATTGTGTTATGGTCAAGGTCAAAATCATCAAGTGTGTGAGTACTTGGTAATTGGCTGACAATTGAAGACACCAGGGAATTCAGTCTATTACGTGCAATTCAGTGCACTAAACCAACATTCCATGAAGCCATCAGAGCATGGGATGGCCTCACTAATCTCACCGCGATAATTAGTGCAGGTGTATCCTAATAATTTAAAATGAGCATTCATATTAGGATGCATTTTCCATTGAAATATTAAGGATATTAGAGTAAATTAGAAATCCTTTTTTTGTTATGTGGTCAAAAAATGGCATGCTAAAAATTCTGGACACATAAGAGCATTTTCTTGCAGCAAAAGTATGCATATGTGGAACAAAACATAAGCGTTGTTGCTCTCAATTTGTATTTGTATCTTTTAGTGGAGGTGCACAGGAGTTACGTAGCATGGAGAGATTAGACCCTACTGAAAACATTAAATGAAAAAATTGGGAATTCATCATGAAAGAATAAATTTTTCTGGAGATTGAGAAATGACGATAACTTTTAAAAGGAGTGGGGTGGGGTGGGAAACAAAGTTAGAATAGACAGTATTCTATTTTAAAAAATAGATATATTCTCAAAAATAGAATAGACAGTATTCTAAAAAATAATTTTTTACTATAAATTATTTTTAATTAGAGAAGTTGTAAGTTTACAGAAAAATCATGCACAAAATACAGGGTTCCTAATTACCACTTTATTAATAATGTTTGCATTAGTGTGATACATTTTTTTACCATTTGTGAAAGAACATTTTAATAATTGTACAATTAACTACAGTTCATCATTTAACATAGTCCTATTATATAGTCCTGCTTTGTGCTTAAAAACATTTTTATTAGACAGTACCTTCCTAATTTGTAGTTTCAAGTTCACTGGTTTAGTGGGAAAAACTCTTGTTGCTATGGTGCCTCTGAAAATGCATGTACCTGCCATAGCTGTAACGGTCATTTTAAAGGTACATTCTACATGTATTTTGATTATTGTTCCCATGTGTAAACTGGATTGTTTTGACATGTATACTTTTTCAAAGTTAAATTATTTACTTAATGTACCACTTTAACAAAAATGAGCATATTAACTGAACAAAATAGCTCTTATATGTTCCTGTTTGAATAATAGAAGGGCTAACTATTTTTATTCCAGCTGTTATGTTAATGAAGCAAACAAAGAAGATACCTTTGTTCTTTTAACAAATTCTAAATTTTTGTTCCTTCTTTATTCCTTGCCTTTAGGAAAAAAAAAAAACTTTTTTTGCAATTCCAGCTGCCAAAGCTCTCAGTCACTGATCTAATTTTAGTATTCACATACGGAGTAGATGCCAGTCTTGCCTTATTTTAAAAGTCTCACAGTTTTACTAATACATTTTTCCCCTCGTTGGGTGATATGCTAAAGTTATACTACTTTTTAACAAAAAAATAAAAAATAAAAAACCATGAACAGGCCCTGACTACCAAAAATATCAAGAATATGAAAACTGAGAAGATTCTTAAATTGGCACAGTTTTACTAATACAGTTAACTTTCTGAATTCTAAATTTAGTTTCCAGCTAGAATCTCCATTGGCCCTTTGTGTGATTTGGCCTCTAGGTACAAGGACTGGGAAACCATGAATAGTAATGATATTTGCCCTTGGACAGTTATAGACTCCACTTCCCAACCATCTCCAACCTACTTTTTAGCTAGGTCATAACAAAATTGAATTTTATGTGTGAGAAGCATCTTCACATAATAGCAAGAGGATATTTCCATTGTAGAACAGACTTGGGTCCAAAATCCCAGTGTTTCTACTTAGCATATGTATGGCTGTTTGTATGTTACTTGATGTCTTTGAACCTGTCTCCTCAAATGTGGATAATAATATCTGCCTTTGACAATAATATGGCAAATTATGTAAAGATCCTGGTAGAATGGAAAATTGTATGTAATAATTTAGAACTGCTATTATTATTATCAACAATTCCTTAATAAATTAATGAACCTCTTAAATACAGTATAGATTTAAGCAGAATGGAATCATCTTTTTTGGTCATGACCAGAGTGAGATCTGAATTTGTCCTTGCTGTGCCCTGGTCCCTTCTGTATGTGGAGATGTGTTTCATTTCCTAATGAAAGCGCTACCTTACCTTGGCCATTCAAACAGCACCCTTATTACTTCTCAAAAGAGTTTCTTGAAATAGGTATTATTATCCATATCTTACAGATGAGTGACTGAAGCCCAAAGTTACTCTGGCCACTGCAAATTGGGGCAGAGTCATGGCCAAACCCAGTCTCCTCTGATTTCTAGTCCAGTGATATTTCCTTCATACTGTGCTGCTCCTTATAAACTGACAGCCTTCTTTTTTAAAACAAAGAGTTCTATAAATAAGAATGGGTTTGACATTTAATTTTTTGACAATTTTTAAATTTCATTTTCTTATCAAATGAACTAAAACAAAATTGGAAAATCAAGAGTAAAGAAATAATATCCATTCAAATTAAGGTTTCTTAAATATGAGTCTTCTCTATATACCATTTATGAAGTCATCAGGAAGGTCCCCAAGCCCCATGAAATTTTGTGTTCCCTGTTGCTTATTATCAGTATATTTCCAGGCCAGAAAACATATCGAATGTGGTATCTGTAGCTATTTTTCTAAGCACAGAAATAGTAAAAGATTTTACCAAAGATGTGAGATGTGGAGATTGCTGGAGCAGGTCACTTAACTGATGAGATATATTACATTTAAGGGATGCACTTTTATGGTTGGTTCTTGTGACTGTTGGCTTTATCGAGGACTGTATAGGTTTGCAATGTACTAGGATACAGAATGTCTGCCTTAAGCAGTGCCTATCTTCCTTTAATTGGAAGTCTGTAGATTGGGTGGTTCCAAGGCTAACCCAGAGGCTCACTGATGTCAGTAAGGACCTTGTTCATTCTTTCATCTTTACCCTTCTAGGCATCCTTGCCTTTGGTTCTCATGTTTGGCTACATATGGTCTCAACACAACTGTCATTAGTCCAGGAATCATATCAGGGTTGAAAGTAGGAAAAATGGGAGGAAACAATGCACCTTTTGGCGCTCTCTAATTTCTGTTATTTTTATAAAGTAGAAGTTTACCCAGAAACTCCATTCCCCATAAGACTGTCCTTAAAGTTCATTGGCCAAAGCTGGCCCATGTGACTTTTCTAACTGGTCTAGTACAAGTATAGTCTATACCTGGGACTGAGGTTGTTGGGCTTTGAAGAGAAGAGGAGATCTATAATCAGAGAAGTGGCACTGGCTGTTAGGCAGCCAGCCACTTATGTCTGCAGATAGTCTCTCTTTTCTTTGAACAATTTTTCACAAATACAGAGAGGTTGAGTAAGTTTTACTTTTTTATTAGGTGAGAAACACTTTGTAATTCTCAAAATAACCACAATTAAGTAATAATGATTTGCCCAGTACTATACCTCTTAAATATGGCAATTATTTATAATGGTAGTGTTTATATTTTTGAAGTTGGAGCAATTCAGACCAAGAAAATAGTGAGTGATTGTATTAACTGAAAATGTCAGGTAAAGCCTGCAAGTAGTCCTTTGATTTTTTTGGCAGGTGCTCATTCCATTGAAAATTAATTCTGACAATCGCCATAGGTAAACAAGATGCCTTACTTTTCAATTAATCTACTATAAATTCTTTTGAATTCTTAATCCATTTGGGTCTTAATTTTTTTTGTATAACTTTTAACAAGAAGTTAAATAATAACTTTTTAAAATTAACTTTTAAGAAAAGTTAACCACCAATAATACTCAATATTCGTTTATTTTTCTCATTTAGATCTATCATAGAATTAGAGGAATAGTCCAATAATTGTTCCATTTAGAGCCTTGTGCTGGGATTTATCAGGTAATTGGGGGTAATGACCTTTTGTTCAATCCATTTTTCAGAAGCTACAAGTACATTTTTTGTAAATACAAAAATAGACCGTAGGTTTTCTTAATCTGTCATTTTATATCTATGGGTGTTAGGACCAATAGAAAATTCTAATGTTTGACTCCCTGACTTATGTAAAAATTTACTTTCTAATATCTTATTGAGAAACTCAATAAATAGCACTGCACTATCTGAGTTTACTAATCTGAAGTCTGCTTATCAAACTAGTAGATGGAAGTACAGGCTGTATTAGTACTTATCTATAGGATGGCATTGTTGACCGAAGACGTTTGAAAATATTTTAATACAGCTATTCAATAGTATAAAAGTACCATATGGAAGTGACATTTCTTTTCAAGGTATTATTAAATTCCCTTTATGATTAATTATATATGGCCTATTTTAAGAAGATACGGCTATTGGACAGTTTTCCCTCTTCAACAATATATTTTCTCTATTGATAAATTGGTATGACTTATTCCTTTTTGTTTTGCTTTTTTATTTCATAAACTACTGTTCCTGGAGCTGGGTTGCAAATGCTCCTTTTTAGCTTCACATGTAGTCTCCTTGTCTCGTTTCTGATCCTGCTTAATATTGTGTTTTTCTCAAAAGTCTTATTCTGCTACCATGAGAGGCCCACAGATACTTTTACCCTCATAACTTATTTTTCTCTGTTATGCTCTATTGAGTAAGTTTACTCAAACAGCTTTACCCATAAGAAAAAACATTGCTTCTTGCCCATTTGAGATTATGATAAAACCAGACTAGGCAGGCCACAGTGACTCAGTGGCAGAGTTCTCTCCTGCCATGCTTGAGACCTCGGTTCGTTTCCCAATGCCTGCCCAGGTTAAAAAAAAAAACACAGACCAGCTTTAAGATCTCTTTTTGGGAATATATCATACATAGAGGCGTGCCTATTTGCACAGCTTCCTAAGTAGAACTGAGGAAGCCTTAATAAGGCCATCAACAAATCAATGAGCAGGTATTTTTGAGGCACCTGGTACATATAAGGTTTAGGGCCACATACTTTGAGAAATACAAAGAAGATAGAGTCTCTGCTTCTTTCACAAGGGAAGGTGCTGCATGGGCATATGAAAAGAAATCAGTAGTGTAAGACTGTACATTATTGGTTGAACTGATTTTTTTGAATGAATATGGCAGCAGAAAAGAGCTATAGGGGTTCATAGGAGGGACAGACTATTTGAGTCAGAGAGACTAAAAAGCCACGGAACATTCGAACTTGCAGAGGTTACCTAGTTCCCACATCTTACAGATAAGTATAAACCGAAGCTTCAAAGTAAGTCCCAGAGAGTAAATGTGACTCAACTTCATATCTCTTTTGATTTTGATCAAAACCAAGATGTGTTGGTAGAAACTTTGCCAGATACGTTTGGAGAAAAATGAGCATAAATCTATGGTGAGGGGAAAACTAAATAAGATGGCAGTGGGATTCTTCGTGCGTGCTTCCTGCCCCCTTTATTTTCCTTTAAATGATGCTTTGCTCTTGAGTAAGAGAAGCTTTGTTTTTTTTTCTTAGAATTGAAGTACATCTGTGTTTCTTCTTTATAATGAGGAAAAGCTAGTGTTTTTCTCCTGAAATAGTTAATTCTAGGAATAATGCTTGTTTAGTGTTGTGGTTGTCCTCCATTAATGTTAGATTTGTAAATCATCTGGCTTTGGTTGAATTGGAGGCTTTGTGTCCCTCTTGAGGTGTATTGGTTCACAGTGTTCTGAAATGAGGCAACCATGGCATGTGCCAACATGGCAAATTAAGAACCCTCTCATCTAGGTGGTCTAAGCATTTGTAGGTCATGGTGTCAAAATCATTTGCCAAGGAACTTTACATTAACCTTACCTGCATCTTGTATTATAGTCTTGGATTTTACTTTATCAAGACATTTATAAATGCCTCATTCTAGGTGCATCTGGATGCAACACACATCGTAAAGGCTGGTTTAAAAGCTCAGATGTAGCCACAAATGTGTTTTGAGTAATTTTGACACCATGATCTTTAAAGAAGGGAAATATTTCTTAAACTACTTAGAATTTAAATGAAGGAGAAATCATGATTTTAAAGGTTTCTCCCTGACTTTCTAGCACATAAACTAAGGGCAAGTTTTGCTTTAATGACCAGAGAGATTATTTTCTAAATGGCAAAGTGCAATAAAGGTGGTTGTGTGGTTAAGTGAGATTATAACTTTAGAGAACATTGAAAAAGAAAGAAAAGCAGAGGCAACATTGTGTTTTGTCTAAGAAAGCAATAATTAAAATAGAAATGAATTGGTTAGAAAGGCTCCATTATAGAAGAGTTGCAATGTTTCCTCTGAAACAGGATTGATATTAAGATCCTCTAATTTAAGCAAAGCTGGTGAGCCAATGTGGGCCATCACACATGTAGCCTCCAATCCCTCCAAGAAGGGAGGTGCCTCCTGGCTACCAGTGCCACCATGAATAAGAGGCTGGCTGATGGGATTACTCTGACAGCAGAAGTACACCTGCCTGGATGTCCTGACCCAGCAGGCCATCTAGTACCTCAACTGCCTTGTCTAGATTGTACCCGCAAGAAATGCAGCTATATCCTAGATCAGACAAATGTGTATGGGTCAGCCAAGAGATGAAAAGGAGATAATTTGAAGGTTCCAGTGCAAACTTATTGTAGTTTGTCCCACTGAGGTGGACCTAAAAGACCGAATAATAAAGTGTATTGAGGAGGAAGGTAAAGATGTCCCACCCAGATCATTAGATATTAAAAATGAAATACAGGGTGGGCCACAGTGGCTCAACAGGCAAGAATGCTTGCCTACCATGCCAGAGGACCCGGGTTCGATTCCCAGTGCCTGTCCATGTTAAAAAAAAAAAAATGAAATCCAACTTCATGTTGCCAAACATTGGGGACTTACGGTAAGAGTTTCTGTTCCTGGAGCTGCAGTTGGAGGAAGCAGACAGGCTGTTGAGGCAAGATAACTAGGAAAGCCACAAGGTCTGTCTGGCCACCTTTGTCAGAAAAAACTTTTGACAACTGAGGTGGTGGTGGTTTCCAACCAATGTCTTCCTAGGAAGAATCAAAGATGTTTCCAGATCCGAGGGGGAGACAGCAGTGGAACAGGCAACTGCCAAAGAGGTATCAGCTGTTGACAAAAATCAGAAGTGCCAGGGTAACAACAGCTGGGCTAAATAACACCTCCAACAAATGAGGTACCTTAACCACAACCTGCAGAAACAGCCACTGCCAGAGTAGCCTCCGGAAAAGCTACTACCGAGGCCCAGCTACAGCCCTGCTTGGAGTCTCCCTTGGGCCAGCAGCTTTAAGAACAGCAGCAGCCCTGGCTGCAGTGTCTATTCCCGCACCTCCACCATCAGCAGCTACAGCCCTACATAGCCAAGTTACAGCCAGCCACCTATAACTGTGGAGGGTACACCAGAGCTACACGGCACCCCTGACACTTCACTTCCACCACTCCCTGCCTACAACATGGGAGCTACGGCAGCTACAACCCAGTCTCCTTCAACCCACTGCTGACCCGACTATACAGACCTACCTTCAGCCTAACTATGAACAATATCAACAGTATATCCAGCAGTGGAATCAGTAACTAGCAAAACCAGGCCCGTGGCTGCCAGACTACAAAAACTATGACTAAAGGAGCTACTCTGGGAACACACAGGATAGCACAGGCAGACAGTAACCAGGGTGCCCAAAAAGTCCCCAGAAACCACCACCAGTTCCTCCACAGTGCCCACTCAGCCCCATCTTCTACCCGCTCTGGGTCCCATGGCATCATCCCAGGGGCGTGGAATACTGTGGGGTCATCCTGGGGCTGCTGCTGGGTTCAGCCTCACCATGCAGTAGGTGAAAGTCAAAGTATAGGTTTGCCTATTTTGAACCCTTCACTTTTCTTCATTTTCTTTGTACTTATTGATAGATAGGTAGAGAGATATATAGACAGACAGACAGACAGGTAGATAGATGGATAGGTAGATGGATGGATGGATGGATGGATGGATGGATGGATGGATGGATGAGATAATTCCACACAGCAGACAGAATATTTGTGGGTTTGGGGGTCCCTCAATAAGTGTTTAAAATAAATTGAAATGAAAGCATTGTAATAGACAGATTCTTGAGGGACAAACCCTTATAATATTATGACAAATAATAAGAGATACCTTAACTGAACATTTTAGGTGTTATTTAAGTAATTTATTGAAGATGTGTTTATTAAGCACAGTTTTAGGCCCATGAGATACATCAGTGGACAAAACAAACCAATACTCCTGACCTCTAGGAAATGTACAAGATGAATCCAGGTCATCTTTTCATGCCAGAAAGCAAGAAAGCTATCAAAGCTAATGAGATGACAAAGGGACATAGGGTAAAACTTGAAGGACTCCCCACTAACATAAAATGGGACAGTTTGAGCTGAGCATAAATAAAAGTGATGACTGCATGTGCTAGTTTGAAATGATGTGTAGACCCTAGAAAAGCCATGTTTTAATCCTAATCCCATTTTGTAAAGGCAGCTGTTTCTTCTAATCCCTATTCTGTATTGTATCTTTGAAACTGCAGATTAAACCCCTGGAGATGTGATTTAATCAAGAGTGGTTGTTAAACTGGATTGGGTGATGACCTGTCTCCACTCATTTGGGTGGGTCTTGATAAGTTTCTGAAATCCTATAAAAGAGGAAATATTTTGGAGAATGGAGATTCAGAGAGAGCAGGGAAGAATGACATAGCCACAAGAAGCAGAGAGTCACCAGCCAGCAACCTTTGGAGATGAAGAAGGAAAACGCCTCCCAGGGAGCTTCATGAAACAGGAAGCCAGGAGAGAAAACTGGCAGATGACACCTCACTTGCCATGTACCCTTCCAGCCAAGAGAGAAACTGTGACTGTGTTTGCCATGTGCCTTCTCACTTGAGAGAGAAACCCTGAACTTCATCAGCCTTCTTGAACCAAGGTGTCTTTCCCTGGATGCCTTAGATTGGAGATTTCTATAGACTTGTTTTAATTGGGACATTTCCTAGGCCTTAGAACTGTAAACTAGGAACTTATTAAATTTCCCTTTTAAAAGCCATTCTGTTTCTGGGATGTTGCATTCTAACAGCTAGAGAACTAGAACACTGCAATTGACAGAAAAACATAAAATGTTTTAAAAATTATGAATTCACAGATAATACAAAATATAAACAATTAAATAAACAGGTAATATTTATAATAACCAGATAAGATAGGTTCTGTTTATTATTCCTACTTTACGTATGACAGGAATGAGCCTTTAAAAGGCCAAGCAGTGTGCCCTAGGTCCACCATTAGTGAGTAGCAGAGATGAAAATCCAAACCTAGAAATCTTCACAGCTACAACCATTGACAATCATATTCTATATGCTCGTGCCTAATCAAAAATCTACCTTGATGTTCCTTCCTGTGGTAAGAAAACAAAAGTATGGATTCATTTATTGTTGCCTTATCTGTTTTTGGAAGACTCCTTCCGAACTTCTGTAGTGAAGAATTTCAAGGCTTCTAAGGTCAAACTAGAAAGTTTCCAATAAGAAGTTGAAGATTGCCCTACAGTAATTCTTATCTGTCCAACTTTCAATGCATTAATGCCACTCTTGTGTGTATATGTGTTTCACACTTCTGAACTTTTGTTCCTAGATCTTGTTCTATAAAAGTGTTGAAGGACGTGACTCAGATTGAATCTACAAGTAGCAATCCTCTGACAACCATGGACTTATAATTATTTGTGTGAAAGTTGATTTGGGGCAGTTCTATTTGATATGAAATATGTTTTAATTGAAGTAAACATTGTTATCACTACTTAAGAAAAAACAAAGCAGAATTTGTGCAAAACATTATCACCAAGGGAGAACTTTGACAACCGTATGGGCTTTGTAATTTCTTGTTTCTGAAGTGTCTAAGATTTATTATAGAATGTAATTTTCTGTATTGACACATACAAGAATGTACTCCAGGATTTGTGTGTGTCTATAGCTTGGCTTTATAATTCAGCACATCAGATTTCCAAGAAATGGTATCATATAATCCCATCATCAATCAAAATTGAGATTTTAGTAAAGAGACATGCCACATAGTATTATTTTTCAGAGATAAATATTTTTGAAAGCAAGTTATCTTTGATAGAAGTGCTTGGTAATAAAAATAAATATCCTTGGAAATGTACTTTAACTTTTTAAATCAGGTGGAACAGATCTTACCGATTACTTCCTCCAAACTTCCTGTTGGACAGATGAGGGATAGGGCCATGTTTTAGCTGACAAAATGCAATATACCAGAAATGGACTGGCTTTTAGCAATGGGGATTTATTAGCCTACAAGTTTACAGTTCTGAGGCTGTGAAAATGTTCAAAAAAGTCATCAATAGTGATATACTTTCTCCCCAAAGACCAGCTACCAGCTATCTTCATCTTCTCTGTTACATAACAAGGCACAAGGCAACATCTGCTGGTCTCTCCCTTCTCTCCAGGGTTTCCTTTTCTCTGGCTTTACTGTCTGAGTTTCTCTGGGCCCTTTTTCTGTGTCTTCTCTTTGTCTTTTATTCTCTTATAAGGGACTCCAGTAAAAGGATTAAGGCCCACCCTGAATGAGCTGGATCACATCTCCACTTCTGTTAAGACCCTACAAAAGACCCTCCTTGCAGTGGGCCACACCCACAGGAGTGGATTAGCTGTAAGAGCATGACCTTTCCTGGGGTACATACAGCTTCAAACCCTCACAGGCCACAGGAAGTTGAATGACATGATTGAAGTCACCCTCTGTGGTGGCTAGAAGCTATGTATGCCAGAAAAAGATGCTCTTAAACTTAATCCATCCCTGTGGGTGTGAACCCATTGTAAATAGCACCTTTTGATGAGGTGACTTCAATTAAGGGTGTGAATCAGAATGGGTCTTAATCTTATGCTAAAGGTCTTATAGGGAAGGCCATAAGGAAGAAAGCAGAGGGAGTAACCAGAGGCTGAACGTTAGTAGGACCCCAGAAGAGAAGAGAAAAGCCAGGAGAGGCTATCATGTACTATCATGTGTCAGGAAAACCGCAGAGCAAGAGTTGCCAGCAGCCAGCCCCAGAATGCCACAGTATGGCTAACTGAAACTTGTGTAAAAGTACCCTCTAGCATAGCCTCTCAACTCTATTTGAACTCTCTCAGCCCCTGATACCTTATTTGTCACACTTCTTTCCCCCCTTTCTGTCAAGATGGCATTGTTGATCCCACGGTGTTAGGGCCAGGCTCATCTGTGAAGTCATCTCCCAGTGCCGCAGGGAGACTTTCACCCCTGGATGTCACATCCCACGTAGAGGTGAGGGTAATGGTTTCATTTGCAGAGTTGGGCTTAGAGAGAGGCCACATCTGTGCAATGAAAGAGGTCCCCTGGAAGTGACTCTTAGGCATGCCTATAGGTAGGTTAAGCTTCTCTGCTGCATATATAAGTTTCACAAGAGTAAGCCTCAAGATCAAGGGCTTGTCCTATTGATTTGGGTGTCCCTAATGTTTGACAAAGTATCTGGGGTTTCCCCGGTAGTGAAGTCTAACAGACTGTATTTTTTCTCCGATCCCTCAGGGGACTTTGGCATCTATACTATCCTTTTTATGCAGGGCTTCCCTTAACATAGCATGTCATTGTATATACTATAAATGTGTGTTTGTCTCTGTCTACCATCAGCCTCTAAACCTGTGATTCTGCACTCCTTGTGTTTGAGACACCCAGCTTAGTCCCTGCACTTTACAAGCACATCAATCAAACAGCTGATGAATGGATTAATTAAAATTGTTTGATTTGAAATAAACAAGCACACCTACTTTTCATTTAATTTCCATTATAAAATTAGAAATTAATTTCCCCAGACATTGGTCTTAAGAAATTTACTCTAAAGAATGGGTAAATTATTTTTAAAATATTTATCCTTAAACCATACAATGATGATCCTGGTGGTGAGAATCATCATAGTAATAGTAGGAAACCTAAGGAAAAAGTCTCAAAACCAATTAAGGAGAAGGAAACTACATTTAGCTCAAGCCTGCTTTGTGCCAAGCAATGCAAGAAGCCCATTATTTAATATAATTGGGACAAATCAACTATTTTCATTTTTCTATGTTGTCTTCTAACCCTGAACTGTATGAATATATAATTTACATTTCCCTTCATAGTCATTTCTATTTTAGGCTTAGAATTAATATTTCACCATAGGTATCCAGCATGGACAGTATAATTATTTTTAATGGCTGTACAATATTCTATCCAGTTATGCCAGTTATGTAATTTACTAAGAAATGCTACTGTTACTTTTTAGGCAGACTATTTTTAATGTTTCACATTTTAGGTAGAAATTCATTGAGTATTTTCATGTAGACAATTTTTCTTATATGCAGAGAGAGGGGTATTTTACCTTAGGCTAAATTGCTAAGGTTTCAAAATCTGTAGAGTTCATGGTATTTGAAACATTTGACCAAACCTTTCCTCCTGAGACTGGGAGTACTGTCATTGTTTTAAATGCTTATGTTAATTTCACACATTCTGTCAGGCCAGAAAGGATGTTATGGCTGAATATGTGTTAGGAAATACATAGCGTTCCTCAGAATGCTCTTTTGTGCTCTTTTGGATAACCACTGTCATGTTGAGACAGAAGTGAGTTGAAACAATAGAAAGATGCTATTTGTTTTACTCAGTTCTTTAAACTAAAATCACTAACCTCTCTTACACCCCAGTTAATATCCGCTCTATCACCTCTGAGCTCTTAGGTGTACCTGCTCAAGTGGGCAAGGGTGGGATATTAATGTCACTCTGTACGGAATGGAATTTGGTAAGCTCAAGAAGTGAGATGGGGCATGCATCACTGCTTAGCTTGATGGAAACAGTAGACTGGTTTTCTTTTGCTCTAGGAATGTTTTAAATTATTTTTGTTACAAAACAAGGACATTGTCCACAGTTGTTTAAATCCTCCCATATACATCCTTTCCACCATTCCCCCCTGTCAATACTTTTAATTTTTTTGATACCTATTTTTGTTTGCTCCTTTAACTGCCCTGATTGGGGCTTTGGTGGGTGGTTCCTGATGTATTAGCTGCCTCATAATAACGATAATAACATAAAGATACTAATACCTAACTATTGAGTATTTATTAGGTGCTGAGTTATGATCTAGGTGCTCTATTGATATTAACTCATTCATTCCTCACAGCAATGCTATAACTTGGGCATTATTTTATCCCATTTTAAAGATGAGAAAATGGTCAGTATGGTTAGATAACTTCTCCAAAATTATGCTGCTATTTAAATCTAGGTAGTATGGGTGTCTGAATTCTTGCTCATAACTTAGATGTTATGCAAAATGTATCAAGTGTTTGTTCGTTGATTTTTTTTTTTAAGATTTCTTGTATTAAACATTGGCATTCTGAAATATTGATTGCGGAATGTGTTAAGAGTGTTCTTGAAGGCTAATTTGTAATTGCAGTTTTGAAGGACTTGCCAAGTGATCAGAAAACTCTGAGGTTGGATAACACAGGTAGTAAATGCCTGAGAAGCAGTCTGAATTTACTCTAAATAAAAGTCATACAAAATTAATTTCCCTGTAGCCTGGTGACTACTACACCAAAGGGCTGTTTCATAACAGGACAGCTGGCATCCAGCAAAATACTGGGCAGCAACTTTAATGATATCATTTTTGATAATGGGGATAATAATGAGTAGTTCAGCTCATACTTTGGGCACATGCTTTCTCAAATTCTTAGTAATTCTCATGATATTCGAGAAGAGGGTGGGTTAAGTGCATTAGCATGGAGTCAGCCACTCTGGGTTCAGATTTTGGCTTTGCCATGGGAAGATCTTAAAGTCTTTTTCCTAGTATCTCCGATCTCAGATTCTTCATCTCTGCCATAGGGAGGCTTTGTGTAGCACCCACCTCATATGATTGCTGTAAACATTAAGGTGGAGTTATGTATGTACAACAATTGCACTGTATGTCTTTACAATGGGATACCACTCAGCAATAAAAAGAAACAGACTACCGTTTCAATGTAGATGAACCAAAAAGCATTTATATGAAATATCTAGGAAAAGCCAATCTGTAGAGACAGAAAGTAAATTAGTGGTTTCTTGGGGCTGGGAATGGGCATGGGGATTAAGTGCTAATGCATGCAAAGGCTCTGTTTAGACTGATGGAAATGTTCCACAACTGGATTGTGGTGATGGTTGTACAACTCTGTAAGTTTTTAGAAATCATTAAATTGTACACTCAAAACAGGTGAACCTTAGGCTATGTAATTTATACTTCAATTGTTAATTTTTTTTTAAATGTTTGGCATAGTCAATGATCATTAGTCTCTTTTATTTTTGTATTTTTAAAATTAGCTTTGCTATCTTTATTATTGGGTCTTTATTACCCATATTACTTATAGTGAGAGAGTCTGTGAATATGGCAAAGGACCCTGTACTTGTCTGGACTCCATCAGTACTTGATCGACTCTTTGGATGAAGTTATTCTTTCATCACAGATGTGAATGACACAGGTGGAAGTGATAACTAAGAGTAGAACCAAGGACCATGATTTGGAATTATTTTGACAGCCCAAAGAGCTGAGTTGAAAATAAGAAGACAAAATTTAACACAAAATAAATGTAAAGTTTGCCACAGACTGGCTTCCTAGGTCAGGCAAAAACAGCTGGCATCTAAATAGCTATTACCCTTATAAAAATGTGTCTGCCTTTTAGAAAGGGAATCCCAGAAAATCCAGGTGGGGATTCAGTAGGCCAAAAATGAAGGCTTCAAATAAAAATGCTCCATTCGGTTTTTGGTAGATGCTGAATAAATGCCCCATCTGGATATCCCATGCTTTATGTTTACATCATCATCATCATCATTATTATCATTGCATTTATATTTATTTATGATGATAAAATTCAGTGTTTATTATAAGTTATGTACTGGATGTTTTATATACTTTTTTCTATTTAATATTTTTAACAACTGTACAAAAAATTATTTTATCCCATTTTGGAGATGAGAAACTGAGCTTCAGCAAGACTTGTTTACATAGCCACAAAGTGGCAGACCAGTTATGAACTAGTTAGAATTCAGAGCCCATATTTTCAAAATCTAATCTCTATGATCTACCTTCATACTTCTTATAAATAGAATATATTGCTTGAACTTTAATGTGATAATGCAAAAATGAAGTGATACACAGGCTGTTGCATTATTTTTGGGAATCACTGATGATTTGACCAATACCTGGTTTGGTTTATTTTGTCTCTCATCTTTTGGAATGGACTACTTTCCATCACTGTGTTCTAAGCAGTGCTCTGTCTAATGAGCTGTGTGAAAATGCTGAGGTATCATGGGCCACGGCCATTTGAGCAAAAAGGCAGTAAACTCAGTAGGAACAGCTGCTTAATAAAAGGCTATTACTAGGCCAGAAAACAAACAGGAGATTTTGCTGAAACATGTAATCTATTTTTAAATTACCTTGAAATAATCACTTGGGCATTAATATGGAAGATGATTATCAACAGTCAGATGTTTTATGGAAAATATTTTGAAATATGCTTTTAGATATTGTTTCGTATAGTATGTGAAATACTCTAAAGCGGGACGAAGGGCAATTACTATGTAGTGATGAAAAAGAGAATAGATGATGCATTGACTTGAAACTTTCATTTTAAAGGAGAAGACATTAGACAAAGTCAGAAAGTACATAATGATGTTTCCTTATTTCAGAGGGTCGTACATATACCTTATATTCCGAGGTATAATGTGGATCTGACAATGAAGGGATTTAGAAATATATGTTTCAGTTTTTTTATTATTCTGTGTGTCATAAAAATAAATATTACATTAATTTTAAAGATAATGAATAAAACTTGTCAATTCCCTGATATATAGGCATCTTTTAAATTTACTTTTGGTTCTATCTAATCCTGCATCTTTATTACATAAAACACCTGGTCAAAGCTTTAGCAAGAGGCTTTTTTTCTACTCCTCCATGCCAATAAGAGCAGCTCATCTAATCTACATATTCTCTCATTTAGCCTTTTTTCCCTTTCCTAGTAGGTTTTTGTCCTCTCTCATTCTTTCCATCTCCTTGCTATTTTTGGCAGCAATCTATGACTGGAAAGTCCCAACCATTTCTGTAACACATGTTTTGATTATCCCTTTAAATATCCAAAAAGAATATATGTTTCTTTTTCCTTCTAGGAGGGACAAACTAATATTCAATTAATTTAACCTATTGTAATTTCCTTTGCCTTTTATCTTTTGACCCAGGAAACAAGTTACTTTTAAACTTTTGTCATTTAATTTAACAATGTAACATTTAAAATATTTCAATTTAGCCATTTATTCTTAACAGCTGTTAAACACAAGTTAACAAGTGTGTATTTAAAATGTACTGTTAGAAGGGGAATCATGTATGTGTAGAATTCCATTAGTGTAGAAATAGTGTTTTCAGTTTCTTTCTGAATAACAATCATCTAGTACCTTTTCCTGAACAATGTGACAATCGTTTGTTAAAGATTTGAGTTTACATCAAAGTTTTTTGAGGTCTAATGGATGCTAATAGAATAGGGAAATGGAATTTGTAAAAATCAGCATCAGTAGTTTAATATTTGATGGTGGTAGCTGTCAGGGCTCAGGTTATTGCCTCTAAATTCTTAACCTATAGAAGAACTTGCTTGAAGTGGCTGCTATCTGAATACTTATCCAAGGATCAAGTTTAATCAACCCCTTTCTCCTTCTACATACAAATTTGACCTTCCATTACCTCAAGTTCTGTTAACCTGATAACCTGAAAAGAGAGGAAGTTCAACTCTATTGCTAGGCAATACTGCTTTGGGTAAAAATGACTTCTGGTTTGTAAATTGCATACAGACTAGGAAAAACTATATTTGTTCTTTGAATACCAGGTTGGGATGTGATGCCTTTGGCTTCTCTGAATGCAGTGACTCTTGTAACTGGCCTATCCCTTGTGGGGACCCTGGAAGCTATTCCTCCTTTTCTGCTCAGTGTAGCTCTTGTCTTCTCATACCCCAGCTGTACATGGGGGGATCTGTCCCAGCAAAGGCTATGTCACCTGCTGCAAGGACATCCACAGAAAGGAACTACTGCTTCTACCCTGCTCGCATGCTGGGTTCTTCCACTATGTTCTGTGTAGCCTGATGTCAGATATGACCTATAAGTCCTGTGAGTCTAAATGTTATCTGACTATAAGTGGATGCCCTGGCAAGTATTAAAGCATCTGATTAGAACATTAAGCTCAGACTAGTGACATGTTGGTCTTTGGCCTTTTGAATGATTTGAGGTGAGGGGGAGAAAGCAATTGTGTACCCTCTCATAACTGATAATATAATGAGCACAGAATCTAGCTCAGTTATAAATGTTTAGTTAGGTCTGGAGTTTTACCCCCAGTATCAAAGTTGAATCATTTTTTTTTTTATTTATAAAGCACGAAAATACCCAACGTACAGAAGGAAATTTATATCTGACAATTATTTGTTTTATCTCTGTACTGATTCGGTTGACTGTTTTGTTGCTGCTTCCATGAACTTTATGTTCTTTCCAAATAACACTTTCAGTTGAGTGTAGCTGTAAAGGAACAGATTAGTGGTGATTTTTTTTTTTTTTTATGGAGCGGTGCATAGTCCTGGATTCGAACCTGGGTGTCCCTTATGGAAGGCGAGCCTCCCACCACTGAGCCACCTGTGCACCTAGTGGTGATTTTTTGATAACTGGAGAAACTCTGACAGGCTGATTATCTTACCAAAGTGGGTAAAGCTGACTTGATGGAGGGTTGCTAGATTGGAAGTTAGCATTTTTATTTTCTCACCACTGTGTATTTTGGTATTCCAAGATTGTATAAAATAACATTTTTAGTTGTTTCTGTTTTGTGAGTTTTGAGATCCATATAAATCAGATAAAAAAGTTTCAGCCCTAGTTGAAATGATAGACTACCAAAAGTTTAACTACCATCTCCCAATTTTGTTTCTCTCTCAGCAGCTACTTAGCAGGCATCACTAGATATCCACAGATAGAGTTTGGAAAAACTGAGTTTCTAGCTGTTGTGTTTTGCCAGTGTTCAGTTGATGAAATTTTTTTCAAACATACTTTTAGTTTGTATGAGTATGTTGTTTCTGAACCTAATTCCTTTATGTGTTTTTTGTAAGCATACTTCTATTTACTGCCATGCACTGAATTTTATGATTATTGCCTCCTCTTGGTGGGAGGCTTATTGTTTAAACTGAAACTAATAAAGTAATGGGAAGAAAAGTTACATCTTAATACACTAACCAGCATTATTCCTCCCTCCCTCCTATCAGCCAGCCAGCCGGCCAGCCATCACCTCTACAATTTTTTTTTTTTTTAACTAGGAGATTTATAGATGAAAATACACATTTCTTTTCTTCAAAAGTGCTCTGTCAATCTTATTGCCCTAGGATGGTATCAGCACTTTCCAGTCCGGTTTACCGTAAATCAATTCCTTCAAAACAGTATAAAATGTGTATTTATTTGTGTATATCTGTAATGAAATACTTTTTAAACCCTGGTTAGTATTTGATGAATAATTTTATACACACTTCTTAAAAATTAGTATTTGATGAAAGTTTTATATTTCTTACTTGAGAGATTCTCTGTGACTTCAAAAGAGTTTAAAAGCCTTTGGCTAGGTGTTGCTTTGATATTGATTTCTCCCTTCCAAATTTCAAGAATATATGAGAAACTGTCTTTTATATGCTCTCCTTTCATTTTCTAATTATTATGGGATTTGCCACATATGGAGAATTGGAAACAATATCAGCATTTGGCAGCAAATTAATTTTTGCAAAAAGAAATGACATGTATCAATAGGTTATATTTTTAAAGAAAATAAATTTAGATTCTTAAGCTATGACTCAGTGAATTTTAAAACTAAACAGAAAGCAGACTTATGATTGTCCAGTCTGTGGGCCAGCACAGATTAAAAGACTCTCCTAGCTTTTCCTTGTTTCCCTCCTTGTATACACCTCATCGAGTAATGCCCCCAAGCAATTAAACTATCTATAATTACCCCTAATACAAGATTTACTTCCTTGGGCATTAGCCAAACTGCACATTTTACAATCACTTACCCTTCAAGTACAACTATTGGTAATTATCTAAGATGTTTAGACACGGAGGCTTAACAACTAACAATCCAAGTTCATGTTTGCTAAGAAAATATACAAAATAAGTCTGAAGTTTCAGAGGTCGTATGGTAGCATTCAACAGCAATGCATAGTCTTCTGTGTACAGTAGTACATTAATATTCCCTTCAGTTGAAATGAATGCTTACAAAGGAGAAAAGCAACTAACATAATGTTATTTAATTAGAATGTAGGCCCCATTTTGAATAATAGATAGTCTGGAATCATAGATAAAAAGGAATGATAAATAATACAAGAGAATCCAAATCATTTTCCTCTTTGTTACACTCTACAGAGACATGCTGATTTCCATCAGATATTTTCCTGGCATCAAGCCTTGCTTTGTTTTTGCACATTACTTTTTCTGTGAGTTTTATGTTGAAATATTTTCCACATTAGCATGTATTGATTCATTTTATTTTTGGTGAATGTTGAAATAGCTCAGTGTAATGGATCATTTGGGAGCTTTTGCCAGTCTTGAAAGTATAGGAAATCTGTCGAAACTTATTTTTGCCCTTTCAACAAAAGATATCGGATGTTTAAATATTCCGGAATCATCATAGTGCTCCCAAAAGAAGTCACATGGTGATTAGAGCTGTGCCTAGGTCACACCAGGATCTGAGTATCAAAGGAAACAGTGGCGTTGGTACATCCACCATTTACCTGACTGAAATGAAACTAGAGGTGCTGGGGTAAAGGAAAGAGACCATGCCCACTACCCTCTTTTAGTTTTCCATCTTTTCTAGACCGTGGATATCCTGCTGGATGGAATAGGAAATCACAGCTAAAATGGAGTGAAACAGAAGTTATTTCACTTCCAAAGTATTATGTTCTGAGGTAGTTTGAAGAATAATCTTCACAGAGCTACATTGGGGGGGATTATATACTAATATTAAAACCTCTCCCACTTCAAAATAATGCTAATCATATTAGGCACTCATAGGAATGCCCTTTCTATATGTTGCTGAGTTTGAGAGGTGCTTAGAATATAATGTTTGTGCCTAGAATAAGCCACATATTTAGCTATTTAGAAAAATGGTAGAATTTAATCTTATTTTCACCCCCCTTCTCTGTTCCAGCCTACATCTGTTGTCTTAATTTTCCCTAAGAAATGATACTAGGAGAAGTTCCATCCACCTTGCCTATTTAACATTTACTGCAAAAATGTTGCATTTATGTGTGTCCATACATGCATGTGTATAAAATATATAGTCTTAGGCTATATTACATGTATCTTTAAGCACCAGTAAGCTCATATGCAAATGGCCAATAGTGGAATGTGAAAGTCATATTAGTTTTTATGATATTTTTGCCAGGTAGAATTTACTGTTATAGCAGGATTAGAATTATTACTTTCTCCAGGAAAAGTAAAAAAGTCCTCTGCTCATAGCTGCATAGGGAAGAGCAGTTTCAACTCTGTTTACAGAAAAGCACAATAAACCTTGAGCTTCTTATCTAGAAAGATGCACTCCTACCCAATTAAAACTTCCTGCTTGTGGCAGGCTGCCCTGCCTCCTGGGCCAACCATAAAAATCCCTTCTAACTTATAAAGCCCACTCCTTCTGCATTGACTCAGTGCAAGAAGCCAGCATGTCCACTTGCAGGTTCCTGTACATTTTGAAATGTTCCCTGAGGCAGTCTTCAGCCAGACTCAGCTGTACACCTCGGCTGTCCAAAATATTTTCTGAGGGAGGCACCAAAAATTATTTTTGGGGGGTTCTGGTTATAAAATTGCCTGGGTTTTGACAGAATTTCTGCACCATTGTATATTTGTGCACCAAACAATGATACTCAATATGAAAAGTAGCTTGAACTCTAGAATATATGTTTTGGGTTATTAAATGAAAATGGGTGTTTTTACATACATATATTGCATTAAATAATACAGACATGAATTAAGTGTACATTCAACATTGAAACAAGTCATCTAGAGAGCAGTGTATCACCTTCTTTAATAAATATAAATTTGCTATTTATGCAAAATAGGGGGAAAAAAAAATCAAGCCTCCTAGAAGGCCAGCTTCTTTCAAATTGAAGAAAGGTATATGCTTCTTAGGAGCCTAAATCAATCTAGATAATTAATAACAGGAGACGTTTAAGTATACAAATTGTATCTAATACGTATTTTTCATCCTCTCAGCCACCTATCCCACTTACCACAAGCGAAGTACGCAAAGAAGGTATATAGAATACAATTTATTGAGGTATCAACATGACCCCAGTGTATCTATTTATCATCATCAATAAAAATAAATTTAGCTCTTCAACTTGAAAGATGAATTAGAATAGGGCAACAAAATTTTTAAAACTCTTCTTACTAGCATGTCGTCCATCTAGTTTGAAACTACTATGTGCCCCAGTAAAGCCGTGTTTTAATCCTGTTCTCATCTTATGGGAGCAGCCATTTCTTTTCATCCTGATGAAACAATGTAGGTTGGCATCTCTTGATTATATTATCTCCGCAGAGATGTGATGCACCCAGTTGTGGATGTGAACTTTTGATTAGGTGGAGATGTGACTCCATCTCCACCCATTCCACATGATTATTGATTTGTTTATTGGAGTCCTTTAAAAGAGGAAACAATTTGGAGAGTCAGAGCCTGCAGAAAAGACAGACGCCTCAGAGCTTACAGAAACTTCACAGCAAAGCTGACACAGATGCGGACAGTTGGAGAAGAGAGAAACGGATGTTTGGAGATGCTTGGAGCCCGGCAGACATCACTATGAGATGTTGAGCAAGCCAGAACCTGGAGAGCGCCAAGGTAGGCTAAGAGATAAAAGCCAGCCCCGGTAAAGCAAAGTGAGGAACCCCCACAGGAACAGAGGCTGAAAGCAACTGAGCCAAGGAGCAAGGGACCAGCAGATGCCAACCTCGTGCCTACCCAGCTGACAGGTGTTCCTGACTTACTGGCCTTTCTTGAGTGAAGGTGACCTCTTGTTGGTGCCTTAATTTGGACATTTTTATAGGTTCAGATCTGTAAATTGTAACTTATTAAATTCCCCTTTTAGAAACTGTTCCAGTTCTGGTATATCATATTCCAGCAGTTTCCAAACTAATACATCCTCCTTAACCAGATACCTTACTCTCCAGTGGGCCCACAAATGACATGAAAAGAAAAAATACATACACTTGTCATAAAATGTGAACCATTATTGAATCTAGGTGGTGAGTATACTGACAACTATGACACTTTTTAAATTTTCTTAATGTGAAGACACTATTCACAATAAAATTCTGGGGGGAAAAACAGATGCTGTTGTCCATGTCTATGAAATAGGTATTATTATCTAATATTTTTATATAGCCTCATAGGCCAACAAAAATCATTTTCAAACATTGCATTATTTAGTTTGAACTAACCTTTCCAACCTCTCTTTCCATGTGTGGTTAAAATCTTTCTAATTATAGTTTGGGTATTTATGGCCTCTGATATTCCGTGTAATGGAAATGCCTCAAAAGACATTTCTATTACTATAATTCATATCTTTTTTTGGGCAGTAAAACCACTCGTTCCTGAAGTGTAAGGAGGTAACACTTTCTATCACAGAGCAGACTTTCACTTTATACTGTATCTTCCCTGTGATTATTTGTGAGTCATTTCACGAGTTTTCTTGTGTCTCACAAATCTGTACTGTACACTTCTTAGACAAAGATTCTTTTTAGGTCTTTGGTATCTTCTTACCTGGTTGTGAATCAATAAATTTGGCAGTTCAGGCTACACAGTGTTATTTTGGTTTTGATTGTTGTTTGAAAAAAATCCCTGGCACCCTCCTAAATATGAGTCAACTGTAACCAAATTGAAAGCTCCGTGAAGGCAAGAAATGTTGCTCTCTGAGTTCTTAAGAACAGTGCCTTGCATACAATGGGTGCTTAATAAATACTGTTTGATTTTCATGAGCAAGGTGGCTCATATGCTCTGCAAATATATTTTGCACACTCTTATTGTAGCACCTCTTTTATAGGCTCTGATAATCTTTATTTAAATGTTCTCCAGAGTTCAGAAAGGTCCTGGATTGGGGTAGTAGATCAGGTTGTGGGTTTATGTCTCCTGGAGGATTATCTCTGATCTGTGGAAGCACTCTGAAGATATTGGAACTGAGATGTCATGCTCGGTTGAGAAACTGGGAATCTTGCTTAAGATTCCAGGTTGGAAGACCAAGGAAACATTTCCAGGGGTACTATGTTGGAGATCCCACAAGTGAGAGCAACCATTCCTCCCCCTTCTGCCTTCCTGTATTGTCCAGATACATAGGTGAGCATACTGCCCTTATTAGATATTGTTTCCTTGTTCATTCAAAAATTAATAAGAAAAGCCTTAGTCATTTGACTCATTCAATTTTCTACTTATTTTTCTACTTAGTTTCCTTTATAACACTATTTTTAAAAGTGTAATAAATGGAAGTGTGGAATAAAGCAGATAAACTTTGGTTTAGTTGGCTGTCTTTCTTGTTATAATGCAGAGATAGAACCACATGTTGGTAGCCTGATTAACATACCTGAAGTGTGGTAGCAGTTTATAGTTCAAATAGAATTGTCTGTAGTCTTTTCCATCTATCAGGTTTTATAGGAAGATGGTACAAAGACTTGATGGTTATATAATTACACAGATTTAATTCTATGAACATAAAAAATTGATTACCCTGGGGACATGAAGAACTGTTTTTACTGATTGAATATTTTACTTGAATATGATAATTTTATAAACAGCTGCACATTTTACTGTTTGTATCTTAAAAGTTCTTAAATTGCAGGGATACATGCATCATTTTAATTGTGAATTTCCATCTCCCACCCATGTAGCAAGAAGATAATATACAGAGAGTATCTTACTTTCTATTGTGGGAAAGTTGCCAGGCATATTCAAATCCCAAGAACTTCTTTTTTGTTCCCTTTTCTTTCTTTTTTCTCTTCTTATTTTTAAAAATAAATGTTTGTTTTTAAAATAATGAATTGATGGCATTCCTCTAATATCCTTGCAGAATCTAATTGAGAGAGTTCCTAGATGTTGGGATAGTTTACATTTCAGAAAATGCCATTCCTCAGCATATAAGTTGGCAAGGTAACTGTAATTTCTTTAAGATGGTATTTAAAAATTTCTGAGCTAGAGGATACCTGAGTGGCATTTTTGTCTCTACATCAGAAGGTCCGAATCACAAGTAACGGACCTAGTTGGGTATCTTCTCAGTAATTAGAAATACCAGCTTCAGAATCCTCATAGAGTGATTTTTTTGCCGCTATAGTTTTATTGTTTGAAAATTTAATGTTGGGTTGTGATTATGCAAGGAAATGCTAGTTGCTAATAAGTATCCATTCTTTAATGACTGAAGACCAATTTTACTTAGGGCAGTAGTGTGCCCAGCTAAAATACTATCATTATAATCTTTTTAAGTTTTTACAGTTATATAGTTAAAAGATTGTTTACAAGTATACAATTGTAATATAGCCATGTGAATACAGTGAGATTTAAGCAGAAATAACTGGGCTTTATCTAAGAAGCCCCTTTAAAGAAGACCTGGTTAAGCTGGGAATTATGTTTTCTTGTTGTCTCATCCCTTTCCTTCTGCTGCTGCCTGGAATGCACACTTTCTGGGTGGAGCACTGGTAGCTATTTTGAACCACGTGATGCTCTCCACGATGAAGAGTAAAAGCTAGTAGTGGAGGGACACCGTAAGGGAGGCATTACAAAGAATACTGGGCATAGTCATCCCAGTGACTCCCAAAGAATGTATAACATGGGGAGAGTCACATAATCCTGCTTTTCACTTTTTTTTAGCCGAAAAACAGTGAATATGATAACATCCTTAACTACTTCTTCATACTGGAATCATGTAAAAGTTCTTGGAAAACAGTAAAATACTATTTGCATGCAGCATATTTTCTCTTAATAGTATTCTCTCGCTCTAACCCAAGGTCCATGAGTCCCATGAGGTTTTATGAAAAGCTGTAGGTGTTGGCAGTTATTTTCTTGTGGAGACAGACTACTGAATCCCCACAAAATCCAAATATCAGAGATAACGTCCAAAATTCAAATATGATATTTACCTAGAGATGGGTCTCTTCTATCACAGACCAACTAAGGTAGAAGATTGTTTGAAATGCCCCCTTCTACCTCACAAGCAACATTTAATAGCCGTCTCTGTGTCTGAAATTGACAAGTACTTCAAGGGCTCATTTCAAATACCATTTTCTCCTCAAAACATTTTTTCAGTGTTCCAAGTAGAAAATAATCTTGTCATTTTCTAAATCCCCATAGGACTTTTAATGAATATTCTTTTAAAGGACTTGTCTACATATTTTAAACATTTCTAATGGACTTCAAGTTCCTTAATAGCAGGTATCACATCTAGTCCCGTATTAACTCCCCAGCTACTTGCACATATGACTTGCTCAATAAATACTTTTTGGATGAATTAATTCCCTAAACACTTGCTTATTTTAGTGGCTTATATGGTACATGTTTTACATAGTTCTGGTTTGGTTTAAAACAATAGCAAACTTCAGCCTCAAAAGTAATTTAAAAGGAAGGGCTCCAAACTGGATCCAGGATTCAGCCGCTGGAACATGGCACAGAGAAGGAGCAGATGGTGATCCACGGTGCATGGCTGAAATGCAGACATTGTCACTTGTCTTCTGTCCCTAATCAGCCAGATGACAACAGGAGTTAGATTTGTGCATTGGCTTGCTCAGGGAAGTTAGACTTGAAAAGATACAATTTTCTACCTGGGAGATAGCAGTTTCTACCCTACTAGTGGTTATAAAACAAAAGAAAATTAATCAAAGGTTTCCTTCAAACATGAATTCAGCTTTGTTATGGCATCCAGAAATATAGTGGCACTGCAAAATTCTACCAGTAGAAGAGCCATTTATTCTCGATGACGTCTGATGTGCTTATAGGCAATTTTGGTTTAATTCTACTTGGGTGCTGTTAGTAGTATCTATTACTGGGTAATAGATATTCTTAGATATTTCAGGAAAATGTCTTTTGAGATTTCAGTGGGCTTAGAAACAATACCCTTCTTCCCCCACACATTTCAGAATTAAATAAGAGACATATCCAGCAATTGACTGACATAAAATATGACATTTATTACTGATAAATTAAAATGTGGCATAGATATGTTGACATGTAGAGTGTTAATAATTCACCCCAGAATTAAATAGATTTATCTACCCCATTACTTACACACAAGGGCAACTTCAGTCTCCTGGGCCCCTCCCCATAAGAACAAACTAGGTGGGGGATGGTTAGAGGGCAGGCCAGAAGGCACCCTTTCTGAAGATAGGGGGTTCAGAGAAAAGGGTCTAAGAAGGCACTGAGCTGTCTTTGTCCAATTCCTTCTTTCAAACTCCCTAAGACAAATCCAGGAGTGTTCTCTATCATTTTCCCTCTTTCTAGCATTTGATACCATAGAAATGTTACCATTTTCTTCTGACCAATAATTCAAAAACTTTTATTCCCTATTGAATAGCATATAAAACCCCCATATATTGCTTGGAGCTGGCCCCATAGTGTTCTATACTCCATAATTTGCATCCCCATACTATTTTGCCATCGAATGACTTAGCTCAATATCTTATCTTTGGAAAGTCCAGAATTTGGTACGTTTGTATGTCCACTGTTTGTGCTCCCCACATTGACATGTACAGTGAACTATTTAATGCACCTCGTTCAGTAGTGAATATACACAGAAACCTAAGCCGTCTTAGCAGGAAGGAATTTGGTTGGGAAGTTTATTTTTACAAGACACAAATAAAGGTATGCCAGCACTATGTACTGCAGAATTTCATATATTTTCTATTCATATGGCTGATTATTGACACTAAATTATTTCATAGGATATTCTGATTTTGCCTACCTTCTTGGATACTGATGAGCCCAATTGCATTATTCTGAATCGTACAATTTTTTATTTCTTATAGAACACTTAGCACAATCTGTAATTTTTGAATTTGTTAATTGATTACTTATCTGTTGTCTTTCTTCTTCCACTGAATATGAACTGTATAACCATCATCATCTTGTGTGGCTGGTTTACCAGTACCTCGCTCCGTGGTTGGCACCTGATTGATATTAAAAAAAAAAAGAGAGAGAGAGTGGAGGGAACAATCTTACTACTCATTTGCTTACTTGTTATTCTCTGATTCACTCTGCACTTGTGCACCCCACCCATACTCAACTGTTCTTGGGATTTGAAACAAATGAAATAATTTGAACTGATAAAGTAAGTCAATATTGGTCAATGTTGGTAAAAAGTTGTTTATATCATGAGATACTAACATTCAGTCAATTCATTGAATATCCCTATTTTATTATTATTACATATACTTAAATCTTATCACAAAACTACTATTTTAGTTAGCACTAATCACATGAATACAGAATGCATAGGATTGAATAGGTACATAGTAAATGCTAAATGCATTTGTGGCAATGTGTTATAATGACTGAGACCTAAAAGCATGATGATCCATGTGCCGTGTGAAATAACACATGTAAACATACTTGATCCTAAATGTACCTGTTGTGTGAAGCCACAAAAAATTCCAGTACAATTTAAAATTCTTCTGTTTTAGTAACATCGTTTTTAAGAATAATAGAAAAAAAATCTGTTCTTTTCCTGTGAGTAAGTGGAAATTATCTCACAACTAACATGGAGTTCAGTTCTGCTCAACGTGGTCACTCTGACTTCTGTTCTACGGGCTATTGCATGTGTCCTACATTCTAAGAGGATTTTACTGTGCACACATGTAATGCACTGTTGAATGAAGATGGGCTGTCTTAAATATCAGTTAGCCCAACTTCTGCATTTTATTTCATTTATATTTATTATGAATATAGAAATGAAATGGCTATCTTTTTACTTCAGTGTTTTATACTGATTGTCTATATTCTGGCTTCCTTTATGTTTCCCCTTTCTGCCTTACATTTGCATCAGTTGAGTTTTTTCGCCTTGCATGTTTCTTTAACCTATTACTAGTTTAGATGGCATGTACTCTGCTTATTTTATTTCTGTGGTGTTTGCCTCTGGATGTATGTATTTTTACATACAATTGAGATCATTATGGATTTACATGTAGTTGTAAGAACTAATAGAGCTGTTTTACTCTTCATTCAGTTTCCCCCATTGGTAGCATCTCTTGAAACTAGAGGACAGTATCACAACCAGGATATTGACATCCATCCAGGCAAGCTGCTGAACTTTCCATCCCCACTAAGAGGCCACCTGTGGCCATTTAATAGTCATACTTACTCATCTCCTATTCTCACTCCCATCCATGACCCTTGGCATACACTAATCTGTTCTCCATTTCTATAATTTTGTCTTCTTAACAATATTCTATTAATGGAATCATAAACTGTGTAACTTTTTGAGTTGGCTTTCTCCTCCCACCCCTCCGCAAAAACCCCTTGAATTTCATTGCAGTCATTGCATGTATCAACAGCTTATTCCTTATGTGGTAGTTAGATTCAGGTGTCAACTTTGCTAGGTGAAGGCACCTAGATCTATTGCTATGGACATGAGCCAATGGCATGTGAACCTCATCTGTTGCTGATTACATCTGCAGTCGGCCAGGAGGCGTGCCTGCTGCAATGAATGATGTTTGATTTAATTGGCTGGCACTTAAATGAGAGAGCTCAACATAGCATAGCCCAAGCAGCTCAGCACAGGCCTTTGGAATCACCCCAGGGAAAGGAATCACCCCAGGGAAAGATGATGGAACCCAGAGGCCTGGAGAGAACGCCAGCAGATAGCCCTGTGCCTTCCCATGTAAGAAAGAACCTCGATTGAAAGTTAGCTGCCTTTCCTCTGAAGAACTATATGTCAACTAATTAAATCCCCTTTTATTGAAAGCCAATCCATCTTTGGTGTGTTGCATTCCAGCAGCTAGCAAACTAGAATGCCTTATTATAGGTGAGTGGGATTTCATTGCATAGATGTACCACAGTTTGCTCATCCATGACCTTTGAAGGACATTTGGGGATATTTCTAGTTGGAGGCTATTCTGAGTAAATATAATACAAATGTTCTTGTACCAGATTTTGTGTGAATATAATTGTAACTTCTCTAGGAAAATATTCTGGTGTGCAATTGCTAGATTGTACTGTAGTCGTGTGCTTAGTTTCTCTTAGAAATGGCCAAACTGTTTCCCAGAGAGACTGCACTATTTTACATTCCCACCAGCAGTTTCTCTGCATCCTCACCAGCATTTACTATTATCACTATTTTTTATTTTAGCCATCTGATAGGTGTATATTTTATCTCGGTGTGATTTTAATTTGCATTTCTCTAATGGCAGATGACATTGAACATCTTTTCATGTGATTAATTGCCACCTGTATATCCTCTTCAATAAAATATCTGTTCATGTTTTAGTACATTTTCTAATTGGGTTATTCCTTTTTTAATGTAAAGAGCTCTTTATGTAGCCTAGATGTTAGTCTTTTGATTGATATACGGTTTTCAAATGTTTTCTCCTAGTTGGTAGTTTATCTTTTCATCCTCTTCACTGGGTATTTCTCAGAACAAAAGTTTTTAATTATAATGAAGTCCAATTTGTCATTTGTTTTTATTGATGGTGTTTTTGGTGACAAGTCTAAGAATTCTTTGCCTAGTCCTTGATCTTGGTGATTTTCTCTTAGTTCTTTCTGAAAGATTCATAGTTTCCTATTTTATATTTGTCAGTGGTCCATTTCAAGTTAATATTTGTATAAAATATGAGGTTTAGGTTGATATCCATTTGTCTGTGGATATCCAGTTACCTGAGCACAATATATCAAAGGGCTGTTCTTCATTGAATTTGTACCTTTGTCAAAAATTAGTTGGGCTGTTAATGGGTCTGGGGTTTCTTTTTGGGGTGATGGCAATGTTCTAGAATTAGAAGTGATGATAGTTACACAACTCTGAATATACTAAAAGCCACTTTATTGTACATCAATAGAACTGTTATAAAAAACATTCAAGCATGTTTGACTGTTTCTATTTATGGATTCGCTATTCAGTTCCATTGATTTATGTATCTATTTCTCTGCCACACTGTTTAAATTACTGTAGCTGTATGATAAAGACTTAATATCAGGTAGAGTGATCCCTCCTGTTTTATTCTTTGTAAGATTGCTTTAGGGTGGTACAACAGTGGCTCAGTGACAGAATTCTCGCCTGCCATGCCAGAGATCGAGTTCAATTCCCAGAGCTTGCCCATGGCAAAAAAAAAAAAAAAAAAAAAAAAAAGATTGCTTTAGGTATTCTAGGGCCAATTCCTTTAATTATAAATTTTCCAAGAAGGTCATAAATGTCTCCAAAAAGCCTTGCTGTGATTTTGATAGGAATTGTACAAAACCGATAGCCAATTTGGTAGAGTATTGACATCTTTTCTACATTGAGTCTTCTAATCCATGCATGAACACAGTATCTCTCTCCATATATTTATTTTTAAAATTTATTTCATTGGTACTTTGTAATCTTCAACATAGAGACCCTGTATAGGTTTTGTTAACTTTATCCCTAAATATTCCATTTTCTTTGGCATTATTGTAAATGATACAATGTGGTTAATTTTGCTTTCCACTTGTTTATTGTTAGTATATAGAAGTGCACTGTATTTTTTGTATGTTGATTCTGTGCCCTGCAATATTGCTGAACTACTCAACCTTTATTTTTTAAAGATTTATACATATTAGACTTTAAGGTCTTATATTATTCACTATCTTTATTCCCCCCCAAAATAATACCAGGACTTTAAAAATGCTAACCACGACCATCTTCTGTTTCCCATGTGAATTATTTTAATCCCTAACAAATGATTCATTATGAGAATTTTTAATGTGTTTTTTTTTTTTTTGGTCGATGATTGTTTAGATTTCACAAAATGGATACTTTTGTAAAAATATGGCTCCCTGTTGTCTCTTGAATATCATTTCTTTCCTTTGAGTACAGCTTTATTTTTGATGACCCACATTCTTGATATGTCTTCCATTGATTGTGAATTAAACACTCTTAGTCTTTGTCTGAAAATGTCTTTATTTCACCATCATTCTTTAATAAATGTTGAGTACAAGTATAAAATTATACCTAACAACTATCAATCCATTATGAGCTGGTGTCTTCTGTCTGATAAGAAGCCTGCTTTCAGTCTAATTGTTATTAAAGTAAACTACCTTTTCCCTCTGGTTGCTTTTAAAATCTTTCTCTCCATTGTGACGACCTACTGTTAAACTAAAATGTGAATGGTCATTTGAGACTTTGTTTTTATTGAGCCTTCTCAAAATCTAGTGTTTCTTTATTCTGAAGACATATCTTGACCTAATTGGAAGAATTTTCATCTATTTCTATTTGAATATTGCCTTTCCTATAGTCCCTGATTTTTCTCTTTCTGGGTTTCCTATTATATAGTTGTTGGATCTTCTCCAGCTCTCCTACATTTTTCATAATATCTGCTGGTTTGAAATAATTATGTACCGTAGAAAACCATGTTTTAATCCTGATCCATGTTGTGGAGGCAGCCATTTCTTTTAATCCCTATTCAGTACTGTAGGTTGGAAACTTGATTAGATTATCTCCGTGGAGATGTGACACACCCAATTGTGGATATTAACCTTTGAGTAGAGGGAGATGTGACTCCACCCATTCCAGTGAGCCTTTATTAGTTTGCAGGAACCATTTTGGAAAACACTTGTGAGCCATGAGAGCCAATGCACCCAGAGACCTTTGGAGATGAAGAAAGAAAACACCCCTAGGGGAGCTTCATGAAGCAAGAAGTCTGGAGAGAAAGCTAGCAGACATAGCCATATTTGCATGTGCCTTTCCAGTTGAGAGAGAAACCTGAACTTCATCAGCCATCTTGAGCCAAGTTATCTTCCCCTAGATGCCTTAGATTGAACATTTCTATAGCCTTGCTTTAATTTGGACATTTTCACAGCTTTAGAACTATAAACTTGCAACTTATTAAATTCCTCTTTTTAAAAGCTGTTCCATTTCTGTATATCACATTCTGGCAGCCTGCAAACTAGAACAATATTTTTTTTTCACATTATTCATCATTTTAGCTTAATCTTTTGTGTTTTGGTGTGATTTCCTCAGATCTGATTTTTAATTCACTAATTCATTTATGCTGAATATATTTTGATGTTTTATCTTATCTTCTATTGAACTTTTTTCTTTTGCTTTTTTCTAGTGAGTATAATTTGCACACCGTGAAATGCACAGTTATTAAGCATGCAGTTTGATTGATCTTGACAAATTCATAGATACCTGAGTTAGTAGTTATCAAAATATAGATCATTTCTATCATTGCAAATAGTTCCCTCATGTCCCATTTTTTCAAATCCAAGTTTTCCCCTCAAAGTGTATAGGTTCTTAAAATTGTATCTCCTCTGTAGTTCTTTCTATAATCCATGCACATACCTACTTTTTAATATATGTTTTAGATTGTTTTACTCGTTTTATTCCTTGTGTACCAATTCTCAATTGCAATTTCTCTTTATTCCTCATGATGTTTCTCTTTTGCAATGTACTGTTAACAAAGTTTGTGCTATCTATGGGAGACCCTTGTGCACAGAATGGTAGACATATCCCTACATAGAATGTTTGAATTCATTTGTGTGTGGTCGTAAGTGGAATTTATAGGATTTTTTTTCTATTTTTTTTTTTTTTTTTCTGTTAAGCATTTCAACTTGAGATCACTGGATCACCACTGTGCAGACTAAGGTTAAATTTGTTAACAGATTATACCCTCTGTATTAATTTCCTGCTGTTGTAACCAGTTACCACCAACTTAGTGCCATACAACTGCAGAAATGTATTCTCTTACAGATCTAAAGGTCGGAAGACTAAAAGGATCTGCAGGGCTGAATTCCTTCTGGAGGCTCTAGGAGTTGATCTGTTCCCATACCGTTTCCAACTTCCAGAGAGTTCCTGCATTCCTTAACTTATGGACCCTTCTTCCTTCTCCAATGCGAGTAGCTTGTCATCTTCACATCTCTCTCTGCTTCAATCATCACATCCTTTTCTCTGCCTGTGCCTTTGATTTTCCTGCTTCCCTTCTATGACAAACCTTGTGGTTACATCAGGCTGACCCACCTAACCCAAGATAATATCCCTATTTCAAAATCTTTAATTTGGTGCCATCTGCAAAGTTCCTTCTACAATAGTCACAGATTCCGGTAATTAGAACTTGGAAGTCTTTGTTGAGGTCATTTATCAGCCTATCTGCCCCTTCATCCCTAATTTTAGAGATAACAATATTCTTTAGCACATCTGTGGGCTGGAAGTACAGTTTTTTTGCTTTCCATTTCTCACATGGTATTGGTCTTCCGGTTTCTTAGAGATAGTCTAATACCTCTTTTGTGTTTGCCAGGGTGTTAAATCTCATTCCCCAGCCCCCAGAGATGCTGCCTTGTACAATTTGAGCAAGTGTAGTCACATTATATTGTATGTAAATGGCAGCTCCTGAAGATAGGAAGCATAATGATCCAGCTCTAAGGGCTCATGTCACTGGGGCTTCTACCATTGGTTTAACCTCAGTACATTTTCTTGATGCCTATTTTTCGTTCCTTAAAGCTCAGTTATACATACATACAGATAGATAATATCAATATTTTTCTTTCTTTCTTTTAACTTGAATTTCTGTGTGACTGTAAAAAGAGGAGACTTACTCACCGTGTTGTTCAAACTTCACCTTCATTTTATCGATGGAGAAAGTTCTTCCCAGAAAAATGAACTGAGGACACAGGACTAATAAATGACCAAATCAGGACTGAAACCTTGGTGCCCTGGCTCCATGCCCAAAGCTCTTTCATACATCTTAATAACTAGGCTTTTGTTATTATTCATGGATTTCTCCCATCATCACCAATACTTGTTACTGAATTGTCAAAATTTACGTTACCACCTAATAAAAGCTGTGTTGTTGCATGACTTTGTGACTGCAAATAATAATGTAAAAATTATTCATTCATTCTTTAAACATTTATTGAACTATACCCTTACTAGGTGCCCGGGAGTCTAGAAGAAATAGGTACATAGCAGGTAATTATAAGTTAGTGTGCATGGGTATTATGGGAAGACAAAGGAAGCATCATTAGTCTATACTGAAGGTGAAGGTGATTGGAAGGGAAGGAATGAGGATAGGTAAAGAATGGATTCATCTTCAAATAGTCATTATTATATTGATAGATATTCATATCAAATATGTTTATAACAAAGCAAACATAGTAAAATGTTAAATGTAAAATCTAGATAGTAAGCAGGTGATTGCTAACAGTACAATTCCTTCAATTTTTCCCTATGCTTGAAACAATATATAATAAAAAGTTGGGGAAGCATCGTCAACAACTTCATCATTGCCATATTTGTCTGCCTATTATGGCAGGCATTTTGAAGAGCTTTATGATTTAACACATTTAATTCCCATAACAACTGTGCAAAATAAGCACTGTGTAGCACTATTTTATAAAAGTTAGGTATTGAGAAGTTAGGTAACTTGATCAACAGCACATGGATAGTACCTGAAGAATCTCGGTCACCAGGTTGGCTTCTGAATGTTCACTCTTAACTTTCATAGTTAGAGCTGCCCCTAAAAGATTGGAATTATTTCTTTAATAAAGGAGATAGGGATGGGAATAATTATAGAAGAAAGAAAGAATATATTTACATCAAGGAAAAATATCATGGGGTTTTCAGTAAAGAAGTGGGGGGAAACCCTGGCTGATGAATGAAATAAAAGGGGCAAATCAAAGGGAAGTCATGAGAGAAGGGGGACTTTGTATAAGTTGGTAGTTTGAGCTTTACTAGGTAGTTGAAAGGACTTCATTGAAAGATATGAAACAGGAAGATAATGTGTGTAGATTTCTGTTTTAGAAAGGGCACTCTGACATCAGTTTGGAGAATGAATTTCAGCTACGGCTTTTTATTTTTTATTCATTTCCGGGTGAAAAATGCTTCAACAAAATAGAACAGTTTAGAGATCAATAAATGGCATGATTTAAAATGTCTGGAAGGAACTGTTTGGCTCCATAATATAAAGTACATCCTGTAGAAGTTGAAAATGGCCCTAATCTGATAAGTGGTATATATTTAGCATTAGTAGATATGAATAAGGATGTCTCCTTATTCAACTGAAGGCATTACTAAGAAAACTAATATCCAGGCTTATCCTGGAAAATCCCCCTCTTCCCTTTAAAGAGGTGGTTAATTTCATTTTTCCCTCTCATCTTCATATTTTCTGGCACTGATAATAAATTCCTATAAATAGCTTGATGAACTGTCATCGGCCTCTGCTCCTGAGGAAACTGCAGAAACTCAATATTTTCTGAATGGTAAACATTATTACCTCCTTCATATTCTGTGGCCTGAGTGAGTATGTTGAGATCCTTTAATAAATTTAATGGAGAATTGAATTAATTATATGGGTTATTGAGGTTTAAGAATATCCAGGTAATTGTAACCATTGTTGTTATATGATGATTCAGGCAAGGATCATCAACCAATTCTAAATCTACCAGGTGAATGGCTTTTGGAGAAAAGGATATTTATATGTTCTCAAAGTACCCCCCACTTATTACTTAGTATTGACAAAAGCAACATGGAATTTTAACAAAAGAATCTGGTGATCAACACAATGATACCAATTATAGGACAGATAGACAATACCTGCTTCCTAATGTGATGCACTGAAGATACATTGCCATCTGTATGGTATTCTTGCCCAGATCCTTGAATCTAATCATGAAGAAACAATCAGGAAAATTAAAATTGAGGGATATTCAGTGGAGAAGTGGCTAAGACGCTTCAAATACCTTATCCTAAAAACACAGTACAAAGTGATGGAACTGTTCTGTGTCAAAGGGAGGCATGATCACAGAAAGTGCTAAATGATCCTGGATTGGATTCTGGATCAGAGAAAAGAAAGATAAAAATTCATAAAAGATATTTCTAGGAAAATTTGCTATTTGCTATACGATTTTGAGTATAGACTGAATGTCAAATGGTGGTTTTTTAGCATCATTAAATATCTTGGGCTGGATAATTGTATCGTGACTTTATATGTATATATGTATGCATGTGTTGTGGTCAGCGTTCCTATTCTTGGGAGAAACGGTATTTGGTATATTCTTGAGAGAATTATTTAGTGATAAAGTACAATGATATCTGCTACTTTCAAATGATTTTAGAAAAAGAATATTATGAAGAGAAAATGAAGGAGGATTGGAGAGGAGAGAGAAAGTAAAAACAGAAAGTTAAGGTCAAAATCTTCACATGGGTCCTAGGGCAAAAGCATATAGCTATTCATTGTACTGTTCTTGCAACTTGGCATGTTTGAAATTTTTCAAAAAAAAAAAATGAAGGGAGAATGATCAAGAATAAGTGAGATTGAGGCACTATGTATTCTTATTTGAAGTTCTTACATTTTACATGTTATTTCAGATCTACTGCCCAACAAGTTTAAGATATAGTACATTTGCTTTAGTTTATGCCAATCTGCTTTAAAATTACAAACTGTTCTAAAATTGCAAAGATCTAAATAAATATATAACTTAGAATAAGAGTGGACACATACTTTTTATAGTTACACATGATTATGTGGGTATATCATGTAGATTACATGAATTTTAGATTTCTTTAATTAAAAGATTGATTTTTCTACATTTGTCATTCTCTTGTAGTATATCTGCATCACGCAGATAAAGAGAGTAGAAGTTTATGAATTTGGGTACAGTTTTTCTTACGAAGAAATTTTTAAAATTCTGCTTAAAGAAAAGCATGCACGCTGCCCTAATCTCTGAGTTACTTGTGTTCTAAAATTTAGCCTACTCTTCTGTATATGGAAGTCAATTTAAGGATTAAAGCAAAAGTTTTCCCATTTCTTCAAAGCATCTAGGAAGAAAACAGGCATCTTATTCTCTTTTTCATCCCGTAAACGGGAGGGATACACATTGCTCATTCTAATCAGGCGCTTGCTATGAAGCTGTGGTAATCTTAAAAAATATAGAACTTTTTGGATTTAGCTCTGCTTCTCCCAGTCCTTCTCCTTTGGGCACCTTCTTTCTCATCTTTCTCCATCTGTAGCAGATCTAAGGGGAGACGGTTTCCCTTTAAGAAACAAAGGTTAGCTGTGACTCCCCTCATGTAAAAGCCTGAACAAAGCTTTTTGTAGTTGATGGAAAGAATGCCAAAGAATAAAATGAAAAGCTTCTGCCATCCACCTAGCGCCTACACTCCCAGGAGCCGACAAAAGAGCTCAGTACCAGAGCCGAAGAGTCCACGAAGCACTGCATTAGTGATAAAGCAGATTATAAATAATAATGACCTTAGTGGATGATGAGAAGTGCAGTAAACTTTTTCTGAGCCAGAGATGATAATGTAGGGGGTGCAATAGAAATGCATAAAGTCTGTAAGGGAAAATAGATTCCCTAAAAGATTTAATTTCTTTCCCTAAAAATTTGAATTGACAATGAATTTAATAGGTGCTCAATAAATATTTGTTGAATAAGTCAAGACACCAAAAAGGTCTACCATCTGAGTTGCTAATGAAAGCTCAGGAATTGAATTATACTTGTGAAAATCCCAACTCTGTGTTAAAACTGTATCTACTATCAGAGTAAAGATCAGAATCCTGATATGGGAACATGCAAAGACCCCTCCCATCTATTTAGGGCCAACCACAAATATAGAAAGTAAATACTTCAGTGGAATTATATGTAGCTTGATTAGCCTAAAGTTGGTGTTCATTGGTTCTCTCCCATGGTGGTGGGAGGGAAGAGAATGGAAAAGGGTTCTGCTAATGATGACTACCGATTTCTGAACAGTTAGTTATAGAAATATACTGAAGCATATTGTACTCTTTAACTGGTTTATTGATCAATCTGATGCCACTTCAACATAATTTTCAAATTGAGCTATTTTCTCTGCAGTCTTTTTAAGATTTGTCACTCTGGTCTGTGGATTATTGTTATAGAAATTTGATATGTCCTGAGAAACAAACATGGTTGTGTGGTTCAATAATATTGTCTTACTTCTTTCTTGGTTATTTTATAAACAGGGTATGCAACTGATCCCATTACTATTGATTGGAAAAAAAGGTACACTCACTGCTGCTAATATTTGTCATTCTAGTGAGTACCCTGGACAATGATTTCTGAACCATCCATTCCTTTGAAATTTTGTTCCCAGCTGGAGAAATGTCACAGTTGTCTCAGCTAATAGTGAGAAAGGCAAGGAATAGGAAATATGAACATTTTCTAGAAGCAATGAGCAACTGTATGCACATCTGGTGACTTACTGCTGAAGTTTCCAACACATTTAAAAATATTGATTAAGCCTCAACCTGTTGGGAAATATTTGCCATAACTTTAATTTTGCCCCTAGATTTGCTGAGGCTCAGAGCTTTATTTAACTTGCTGAATCTTGTGTTATGGCCAGAAAGAGATCTCAGGAGCCCATTCCCTAGGTTCTTATTAGCCTTGACAAAAGTGTGCAGATTCCTCACAGTCCCAAAGAGATGCAGTTTCTTGCGATTTCAATGCAAAGTCTAAAAAAAATTCTGTATATATTTTGGCTTCTGAGGTGCATTCCGAGATAGTATAACAGGTTCCACTGTCTTTGTGAAGACAATTTCTTTTATATACGGTTACTAAATCATGTTGCTCTTTTCCCCTGTCTTTGCTATATTTATTTGGGCATTAACGGTGGTTGTGATCTTAAAAGAAAAAAAAAAAAAAAACACAGACATTTCCCATATTTAGCCTTTTATTTTAAACCATGCCATATTTCAAACTGTATGTCTTGGGGGAGAAATGTATGAAAAATCCATGGAAGTTAGAAAATTATAGTTAGTAATTATCACCTACCATTAGAAGCAAGTACAGATCACATGATGTCAAAGTGAATTTATCACATACCATAATCAAAGATGAATCAAAGTAATTACCAGGCAAACAGGGATTGAATAGAACTTAAAACCAATTAAACTATTTATTTCGACTCTACCACTGAATAAACACTTTAGTGTTTTAATATGCTCCTCTTCTCATTTGCTTCAGCAATATGTTTGCTAATATGACTGAGATGCACAATCGCTATTTAATTAACCTATTTTTGTCAGTACCTCACATGAGCTGCGTGAAGTAGATGTGCTAACATCTCAATAAGTCAGATAAAAATAACGAACATAAAATTTGTGCTAGTCATTTTACAAGGTATGCTAAATTGCAACCGTCTCCAAAGAAATAAAGAAACTTGGGTTACCTCGTAGAATTTACAGTGAACATATTTGTAGAAACATGCTGAACCGACACCAACTTGTTCAAAAGTATAGTTAAAATAAAGCTTTAGTCACACTGTTTCTTCTTCCCCAACTTGGTGTATTGTTGCTATTAGCTTGATAATGTATCTAGTGGAGGCCATGTATCCGGATTGGAAAAATTGAGTTGTTAATGAACATAAAAAGGTTCAGTAGTATGCACCATGTACAACCTCACTGATCCTGTGGGTAAGCTAGTGACAGAGTCAGGGATCACAAAAGTGTTGATCCCTTTTCCTTTTATTCCTCAAGCCTAGTATGAAAACCCCAGGACAGTTTTGGTAGTCCTGTCCTCGATGATACACATTTTTTTCCACAGGGCATCACATAACAGACCATAGGAAGAGAAGCCTCACCTTTCCCTATCTTTAGATGGGAGTACAAGAAGGTAAGATCAGGCTAAATATCAGAAGGCTCTTTCTGTACAAATCACAGTGCCCCGTGTTTGTTACCCTGAAGGCAGAACATTCTGATTCAGTTTTTCGTCTCTTCATTCAGATGTTTTGCTGTCAGGTAGGGACAGTTTGTGTCCAATTAGATCAGACCACTTTCTGCCTATCCTGTCTGTTTTTTTACCTCTTTTTACACATTTCTGATTTCTTCAGTTAGTTACTAAATAATATTGCCTTAAGTTCTTGAAACAGATGCCTGTTAGCTAATTTACCATGGCCCTCCAAAGGTAATGAAGATTCCCAAATTTGGGGCGGTCAATAAGAAGCAGACATTTCCTTCTTCCCAGTGATTCTGGTTGCTGTTCCAGGTGTATGCACTCTTATACTGGATATCCACCCTGCAGCTCCTGTAATAATAATAGACTGTCAAGCCTGCTGGAAGCTTCAGGAATGCCAAGGCTGTTATTGTACAAATAGGAAAACCGGGGCTCAGGAGGCTGAAGTGCCATATATTGTAGATCATTTCTTTAAAAAAATTTTTTGTGCAAGGTGAGTATTAGAACTCAGATTTTCTGACTCAAAACGGCCCCCCTCCCCCATCACATGAGCTCATTAAGTATGAGCTGCTTTGTGAGTGGGAAACTTTAAACAATCACATGGTAACTTAAATGCAGCCTTTTAATAAGGATACAGGAAATGACTCTCCTTTCTCTAGAATTCAATGTTTTACATCTCTAACTTGGACCTCAATAATTAAGGACAAATTTACATAAACAAATATCTTCAGGGACCAGAGGTGCAGTACCTGTAGGCAGCATGGGGAGTAGTGCTGTTTCGGCGAAGTGTAGCATACATGTTCTGTTTAAAAATGTGCACATTCAAATCCTTAAAACTTTCTGTTGCCAAGTAAGTGTGTTCATGCATTACTAGTTACAACATCTGACTCCATCACCATGCAGAAAGAGTAAAGGAGAATGTTCTTTCTGCTGTGCAAGCAGAATGGAAGTTGCCAGTTCCTCTGAGAATACCTGGGGTCCCGAGTACCGTGCCAGACCCTCTGTTTTGAATGCCCCAGACTTCCAGTTCTCAGTGAAGAAGTCTATGTCAGGAGACATGAAATGCTCCACAGAGTCTAATCAATCTGTCCAAAGAGCAAAACCTAAACACAATATGCAGATACATGCCTCATAAAATCCATAGGGGAAAACACGCTGCACCTTGTACGCTTCCTTGAAGCTGCCGAGAAACCTGACAGGCAAGAGGAATCATAGGGCAAGCCCACCATATGCACCAAACAACCAGTGTAATTATATTCTGTAGCTGAGAAATTACATAAATTGCCCACTGGGAAGGAAGCCTTGGTCTCCACCCCTCCCTTGAAATCTATAAACAGCTGTGGGAGTCTCTGTGTATTTTGAAAGGTTTAACACGTTTGATCAGGGAACCAACTTGATTTCCTAATCAGGTTGAATGTGAGGAGAGCCAGTTAGAGATGTGTGTGATTCTCCCAGTGTGCGTCTTTGATTCATGCGCTAATTATGTCGATCCTTTGGGGAGTACAGCCACGAAGCTGGGTCCTCCTTGATTAATGCCGGCGGAGAGCCATGCAGCACACAGCAGAGAGCAGTTCAGCGCTCTGGTCCCAGCTGAGAGTATGGTCCCATTATCTCCCAGCTGCCTAAGCAATCCATAAGGGCCTGTTCTGCTTGGACGATCAGTGTGGTGGAAACAGGGACTTGCTGAGAGCGGAAATCTCTGTTTGATTTGCTGTTCATGTAAAGCGAAACTGGGACGTTTTACTTTACAGTTCTGTAAGTACCAGGCATCCCCCCTCCCCTTTTCTCTCTTGAGCGCCATGTGAATGTGACTTTGCAAGCTGCATTTGATTTTCTGTTCCATTGCTCTTTGTTGAATCAAGCTAGTGAGGGAAGAGTGTAATCTGTTTTTAGCTTGCTGTTTCTGTCAGATCTCTTATATAATTGATTCATATAGGGAAATAAGGGACCTTTCAGAATGCTTGCATAGAAATTTGAAATTACTGGCTTCGTTTTTAATTTGGGGAGCATGGTGCATTGTGGTGCTCAGGATGGTTAGAGTATAAATCTTCTCTGGGCATTGCAAGAAAAATGTAAGTAAAAATATATATGTAAAGAGATAATCTTGCATGTGCTTCTCTATAAAAGAAGCATTTCTCAGTATTTCCAGAATATTTAAGATGGTTTATTTTGCTGTTCTCTGCTGCCACTAAGAAATGCAGAAACAGGAAAGTTTCTCTTGTTTTGCAATTGTATGCTATTTGGAAACTTGGGGAGGGGGTGGCTACTAGCATTATTTGCAAATGCAACCTGTTTATCTTATTTTCCACTGTTAAGGCAGTATTTTTAAATGAGAGCTTATGTTTATCCTGTTATTGCTTTTAATTGCATCACTTTTTAAGAAGTGATATAAATAAAAAGTATGTAAAATGTCACTTTCAAATCTGGATTCATTTATCTTTCTCTATCCCCAAAAGCAATCTATCAAATTAATATTTGTTATCCATGCAAGATGAATTGATCATAAAATGCTATTGGAATTTAATATTTTTTAATAATGTTTGCATGGTGTCTTTCAAATGATCAATGCTCCAGTGAAATTAAAGATTGTTATCACTGTGGAAAGGGATGTGTGGATTTTTTTTGCTCTGGGTTTCCCAAACCTAAATATAAAACACTAATTTCTTCTTAGATTTAAAGTAGAACAATTGAGCTTTGTGAAAATAGAAGTGGAATAAAAGAGATATGAACCAGGGGCCAGAGCTGATGTGGCCCAAAGTTAACTTGTAATCATTCACACCTGCAAAGGGGAATAGAAGTGCCCACATCGAGCTTGAGACCATAGAGGCAGAAGATGTGATAATTTCTAGAGTGCAAATACGATTTTCCTGAATAGGCAGCAAGTCTCATAGCAGAGAAAAACCACAGGCTGTGAAGTATGAAAGTGTCTCACTGGTGAAGACTCAGTATGTTCTCATTAGATTTGGTTGAGGGGAACGATGCAAGAGAAGACTCAAAATAGATGGTTGTCTGTGTGAATGCAGGCATTTTTGGAGTTGAGGTTTGGAGGGGAAAAGATAGCAAACCAATAAGAAGTGTATGACATCTGGCAAGATGGAGCAAAAGGAGAATGGCTGTGGTATCTTCATGTAGTGAACAATCTCAGTGCTATCCTCGTGGCAACGTCTGCTTCTCTGAAAAAGTAAGTCTGAGAGCCTGAAATACTGAAATCTGAAATAAAGGCAGATAATTCATGCCTCATTCCAAAGTTGGACTAACTTTTGCAAATGGTGTTTACTGAGAAAGCCTTCCTATATTTTAAAATAATTTTGGTGCTTTTCTAATTCACTCAAATTATGTGACCATGCATAAGATATGATCTATCACATGTGCAGGAATAGTTAAGTCCGAGTGAATTTTTACAAATGTTTGTTTTGTTTTTATCTAATTTAGTAAATGCTGTTTGTTTGTTTTTTAATTCTGAATTTTTATCTGACTCCTGAATTCCTTTTAAAATTTCTGGGTAGTAATATTTTCCTGAAGTAGCTAAGTTTGATTCTTATTTTCCATTCAAACATTTAGAAATTTCAGCTCATTATATGATCATCTATGATCATTATATGATGCTAAACACACAATTTTTTTTCATCTGGGCACTACAAAGCTCCAAGAGGCACTTGCAAGATTTGTAGTGGTGCTCCTTTTATTTTAGTAATGCCTTTATTATTCTCTAAAAATATGGACATTGTTTCGCTAGTTGTGCTTAACCTGTAGAAAATGGCATTCGACACTCTGGGGCGGGGGGGAAGTTTAGGGTCTGTTTTCCTAACAGATGGGGAAGCCAGATGGGTGTTACCTTGGTAAGAGGTGCATTTAAAGTCTTGGTGATTTGATTGGTTTTCACTATAATTTTCAAGAGCTATAAAAGAGAATAAAGGGCAATTGGTGCATTTTATACATATAGATAATGTGTCCATTGTGTGTTTGCATGCATGCAAGACACCCATCAGCATTTTTGACAATTTCTGTGCTACACCAGGCATAGTACTCCCTCAGCTCCTAGAAGGTGCTGGGTTGGGCAAAGTGGAAAGAATCCTGAGCTTAAGGGACACATCAGCATATGGTAAAGCCACCCAGCATACTGTGCTCTTGGCCCTTGGCAAACTATTTTGTCTGCCCCCTGAACTGCTGGGTCGAGCACAAAGGGAATTCACAAAGATCTCAGCAGCATCTGATGAGTAGGACCTCTTTGCACACAAATTGCACCCCAGTCTTCCTTAATAGGCTGGGCCGGCAAAGACAAAGTAAGGGCTGAAACTCTGTAACCTGTCTGCACAGTAAGGTCAAAAGTGAATATGGTTAAATGAAAAAATATATTTAATAGCCCAGCAACTTTTGGTTGATTTTAAATGTTAGCAAGGCTTGGCTGTGCACTGACAAAGTGGACACTCCACAGATTGTCTCCGGTAATTGGAAGCGTGCTTTAACTGCCTTTAAGTTGCCATACAAATTCTAACAAGCTACTTCGCTTTTCTGTGCCTCAGTATCCCCCTGTATAACAAGGTATGACATCTAAGATCCTTTTTAGGTTCAGAAACTCTATGATCTCCTGATACCTCATTCTAAGCTCTAATACATTCCTGGAATAACAGCCCCCTTCAAGTTGCCTAGGGATTGTGTGAAATGTGATGTAATTGTCAACCAAAGCAATATGTCACTAAAATGTGATATTTTCTTTCCGTCTTCCTTTCTTTTTCTCTCCCTTCCCCTCCCTACCTCCCTCCCTTCCTTCATTTACTTTTTAGTCTTCCTCTTCCTCCCCCTCCTCCTCTTTCTCCAGCGAGTGTGTAATATGCTCTTAAGTCAAAGGAAATCTTGGTCGGAATTGTCCGTGTGTTTGCTACCCTCTCTTATATGAGTTGAGGTGTAAATGATAAGGTCCCCCATCATATATTACACTGACTTAGCCCTGGTCATGTGTGTACATAAGAGACCCTTAAAGTGATGGGTATGCATGCATGTCCGTTTAGAGTGCTCGTGTTAATTTTTTAAGTATGAGAAGGATTTGTTATTTTGTATATTCTAAAGCTAAGATAATTAAGCAGGATTTATCCTAATGTATTAAACTGATAATATCATTTAAAAATAAAACAAAAATAAGTTTCACAATTGAGTCGATTTCAATGTGGCAGAATTTTAAAGAGCTTGATACAAATGAAAAACAGTGAACCAAAGGATTTTATTTTTCCCCAAGAAATGGTTATCTTGTTGAACAGTATGAGAAACAAAAGCCATAAATTATTTGATTAAGAAATTTAGAACCGAGGGTATAATCAACTAAGTATCTTTGAGGAATCCAAGTGAGATTAAAAAAAAAAATAGTTCATGAAAAATTGTTTTATGATACATTTCTTATAGTCTCAGCACTCTTTATTGCTAGATAAGTCTCTGAATTGAATACGACAGATGATGAAGTTACTAAAACCACTAGTGATTCTGGAGCTTCTTGATATGCACAAACAAAATTGCAAATAAACTTGGTTTGAGTATATTCACTGCAAGTACCAGAAAAAGCCAAACTGATCTCAAAATTTTTTATTTGTATTACAAGAATTGCAGTGCATTTTGTTTCTTTCGCTACTAGATGAAATAAAAATGCACATTGGGTGAATAGCTGAAATGCCACACAATAATTATAGACTAGTATTCTACTTGACAATATTTATGCATTTTTTAACATCTAGCATACTCTAAGATGGATGCTAAGTGGCTATTTGATGACAGTAATAGCTTGGATGGGCTCCTCTTCTTACTCCAGAGCAGCCTAATGTTATGACAGCTTTTAAATGTAAGTTGGAATATTCATTTTTCTCTCAATTTTTACTATTAGGAAATCTCTGCATATCTGGCTTACTCTTCTGGAGTTTGAATATTAACATTATTCCTCCTTGAACTTGTAGAGGGTATTTGATGCGATCCATGCAAAGTATAAAATTAATTTTCCAAATATCATAAAACCAGATAGATATCCTGGCTTTTTAGGCAGCAGGTCCGATTGTAAGTGGAATCAGTAATGTGGAATAATTCTTCTGTTTTATAGTCGTGCATCATTCCATGACCAAAATGATTTTGTACTTATAGATTCTTTCTATGCAAAAAAATATATATAATGATAACAGATATGTTTGATAATTTGTGGCTCTCAAATCTTTGGTTGTAAAGTTACCAAGTAGCTTCAGGGGCACTGCTTTTGACTTGAGATGTTCAGTTTTCAATATCACTTAGTTAATTGCTCCAGTGGTTTATCAGACTGTTTTATTGTGTAGTTTAAAAAGTAAAGTTGTAAATTGGATCTAGACATGACTTTAGTTTTTTTTATGTGGCTTCAGATATTCTGGTTCATATTCCATTATGGGAACACAGTCCTTCTGCATATTAGCATGAGATTCCCCTGTTGTTTCGATGAAGGTTGGGGTGAATTAATATTGAGAGTGGCACATCAGAAGGAGCTGCAAAGAAGTGAAATATTTCTTATTGTTAGATATAAAATGCAGAGCTACAGATTCTGGAGGATATGACAGAATTTAGAGAAGCTGACTATACCAGGCAGTTGGCAAAGGAGACTAGAGGAGACAGATTTAAGGCTTGCCAGAAGGAAACCCTATATCAGTGGATAGAAATTTGAGTACCCTGCAAAAAAAAAAAAAAAGAAATGTAAATAAGGAAGTAGAAGAATGTGTGTATTGTGGTTTAAAGAGATGAGGTTTTGTGCTACAGAGGAAAACTGTGGTGAGTGAGGGAAAAATGCCAAGTGTAAGGCCACTGACGAATTACAAAATAGTCAGCATAGGTATAACATAAGTTACTCTGCAAATGATTAAGAGATGTGAATCAAAAAGGAAATGCAGAGGAAAAAGGATTATTTTGGACTGTTGATTGTACTACCAAGCAAGCTTTAAAAATTATCTTAAAAGAAGTAGAGGGAAAAAAAAAGTAGGTATTATGGTACCAGGGGTAGATTGTCCTGTTTTAATGAGGATTTCCGGAGTTGTGTATATGAATATTCTGTTTAATTTGGTAGATTTGGTAAACAAGTATATTTACAAATCATATAGCTCTTTATGCAGGTAGTTAGTGAATTAGCATTATTCTTCTCCCAAATTTTGCATTTCTGGTCCCCCCCCCCCCCACGCCTCCATCATTTGTCTGTATTGTCCCAAATAGTCTGAGGAAATGTGGTGGGTGGACTGAGTCCCAGGAGGTTGATTTTATTGAATCATTTTGACTGCCGAGGATGTATGCTTTAAAGTTCTCACCATAGGGTGTAATGTGCCACAACACAAAGTGACTTCTTGAAAAAATTTCCTTTCACTTTTCCTTTACCAAGCATCATGTCCATAGTGATATGTTTAGGTCTCACAAACTTTCAGATAAATAACTCTGTCTACTGGACATGAGCCTGTAATGAGTCATGTCACTAATCAGATGCAGTCATTTGCTAGCACTTTGCCTCCAAGCTGCTTAGAAGGTAGTGCTTTTGTGCCTCTTTCAGATCAGTAGAGCAGCTTACACACAGGCATATAATGTTTGATACTGGAAGAATACAACCACCATCTCCCAGAAGAGAACAAATCATGGATTCATACATGGTCTCTGGCATCTTACATGGTCTCTGGCATCTTTATGACGTGTGTGCTAAGTCTGAATCTGGTAATTTAAGGCATGTGGCTCCTACTGCCATCCAGCTGGCTGGCCGTGTGCTTAGAGAGAATAGCAACAGATTTAGACTGACACAGTCCTTTCCTCACGTCCCCTCTCTTCCTCTCACTGCAGGAATCCAGAGGAGTATTCAGTTGATTGCTGTTGTTAACCTCTCTTATAGTGTTATATTTCTTGTTGAAAGTACCTATTATGGAATGTGAGTACAATTGAGAGTTGTGAAAACCTTTAAAATGATGTTTCTTTTAATCTTCCCCATCTAAGTTATTGTGGGAGAAATGGCATCTCTGACTAAAGTGTGTGTTTGTGTGTATGTGCGTGTAGCCTACAATCTTAGCAAACATTTAATATTCATCAAGGGCCATTATGAATGATATATTGGTTACAGTAGGGACTTTTCCTATATAATTTCATAACAAGAAATTGATACTTAAGATGTTCATGTAATATGATAGACTGAAATTTTTCACTTGAGAATTGACTTTATATATGACAGTTTCAATCTCAAAATAATCTGAGGGATAGAATTAAGATTCTGTTGAAAAATCTTGATAAGACTCTGGAAACTTCTCTAAAGTATCTGCTTTAGTAAACTTTGGGCTTCACATAGGATAGTTCTTTTCCCAAACTGTGAAGTAAATACCTCTGATAAACTATTTGACAATGCTAGGTAGCACCCAGTAAACATTTTTAACAGATATTTTAAGTGGAAAAATATATAACTCAAATAAAAGACTTGCTTTTATAGGTATAGTGACCTAGGACAAGACTAAATAGATGAACCTTTGCTTTGATTGTCAATATTCAGTGAGCAATATTAGAGTACTTGTGACAAAAGCAGTACTTGTGACAGTGACATGCATAGGTTATTTCATATTTGTCCAAGAATGGCCACCCTAGAAAATGGGGAAATAATGACATGAAGTCATGCAATTTTAGGTCTAGAAAAGATCTACAGATTGTGAAGGTCGTTTAATGACCTTAATCAATGGTCATTTAATGTTATAACTAAGTGGGAACCTAAAATTTCCAGAGGCCCATAATGGTTCTTTTTCACTGGCAAGAGAGCTGCTCTCGCATGATTTTTTAGATTCTAGGTACATAGCATGATATTAGAATTCAACTGTGAGCCAGGGAACCCCAAAGCAAAGGCCTGCAGAAGTCAGACTGATAACATGAATGAGTGAGGTAGACCAGGTGTCAGACAACAATCCACAGAATATTATTTGTTTTTAGACTATTTGAAAGTTTAATACATTTATCAAGCCCATAAGCATTATGGGTCCCTCTCATTATTTGAGGGACCTCTCCTTGGTGGGGAGAATATGGCTGTTCACAATATGGGGTGGAATGTACTCTACCCAAAAGACGGGAAGTTAAATAATAAGCTATTTAGTGTACTTTCAGAGAGGAACTTAAGGGGAGAATGGAGCAAACCACATTAAAGTTCCTTGCAAAGCTTGTTTCAGTTCCTAATAACTCTCATGGATTGCCAATTTATAGGTGTCAGATTGAAGGACTTATATTTTATAAATGTAAGTATGACATTAATGGCGGAGAAGTCAGTAAATGAATGTTTTGTAATACCTGAGTGATTTAATTTAATATACTACTCTTGTAGTTACCAGTTCTACTAATTTATTTACTATTTTTTCTTCAAATTGAGTCCTGAAGTTGCCAGTCATGATTCATGTTACTGTTAAAAAGTATAGGTTTGTTGTTTTTTTTCCTTTTATTAATTTTTTTATATAGGCACTCAAGGAGCAAGTGACTAATCAGGTAAATCAGAGGACTTTATCACATTTGAGTGACGGAAAAGATAGTCTAAAATTTCTACTTGTTCTTTACCCCACAAGATATAGCCTACATGATATTTAATTTTATAATAGAAAGTTTAGAAGTTGTATCTCATAAATAACAAGGAGCACAATATTTTGATTCTTTGGGCATAGACAGTTTCCTTGTGTGCCTATACAGTTGACGGAATCAGCAGTTAGGCCCCTTTTCAGGGCTGCTGGCCTATATTCAGTCTTTCATTCATTCAAAATTATGTTATAAAATTCCTGCTATTTATTTCACCTTGTTCTAGCTTATCAGGATATAGTAATGTACAAAGAAGAGAAGAAGGAAAAAAAAATGCACTTCCCTCACGAAAGTACGTGCATTCAATTTGGGTGTATGTTGTAAAAAGAGGGGAAAGACAAGTTTTGGTCATGTTATACCTTTTGTGTCCTTAAATCTTCACTACTTCTTTTTATCACTCTCTTCGCCCAGTTAAAAGTTATTCTGTGGTATTTTGTTTGATCCCATATAGACCATACAAAGTAGAAGAACAAAATATAAAATTATATGAGCCCTAAAACAGCTAAATAATTAAGACAAGCGTGTATGTGTGTGTTTGCGTGTGTGTATTCGTTTTCCATCTGGGGGTAGAATTGTATTTAGGCCACTAAACCAAACTACTAAGGGAGACCTCCCCCCTTTTTCTGCCCCTGTGAATAAAGCTGCACATTTCCCTACCCACCAAGTCATTTATCTCTAGGTGTTTTCCTTCCCATTTGTCTTAAATGATTGATTTTGCCAAATTGACCATTTGAAACCCCTTTATAACTCTTCAGGTTTGTGCTCAGGTTTCACTCCCTAGAATATGGTCCTAAGCAGTATTGAATTAATATGTGGGGAAACATTTTGAACTTTGTGGAACAAGGTATTCGATAAGTACAGAGTGCTATTACTATTAAAGATAAAAATTTTGAAGTAAATATTATAGCCACTAAGTGTAAAGGGGTTCTTAGTGGATTATTTCTGTTTCAATGTGTAAAAAGAAAATTGATGCTAAAATATCTAGTGTCTGTCTGCCTTGTAATTTCGTTCCTCAAGTCCATTGACTTTTTTCTCCCTTCTTACTTCCCTTCAGTAACTCAAGAGCTTCCCTTGAGTTTTTGAAGTAGTCAATCAGAGGGATTTGCTGAGTAGAGGACAGCTTTGTCTTTTGCTCTGCTGCCTGAGCGCTGAGCACTGTGGGGTGATTAACTGAGCAGGCTTCTGATGACATTTTTTCAGAGGTGCAAAAGTAGTTGTGCTTATCCCTACAGCGAGTTTTCTCTGAGCTTTGGGAAAGTGATCCTGACCCCATGTGATCCTAAGAAATGATGAGAAGGTTGATCATTAATGTTTGGGGCCTAGAGGCTCAATGGCCTTCCAACTCTCTTCTGTTAATTAAACACAGAGCACTCAGAGGTTTTGTTCACCATTAGTGGCAGGCACAGCCTCTCCTGACATAATTGGATTTGGAAGGCGTGCCTGCCTATGCAGTTATTTTATTATTAATTTTAATATGATTACCTCACTAGACAGTATAAGGTATGTTATGCTACCTGCCAGCATAATACAAGCTCCTTGCTTTCATAGCCTAGAAATACCAGCACCCTAGGCGAAATCACAGCATGCCTTGGCATCAAATTGATGTAGTATTTGAAAGTTAAAGATTTATACTCAGAATTAACAAGAATGTTGCATTTTCCACAGAGACTCTTAACAAATGATGTAGTCTTAAATATCAATTGATTTAGAATATCTCTTAACCTGACATCAATATTAAAAGGCTTTAGCATAGATCTCACATGAGAAATCTGATATTTTGAACGTTGAGTTACAATAAATTTCTCAGTACATTACATTTCTTCTTTTTTGTGGTTAGTGTTACTTTATAACCGTTGATGAGAAATGTATTATTTCAGTGGCCCAAGAGATCAAGAATTACATATTCACACTATTTGAAAAATGGTGTAGAACAATACTTCTGAAACCTTAATGTGTGAAAATGTAGATTTTGATTCAACAGTTCTGGGGTGTGGCTTGAGATTCTGACTTTATAATCAGCTCCTAAATAATGCCAGCCTTGGCCTGCAGATTACACTTTAATACTCAGAGTAATGAACAGTTTGTATTCCTTTTTCAGCCCGTATTGAATTTAGTAATTAAGGAATTCTTTTTAGCTTCTTTAAAAAAAAAAAAATCTTGGTCTTACTGTATTGTTAGTTGAAATCGGAAAGGAAAATGTACTCTGCAAACAGTTCAATCAGCCTGTCAAGTTAAAACTCTGCATCCCATTTTATAGTACCCTGTATGTCCTAAAACTCTTCCTTCTGTCCTCAACTGAGCTGATATATCTTCACCTGACACCTGAGTCTAGTAGTTAGTTATTTAAAGACATGAAATAAAAGATTTGAATGTTTTAGCTAAGATAGTGGATTTCTCTAGGACCTCTTAGGAGTTAGATATATCCTGAGGACAGAATGGGTATGTTCCATTTGAAATATTCTGGAGTATTATCAATCATTTTTGTTTGTTTTTCTTTTAACCTGTGACTTACATAAGTGAACTGTGGGGTTTTCTAATATACACTCTCTCTAGTTTCCAATGCAGTGTTCATCTTCCCTTAGTAACACTATTATTGTGTTGCTCCTGGCACTGACAACTGTCCAGAAAGAAAAGCAAGAAACTTTTTTTTTTAAAGAAAAAAAAAACTTTTCTGTGTTCCTGACGTGATGACAGCTGTCATGGGAATGGGGAAAGACAGAGCAATTTTTCAGAGTCCATCAAATGAGGTACATTCATTGCTGTAACTTAATGAAAGTTGCTTCATTGTGACATGTGTCAGAGTCTTTGGTAATGCAAGTATGGAGGGGTCTTTTCTCAAAGATTTATGCCTGAAGTCTGGATTTGAGCTGAAGGGACATGACCTTGGTTTTGAACTTACAAAAGGTTATCCTCTGTAATAAAATCCAGAGTCAGTGTGAAGAGGGTTTCAGATCAGGCAGGTGATGGAGAGTAAACAACAGCATAGAGATTCTCTCTTCTCAGAGGGGTACATATATCACTACCAGAGCAGGTCTCCTTAGGTTTATTTTACCCAGAATCCTCAAATATTAGATGGATCATTTAGCTAGTCCTCTGGGTATTTAGGAATAAAACTGAATGACTGCCTTTTCTGGTATAAATACAAATTACAGTACATCTTATTTGAAATTTCTATTGCAAAACCCATTGTGAATATGTATGTGGTTGAAAAGATTGATGAAATGTAAGAAAAGGAAAATTCAGCTTTATTGAATTATAATTCACGTACCATACAATTCGCCCATTAAAAATATAAAATAAAACCATGAATCTACTTTCTGTCTCAATGGATTTACTTTTTCTGGATATTTCATATAAATGAATCATGTAACATGTAGTCTTGTGCAGTTGACTTCATTCATTTTGCACAATGTTTTCAAGGTTCATCCATGATGTAGCAAGGAAATGTACTTCATTTCTATTTACTCCTGAACAATATTCAACTGGGCGGATATACCACATTGTATTTATCCTAAGGTTTTAAGAGTGGAATCACTATGCTTGAACCAAGGATTTTTAACCACAGTATGTTTAAATTTTGCCAGCCTTGAAATACACTAGTTTATTTTTTAACAAATTGTAAAAAAAGGTATGGGAAAATAATTCTCAATGAATAGTTTTACTCATCCAAACAAAGACACTCTCTCCTATTTTTTTGTTCAGTCTCTACAAAGTCACTCTTTACTAAATCTTTAGTCTTCTCCAACCTCAATATACCCTCCATTTTGAATTAGGCAGGCAGTTCAACTATGCAGTAAAATATGAAATAAGGAATTTGTCTTTTCTACTTGTTAAGAGCAAAATATGAGCAATTCCAATAAGGGATATTTGAAAACTAGTTAGCACATGAGAAACAAATATCTAATTGAATCTCAGCTCAGCCTTTTGGGGGCTTACAAGTGTTTGCATGGCACAACAGGAAATCATAAGTGAACTGTGTAAAGCTCTGTAAAATTCACAGGTTGCAGATGCAGAAGAGGTTATGGATGCAAAAAAAGGCATCAAACTTGTATCTTCTCTTTCTTGAGCATCCCAATTGAGATGATAAAACTCAGAGTATGCCCATATTGGAATTAGATCTTTACTGTGTATCATTGAATATGACACTCTGGATGAGAACACCTGTTGGAGAGGAGGCGGAATCAATGCACTGGGGACAGTGGTGTTATTCATACAGCGTGCACTCAGAAGGCTGTTTAGACTGCATGTGATTACCACTCCTGTGTATTTGGTGTTTTGCAAGTATTCTATAGGGACTATCTTTTATTTTTCCAATTTGAAAATAGGTTGGGGTAAGGATATAAACATGTTAGTGCCCTGAAAGGGAAAAATATATAGATATTAAGTTATTTACACATACACACAAATATCCTCCTTGACCTGAATCATAAAAGGTAGTATGAAAATAGCAACAGGCTGAATATCGTTTATATTGTCAGTAAAGTTTTAGTCAGTTGAGGATATTTTAAAAGATGTGTATGTCTGTAAAGGATGGGGTCCTACACTTCACTTAATAGGTTCAGAATCAAACAAGCAATTATTTTGCTTAAAATGCAAGTCATTGACGTATTTTTATTGCACTCTATGTCATCTTAACCAAGCTTTAAAATACAGTAGTTTTCATTTTGAGTAATCTTGTTGCAACTGTTTTGTTTGTTTTTCATTTTGTAGGGGCCAAGAGTTTTCCATACGAAGTATCTTTATCAACAAATGCATGATCTGGAACGCAAACAATATCAAAGGCAGCTTTCTAAGAGTTTTGAGAATGTGTATCCAGAGGTTAATATGTGTAATAAATGAAAAGGTTGATCAAATATCTTTTGGTTGTATTTTTATAGTGACAATATATATACACAGTAGTCATGAAGAAGTTGAAATTAACAGCACATCCTCCCCCTTAGCTACTCCGAATAAGAGTCTTCACAAGGTAGTAGGTTTATTAGGTCTTCCAAATGCATCAATTTAGATTGAATCAGAGGCAGCCCTAGATAAAACTGTTTCTTTTAATGTGTTTGTTTACTGAATTTTTCATTTTTAATCTCACTTAACCCTTTGACAATTTTTTCCTTTTATGCATGGGAGTATAGATCTTTCCATTACTCAGCTCCCATGCCCTCTTCTCTCCCCACACTCACCTTTCCCTCCACCTTCTTGGCTGCCTGTCACAACTTATTCTTAGTGAAAAGTGAGAATACTCCATTTCCAGTGGTTCTCAAGCAGGGGTGATTTTGGCAATGTATGGAAACAGTTTCTGGTTGTCACAATTGTGGGTGGGAGTGTAGAGGTGCTATTAAGCAATTTGTAATGTGCAGGATAGGATCCCATCTTGCCCAAAATGTCAGTAGTGTCAAGGTTGAGAAACTGCACATTCATGTTAACTTAATAAAGGAATCCATATTTTAATGAGTGACAAACCCCCCAATTGGATTGAATTTTGATTTTGTATAATTGATTATCAGGTGTTGGCCTCAGGTCCACCCACAAAAAGTAGGGACATCAACCCCATATTATACTCTACTCATGGCCATATTGAGTTATAAAATGAACCAAACATATACCTCAGAGATCAAGTTATTCTAATTAATAGAATTAACTCAGCACCAAGTAATAAGACCATGCTATGACATGACTATACTTTAATCTGACTGCAAAACCAAAACTGATATGTGTGAAATTCTAGTCCCATATTGACCCATTAGAAACTTAATTTTCCCAGTACATTTTTATGGAGAAGATAGTGTGGTAGATTGTTGAGAGAGAGAAATGGTAATTAAAGTCCTGCCATAAAATAACTGCTACTTTAGCCAAATCATTTCATCTCTCTGGTGGGTTTGAACCAAGATTTCTTTCAATGTTAATCTTTAAAAAGAAGTTCTGTAATTAGCTTATAATATGATAGTCTGTTTCCAAAGTGAGTATGAAAGGCTGTTTGTTGACTTTGTTGTTTGCATAGAATAGAAAATATATAATATAAAATATATATGATAATTCATAATACATAAATTTGCCTACTGTACTCAACTAAAAAGCCTGTAAATTGACATCTCCTATTCCACTGATCTATCAAGAAATGGACATGCGTGGAGATAGTGTTGGTCTTAAGGAACCTGTTTTCTTCAGCAGGTGTGCTGATCATTGCCTCGGCTAAATTGGTCACATCCTGTTTAGCTGCTGCAATTGTCTTGACAGTTGTTTGCATGACTCAGCAATATTAACCATCACAATCATGGCATCTTCAGGAACAGGCCATACCAGAATATCTTGAAATCCATCAACAGCTGGTGATTTGATTCCTGTTAGGCTGCTTCTCCGCTGGCCCCAGTGCAATAGAAGAGCTACTTGCAGTTGATATATTTTCATCACTGAACAGTGAAAGGGGTTGGTGCTGTACTTTAGATGCTCTCATGTGCAGCCTGGGCTGTATCATCACACTTCTTCCCTGAAAGTAGAAATATTACACTCCACTGTAACCAGTGTAGTTTCTAATAAATCTCATATTAAATTCACTGATTTGAGAACAGCAATAGCTTCTCTTCCCAGTGTGTTGCTGCCACTCCAGTATTTCCATCAAGATATGCAATGGCTTAGAATTCATCCAAAATTAAAAAAAAAAAAGAATAGAAAAAGATTCTGCTCTGTCAAATGAAATCCACTGTGAGTGGTTTTTTTTTGTTTGTTTGTTTGTTTTTTTTTACATAGGCAGGCACCAGGAATTCTGCCATGGTCACACCATCCTCTATTTCCTTCTTAACACTTCATTGCCAGAACTTGACTTGAAGTTTCCCCATGATTTAGTTCTTACATATTAGCGTCTTCCTATAAGTGGTATTTTCATTTTCCTTTCATTATTTATAGAATATTTATTTAGACAGTTTTTTTTTCCTTTTGAATATAGCCTTAAAAGAGTATATAATGTGATGAACCTAGAAACATAATTTAGCCAAGGAGTTACTCCAAGTTTCACTTCCTGAAATAATTAGAAAATTATCCTCTTAAAAAAATAAGAATAGTGTACATAGGCAGTTCAGTGGTAGAATGCTCACTTTCCATGTGGGAGACCTGGGTTCGATTCCCAGACCATGCACCCCACCCCTACGCCCCCCCCCAAAAATTGGGAATAAATAATAATAAGCCATAATGATTTGGGGTTGTTTTTAACCGTATCTTAAAAACAAACCTGTTCCATCTTCATGTATGGCTCATATGAAAATGGATTATCTTTTCTAAGAGAAGTGATTAGAGGCAGCAAAATGGCTGCTAAGCCTAGAGAAATGAATCTCCTTCTAAAAAAGGGTAAACATACTGTCCATAGCATTAACCTGAACCCTGAAATCTGTTTGTATTGCCACGTCTGAAATGGAAAATGGTAGCTGGCACTTAAAATTCTACATCTTTATTTTGACCCAGAAAAAGAGACAATGGTTGCTGCCTTTTGGGTGTTTTCCCTAACCCTGGGCCAATCTGGACTAGAAAAAGAAAGAGAAAGAAGTCAGTGGGATTGGGCTGAGTGGGGGGGAGGGGGTGTTTTGCTCAGAGACAGATTCGAGTCCTAAAGTAGAAGTCTAGTAAAGGTAAGAGTATGGAAACAAAACAGGGAAACTCTCCATCTTCCTTTCCCCTCCACTACTCCAATCTTGAGAGGCCTTAGGAATCTCAAGCTTTTACCTACTGCCTGTTGCCAATTAATTATTAACTAAATAAACAACAACAACAAAAAACTTTATGTACTCTGCATTTCTCCTGACCCCAAATGTGAGAATGGTAAAATAATTTACCATTGGATATCTGTTAACTCTTACAGCCATTGACTCTCTTGTACTTTTAAAAATAAAATGTTGGCTCTTTTCTGACTCTTCATATGAGGCTCCTAGCTCTTTTTTTTATCCCTTTTGTTTTGCTCCTAGAAGTGAAGAGATGTAGTCATTGTGATTTGTGGAATTATCTCTCCTATATTAATAGACATGAATGTCTTAGAGAAGCTCATGCATGCATTTTTACAAATTTAGACTCAAGTAAAAATCTGTCTTGATATTCATAAGAACTTATGTGATGTTCCCTGAATAACCTGTGGCAGTGTTAGCTCTAACACTTGATCTTGTAAGAGACAAAATCGCAGCATTATGCAAATGAATTACAACTGAGCCAGCATTACACTGCTGGGGAATGAAAAGCTTTTGTATTGCTCTGTTTCTAAACGTACCAGAAATGATTTTGAGAGTAATTGACTTGTTAATTCATACTGGACTTTTTGCATGTTCAATTTCAAAAACCTATGTCTTAGTTCTGATTTAGTTACAGACACTTTAAAATATCCTGCTTATCAGAAAATCATATATTTAGTTAAGAGAAGTTAAAGGGAATATTTCTGCATTATGTCAAATAGTTTCTCTTAGGCCTTATGGCAAGTTTAAAAGACAAATTCTAACTTTTGGCTAAAATGTTCATTCTTTGACAAGGAATAACAAAGTAGTAGCCATTTCTAGACCAGTATTTTAAAAAATCAAAGTTGTGAAAGTAAGAGTTAACTAATGAAGGAAATATAGTTTTATAATAGCAATCAATTTTAAAACATCTTGCTATGTACATGGATGGCTAGGAGAAAAGAAATTCAGACATAAGTATATTCAACTCTCAAAAAAACTTGATTCACCAAAACATAAGTAGAAATCAGAGTAATCATTTATTGTAAAACTCTAATGGTTTGCTATCTTGAAAGAGTAACTTTAACCATCTTCATACTATTTCCTGATTATATTGAGAGACTATATTTTTATCTTTTGAATTAGAAATTTCAGATCATCCTAAATAATGTCCTCTTAAATGTGAGCATCAATGTGCATATACATGTAATGGAAGGACTATGGAATGGAGGTCTTGTTTTCTGAAAAAGAGATGGGACTGAAGGTCTAATGACTATGGGTATCTAAAGGGCAGAGTGTGTGAAATAAGTACCATCCCTGATTACTGGTACGTGCAGTTGCTATACAAACTAGGATTTGAGTTCTGGTTCTGTTGTTAACTTGCTTTGTGACCTTGTCCATGTTCCATTAATGTCTCTGTGTTTCTTTTATCTTTCTCAGAAAAACTTGAGTGATGAGAGTGGTTAACCTTAAAATTTGTTCCAGTTCTTACATTCTAAGAGATTGAGGTTGCTCCCAACGGCATCGTGGATGCATTAGGGGATGATGCCTTTTTCAGAAAACTGTTGAATCAGAGACCTGAGTTACATTATCAGTGTGAATTGTCATTTCCTTCTGGTCATTAAAAGTCTCTTTGGCTCTCTTTTGCAGCTGAGGGCAGTGACCTAAAAGCCTTAGTCCTTAGTTCAAGGTCCTTGGTTCATCCTTTTGTCTAAATTTCCTCTGAAGTTTTAATTGGTTACCTTGTCTTTGTTTGCTTCCTGCCATCTGACCTTAGAACTGTTTGTCAGAAAGCTGACATTTTATTCTTAAATGGCTGATACTAAAAAAGAAAAACATTTTTTATTGCATTGATCATCTCCTTCTTGGAAACATTTAAAATATGATGGGCATGGAGCTCAAACACATGTATAAAAAAAAAGGTTATCTTATTAAGAAACAGTATTCAGGATATGTGAATCTTCATACCGTAGTATATTCTATCATTGCAAGTAACTTAACTATCAAAGCTTTGCCTCACCTTTAAAATACTTTATCTATATAAGAGTTAGAGCTTAGTATTTCAAGTGTCCTTTCAAGCTCTCTTCTTGAGGATTATTTTAAACATGAATGATTGTTCAAGTTTTAAAGATAATTTTTGTCAGTGTGTCTTCCTGAGAGTTACCTGTTCAAAAGATGCCTTTTCATCTTGGACTTCAACTACAAAAGAGTAACATATTAGTATCCCTGATGGCATATCTTCCCCCACAGTTGGATACTGTATCCTCCTGTTTTAAATTTGCCCACAATTCTTTCTAAAGCTCTCTCTTTCCGCTGCAAGAGTTCTTGCTTTCCTGTATTTCCAAATATTTGTTTACCTTTTTCTGGTGTCTCACCTCACTTCCAGGTTTCAGTTTTGAATTCTGTCACTTGATTGTAGGATTTTCTGGGTTCATTCTAAAAGGATCAGTATGCTTTCAAGTTTTCCTTCTTCTTCCCCACCCACTGCCTGTGCCAGGAAGCTGTTCAGATTTCTATGTGAAACCATTGGCCTCCCCTTGCCTCTCTAGAGTCACTTACTTGTTGTTTGGACTTAATAATTATATCACGCCCCACTTCTTATGTTGGTTGGACTACCCCCTTCTACTACAGAGACTCCCATTTTCTAATTTACTCGTAAATGTTGTTATTAAGAAGAACACTGTTTCTCTACATTAGATCTCAAAAAGGAAGCATAAGATTTGATTGTTTTATATTTTGATATCATTCCCTCTTTTGTTTTTGAAAACTTGAATGAAACCTTTATATGTCCATGTATTCCATGGGGCCCTCCAAAAGAGGTGGAGTCAAAATATGCCTTCTATTAACATACTTTCAGAATTATTTGAAACTGATATAAAAAAGGGCTAATTTGAGAAAGGGCTAATTTGACAGCCTGGTGACCTGAAGAAATCCTCCACTCTCCAAGGCTATGTTTTTGAAGTCTCTTCTTCAAAGAGCAAGCCTGCTGTCTTGCCACTGATGCCAAACAAGAACAAGGAGTGGATTTTCCATGTCATAAGGCAAATCAGGAGACTAAAGAAAGATCTGAGTGGTGGCATCTTGCAGTTGCAACCTCATTTTCTTTAGAGAACTGTCCAGAAAACGCTCAGGTAGGCAGGGATTTCAGGGTAAAACAGTTCAAGTACACATCTACCACCATATAACTCAAATGTGATATTTATATATCAGAGAACTTTTAAAAAACCATCTAGATCTATGGATAAATTTCAGATCTACAAAGTTCAGCTGGGTGAGACGTTTACTCAACTCCATTCTTTCATCCCTGTCTTTAAGCCTAATCCTCCTGCTTTTAGGCTGACTCAGATTCATAGAGCTAAAATCATTATCATACTTCCCCAGTGACCAGTGGTGATATTTGATTTTATAAGCTGAGACCAATTGTGTTTATTTAATTCACTGTTTTTAAAGAACGTGACCTGCAAGGCAATGTCCATAGCTGCAAATATTTAAATTAGTGTTCTCAATACCTATCATAAAGCTGGTTGACCCTCATTGAAGGGTGTGAGGTTATATCCAAGTTTTGCACTGAGTTTGAACCCTCAAAAATAAAAAGGGAATATTTTTTAACATATCTAAGCCTAGCAGTTTCTCCAGGTCAATGAAAATAGCTCTCTTCTTTGTCTCAGAAATATAACACTTGATTTCATTTAAGTAGAAACTGTAGATCATAATGTTGGAGAGCCCGACCTCTAGATTCCTCCTGTAGTGGCTACAGTGCTCGATTCATTGTGACTTTGAGAAAGTTTCATAACCTCTCTGCACCTCAGTTTCCGTATCTGTAAAATGAGGTAAAAATAATGTCTAGCACACAGAGTTATTGTTAGTATCAACTGAACAGTAGAGATTTAAATCCTGTCAACCACCCAGAGCATGTATTACTTGTACTATAGTGTATGAAAAGATGTAACAGAGGACCATGTGACTCAGCAGACAGAGTTCTTGCCTGCCATGCTGGAGACCTGGGTTCATTTCCCGGTGCCTGCCCATGTAAAAGAAAAAAAGGAAAAAGATGTAACAGATTTCTAAATTTAGGAGAAGAATTGGACTTTATGCACATGTACTCTATAGGGAACATTTAGGAGACCATACACTGCATGTTTCTATGCAATACATTGGCAGTGTTATCCAGGCCTCTGATGACAGCTAGAATACTTGAGTCACAGAAGTTCCTGGGAATTTAGTATGACAGAAGGTACAGACTAGAGTTGGTAGATCTGAGATAGTATCAAGGAAGTTAACAGCATAATAACAGGGTATGAACTACTCTATTTAAGAATTCAGAGGACTTGGAATTCTTGCACTTGGGAGAGATCTTGTCTGTAATTTCTCCACTGGTCACCAGGAGGTTTGATTACCTCTCATGCTATAGCTATGCACATCTGCTGGTCTGTCTCCACCACCATGCCTCATATTTCTCTCTGGATTTAAAGATCTAGCTATAGATAATGAAAAGTGTTTGTTGTCAAGTTGTTTGGCATGGGTATCAGCTTGAAACAGACTAAGAAACTTCTAGGGGAATTTGAACATTTCATGATCCAGGATACTGTATTCATCTTTACCACTAGCTACCCCCGCCCTGAAATTTTGGCAATGCCTTAGTTTCAGGGATTAAAATATAAGAATGTTTAGAAAGACAAGTTCTAAATTGCCATCCATCTATCGTTTATTCATCAATACACACATCCATCTGCCATAAATAGTACTACATATAAAGGCACTTATAAATACACGCAAACTAAGTACTAAATACTTAGTTATTATTGCTATATAAATGTACATCCATATACATATGTATGGAGGGGAAAGTTGCATCTTGCTTTTTAAGTTGAAAATTATGCAGGTAATGCAACTTTGAGACATACGTTCTAAAAATACAGAAAAAAATAATCACAAGTATTGCTACGATCCAGATTAAATATAGTTAATATTTTGGCACATATTTTGCCAGATGGGACTTGTTTGTCCATTTGTTTTCATTCATTGAGTCATTCACAGCATATTTTTTACCTCAGGGAGAAAAACCCAAGCCAGTTGCAAGAGAACTAAAGAGGGCAAGTTCAGTGTTCTCTTCCTGAGTTCACTATTCAGCTAAGTTATTTATCCTGCAGAAGTGACCCAGCTGAGCAGAAAGAAACGGGGAGTCATCTCCAATAGCACTCCTCCTTCTTTTTGCTGTCCATAAGTAAACTATAGGTTTAGCCCTCTTTCTAATATTATGCAGATTGTTCTTGATCTACATAGTAGTGCATTTTGGATATTTTTCTATGTTAATAAATATTTTGATGTTATTTCTAATAGTTTTTCTCTAAATTAAAAATAAATGTTACTGTATTCATGAAAATATAGGGTAGTATACAAACTTTTCTCTAGCTTTCATTAATAGTTTATAATTCTAAAAACAATTTTTATAATACCTTAGATTTGAAGCTCTCTTGCCCTTGTTAATTTTCATAGCTAGTGCTCTACATTCTTAAATTTTATAAGTAAGTTCTTAAGTTGGTGAATTTTAAAAAACCACCACTGAACTATTTAATGAATAAATTGCATAGAATCCCTAATGGTGGTCATACTCCCTTTTGTGTTTGCTCCTAGTTTTTGCCAAAATGCATATGTATTTTACGTATTTCTAATTCTGATATCCATACATGGGTACACAGGCATACATATAACGGTCTATAAATTATTATTTCATGTTAAAAACATTCTATCTTAATATTACCTAAATGAAATATCTTAACTGATGACATGATATCCCATCAAATTTCTATAGCCTAATTATAACCCACTATTGAACATTTCGTTTCCTTATATCTTTTAGCTGTTAGAATTTATACCCATGATTATTCTATGAGTCAGAAGAAGAATTTAAAGATTATGGAATTTTGTTGACTTTTGTTAATTTTTATATTAAGGATTATCCATAGAAATCTATTAGTGAAAATGACTAATTTAGAATGGCAATTAATTCCTGAAATTAAGTTAACCCAGTGGTGTAAGAAACAGTAACAGAGGCATAAAATTCAATTCTATGAATATATTCTATACCTTATCACATGGATGCTTTAACTACTCAAAAAAACTTATCTTGCTCCATATCCCACAACATACATACTTTCACTGTCTTTTGAATCCTTCTCAATTATTACTAGCTTCTTTTCAAATTTGTGTCTCAGGGAAGAAAAGGGAATATTCTTAGTTTTCTATCGTCATTGTTTTCCCCTTAATCTCTATCCTAAATTAATCATCTTGAGAACAAAAACATTAGGAAATGACCCAGGTATAAATCCCAGAGAGTTTCAGTATAAGAAGTCCATGTTAATTTAAACAAACTGACTTTTTGTCCTACACCACATAGGCTTAATGCAAAAATCAGTGAGTTATTCTAGTTTCACAAACATGATTTACTTTTATCAACTTCAAAATAAAGGAAAACATGTTACATTGCTATTATAAGTAAACAAATTTCCAAGTTTTGCTCCCTTATGTGGAACATCTGCATACTCCAAAGACTATGTAGTTATCCCAATACAGTAGCTTTCCTGTGTAGTTTTGTCCTGTGTAGAATTATTTTTGATGTTAGTAGTTTTTTTTCTTCCAATAACTGATATTCCAGAATGAGAAACAGTTTTCATAAAGGGATACTCTTTTACATACTGTAACTTGCCACTTCTCAGTCAGCACTTATAGATTTAGAAACAGGAGGGAACTTAGTCAATCTTTTTTTTTTCCTTGCAGGATTCAGTAACCGTGTTGAAAGAATGCTTTTAAACACATATGGTTTGTTTATTGAAAAAAGAAAATAGCAGGGGAAGAGATAATATAGCATAATCTGCATCACCAGTACATGTGTCAGCAAATATATTTTGAGTGAACTACTAGATGATAAGAAAAACTCAGAGCTTTCTAAGTGCCATCCAAAGCCAAATTACCAGCCATACAATTTTTCCCCTCCCTTTTGGAAGATTATTTCCTTTAATGATTAGTAATGCAATTGAAAGAGAATATGGTTGCATTTTAAAATTCACAAAATCGTGGTTTGATTGCATGAGGTTGCATCATATTTCTTGGCACCAGTTAGTTGGGTAACCAAACAACTAGTGTGGAGCCATGAGTCTCGTGGGCCATGAGTGTTAATTTCTCTTGCAACAAAACAGAAATCAGTCAAGTGAGAGAGTAGAGGTGCGTAGAGCAGACAGGAGAAAGTGGGTGGGGGTAAAATTTGATTTGTTCTGCTTCCACTCTAGGAACTAGACATCATAGATATTGCCTACTGATAAAGATGGTTTCAGTGGTCTTAAAAAATGACAAATGTTTCAGTATGATTTGTTTACTGTCAGAAAATTTTGAAATATGGATTAATTTCAGACATGAATTAATGCTAAAATTAATAAAGTTGTGAATTACATAAAAATTACAATAACTAATTTCAGTTAAAAAAATAGGGCCAATGACAGGGACAAGTAAATTTTTTTTTTCTGTTTTAGATATTTCATTTGTCTTGATCCAAGCTTGATTAAATAATTTGTACACTGTGCCTACTGAACTTTTTTGGTCATTTTCCAGTTGGCAGAAGGAAGATAGATGAGAATGAAGTGCAAAGAAGGGAAAATGGTCAATTTTTTTCAATTAATCAGTGTACTTGTGATGATTTGTTGAGTGCAGGTATACTGAAATAAGCATTTAGGGCCACAAAGCATCTATTGCAGGATGGGGAAACTGAAGCTTATGAGCTTTCTTAATTCATTACAGAACTGAAACTTGAACCCATATCTTTGTTCTCCTAGTCTAATCTCCTAGATTTCTACAGCTATCTTCTGGGATTTGGAGCCAGATCTAAGGTGTTTGAAGAATTATTTGCACATGGATATGAGATTCAATTATTTTTTGTGGGGTGTGTGTGTGCATAATCCATGGAAGGCAAGTGTTCTACCACTGAACCACCCATGCACCCTAACTTATGTGATTCAGCTTTGAAAAATCTCAAATATAGTGCCTTCACACTTGCTGTTGCATGTGGCAAATTTTGCTTGATGGTTTTGGTGATATGGAGTTGGTGCACTAAGGGCACTTCACTTAGATATTTCTTGCTAGTGAGGCGGGGGTATAATAAATAAAAATAGTAAGTCATACAGTGATTTATGCATTCATCACTTTTTCTGTGCCAACAAAACTTTTCAATGTGATGTTATTAACCTTGTTTTGCAAGTAAGTCAAGAGAAAAACACATTTTCTATGTGAAGGAATAAGACAGAATAGCTCAAGTTGATATAGAATTCCCAAAGCCCTTAATATCTTGTCCTTCCTCTTTAAATAGGCCCATTAGAAGGTAAACTTGGGAATTTTAAGACTATTCATTATTCATGACACTATATAGCCTACATTTGTCACATATAATTTTGCAAGAATACCTGATACAACATCTCCGAAATGTTTGGTTTCAAATTAATTGGCAGTCAGTGGCAGAGGGTAGAGTGCTTACATTTGCTGAAGCAAACACAGTGGCATCTACTAGAATATATGTCAGATTGTTTTCAGACTGCCAAGGGCAAAAATAGGTGCTGAGGGAGGCTGTGCTGGTGCAACTAACTTAGAGGTTTCATTCAACTCATAACTAGCTTGCAGTGAGTGGAGATGCCATCCTGACTAGCTGCCCAGGATACTATTAGGTGGGGCCACTGACCTTGACATCTCTAATATTCATCCCTGTAGAACTGAGTTCTGAAACTAGAAGGAACTGCATAGGTGTTTCCAACTGTTTTAAACCAGCAATATGGAGACTGCATGTAAGTCATTAAAACTAACTCTCGGCTATACAGTGTGACCCTGGCAGGACATACTCCCTGCAGCTATCAGTCTACCTGTGGGTCAGTAGCACAGAGCCTCTTGCCATCTAATGCTATCTTAGCAACATCATTTTTATTTTTAGCCTGAATATAATGGCAAGTTAAATTATGTGGGGAGTAGTTCTTCTTGATAAGATCTGCTGGGATGTTAGAACCAAGACTGGGTGTGAAATAGCTTCTCCAGTTGCCCCCTCTGCCACCAGCCTTATCTCCTGGCTAAATAAGAAGCCTGCAATTACATTTTGAGCACCTCTAATAGTCAGATAAGCAAAACAGGCCCTCTGTAGACCCAGGTTAAAAGGTTTGATTGTGACTTGTGATTTAAGGGTGAAGGAAGAAAAGTAGCAAAGAGAGAATAGTAGAGCAAAGGACACAGATCTCAGTAATGAACTAGCACCAGAAAATCATCTGCAGAGAAAGAATATAAACAAGAAATAATCTCCCAAGCACAGGGCTTAAGCTTCTGCATTTTCTTTTTATTTGTATCTGTGTGCCTAACAACAGCTGATATAGTACAAGTTTTGCTGAATGTCAGATTGAGAGCTCCAGAAGGTTTATTTCTGCAGGAGATTAAGGTACAAATATTTCTAGATTAGTTTTAGGGTGGCAAGATCAACTCACAGCATGAGGCCTCTGCCATCACAGAGATGCTTTGTGGCACTTTTTCGTCTCTCATAAATGAAGTGGCAAAATTGCCTCTTGAGTCAAATGGAAGATGTGGAAATGTTATCTTGTTAGGTGGCCCAGAGAGTGAGTGGCATGTGCTCTGGGCTGGATAGCAGGTCAGGATACAGGAAAGGGACTCAGTGTTTTTTGGTGGGACTGGAAACTCAGAAAACTCCCAAGTGTGCTTCTGTTTAAGTTAATGATGGTCTTGAAAAGAAACATTTCCATGCATTCTGTTATTATTGCAGAGAACATGCATTAAGAGAGCTGGAATAAAAATCGTCAGCATTAACACAAGCTAATTTAATGAAACGTCACAGCCAGATTTTAGACGTGGACATGCCACGTGATGCACCAAGACAAACCTCCTCTGCTTATTTTAGCCCCTGATTGCTGTGCTAACCCTGTCTTTGTCAGTTTCCGAAAATATGTGGCTCACTGGCTAACACTAGTTTGAAAAATAAGGGAGGCTATATTTTAGCCTGAAAGAATTAAAACTCTAATGGTATTGCAGCTGTAATAAAGAGCTAAGCACCTAACCTTATGTTTGAGAAGTCACCAAGTGAACACTGAGCCGTTCACTTAAAGTACTCAGATTCAAGGGCAACCTTTTAAGACAAAACCCAGAGGAAAATAATTTAATAAACAAATAATAAGACATGCTGGAGTGGCAGTTGTGGGAGTATGGGTGTAATCAAGTGTTTCCCTCTTAGCACCTGCTCCGTTCAGCGGGAGCCCTGGGTCAGCTGGGATTTGGAGCTCTGAGAGCAGATAGTGAAAAAGGGTTTAGCTCTGAACTTTACTGTGCATTTGTCTGTGGAGATATACCTCAGGCCAGCTCGGAGTTCACCCACTTCCCTGCTTCATGGATTTTGAGTACAGAAAGCCTGATATTGTGAGGGATGAGAGGAAGCCAAAGCAGTGGAGAAGTTCCCCAATCACTGCAAACCCATGTCCTATGTCCACTGTGTGCATTTAGCTGTTACAAGAGCTCACGGTACAGAGTAAGAATCCCTGTGCTGTGATCACAAGTGGCCCAGGATGGCCTCAGGAATAAAAATGGGGTTTCTCCATCAGTTAATATGTCGTTCACCAATATAATTTTTGGAACGTAAGGAGTTGCTTTACAGTAAGTGTTGTTTTACATAAAACATCAAGAGTAAAACATCAAGAGAGAAATACCCTGTTGCTTTCTTCATGGTGGACTTATGTTCTTCTGTTTCAGTCGAGAGCTAGCTTGGTATGGAAGTAAGGAAGGGGCAGGCCTTTCTCTGCTTGTCTTTAGCCTCTAATATTTTAGATACAGCTGTCCTATTTTCTCCCTCTGAGAACACACAAGGGCACCCGTGTTGCTAATTTATTTATTTAGAGAACAATCTGGATAGACTGTGTATATATATAATTTTACAAACTCAGGTACACGAATCATGGTATTTAAAATAAAATCCTATCACATCAAATTAAACTCTTACTTGAGACCCCACTTGCCAATGTTCATGATCAGCCTCATAACAACTGATGTTGCCCCTTTCACAAAATGTTGGTACATGTTGGGGACATTCTGCAGTCTTACCCCTATATACTCATAATCAGACTCTGTGCATCAAAGTGTATTTTTATACGTGCTTGATCCCACAAAAAAAAATGGAATAGAACAGTGTAATTCACCAGTCAATCAATGAAGGTTTTAATCATCTTTGAAATGCACTGTGCTGGGCAATATGGTGACATATAAAATATGAGGATGCAGACCTTGCCTAGTCCTCAATAAATTCACAGTATAATTGTGAAAAGAAAATAAACACAGTGTGGACAAAGAACCAAAACAAGAGACAATGAGAAGTTCAATTAAATATAGATGATGTCATGAAAGGACATCAAACTGAATGAATAGTAGAATAATGAATGCTGTAGGAGAGCAGAAGGGGAAATATCCATAGGCTCTCCTTGCTGTCAAATTAAATGGAAAAAAAGTAATTTGAGCAAGATCTAAAGGATTTTTAGGATGTATGTGGGTGGCCCAAAACAGAAAGTGCATCCTAAGAGGCATGAAAGTGTAAAAGCAGGGAACTATAATAATATTAGGTGTGATGATAATAATTGTTAACTTTTATTGAATACTTAATAGGTTCCAGATAATATTGCTCAATCTTCAATACAACATATAATATAGAGAGATTTGAGAGATGCCAAAGGAGGAGCTTAGTGACTGACTGGAAGTGAGTGAGAGGTATAGGGAATGAAGAAGGATAAGCATTAGGAGAAATAAATGATAGTCTCGGGTCTCCAAGACTGAGTAGCTGGAAGAACAAGGCACAGGATTAACTAAAATATGATGGTGCTAGTTAAGAGAAAGCAGAGTTGTTTATGAGATATTTTTTTCATAAATTGAAAGGGAGGATTTGGGGAAAATATTCAGTAATTAGATATTTGGAGCATGGGATCCCATGTGAGGTTGGGGGCATGGCTAGAGATACAGAGTTGAACCATATGCTTAGGGAGGTAGCTGAAGTCTCCAGTAAATGTTGGAGCCAAGGACAGTGAGCTCACCTTGGAAGTGTTGTACATCCAGGAAACAAAGTGGGCCTTCAGTCTTATTAACATCCCCATTTCCCTTGGTACCATCCAAATGTCCACAAATGCACAAGAAACTCATCCTTCTTTTCATAGGAACATGCAAATTAAGGCAAACTAGAGGAGATAAAAAATGAAAGAACCATTATGTATGTGTTATCAAATGAAGAGCAAGGGAAAATTCTTGGGAAATCAAATGGCAAATGTTAAAGGAGAATGGTAGATTTAGAGCAAGCAGAATTGGTCAGCTCTCATTTTTTTCTAGTTTTGAGTTGATTCTTTGAGAAGCAAGGAAAGGCTTAGCTTAATGGAAATCCTTATTAAAAGAGAATTAGTATGTTTTTTAAAATCTATTCAATATTTTGAGTAGGAAGGGATTTTAACTAGAAAATCCAAAATATGTATGGATGGCATGAGAAGGAGTGTGGTTGACTATGTGTGAGTTTACATGTGTCTGTGTATAAGTGTGGGTGTAATTCTACCTCACACACAACATACACCTTCTTCATCGTTCCTCCAAAATTATAATGGATCAGGAATTTATGAGATGGTCAAAACACACAGACAGATACCAAAATTAAAAAAGGCATTTCTTGATTCCACCATCTTATCTTTTTTTTTATTTTATTTGTCAGATCTATGTATTCTTTTTCCCTCTTTCTCTTTGTATACTTTAAATTACCCTTAGTGATCCTCTTCAATTCTGTGCCGTCCTCCAGACCTCTCTCTCCTGTCTTTTATTTTCAGCTGGCAGGATTCCTTTTAGTATTTCTTGTAGGGCCAGTCTCTTCTTGACACATTCTTTCAGGACTTCTTTGTCTGTGAAAGCTTTAATCTCTCCCTCAGTTTTAAAGGACAATTTGGCTGGGTACAGAATTCTTGACTGGAAGTCTTTCTCTTTCAGGATCTTGAATATACCATACCACTGCCTTTTGCCTCCAGGGTGCTAGTTGAGTAGTCTGAACTCAGTCTTATTTGATTTCCCTTGTATGTAGTAGATTGTTTTTCTCTTGCTGCTTTCAGGATTTTCTGCTTCTCTTCAACATTAATATAATTAATGTTGAATATAATTAATATAATATAATTATATTATATAATATATATAATATATCATTATATATAATAATATATAATATAATAACATAATATAATTAATATACTAATCAGCATAGACTGATTAATATATGCCTTGGGGAAGGCCTATTTGGATTTATTCTATTTGGAGTTCTTTGGGTTTCTTTGACTTGTTATAATTATGTCCTTTATGAGGGTTGGGAAGTTTTCTCCCATTATATCCTCAACTACTCTTCCTAGCCCTTTGCTCCTCTCTTCTCCTTCTGGGACACCAATGATTCTTACATCTGTGCACTTTGTTTTGTCTATCGTTTCTCTGAGTTCCCATTCAATTTTTTCCACCTTTTTTGCCGTTTGCTGTTTTGAGTCTTTGAAGTCAATTATCTTGTCCTCTATCTCACTTATTCTTTCTTCTCTCTCTTCAAATCTGGTGTTGTGTGCTTCTAGTATGTTTTTTATTTGGTCAACAGAGTCTTTAATCTCAATGTTTTCTGCTATTTTTCTATTTATTCTTTCATATTCTTCTTTGTGCTCTTCTACTGTCTTCCTGATCTCCTTTATGTCATTTGCTGTCCAACTTATTTTATTAAGTAGAGCTGTATGAATATCTTTGATTAGTTGTTCCAATGTCTGTGTCTCCTGTGGTGTTTTAATTTGGTCATCAGGCAGGGCTATATCTGTCTACATTGTGATATGCTTAGTGATCTTCTGCTGTCTTCGTCTCATGTAGATATCTTGATTGATTTACTTTGGTAGTTGATTTATTTCAGTTGTCTAAGGCTTTGTGTTTGCAGGATGGTTGTACAGCAGGGAGCAGGGCATGAAATGGAGCACATAATAAGGCGATTTGCTTCAGAGCAGGTATGGGTGCAGGTTGGGGATGTTACGCTGGTGCTTGTGAATGTGGGAGCCCAGCAGCCAGTGAGGATATAGCTGTCCGTGTGCACCGGTCTGGAGGGTATAAACCTGGTGTGAGCTGGTCTAAGGCACGGGGCCCTTTGTGTGCATGTGTAGAGCTGTGGCAGCAGGTTGGCATTATGCCTTCATGGATTGGGGGCAGATGTGACCCAGCAGCACAGGTTGGCACTTTCTCAGAGCTGGGAAGTGAGGCTGAAGGCTGTGTGCATGCTCAGTTCTAGAACTGCTGTAACGTGCAATTCCCAGAGCTGAATGACATGATTGGGGCCCCTGTGCACGCATGGTCTGGGAGTGCCATAAAAGGATATGCTGAGCTCAGAGAGGGCAGGATGAGGCTGTGTGATGCCTTGGGGGTGAGGGGGGGTAATTAATCATTTTCTGTTATAATAATAGGGGATACCATACATCATCAGTATATTAGGTATATGAGAATTCTGAGTAATGCATACATGGAAGTAAACTACACACTTTCCTAATGGAAATATAAAAATGTGTATTGTCATCAACTCTATCATAAGTCTTTCCCATCTCAATTTTGATTAGAGAATTTCCATACTAGTTGAAATTACCAACTTGCAAAGTTATAATTAATATTTTACTCATTAGTAGAACCCCTCATTTGCAACCTAAATATTGCCTTCTTATTTAGAGAAACAGTAAAGCAACAGAGAGGAAATGAAAATGGCTAAAATGGTTACTCAGAATGCCTTGTTACCTATTTAGTACTTAAAACAAGATGCTCCTCCTAACCAAGAAGACAAAACTCTCTGTCTTCACTGTAAACTCTATCAGGAGAATGACTTTCTCAATCTATAAATCAGAAGGAAAAAAATGCATAAGGCAGAACTGAATCCTAAAATAGTAAGCAAGAGTAAGGAAGCATCAAGCCTCACTTAAATGGATTCATGTAATTAGGCCCCAATGGATTAAAACACATGGTACTTGCATGACACTTTTACAAACAGAGCAAAACAAAAAGCAAGAATATTCAAGCATTTTACATTAATATTTCAGGAATTCTGGAGCTCAGGGAGAATTCCGGAGTACTGAAGGTAGACAGATGCTGTTCAGACTTCCAGATAGATTAAAGGAATAAATTCTAGAAAATACAAATAATCTAGCTCTTTGCTGGCCAGCTCTTTCACTTAGGGAACATAAGTTTGGCAGCTGTGGTGTATAAGGCACCAAACACATGGGGAACATAAAATTCAGCAGATGTGGATCTTGCATACCCTAAAAGAGCTTACATACCAGTAAAGAAATTAAGATGCAGTTATAATACCTGCATAATATAAACTGGGGTTTGATAAGTACAACAGGAAAATAAAGAAAAGGCGCTTTAGATTTCAGAGCAGAAGTAATAACTTTGACCTGCTGGAATCTAGATAAGCTTTCTGTTTGGAAGGTGACAATTGAGCTGAGCTTCAAGGAGTGTATTTAACTTTAAAAAGTGGTCATAGAATAGAGGAAGCAGTCAAAACAGAACCATGCAGGCAAAATAATATGTAACAAACTCATGCATGGAAAAAAACAGTGTAACTGAAGTAGAGATATATGTTCGGGAGAACGAGAGATGATTATGGAGAAGTCAGTTGGGATTTGGAGATGATGTGAGAAGTATAGGGTGCAGTGTGAGGCAGGAGTGTTTGAAGTGACTGCCAAAACACTAAGATGTCCCTGGCTGTATTAATGAATGCATAATGTCTAAAATATGTAAGGATGTTTTGCAGGTGTATCTGTATATTAAGAAGGGACCAAGAAATAATCCTGGTGAAGGTTCTGAAGACAATGTCGTATATAGAACCACTTGGAATAAATGAATCTCATGACTTTGCTGAGTTGGAATCATGGTAACTTTTATCAAATATTTAAACCATGTTCACATGGAACAGAGATTAAATTTATTCTACTTTACTGGAAGTGCTAAATGTCCAAAATAGAAGATTATCCAGATAAAATATGTGGTAAATAAGATTGAAATAATTAAAACCAATAGGAAAATGGCCAGCTATGTGAAACAGAGAATTCCCTGTCATGTATTTATTCAACCTGTGGCAGAATATCTGGTTATGAGATATGCTAGGTGACTCTTGAAAATCTAAATTCCGGAGATTATGAAATGTTGAGTTATCTTAGATTTTTTATATATGCACACATACATATGTGTGTGTATGTATATATACCCATGTATATAATTTTTAAGTAAAAAGAACAAGTTTAATTTCTACTAATAACTGTTAATTAGCAAGTACCACACAAACTACTTTTACATTTTATCATTTCATAGGGAAGGAAACAGGTGAAAAAGGGTTTAAAAACTCCCGAAAGGGCATTTATTCATGTATGTAATAGACAGAACCTTAAGCAAAATCCAAGCCTTCTGACTCTCTGGAAATATTGAAAAAAAACTTTTATTTCAAGGAATCAAAGGTCTATAATTAAACACATAAAAAATATTTTCCCATCAACAATTATACTTATTTGGAATGCTAGGTGTAGCTATCTGTCAATTTATGGTTTCTTTCCTCCTCTTCTTTTTACCCCCCACCCAGTTTTATCTTTATAAACCAAAATTCTTTATTCTGAATCTCAAGTCAGAATAAAATAAAATGAAATGAAATGAAACTTTCAAAACCCAGATACCAACTTTGGTTTCTAAAATGGGACTAAGGAATTTAACAGTTTGCAGAAAATACGATGTTACTATGTCAGAGATGATGGTCACCAGCACCCAGAGAGGAAGGGACCAGAACTATAAGCATGTAGTCAAATGTTTTGGGGGCAATGGAAGCTGGAAACTATGACAGAAAGAAAAGCCTATTAAAAAAGTGTATTTCAGACTAGTTCTGCTTAATTATAACAATAGAGAACACTCATTTCTGACAATACACATCACAAAGTTACCATCATCTAAATTATTTCAATATCACTTTCTTTTATTAGACTAATGACCAAGTAAATAGATCCCAGCAATTCAGAAAACAATGTTAAATGTGTCCTAAACCAAATTAATATTTGAGTTAGTTTAATTAAACAATTGGACGAAACAAATTAAAACCTCATTTCTACTGGGAATTGAAACTACATATTTTCTTTAAGTACCTAACTGGAATAAAAAAATTCAGGTAATCAAAATATTCTGTGTACTGTATGTGAATTGATATTTTGTTTAGATCACATCTCTATCACAAACCTTGTTCAGTTCATCTTGTGTAATCCAAGTTAATCTTCGGAATGAAGATCCTGGGGTACTTGAGGATGCCTGTAGAATTTTTTCAAATTATCAAATGCAGAAAGCATGCCCACAGGAAATGTATGTTGCATCAAATTAATGCATTTGCTGTGCTAGCTTTCCAGGCACAGTGAAAGGTGTAAGAGGCACACTGGTGAGTGAGACAGACTCTGTCTCTCCCTTCAGGGTATTTCTAATAACAAAGGAAAGGAAAGACAAAAGTTACAGTCCTAAGTGATAGCTGCTCTAATAAGGAAAATTCTGAATGCACATATGGGGAGCATGAGACCATTATTAGGGTGTCAGAGAAAGCTTCCAGAGGAAGTTCATCTAAGCTACAAATTTCAAGTTAGTTACAGAGGGGAAGAGACAGGGGACCAGCAGGCACAAAAGTAAGGAGTCAAGAATGCCAGATGTATCCAGCTATATATGTCTCTAATATAGATTTATGCTGGAGAAATCTGTAGAGGTTGGATTATGCATGTCGGGCCTGGCTCTCTAAAAAGCAGGAAGGTGTGGCACAATCCGATTTGCACTATGGCAATAAAACTTTACCTGGAGCTGGAGAATGGCCTAGAGGGAATGGGAATGCTCATGTGTCAGATCTTTTTAAGCTGCTATAAAGCTTTTCCAGGGACTCTACCACTGGTGGCCCATTACTCCAGAAATGCCTCCTCTGCTTTTTAAAGGAACCAGAGCATATGATATTTTTCCCTGAAATCACCGGCTTTCAATCGTAGACAGTGTCTTTTCATTTGGGAGTATTGGAAAATTGTAAGCATGAATAAAAAAAAATATTTGAATGAAGGCTTTTTAAATGTATTTATAGTTAGACAAGAATTGGCACTGAAAGGCTAGCCAGAAGGAAATGATTGACTGCGAAAGCAAACCTGGACATTTTCCTTGGCAACAGCAATTAACCTAGAAGAACCTCTCCTTGTGTCTTTTTTAAGACAACAGAACTGGTGGGCACATAAATACATACAAGCGTAATTAAATGTCCTCCCCATCCTTGTGCACCATCACTGTTTACTTACAAATGGATGAGGCATTTCTGGATGTGATCCTCAATTAGAATGCAGCATAATATTGTGGTCGCTAAATAACAATGTATGAAATATGTCCACTTATCCAGTCTAGCACAGCACTTAAGAAGAAGTCAAGTTTTTTTGTTTTTTAAATCCTGGTCTTCTATAGAACAAATTATACTGTGCTAACAACTGAGCCCCGAGAAGTTTATATACATAGATACATTCTTCAAATGTGTGGATTCAGAAGAAAGTAGAATCTCTCTTAAGAGGAATTGATACCCAGAGCTTAGACATAAGTAATTTACCATTTGAGGAATTTGCATCACCATCTCCATTAGCCCCAGTTGAGCACTTAACTATGCACCAAAAATATAGGTAAAATACATGCAGGGCGGGCCACGGTGGCTGAGTAGGCAAAGTTCTCGCCTGCCATGCCTGAGACCTGGGTTTGCTTTCCAGTGCCTGCCCATGCAAAAAACAAACAAACAAAAACAAAAATACATGCAAGGATATTTAGTTAGTAAAAAAAAAAAATTGCATTCTTTGTACTCAGCAGGATATTTGAAAGAAAAAAATATTTCATGGTGTTTACATGGATTTGTCTTTTCCTTGTCAAGGCTACTGTTTCCCAAAGGTATTTTGGTTACCCTATAACAGGTTCCATAAGATAACCTGAGAAACAGTCAGATCCTGACATGTGATGCTGGGAAAAGTCATACGTGCATTTAGAGTTAAATACAGGCACAAGAGGACATCTTTTATCAAGTAATTTTCTATTGTTTAAAATACTGTTCTTAAACTTGCATCTGAGAGGTAATATGTGAGTGGCTGGTAGGCAATAAAATGAACTTCAAGAATATGTAGGCATGTACCTTTAACGGAAGCCAGGAAATTGAATTTTCCTGAAACAACTTCAACTATTTCAGTCTTTGTTTTGTTCTTCTGCCAGACCTCAGAAATAGCCTCAGCTTCAAAATTTATGTTATCACAATTAAAATTCTATTCTCCAAAATGTTTTTTGTGGATAATTCAACTTCTCTGATCTCCACAGGTAAGCAGAATCACCACATTTTCTTCTCCCAATAACATGACCATACTCCTAATTTAAGGAGGTAGTCTGATGTCAGGAGAAAAACTAGAATTATAGTATTGAAGCTATTCTTTTTTTCATAGTTTTATCACATCTTTAGATAGATCCTATCCTAGTAGTAAATGAAAAATTTAGGGGGAATCTATGTGCTGTATTTTTAGCATACAAGAAATATAGAATCCTGGCCTTTTTTCTTCATTGAAGCAGGTGGGATAAACTTGGTTCTTTTCATACCTTAATTTGACTATTCAGCAATCTGTTTTTAATTAAATCATAACAGAATAGCAGAATTGGCAATGTTGATTGCAGCCTGGGCATCCGAGGCATCATTTTTACTTCATTGTAGTTTATACTCTGACCATCCCATCTGTAATAGGCAACCTTTTGTCATCCTTGAACTTTCTCCAGCAAATGATGCAGCAAAACCATAAATGTAACATCTATGATGATATGATTTTTGTACACTTTTTTTCAAGGAGGATAGCTCTACTGTTGTAAAAGACAAAAGAGATAAAAAAAAAAAAAGTCTGATTCTCAGGCTAGAAGATGATTTATGTATCTTTAGCTTTATTTTGATGTGATTATAGGCTTACGAAGAGCAAAAAATGGTACAGGGATCCTGTATTCCAGTCTTCCTAATATTAACATCATACAAAACTATAGTAAAATGATCAAATCGTGGGACTGACATTGGTACAATACTGTTACGCATCTTGCTGGAAGTTCACCAGCTTTTCCACTACTCTATTTCTGTTTTGGGATTTAGTGTCTATTTCTCTTTAGTCTTCTCCAATCTGTGACATTTCTTCAGTCTTTCCTAGTCTTTCCAGAAGAACTGATCAGGTATGTTCTATACTGTTCCTCAGTTTTCCTGAAGGGATTGAGGTTATGCTTTGTTGGCAAGGACGCCACAGAAGGGCACCATGCCCTCCTCCATGCCTCCTATCAGAGGACACCTGGGACCAGTATGTCTTATCACTGGTGATGCTAACCCTGACCATTAGGTTAAGATGGAGTCTGCTGAGTTTCTCCCCTCCAAAGCTGCTATTTTCCCCAGCAGCAATTAAAAAAAAAGACACATCTATTTATTTTTACTTTACCAAATATTGTGTACTCCCTGTAGATTTTTGTGCCTCAGTGTCCCTGACTAAAATATTATTAGACTGGGACTTACCCCTCATCTAAACCAGTGTATTAAGAATTAATACATGTCCTTTGGAGATTCTTGGTTAAAAGCTGCTTTATAACTGGAAATGATCACTATCGCATTTTAAATAGGAATGTAAATGGAATGTTTAAAAGTAGATAGGCAATATGTGCTCATTTCACACCCAGGACTGCAGGGACATCTGTTATGTATGTGACGGGCCAGACCTGAAATCTAATTCTTTCAGCACTAACTAGTGTTAGCCGAATATGGCCCAAGTCAGCCTGTTTAAAGAAAGAACACATTTATCACTTGCTACCTGTTTTGGCTATTAAACTAACTAGATGGATAACCACCCACTGATAAGTGCAATAAATAACCTTTTTTAAACTGTCACATTGCAATTTCTACTGTTCATATTAGAGGATAAAAAAAAGTCCCTTATATGCTAATGATTCTAGATCTATATGCTATAATTCAGTCTTCTGATAAGGAAATATCCCCATTAATGCAGAGAAAGGCAGCCTTTGTAAAGTGGTTTACCAGCTTTCTACCCTATTTTTCTTTTTGAATGTCAGTGCTATCAGCCCTTACACAATAGGCTGAGAGGAAATTGGCCACTTACAGGTCTAAAAGAAAGCAGGGAAAAGTGTACAAAAAAAAAATTGGTTCACGCACCTCTTCTCAAGCCATACTTTCCTCTTTGCCAAATGAGAATAATCATATACGTACCTCTTCAAGTTACTGTGATGACTATGTCATCTATATAAAACCTTTGTAGAATAACTGACACATAGTAAGTACTCAAGAAAAACTAGCTGGTCACCTTTATCACTCTACCTTGTTTCATCCCTGAGAAACAGATTCGGGTGTTAAAGTAACAAAAATGGAAGTGAGAGCTTGCTTAAAGAGAGCTTGCTGTTTCATTTGCAAGGGTCTTCTGGAAAACTATTGTATACCAAATAAGAATCCAATAGAATTTGTCAAACAATATGAAAGCATCTTGTCACAGAAGGAAGGACAATGATACATGAGGTATACTTCATAGGAAATTAGCCTGTCCTGTAAGAAAATGGGTTCATGGACAGATAAACCTGGAGATATACTAGGATGCAAACTCTATGACAGTTGTTAACTCTGCTGTGATGCCAGGGCCTGGCATTCAACAAATGTTTGTTAGGCAAATATTCTATTACTTATTTCTAAAAATAATATCACAAAACCTGGGTTGCACAGTCTGTTATAAATAGGGATCCTGTATAATGATTCAGCTAACTAAGGGGGATGGTTTTAAGTCCCCATACTCCACCTAGGATAAGAGAGGGACTTCTGACTTTCTCCTAGGTAAGACAAGACTGGTATTAAGATTGTGTTGCGTTGGCTTTACCTTGCTAACCATTTTACCTACATTTTCTCATACTCTATAAATTTCTGTAGTAAATGACAATGTTTCCATTTTATAGATGAAAAAATGGAGACTCAGAAATAACTGCACAAACCCATACAGGAAATAGAGAGAAAAACCAAGATTTGAATTTAGGGCTATCTCCAAAGACTGTATGTATTCTTGACTAATATTGGTGTACTTGTCCAATGCTCCAATCCCCACAGTGTTCTTTATTATTTTCTCCTCCTGTAGAATAAAGTAAGATCCATGAGGGCAAATTGTATTTTGTCTTATTTATTGCTGCTAGAAGTTCAGTTAATAATTTGTGAGAAAAGGACTGAGTATGATAGAAGATTTTTGCCCCTTTATTTTTATAGCCTATCATAACTTGTGGGGACTTTTGTTGCCTCTTTTGCTTGAAACCTTATTTCTGCTTAGGATAATTGTAGTGTATACACACTATATTTTGTATATGCTACAATTACCTGCTTAAGAAATATTATTATTTCTGATTAAGTAGATACAGACTCTCCTTTAGCTACCAGATATCTGATTTAGCTGTCCAAGCAATTGGCAAAACTGCGTAATGATGGGTATACTAGTAAGCCTTACTTCCCCCATTAAATGCATCCAAGAAAAGCTCTGAAAGTCATACGGTTCTTGCCACTTTAAATCAGACACCTAATATATTAGGTATTACAGTGTTTTGTGCTTACCTTTAACTCTTCTTTAGTTTAGGTGATTAAAAAATGCCTGTTGCTGTCTGTATGTGCAACATGCTTCATTAACAGTGATTTATTTAGGAGTTTAACAGAATTGGCACTCAGCAGCACACCAGTGGGCAGAAGGAAAACAAACGTGAGATGAATGCTAAGAAATCCTTCTTTCCTGCTTTGATGGTAGGAGCCTTCAAAGAGCTTACAAAGTTTGCTTCACAACTTCACAGTACGCGAAAACAATGCTAAGATTGGAGTCTGGGCAGTGTCATTTCCCCCAAGTTCCCATAATCTACCATCTAATGCTCAGGAGGAAATGTGGTAAAATAATGGGTTTTCCCCTTTGGCACATGTGCTTCCTGCAGCCACTGCTTCCTGAAGCAAGATGCTTCCACGGCTTGCCCATCTCGTTTTCCCAACTAGTTTATCTACTTAAAGCTTGGGCTCAGCTCTTTATAGCTGAAACAAATCATAAACTTTTTCTCACATAATCCTTTCTACTAACATGTATCACCACTGTCACTTTACCAAAGAGGAAAGTGAGGCTAATAGAGGTTAAATAACTTGCCCAAGGTCAACAATTAGAAGTAGAGCTGGGATTTAAACCTGGCTTGTGTTATTCTTTTAGCCAATGATCTCAACCACCATAGGGAAAGCAAATACATTTTATTGTACTTGCAAACTTGATTGATTTTGTCATGTCTACTTGAACTGCTAGGTTGAGAAGATTCTGGGACTGCCCTTGGGCAGAGCAGGAAAGGATGCCATAATCAATTAACGTTTCTCTCCATTGGAGAGGGAGGAGTGCAGGATCTATGGAGTCTCCTATTTGGAGCTATGATCTATTTGTGTTCTTGTTTTACACCACGAGAGTGTAATGATATGGAAATGACATTATAAAGGAAGGTTGAAATACCTGAGAAGACTAAATACCAGAGGGAAACACAGTATATTTTCTATACGCTGCAATTACCTGCTATTTTGACAAGCCTACAAATAACTATTTGGGAAAATTTCAAAGTATTTGGTTAAATATCCATACTCTGTAGTTGAACTTTCGATTTTGGGGGTGATGGAAATGCTCTACAGCTTCATGGTAATGTTGCTACATGACTCTATACATTTTTGAAATCTCATCAAATTGTGTGCAAAAAAAGGATGAATGTTAGTGTATGTAAAATATCCTTCAATAAACTCAGGGTAAGGGAAACAGAGTTTTCTGCCTCAGTTACGTTTCAGCTCTAACCAAGGGCAACTTATTTAACCCAACAATAATATTGTTGTCTACCTTGAAAGGTTGTTTTGTGTTGTTGTTTTGACTTTTTTTTAATCAGAGAAGTCCTGGGTTTACAGAAAATTCATGCATAAAACACAAGATTCCCTTATACCATGCTATTTTTAACCCCTTGTATTGGTGTGGTATATTATTACAGTTGAAGAAAGCACATTTTCATAATGTACTATTAACTATATTTCATGGTTTAACTTAGGGTTCACTGTTTGTATAGTATAGTAATCCATGGAGTACTTTTTTTCAGTTGCCATATGTAGAATCTAATATTAAAGTATTTTTTCAAAGATTGAATGAGTTGATTCTTAATACAGAGACTATTACATAGTAAGTGCTTTGTAAGTGCCATCTGTCATTCCTCCAGTTACTTTATATTGTATTCTTTCATTATGTTGTGTCAGCATTTAATTGTTGAATTATATATCCTTTAATGGTTTTATTAACTACCTCTGTTGTACTTAAAATCCTGCAAAATACAAGCTTACTATATATATGGATGATTGTGTAAAAAAAAAAATGTGGCTTTGAATAAATAACTTTTCTGTTTTCAATTAAACAGTGCTAGAAAGCTAGAACCTTGCCTGTTTGTTTTCCAAATGAATTGGTAAATTGTCCAGTGTCCATATAAGTCTGAAATAACATTTACTGAAACTGATGGACTGTAGGGCATATTTGAACATACTGAAAGGATTAGATATGGTGGAGTGTTTAGGATGAATTTATGATGAGCAAAGAAAGAAGAAAAGAAGTATATTCTGTGGGGTCAGCTGAAATATAATTAGCCAAATTAAATGATAAAACTGAATTTGGACAACAGTGGAACAATGTGTGTATGTGTCTGCATTGGAGCTGGTCATGTAAGACAGCTGGAATTACCATCATCCATAAAAGAAACTACTAATGCATGAGAAATATTAATATAAGCATTTTTGTTAATATTGAGATCCATACTAGAAAAATAGCGTGTTACCTCTGGAAAGCAGCTTTCTTAGGAGAATGGGAATAAGTATTAAAGCTATTTTCACGTGGTGCTTTGATAAAAGTAAAAATTAAAGAAATCTTTTTAAAAGAACACAATAGGTGGTTATGTAGTGGAGATTGTCAATAGCAAATGCCTATTTGTGGTTTGGGATTAAATTTTCAGTGTCAGGTGTTAATAATTGGATGATATATGGAAATCCTGTATTTTATGCATGATTATTCTATAAACTAACAGCATCTCTAGTTTAAAAATCCAGTAACAATATCATATGTAGAATTTAAAAGTAATGCATTTCAAACAACTCTGATAGAATGGAAGATTATGTGACCTCAGAGATTGTTAGATGCCTCAAGTGGCTCTGGTGATGACAAAGGCATGGTGACTGCCATTCATTTAATTGAATGTCTTCCAAATGTACAATTTTTCTCTGACAGAAATGGTGGAAATCATAGTACAAGGATTCTTAAAAGCAATTTGGTTTTCAACTCCCTTTTTTATGGGTTAAGAAACTTGCCCAGCAAGTAAATAACAGCTCTGAACGCAGGTATTCTAAATCTCAATCCAGTGATCTTTTGAAATGCCACTCTGTGATTATTGGGATTTTGTCAATATTTTGAAAATGTTCTCCTCAGTAGCAAGTGTAAAGGTCTGACATCAAAGTAGAATATGATTTTATAAGAAGAATGTGTATTGAGGAAGTAGTAGTGGGTATATACTCTAAAAATAATTTTATAATTTTTTTTTCAAAATTGGACTGTATAACTGCAGTGGCTTGTGGACTGCATAAAAGATGTCCTTCAGGAAAGGAAATGAGATATTGTTTAGAGGACTTTCGTTCCAAAGGATTTCTGCCTAATGTAACCATTATATCTCTGGCTGTAATCTCCAGAAATAGCAGGCAATTCTTTTTGCTTAAGAATCTTTTTTAAGTGGAGGGGCGGGGGTTTGTTTGCCCACCTTCCATAATTTGCCAGGGTCCTTGTTAATGTGGTGTTATGATGGAAACAGAGTCTAAAACCTCTGTTGGGTAGAGGAGTGAGAGCTGAACAAGGGGTTCCATTTTATATCTCTATCTCTTGGTTAGCAAGCAGTTTCCCAAATCCATTATCCAGGCCCTTTATAACTTTTCCAACTTTTGCACTGTTCTCTTCAAATGTTCAGATGCTTGGAACAAGCAAGCCAGTGAGAGAAACCAACCTACATATATTTTCCCACCATTCTTAGCAGCTACTGATTGTCCTCTCCAGTGAGGTAAGGGAGATATTAGGAATAGGAATAGAAATTTATCTTCTTGTAGATAGAGCAAAAAGCTGATACAAAGAAAAAACATCTAGTACATTAATTTAATTAGCTATTATGATATGAATTTTCATTATTCAAAAAGAACCTGTAAGTCAGCTACCATAACTACAGGAAGTATAGATTATCTGTACAAGTCACTTGATATATATATTCTAAATTGCATAATCAGTAATCCATTTTACCTATCTGAATTGCTCTGTCCTTGTGGGCAGAGACCTTGACCTATAACTCTTTGCATTCTGCATATGAATAATGGGCACTCAATAAATATCTGTTGACTAATTGAACATTAAGATTTGATTGATTGCCATTTTCTCTGGAAATGATTGTCACATTGCTTTCTGTGGAGGTCGGTTTTCTCTTTTGCTTTCTTTTCTGTTCATTGCTTCCCTGCCATTGTGATTGACTGCACCCCTCATTAGCTAATTGTAGAGTTAGAAAATGCTCCTCTGTACAACTGGGAACTGTGGATGATCTTATTTAAAATTCCTGCCTTAAGAATGGCTAGGACTCTAAATAATAACCAGTAAGAAAATAATGTTCAGGTTGTTGTTAACACTTAGAGGGAAGGGAACTTATGGTTGTGCTGTCAGTAGAAGACTTCTGAATTAACACCGATAAAGGGAGCCTTCTGACAAGGCATCGGCTCTGAAACCCATGCTTTATTTTTCATTAGGAATACTGTACATATTCTGCCCTTTAACTTACTAGCGGGTGTCTTCACTTCTGCAGACGGACAACTTGGAAAGCAGAATAGCGATACGGGAGTCACCATCAAAAATTTATACCGCACATTAAAAGATAGCTAATTTACTTACATTTCTGTCTCTCCAGTAGAAAACTCGGTACTTTAGTGTGAAGATATTGTTTTGAATACTGGCTCTATTGATTTCCAGGTGCTTGCCTTTGGATAATGTCCCCAGCTTCTCGTATTCTGATTTCCAACGCTATGATTTTCTACAGAATGGTGATGCCTTTGTCACAGGGTTGTTTTGAAGATTACATATGAAGTGAATGTAAAAGCACATTGTAGGTTCACAAGAATGTTAGTTATATTTATTCTTTCATTTAAGTACCAAGTGTGTATCGACTATGTACTCTGTATCAGGTACTAATATATGATAATTAAACAAAGATCCCCATCCTCATGATGCTTAAAATCTGTCTGGTGGGGGAAACTGGAATCTGAGTCTAAATCATCATCATCATCTTCAGAGCACTGTTGTGAAGAAGACAGGGCTCAGGGCAGTATCACCAACCTTTGGACTAGGTAATATATTTCTGGAGATTAAGTGGTTTTCCTAAAGTCAGATACCTTGTGGCAAAACCAGGAAGAGAGAACTCACTTGAGTTCTTGTGCTTGACAACTCCAGTATTTCCCCACCCTATCATGCTGTGAGGAGGCCTTGTAAATATTGTATGTATTGGAAGTATACTTGGTAACTAGAGATGTGGTTCATTTGTAGATGACCAGAGTTGAATTGCAGAGTGAAATATGCTTCTGGGGATTGCATTCAAAGCAAATATCCATAAAGCAAAATCAAATTTGTTAGGAATTTCTCCTGTTTAAAAGCATTCCTGCTCTCCTCCTAGCCTTCAGAAGGAAGTCTAGACTCATTTATGCAGTCAAAGGCTGTTTGAGGATCAGTCCCCTGATTTACCTCTCCAGTTTTTTTTCCTTCCGTTCCTTGACTCCCAACCACAGACTGTGCTGTGCTGTCAGATGCTTTCGTAATTTATAACCTATTCAAGCTCTGCCTGGAACGTGTATCCCCCCCACAGGACCAAACTACCCAACAGCCCCTTTTCTACCATTTACGTGTAGTGGGAAGAGAGCTGGCTGTGCAACCAGGCAGAGCTGATCAAATTCTGGTCCTGTCACTTATTGGGCAAATGTCTTAACCTAAGCCTAAATGAATTTATTTGCAGAATGAGAATAAAATTATGCATCTTTCAGGGTGACTGTGAAAACTGAATGTAAAGTATTTTAGTCATTAAAAATGTATATTTATTGAGCACCCATTGTGTGCCAGGTACTGTTCTAAGAGTTGAGATTACAGTGATAAAGAAGAGGAAAAGCCCTGGGTGGACCCTTTGTTCTCAGAGGGAAAGACGTAATTGGGGGAGGGGGGGAAGATAGCTACTAGGTGTCAAGATTGTGCCAGCATCCAGGCTCAAGACCTTCCATGCATTTGCACTAATCCTTCCAATAATCCTGGAAAATAGGTATTGCTATTTTTTTCCACAATGGAACCACACAGCTGGAGAATGACTGGTCCAGGATTAAATCCCAGGTCTGATATGACAGCCTTTGCTCCTTTCATTATCCTACTTTGCTGTAACTTCAACACTCTCTAAGTTCTCACAGCTTCGTACTTGTGTATTTTCCTTGTTGCTAGGCTTAAAATGTCCTTCCTCCCATGTATTTATCCTTTAAGATTTAGTTCACACTGTTAGCCCCTTTGGAGAGCTTTCTTGAAACTTCTGTCCCTTACCCGCAGGCTCAGTTAGATGATGTTCTTTTGCTTTCTTGCTTCCTTTGCACCTTGTACTTAATAGACTTATTACACAAATTGCACTGAATTTTAATTGCTGGCTTATTTGTCTCTCTCATGAAGAAAACTGTGAGCCCCTTGAGGACCAAGTCTGAACCTCCCTCACTTCTATATCTCCAGTGCTCATAGGGCCACACTTTTTTTGTTGAATTGAATGAGAATTATTTGAAAACCAGAAGAAAATGCCAAGTAGGTAGATAGCTCTTCAAGATAATACCATAAATCTTATCAATTCTGCTTTAACTCTTAAGGAGAATATTTCATCAGGCCCTGCCTCTCTCATTCTTCAAAACCAGGAATCTAAAGAGAAAACTGAACCATCCCTTGTCTTAAACACTTTATACTGAGGTCTTCAGTCTGACTTAGTATCAGAATTATTTGAAGGATTGGAGGGAGATTCTCAGTTATTCATCTCCTTCTGGATTAGCCAAAGAAAGTGACCGATTCTTGTTTCATTGTGTGGCCCCATGCCAGATGAGTCCAGTTCTTGGGCAAGAGCACAAAGTGAGTGCTGGGTGCACTGTCTTTGCTAGAGCTACGTTAGGGAAAACAGGGAAAGCTCAAAACTTCAAAAAAGATCTATTACCACCATAACTCTTGGCTTATCCAGCAGAGTTCTTTCTGGGTCTGACAGAGAAACCTAGAAAACGAAAGTTTGTGAACCATTGTGTGTTGCACCACAATCCCACAGATATTCGTCCGTTTTCAGCTCCCTGCAGAAGGCCTGGTGCTTGCGTTTCTGTTGCCCACTAAGGCACGTTGCTGGCAATAGCCCCGTTATTTCTGATTAGGATGGGAGAACTCCGTCTACCTGAGTGTAAATAAAAGCTGACAGCATTCTTGACTTTCTTCATCCTTAAAAATCCACAGCTTTTAACAAAACTTACACTGTAACCAGCATTCCTATCGTGAATTAAATCTTTATTGTGTAATTGGATACATTTCCTAAGCTAATTTTAATTGCTTCAAGAAACTGCTTAACATTGTAGATCAATTCTGAGGTCTGTGATGACATTTCCCTCACAAAATTAATTATTAATACCTTGATAATTTGCTTAAGACATTAATAGTTTTCATTGATCAGCACATCCTGTTTACCTAAAATGGCCTAATCACCATGCATGTCAGAAGAGTATCTGAACATATCTAATTAGGGATGTTGTCTGCTTTCAGCTGCATCAGCAGATCAGAAGTTAAGGGCCTCTTTTGTCTTCACAACATATTAAGTTTAGCTTTATCAGAAACTGAACTATTTAAGGGCATGAAAGAAAAGCAATTTCTCTAAGGATGGTTCTTTACTTTCTATCAGCTTCCTGGTAAACTAAGGACCATGCATTATAAATTTATAATTTATAAATTTATGCTAAAAGCCCTTGATTAACTTGCTTGTGTTGCCTGTTTTTATGCAAGCCTGTCTCACTCATGATGATTTCTGTATCAGTGAAAAGCACCAGGTCACTATTGGCTTAAAATAGTGTGGCTACAGTCAAAATATCTGACATTTGTATGGTGCTTTGTAGATTTTAAGGAGGTTACCGTTACTTACCAGGAGGATTTCCTTGGAAACAACTTGAGAGGGAGGGAAAGGATCCCACACCTAGTTACTGCCAGAACTGTAAATAAAACACAAGCCTCCTGTTCCCTCCCTAGATTTTTCACTTATTTGATTAACAGATAAATAGGCAGCCTCCTGCTCATCTTTCAAATCTCCTTCATCTTCTTTATGAAGTTTTCTAGGCTACAAAGTTTCCTCCTACCTTAATAATGACATATACATTGCAATTATAGGAAATTGTGGGTCACTGCCCCTAATAGAATATGAGATACATGAGGGCAGATATTGTATCTTGTTCGTTTTGGTGGGTCCAGTGCCTCACATAATATCTGGCAAGCAGAAGATGTCCCAAATATGCATAAATTCGTGGCTGGCTGGCAGAATGGGTAGGAGAAGGGATGGATGGATGAGAGGAAACACAGCGATAGCTGTGTTTTACTAAAGCCAGCCTTAGTAAATCCTTAGTAAAATCCTTCAGCATTTTGGAGCAATTTAGTTTTGTTTGGCCCGTGCAGTGTTTAAAATGTCTTTAAATGATTTCTTACATTTAAAACTTGAGAAATTTAAAAATACAGTAGTACTTCAACTTATTTTTAAAAGGTTATGGCTACTCTTGCAACCTTGGGCCCTGTCCCCATGTCAGTAATCAGCTTGCGCTGAGGTGCAACCAGCCCCCCTGAGATAGGGCAGGCTTATGCTCTCCAGGGCACCCCAGTGTCTGCTGCCTGCCGCATCCGTGTGGTTGCCTGCTTTCTAGCATCTAGTGTGCAGAAGAGGCAGCCTTCCTCTTTACGACAGAATGTCCCTGTTTCAAGGGTCCTGGCTAATGGAAGAATTACTGCTCTTAAACATGCTCTGCACTTATTGAAATGAAACTAGTAGATAGTTACTCATAATTGGTAGGATTTCTTTCAGTAGGTGCTGGAGCTGCACATTTCTGTTGCATTTTAGAAATGAAACTTGGAGCATAGGGAAAAAAGTGTTTGAATTGATAGAGGTAATTATGATCTCCCCACACATAACTCCATTCTAAATAATTGGAAACTTCTACCTAAGGCCCACCAATGAAAACACTGTCTATCTAGCTCAGTGGAAGTTCCTACATGTTCATTTTTGACATGTAATATCAATTAGAAAATAAATAAGAACAGGGGTTGGAGACTAAGGGACCGGGAAGGATCTTAGAAAGCAGGGGTCATTCCCTGGCCTCCAGGTTGGTTCACATTTAATCAAAAGCTGGTCTTATCCTCACTCAGGGACACCTGGCTCCAATCCCTACCCAATTGTTATTTGGAAGAAAAGCATAGGAGGTTTATTGGCTTTATGGCCATAGTTCATCACACTTCTCCCTTCTTCTCCTTCGAAAGTTATTCTTCATGACTGAAATTTATTTATATTCAAGTAAAACTAAATTTGCAAAGACCAGAAGGAGTATTCCCAAATCTCATTGTAGTGTCTCTTCTTTCCCACAGATTAAAGGTTGTAGAAAACTTAAAAGGAACAGCGAATCTATTCACTTGTTATTGGACTTGAAACTCCTTTGACCTCGGAAACTGAAGATGAGGTTGCCATGGGAACTGCTGGTACTGCAATCATTCATGTTGTGCCTTGCAGGTAGAGTGTCATTTTAAAACTTTTTGATTTAAAAATGCCACTGTATTTCACACTAATTCAAAAGTGGGCCTTTACTTTGGATGGCAATGATGGGGTCGTAAGAGCGCATGCTACTATGACTAACATTCGCTAACACTGTTGAATATACCTTTCCGATGGTCTTTTAGTAGCTCTTTTCATGGTGTTGTATTCAAAGGTAGACATTGATGTTTCATCTCTCTATCTGGTCCTTTTAGAGTTGTCTGAGCCATTATTTAGTTTGAAAGTTGTTATTTTTGCTCATCCCAGTGCTCAATTGCACAGAGATATTGGGCAATAAAACCAGTATAGTCGGGGATATTGCCTACTTTGATGTCAGTGGATGGAAGTTTATCTGAGTAGCTCTTTCAATATCTTTATTGATATCTCTCCTTCTTTTGATACTGACTCTCTTTTTCATTTCAATGCACCTATAGTTTGGAAGGAGGCAGAAAGCAAAAAAAAAACAAGAGATTTTTGCTATACACTCATGATCAGCTACTAGAAAGGGCTTTCAAAGGTTTAAACATGCTATTTGTTTTCTGAGTTTTCTGAAGATGTGAGCCTAGTGGTCGACCTCCATAATTCACGTGTTAATTACGCAGCATGCAGGGAGAGTTGGTCCCTATATTGGAATGGTGGGCATTGTTTCTTTGTCTTTTGGACCTGAGTGTGGTTGACCTACTTTGTTATTCAGAGTATGAACTCCAGGAGGGACACCTGGAATATATTAGCATTTTTACAATACGAAGCAAAAATTTCTTTGGATCACTATTCTTTTGATTCATGCATTCATTCAAATAATAATATTATTATCGCAACCCTGGCTGGGATCTGGTTATATAATCCTCAGCAAGACAGACACACTTATAGCCTCTTAGGGGACTGTTAGCTGAGATAACTGACAGGTTCTTATAGCTGATTATTAGCAGTTGTTATAAAATTAGAGGTAATAATTATAGTACTAAGATGAATGGATCACTTAGTCCATGCCAACGCTTGATGTACCTTATCTCATTTCATTTTCTCATAACCACTAGAAGATAGATATTTATTATTTATTTTACTTTTATTACTATTTTTAATATTATTAACGATGCAGCAAGAAATTAATAAATCTACACAAGGCCACTAAGCCAATAAGTATAGAGCTAAGATTCAAATTCAAGCAGATTATCTCCAGAAGCCAAACCTCTGGCCATCATACAAGACAGCTTTTTAGTTGTCTTGTTGATTTGGCCAGTTCATGGCTATAATTTATTTTTGAAATTTTGGTTTTCACTCCTCCCATGTTTTTCTAAATGTAAACCCTCCTTCACTTATCAATTTTATAATGCTCTACCTTTGAATCCTGAACTTCTTGCCATGGTTGAGTTTATAATACCTGCACCATTCCCTGATGGTGGGTATTCAGTCACCGAGCTTTCTATTTCAGAGCTATTGCTCCTCTCCCTCATCTCGTCCAACTGAAAACTTCTCTCCAGAGATATGCCCAAAGCTCTACTGCCTTAGCTGCTTTGCTCCAGCCTTTTCACCCTTTCCTGCATCTTGTCCCCACCCCCACCCCAGCTCCCCTGCCTCCCCAGAAGGAACTCATCTGAGATTTCTTGGCTCTGATTTCTCATAACAAATCTGGGATAAACAACATCCTTTAACTATAATGCAGGAAGTCAATCGCTCAGTATATGACTACAGCCACATGTTTGTTTATTCCCAGTGTGCTGAGTAGATATCAAAACTAAAAAGCTGAAAATCAAGGAAACCATTAATCTCCAATTGTGTTTTGAGAAAACTTGAAATATTCACCTAAAGTGTACCTGTATTATTTTATCCACTTAGCTTTTTGCAGTGAATCCATAAATGATTGTTTTTGTGATTCTTTTTTTTTTGGGTGAACTGTTTTACATGGCATTAATATTCCCTTACCATATGCCTCCTTCAGTGTAGGTGAAGTCAAGCTTTAATTAATGTTTTTGTTTTCTTGCCATTTGTCTTGATTTCATTAATTTGCATAGCACTCTGCATTCTGAATTTTGAGCAGATTTCTTTAACTGCTTTAACTACTCGTCCTTTTCCTTTTGTATGTGCCCCTGTAACTTTTCTATACTTTTTTGTCTTAGATTTCTTAAGGAATTTTAGCAAGGAAAATATTTATGTCTTTTAGGTTTACTGTAATTAATGAGTCTCAAATATGTCTTTTCCTGATTTTTCCCCAAATAAGATAGAGGATATAAATGTTTAAGCAGGCCTGTCATAGAAGGAGGCACCTTGTAAGGTCAGCTGATTCTTTAAGGGCTTCAATTAGTAATTTTGGTACAATGGAAATATTCTTCTGTGTTGTCAAATGCTAGACTCAGCCTCAGGCAAAAATATCCAAGGGGCAAAAAAAGACTACTGATGTCAGTTGTCTGAAAATTTGTTCTGTACGAAGGGACAATTTATGATTCTCCTTCTTAAACCAATTTAAACACAGATCACAAAACCCTATTTGCTCGATAAGCAGGGATGCTAACAAATGAGTGTGGTATTCTTTAAAAATTAAAAGTAAAAGTGGCCCCGTAGCACAACAGGAAATATTGGTGACTGTGAAAAACTGGAGAAAATGTGCCCACTAAGACACCACCCAGTGCCTAGTGCTAATACAGTTGCTTGCTCAATTTTCTGAAATTTTTATGCAGACATCTTCAAATTCTTTATCATTGCCAACTAAGGCAAATTATTAAAAATATAAAAATGAAAAGACTCCATAAGAGACAAAACTAAAGTGGTCTCAGTCTTGCTGTAGCTCCTAGTCAACCAGTTTGAAAATTTTAGACATATGATTTTCCCTTGATAATAGGTGCGATGCCAAGTGAATGTCAACATTGGGGTCTTACAGTAACTGTTCGTGTCCCCAATAATACTATCATCCTAAATGCCCCCATTCCCTGCCCCCTGACTTTCTTTGGAACTGTGCTCAAATGCTGCCTATCTGGTGAGGTTTAATGTAGCCATGTTCCCTTCAACAAGCATTCCCTCCTGTCCTTCCTGATTTATTTTTTTCTAGAGCTCTTATCAATATGAATAACCTTGTTTTTATACTAAATGTCTCTCTCCACTAGATTGTAAGTTCTATGAGGGCAGAAATGTCTGTCTTTTTCGTTTGCAGCTGTATCTTTATCATCTGTATCCCTATCATCTGTCACATGGTGTCATTCAGTAAATAGTTACTGAATGAATGCATAGAAACTGGCCAGACTGGAAAGAAAGCTGGTCTCTGATGTGAATCTCCTACGACCAGACCTTGCTGGTCGTCACCTTTATGTTATCTCAGTGAACTTGCTACAAACAAGGTTAATCCATATAAAGGTTAAAAAAAAAACAGATTTAAATATTTAAAGTATTAAACTTGGTTTGTATGCCTTGAATTCTATATCAGAAACTTTAGTGGCAACACCCCCTCCCCCATTTCTGACTTCAGCTATTAGCTGAGGTGGACTGTTCCCCCACCAGACTTGTCTGCCACAAGACTTTTTCTGAAATAATAAGCAAGTGGAACTTTGAGAATTTGCTCAACCAATGGGGCATGGAAATCAGTAAATTAATATCCCAGTCTCCTGTCATTTGGAAGGACAATACTCAGGCACATCATACACAGTTCTTTGGAGGTCCCCAGGAAGATTGAACTCCAGTTTCCCATAGTAGCTCCCTTTACCTTTAACTTTCTCCCTGTCTTGCTTGCCCCACTTCTTCACTCCTCCTTCCTGGGATCACCTCCCAAGTAATTAACTGATCCAAGTGTGGCTCTCAGGCTCTGACTTTGGAGTAATACAAGCCCAGAACATGCACACACCCGTTAATCGCAGACAAGCAATCCAGTATTGGTTGTATCAGTAATTAGAAAGAAACCAGGCCAGAAACACAACTTTGACAGAGATTTTTGAAGTGTTCATTCTGTGTATAGATCCATATGTGTATATGCAAACATAAACTTACATGAATACATGTACACATATTCTTATATAGTTATTACTGTAAACATTTTCTAGTTTTTTCAACTAGTTAGTTTTACCATTAACTGGCTGTGTGGTGTTGGGTAACCATTTGCCTCCCTGGGATTCACTCTTCTACACAATGAGAGAGTTGAGCAATTGGTCTCAAAGTCCTCCTCAACTCTAAAAATGTACAGTTATATCTGTATACATTGTTTGAGAGGCAGATATGTATGCTGATAGGGTTAGAGCTAAGGTTTTCTTCGACTCGTATGAGATTGAAGGCATAGGTCATATGCCTTGCCATGTGTTATTATTTCTGTTCATATTGGCAGAATTTGAATGAAAGGATAAAATGGCTGGTCCATATGTTCATATGTTGCAAGAGATGTGAAGACATTTAGAAACCCTCTGTGAATGAGAATGAAAATGTGCTTTTGATGTATCCTCAGCTGATCTTAGTTTCAGAGTGGCTAAATTTACTCATATGTCTGTGGTGCAGTTTACCAAATTCAGCAATTATCTCTTTTTGATAAAGTGCATCCTTTCCTAAGTGCAGGCATTTTGTAGACTTGTTCACAAAATCTAAGCTTTTGTTAAGCTATATCTGGGGGTAGGAAGTGGAGAAAAGATCCTGTATAGTTTAAGGAGACACACTGGGATTTGAGTGCTTGCAAAATTTGGAGCAACAAGGAGCCCTGGGTTGAACAGCCAACCACTGGGATGCAGCTTGAATCTATGAAAGTAAAGATTGGCAATCAAAGGCCACTACCTGCAATCAAGGCACATGGAGAATTTGCTCAGTGATCTCAAGGCCGTCCAGACTCAGGAAGTCTGTGATCTCTAAGACCAAAGCAGGTTGTCTATTGTTGTGGCTTAATTAGGGCCCTGAAAGTGCAAACACGCATTAGGAGTTTCCAAGTATTTGTTCATGTTGATGATAGAACTCGATAAGTACAGTCTTTCCACTTAATCACTTAATCAAAACACTCCAACAAAGCTCAGAACCAGCACTAAAGCATCCTCCCTTCTTCATAATACCTGTATATCAGGATGGAGAGCACAAAGAATTTAGTTACAAAGCTTGGCTTCATAGCAAAGCTTGTACAATATTTCATTTCCCAAGACTCTTGTTTTTTGCACCAGAATAAACAGAAAAACAGGTAACATTGAAATAACTCATAGTTCTGGACAGATATTAAGCCTAGTATTGTATCTGTTCTTGAAAAAAATTGTAAGTATTCAATTAAGATCAAAAGAGAGTTGAATAAATGTCAGTTTTAATTTAGTTACTGCAAAGCATAGTCCTGTGGTGACCTCTTATTTTATGGTTTCTTTCTAAGAAAATGCCTTGCCAACACATTTACCATCATGCTGACTGAAGCCAAATAATGGATTTTATATTTCCTGTATTTTCTCATATAACCATGGCCATAAAATGAAGCCAAAAGTGGTTGAAAGAATTAGCAAGAAGAGAGCTAATAACTAAATTAAAAGTAGTGACTCCAGTGATTAAAAAAAACTCTGGAGAAGAATGGGGGAATTATGCTCAGATAATAATAAACCACAAATAGAAAACTCTTTTTCAATATCTATTTGCCTATTTAAATATATTTCATGATGTATAAATATTAACTAATAATGAGCATGTTGAAATAAATAGAGAAACTAGTTGTAATTTTTTATACTCCCATAGGCCTGGACATGTATTAGCAAGCATAGAAGTCAAAAGTTATTACAAATAATTCTATTTAGGACCTCCCTTGAAGCAAAATCATAAATACATTCGTTAGACATGCTCAGCCAAGCTTGGTGTGTTAATGATAAAACTTCATCACCTATGGAGTCCAGGACATGGTATATCTAGAAATAAATAATTGAACTCTATTGAGTGAAACAACTTGGCAAGGGGGTGAAAGGACCAACAAGTAAAAATTCAAACTAAAACACAAATATTATATGCAGTTAATATCAGCTTGTGTGATAATTCTCTGTTGAAATATTGGCTCAGTGATGCTTCATCAAAGCTTGAACATGGTGGGTGTAGAAATAGCCCATGTCAAATATGCTAGGTGGAGACAGGGTAGAGCTGGTGGTCAGTAGCATGAACTTTGAATTGGGTAGATCATCTTCCATTTATTAGCTAGGTGACCCAGGTTTTTCATCTCTCTAAGGCTTCAGTTTGCTTATTTGATTTTTCCATCTGTAAAAGGGGCAAAACAAGTGTGTTGAGTTTATCTGGTTGTCTTTGAGGTTAGAGATCATGTGTCCATTTCTTGCACTTGGCACAGTACCTCATATTTAGTAAGTACTGTTAAGTGTTACCTGTCGTTCATTGATTCATTTAACACATATTCAAGCGACAGATTTTGTGCTTCATTTTAAGCATGAGTGTGATTCTAAGTGAAACACAGAACCTGTCCACATAGTGATGCTGAAGAAGATGATGAGGAGGAAGATGACACTGCCACAACCACTACCAGTATCTCCTTCTTAGAACGCTACCTTGTGCCCCTTCCTTCAGTGTTTGCAGGTTCTAAAGAAGAGTTTACAGCAGATATATCCCCTTTTCCTCCACCTTTTCGCAGTGTGGCGTCATCTATAAAATGAGGATATAAGAATAATAAAAACCTAAATTGATTAAGCTTGTTAATAGGTGTAGAACACTCAGGAAGGTCTCGGACTTAGTAAAGCATATTAAGTATCAATGGCTATTAATATTATCACCACCAGCACCAGCACCACCACCAGCAGCACCAGCAGCAGCAACAAAGAAAATCAGCATCCATTTTCACGTAGGTGACGTCAGAACGGTTAGGGTCTGCCACCTCAGAACAAGGCACCTAGGGCAGGCATGAGCAGGGCACCTAGGGCAGGCATGAGCAAGGCACCTAGGACAGGTGTGAGCAGGGCACCTAGGGCAGGTGTGAGCAGGGCACCTAGGACGGGTGTGAGCAGGGCACCTAGGACGGGTGTGAGCAGGGCACCTAGGGCAGGTGTGAGCAGGGCACCTAGGATGGGTGTGAGCAGGGCACCTAGGGCAGATGTGAGCAGGGCACCTAGGGCGGGTGTGAGCAGGGCACCTAGGACGGGTGTGAGCAGGGCACCTAGGGCGGATGTGAGCAGGGCACCTAGGATGGGTGTGAGCAGGGCACCTAGGGCGGATGTGAGCAGGGCACCTAGGACGGGTGTGAGCAAGGCACCTAGGACAGGTGTGAGCAGAGCACCTAGGACAGGTGTGAGCAGAGCACCTAGGACGGGTGTGAGCAGGGCACCTAGGACGGGTGTGAGCAGGGCACCTAGGGCGGATGTGAGCAGGGCACCTAGGACAGGTGTGAGCAGGGCACCTAGGGCGGATGTGAGCAGGGCACCTAGGACAGGTGTGAGCAGAGCACCTAGGACAGGTGTGAGCAGGGCACCTAGGGCGGATGTGAGCAGGGCACCTAGGACGGGTGTGAGCAAGGCACCTAGGACAGGTGTGAGCAGGGCACCTAGGACAGGTGTGAGTTGGGGCCATCTTTCTGGGGGTGGCACTAGGAAAATCCTGGGGAGTTTTCTATAATGAGACTCCCAGAAATTCATCAAGCTGCAAGGAGACAGGGGTACTAAAAGAGAACGAGCTGGTGGTTCAGAATGATGAAAGCTCCTGATGTCACTGTGATAGACGTGTGCAGGAGCAGCACAAACTCTCTTTTGTGCCCTATCCTTCCCTCCTTCTCCGTTTCTACCCTTCCTTTGGTGATTTTAATCAGATACTTGACCTGTATGTAGAGCTGTATAAAATGAGGTTGTGGTCCCATTCTACAATAATACCCATTCTTTATTTAGCAGTTGTTAGTCTATAAAACATTTGCTGGACAGTTGGTTTCATAAGCCGTTGAGGGTTAGAGACAACTCCAAGATTAATATTAAAAATATAAAAAAATGAGCATCTATGTGTAAGATATGTTGCCAAATTCTTGAGTGCCCTATCCCATCTAAATCTTACGACGTGGTATTATCCTGAGTGGTATTATCCCCATTTTGTGCATGAGGGGTACCTGACCAGCCTAAAGAACGTGAGCTTATGTGTGTCCCAGGCCACATTCGAGCACAGATCTGCCTGGCTTCAAAGCCTGTGTTTTTAACTGTCAGGCAATAAGGTCTACCGACATACAGTACCTATTCTCATGGGCTTACTGTCTTATAAAATGCTATGAACCAGTGATTCTCAAAATGTGGTCCATGGACCAGTAGTATTAGTATCACTTGGAAACTCAGAAGAAATTCAGAGTCCTGGGCCCCAACCCTGAGCTAATGAGGCAGGCTGTCTGGAGGGTTGGTCTAGCGCCTTCCGGAAGATTCTGACACTCTCCCAAGCTTGAGAACTGCACTAAACGCTCTGGAAAGGCAAGTGAGACATAAATGTTCTCATCCCAATTTTACATATGAGACCCTGAGCGGTGAGTGACTTGCCCATGTTTCTATTGCCGGCATCAATGGTAAAGCTGAAATCCAGGGATTCTGATTCATAATCCAGTGATGTCATTGTTTCCCTTGGTCTGTGTGCTGCCTTTGTACAAAAGCATCCCGGCTGGCAGACCACCTTATTAAAAACCTGATGATATAAGGGAAGGGCTTTTAAGTTGAAGAGGTGTCCTGAGCATTGAAATTGATTTTTCTGAGCAGCTTTGTTTTATGCCTGAGAACCACCAATAGGTGAGATGCTGTCCTGTACCCTATATCTGTATTTTTGTTTGTTTGTTTTGTTTCATAATTCTTTTTAAAGGATTACTATTCATCAACATGACTACTTCTAATGACACTATCAAAAATATTTGTAAACATAAAAAATAAATAAAATAAAAAATATTTACATACACACACACACACACTTAGAAGTAGAAATAAAAGATACCCAGATATCTGGCTAATTCTGCTTACTAAATATTAATGAACTAATAATTATGTTGGAAATCATTATTTAAAATCAATTTGACTTAGAAAATATTTTTTTTAATTCAAGGAGATGATATTATCATCAATTTGCCTTTATTAGCTGTAGCAGTACTGTATCATGTACACACTTACAATTCATGTTTTCACACTGACAATCTGTTTTGGCTGCTTTGCTCATTAGCACATAAAGATGTTGAACTTGAAGCATTGTGAAATACACTTATATACCCTGAACAAGGCAGTTCCCAGGATTAAATGCTATTATTATTATTTTTGAGGGGAGGGGGGGTGCATGGTCCAGGAAACAAACTAAATGTTATTATTTTTAAATATAATATTTTTTAAACACAAATACCTGACTCTATGATATCATTAGGATAAATATGATCCGTATAAGTGAATTTTCCATTTTCCTCTTAAAGCAATGACAGCTTTAAAAGTTAAACCATTTTTGCCATGTGGGAAACCTGGGTTTGATTTCTGGCCCATATACCCCTCTCCCCCCCACACACACAAAAATGTGATAAATATATCATATATTTGCTTCTCTATGTGTGTATGTATAGATTTAGAAATATGTAAGTATAAGGACACCCATTTAAAAAAATTAAACCATTTTAAATAAAAGTGTCCTGGTATTGATTCCCAAGTTTCTCTGGGAAGATCAGAGAGTCAACACTATGAGCATCAAATACAATACAAAGTAATGAGCTCAGTAATTCCTGCAGTGGGAAGATTGTTTATTTTACAGTTGCTGCTTCTGTTGCCACAGATCCTTCCTCACTACTTCATATTATTTTAGGTTCTATAAATTATCCTCTTCTGGTACTTCTAATCTGTTTTCCTAAGCCTGTTTAAAAAAAAATCAGTATATGTAAAAAAAAAAAAATCAGTATATGTGATTCTCTAGATTATTCTGACTCACTTTTCCTACAGCTTAAAATATTATTATTTTGTTTGTTTCCTTTAGGGGGATAAAGAGAGATAAACTTGATAACTTGCTAATTTGTAGGCTTGTTTTAGAGTTGCTGGGCATTTTCTGATGGATAAGATTGCTAAAAGAATATATACCAAGACATGATTATATTATCTTATTGAGGACTGCAGCTAACCCTTCCAGCTGGGACCAGACAGGGTAATACAATAATATGGTATTAATTAATAGCCATTTGCTGTTTTGCACATGCAAACAAAATATTTTATCTATTTTACAAAATAATATTAATTAAAGGTACGTCTAGAGCCTTTGAATGATTTGCAGCAGAAATTTCAGTGTTAAAAATTCCTAATATTGGGTAGGCCATGGTGGCTCAGCAGGAAGAGTTCTCACCTGCCATGCCAGAGACCTGGGTTCAATTCCCAGTGCCTGCCCATGCAACAAAAAAAAAAGAGTAAAAGTTCCTAATATTCCATTAGCGAAAATTATACATTTGCTAGAGGGTACCTGATACCTGGTTAAAATATCAAGTAACATAAGACAAGTTGTTATAAAACAAAACACACAGCTGGGAAGCATTTTATTTTGTCTATTTCATATAACATTTGTTTTTAAGGGGTTTCTTTGCAGCAACTTTTATGATTTAGGAGTATCACTTTAAAAATATTTACTTATGCTATAAATCTTACTGTTTTTCTACATAGTAACAGTTTTAATGAATGCCACATATATTATACCTCTTGCTCCCTTGGTTAGAAAGATAAACAGAAACCTTAAATTAGCTGTTTAGATACTCAAAAATGGTTTTAAAAGCATATCCAAACAAATCAAATCTATATCAGTGACCATTAACATTAGTTTTAGTTATTATGAGGAATTCTTTATTTGTTTATTTTTATTTATTTATTTTTTTACATGGGCAGGCACCGGGAATCAAACCCGGGTCCTCAGGCTTGGCAGGCAAGCATTCTTACCTGCTGAGCCACCGTGGCTCCCCCAGGAATTCTTAACAAGGTAGTACTGACACATTTTTGAGATTTTTAAAATTATACAATTTAAAAAACAAATTTAAATTTATAAATAAAAAATATTTGTGGCCAAATTAAAGAAAGTTTAAGCATGAGATTTAAAACATTTCAATTTTCTGGCTATTAAAAATAGCCAGAAATACATTTTGTGAATAGTAATTATTCATAAATATAAATGTATAAATATAAATATATATATAGGATAGGTGGTACAAGAGAAAGCTCTTCAAAGAAAAAAATTGCACTTTTAGATTAACAAGATCTTGTCATATTTTGCCCTTCAAGTGAAATATAATTACCAGTCCAGGTGCTTTTGGCACAAATTTTTGGGTGAATATTGACACAATTTTAAAAACACAATCCTTTTATATTTTATTCATTGGAATATGAAGAATCAAATAGAATCTAGAATTGACCAAAAAAACTCAGATAACTGCAATTGCTTAATTAAATACAAAAAAACTTAAGACCTCAAACCTGACTTTTGAACTGGAACGTGTAAAACTTTACCAGCAACAGGTTTTCTCCACCTTTCTCAAGAAGCAAGAATTCCCAGCCTACACACAAATGTAACATTATCTATTCTACTCATTATGACTTTTCCAGATGACACCCCAGTATATAAGGAAAAAAATAAATGTATAATAAAAAGATTGGGTAAATTAAACAAAGTTTTTGGTCTTGAGTTCTTCACCCACTAATAACAAAGCAGTATTGTAGGCAGCCCAAAACACACCAAACAGTTTTGTAAGTGTAGAAACCACTTCAAATGATCAAAAACCACCAAAAGTACAGAGGCTATTACAATGAGAGGAAGTAATGAATAGCTTAGAAGTCCAAGAACCTGGCCATATGCAACTTCTCCACCAAGATCTCTAGCCAGTAAGAAATTGTAGAGAACCAAATATCCAAATGGTTACAATCCATGAGACCACCCTAAATTGTCCATATAATGATACCATGGAAAAGAAAAGAACAACCAGGGGACCCCAAAAGTCAGAATTGTCCCTCACCTTAAAACCAAACAGTGGCATTGGCATCAAAACACATCGGATTTTGTAGTAAATGTCCTTTAGGTCAATATCTACTTCCTCCAAGAGTGGCTTGTTATCTTCTGGGTCATCATCTTCAACTTCCAAAAGCCACCTTCTTTGTCTCAGAAATGCCATTGCTGTAGATTCTTTAATAAAATCTCCACCAAGGTTTAATTTGACATTTGGGGATGCTATTGAATCACCGACATCTGCATCTGTTGTTAGTCAAAGGTGCAGTCCCGTTAGTGGGAGAATTAGCTGGGGTCAGGCCGGATGGCTGCATCTCGCAGCCCCTCAGAGCAGGCGGAGGGGGAGGGTTGTGAGGAGGAGGGGAAAGGGGGAGGGGGAAGGGGGAGGGGGAAGGGGGAGGGGAAGGCTGAGACTAGGACCCAGCTCCAAGGCGGCCACGGGCTCCAACCCACAGGCTGGCCCTACACCTCCTGTATCTGTTTTATAACAATGAAAGCAGAAAAAATGTTACTCCTTAAAAAAAAAAAAAAAAAGGGAAATTGAACTATGTGACAGAATTTCTGATAAGTAGCAAATAAAAGAAAAGCATCCCCTAAGCCTGCAAATAGGGTACAATTATTTATCATTTTGGTAAACCATAATATACTAATATGTGTGTTATTAAGAATGGCTCTATGCTTACAGAGATTTCTTTTTTAAGTTCTCATATTTTTAAAAACCCTAGTGGATTACCCATTGCTTTGTTACTTATCAGAGTAATCAAGAATACGTTCCCTTAAGGAAGAGTGCAGATTATTTTGTTATAGAAAGAATTGATTCCCAGGGAGAGCACTCATCCCTTTAGATCTGAATTAACTTATTTCTAAAGTTAACATTTCCAAAAAAAGGTTTGAAGCCAATGCAATAAGGGCCCCTCTAAAGGCTTACAGTTTTACTGAAACAAACCACATATAGCTACTGAGTATGTGAAATGTGGCAACTGAGTTACCAAAATCTGTTTTAGTTTCCAAATATAACGAAACACCACAAATTTCGTGGCTTACAAGTCCAAAATCAAAGGTGTCAGGAGGGTCATTCTCCCTCTGGAGGACCCAGGGAAGAAGTCTTCCTTTCTTCCTCCAGCATCGTGGCTCCCGGCAGCCCTTGGCGTTCCTTGGCTTGTAAATGAACCATTCCAATCTCTGTGTCCCTCTTCATACAGCCTCCTTCTCTGTGTCCATGGCTCTGCCCTCAGATGTTAGGACTTAGTACAAAGAAAAGGAATTAAAATATCCCAAAATAATATTTACATGGGTTATATTTTTAAATGTTACTACTTTGGATATATTGGGTTAAAGAAAATGTTTTATATCAATCTTGTGTCTTTCTCTTTTACTTTCCTTTGTGGGTACTAGCAAATTTAAAATTACCTATGCGCCTTGCATTATAATTCTTTTAGGAAGTGATGACTTCAAAGATAAAGGGGCTGACCCCATGATCTTTAATTAAGGAATAATCCCTTCCTTTTCTTGTCTTTGTACAAGTAGAAATCCAAGGTAGTAACATTGAGCTTCACTGGGGAGTTGATTAGGGGGCAAATGTAGAGGGGAGAGGAACATATATGTAAATCTGCTAAGGTGTTGACTCTAAGTAGGAGGTAAATATCACTTTACCATAGCTCCACTAAGGTGCGTTCATAGAGGAAAATGTCAAAATCTTGTATTGAGCAAAACAACTCTGTGAATGAAATAGTGAAGGCTGGGCTGGGGTATTTTTTAAAAGTTTTTTCAGATAATCTGCAAATTGCATAGACCAAAATGGAAGTAGTTTGTACATGAGTATTCATAGCAGCATTATTCATACTAGTCAAAAAATGGAAACAACCCAAATGTCCATCAATAGATAAATGGATAAAGAAAGTATGGTATATCCATGTAATGGAATTATTATTCCATCAAAAAAAAAAGAATAGATAACATACTATAACATGGACGAATCTTGAAAATATTACGGTAAGTAAAATAAGCCAGTCACAAAAGATTACATATTGTGTGATGTCATTTACATGAATCATCTCGAATATGCAAATCCACAGAGACGGCACAGATTAGCGGTAGCCTGGAGGGGTGGGCGGGATGGCGCGTGACTGCTAGCGGGTGAGACACTTCTTTTTAAGATGGTGAGAATGTTCTGGAATCAGATAGCAGTGATGGTTGCACAATCTTATGAATACCCTAAAAATCACTGAATTGTGTATTGTAACAGGTTGAATTGTATGGTGCATTAATTGTATCTTAATTAAAAAATAAATCTTTTAGAAAACACACACACATGCACATGCAACATAAGTATTCCTGTCTCCTTGGAGAGCCTGCCAGGAATTTAGAGTTACTCAGCGCCGACTTCACTCATACATGATAAACAAGGTTACAGAATTATAGACCTATCCCAACCCTCTTATTTTAATCTTTTTTAAATTATTTCTTTTTGTTGATATGTGTTATATATTCACACACCATGGAATCATCCAAAGTGTATACTCAAGGGTTCACAGTATCATCATATAGCTGTGCGTTTATCACCACAATCAACTTGTTTTTTTTTCTTTTTTGTGCGTGAAAAATAGCATATATACAGAAAGGTAATAAATTTCAAAGCATAGCAGAACAATTAGTTGTAGAACAGATTCCAGAGTTTGGTATGGGTTACAATTCCACAGTTTTAGGTTTTTACTTCTAGCTGGTCTAAGATACTAGAGATTAAAAGAAATATCAGTATAATGATTCAGCAATCATATTCATTTGTTAAACTCAACCTTCTTTGCATAACTACACCATCACTTTGATCCTTCCCCCACTCTTTAGGGGTGTTTGAGCCTTGGCCCATTCTAACTTTTTCCTTTTGGAAGCCCAGCCCTGAAAAATTGAACGATTTGTCCAAGGTCACACAGATAATTTGCAGCATAGCTAGAATCCAAGTCTCACATATTAAATCCCAATCTCTGCTCTACTACCGTAATAGAGAGTCTCCCAGTTCTGTGTTGTTTGGGCTTTGGGTTTTTTTAATGTCTCTGCCTCATACCCCAAGTGCAGCTTTTGCGATAAAAGAAACAGAATAAAGGACAAGCATGTCCTGGTGAGTGAACTCTCTGACTTTAAGTCTCACGAGGTGTGATGTTTGGATTCTTCCCTGAGACACGGTCAGTGGGAGGGGAGGAGAGCACCTTTGGCGTGAGAACAGTCTTGAGGAGAGGAGTGGGATGGACATCAACTTCACCTCCTTCTGATTTTGTTCCAAACTGGCATCTGCAGGAAACAGAGCGTCTTTTCATTTCTTGCCTGCCTGTAACAAAACCCCTAGTGGCCAAAACTAAATATCCATATTGAATCTGTGATTATATGTTCCCCTGCCTTAGGGTTATATCCCAGGTCTAAGCTTTAAAAATAGTTCTGATACAAAAAGGGAAGGAAATTTCACAGAGACAGATTACCTGAAGAAAACTTGATGTCAAAAAGATTTAAAAGGTATGAATGCAGCAGTGCATATGTTATTTGAACTCTTCAGTAAAAAGAAAAAAAGTGTGAACTCCCTGGTTTTAACTATATTGCTTCCACATGTGTAACATCTGTACCAGAAAGGAATTAGCACAACTAGAAATACATTGCTTTTGTTGGAATAAAAGCAAACGTCAAAAATAATGACTCAGGATAAACCTGAGATATAGAAGAAATCATTTCTCCTTTCTAAGGAGCTTTGAAGATTAGGCCAAGAGTTAACTAACAACCCATGCAGCAAATCGGTTGCTTCCAATAGTCAGAGCTTCGCCGACTGTTGAATTTGTGTTCTGAAACAGTCCAACCTCCTCTTTGGGCAGATAGAAAACCAAAGACTAAAATGACTGATTTATTTGTCCATGGCTAACTGTCAGAACAATGATAAAATATTAGAATGTTTGTTTTATTTTATTATAGCAGTAATAATTTTCTTGATTTGGACTTGATAATTATATTATTACATTATACCATGTCTAGACTCTATTTATATAAATAGACATGGATTTTATTATTAGAGATATTTTAGTTAAAGGGCTTTGATTGCCTTTTTTTTTTTTTTTTTTTGCATGGGCAGGCTCTGGGAATTGAACCTGAGTCTCTCGCATGGCAGGCAAGAACTCTGCCACTGAGCCACTGTTGCACTTTCCCCTTTGATTGCTTCTGTCAGCTGTTTTCCCACTTAAGATAGTGTTTGTAGGGAACTTGGTAAATAATGGCCTATGATCTTTTTTATAGTGTAGTAAAATAATATTTGAACAAGAGATTAATTTATATTAAATTAATTTAGAATTTCTGATTCCTTCAAGAATGTTTATATTCCTCATTTATTACTCTGTTCATTTATTTCATTACAATTTCCTAAGCACCTACCACACACTGATGGGTGTTGGACATACCGGTTTATTTGTGATTTAATCCATGCGTGTAAGGAGTTGTAATCTTGTGGGCCAGAGCTTGAGTCTCATGTGTCTCACCAGAATTAAATGAGAAATCCAGGCAAAATACAGTGATTTTAACTTGTATGAACCACAGGGTTACAATATCAGAAGTTAGTGCTTTGGTGCAGCCGGTAGAAGAAAAGAGTATGTCCTGGGGCTGAGACAACTATTGATTCAAAAACTGCTTGTCTATCCCCTTTTGACTGTATAAGTTTGAGAAAATTGGTTAATTCTCTGAGAAAATAAATGTAAGATATTTAGCATAGTGAATTGCAATCACCTATTAATACAAATAAAAGAGCATGACTTCCCTCCCCTCTTACCACTGAGCTCCAGTGCAAGCAAAACACTTCTGTTTTGTCTTCTGTGGATCCTGAATTGCATGGCATGAATAAAGTAGAAAGAAAATGGTGGGAGTGGGAGAAGAGGGGAAGTGCCAAAATTGGGGCTTTTGATCTTTCATGGACAATCCCTTTAGGAGCAATCAAAAGTGGTGATGTTTTTTGTTTGGTTGTAAAGTTGACTAAGAAAGGGGCAATCTACACCCTTCTTCACAGGTAGAAAAGAAAGGAGAAAGCTGAATTAATGGATATTTCTCATCTAACTTTTTTAAGGATAATTCTAAATATTTATACACTTTTTTTTCTGTATCTTTACCTAGTCTATTGGGCAATCTACTGATAACCTGGCTGAGAGAATTTTAGATGCAGATGAGATTACTATGTTGCTCACCTAATATTTTGTCATTAACTATGAATATTTAACCTGGATTTTCATGTTTCTTAATATTGCAACATGAATAGGCAAACTCTTCATTCAGGATGATGTTGGTGATTATTCTAGTGAAAATAACAACAGTCATTCCTCTCCTTCTCCTTCCTCCCTGCTGGCTGCTGTAAATACTGACATGTTTTTACCATGCTCACAGCAGTTCTGATAGTGTCCGTGTCCTCACCTCTGCCTTGTAGATGGAGCAGCTACATCAGCTTAGGTGAGGGTGGTGCCGGTGCAGATTCACCCACACCAGACCTCTTCCTCCCCCTCCATCCTGGTCCACATCAACCTCAGACCTTCTGTAATGCTGCTTCTAGAGCCACGTTGTCTTGTTTTTACAGCTTCACCTCCTGTAAGCTCAACCTTTCTGCCCTTTTCCCAGGCCTGCTCAGCCGCCCTTCATTGGCTGCCTCCCTAGTTATTAATTTACTGCTTTATTTGGAGAGAAAACCAGCTTCAATTGTATAGAGAAGTTGTATTCCAAAGTTGGTTTACCTCTTATATGTACCCACAGGACAGCAATTTCTGTTTTACCTCCAAGGAGACAACTTTCCCCTCCCCTGCTACATCTGATCTCCTTTTGAATTATTACCTTGTTTTCTCTCCAGTCCCCGTGGTAATATTCATTCTTTTTCCCTCTGACCTACTCTGGTTATGTTCTCTTTTTTGCCCTCCTTCCTTCCTTTGCTTTCTCAGTCTAATTATATCTTAGCTTCAAATACAGATTTAAAGCTAATGATAATTGTTTTTAAACACCCTTCAAATTCCGACCGTTCACCTCCCTCTGACTTGAAATGAGTAAAGTTTTCAATTATTTGTTTGAAATTCACCAAGCTGATATACTCATATATTCGCATGTTATGCCCTTCATTTATACTGTCTTCCATGCTTCTTTCAAAGGAGAATATGAAATTCTCTAACAAAATGTTGCCCATAGAAAAAAAATCCAACCCCTCCCCCAACCCCTAAGAATTGTGACAGCTTTTTCAAAGAATAAATCCAAACCAAAATAAATTCACTTATTTTTAGAGCAAAATATTAAATGATAAAAATGTAGCAGTATTTATCTGGGTCAAAAGTTTTGCCAGAACTTGATATGATAATCTCTGTAGAATTTTACTGAGAAGTTATGAACAGCTGATAAGACCAGTGAATATGGAAGTTGCATGCAAGTGATCTTTGAAAATAAAAAAATTATCGAGTGAAATTGAATTCTCCCTTCTCCTCTTTTATTTTTATTTCAGCAAAGTTCTGGGCACCCTCCTTGGGAATCCTTTCTTCCCCAGTGGTGTGATATTTGCAGAAAGACTTTGGCTTTGATATAATATTTATTTAACTAGAAGAGAGAGCCAGATTTGAAGCTGGTGCTCTAGATTTCCTGTATTTCCCTGATGAGTCCAACAACTTGTTCTGTTCAATTTCATTTAAGATGAGGGAAAAAGGAGAATAAGATTTTTAGTCAATTCGAATTCAAAATTTTCTATGGCTACATGTTATCTAAACTTATCCTCAATTAAAAAGCTTAAAAAGTAAATAAATAAGTCAGTGTTTTTGCCCAGTGATTAGAAATCACTTTTGAACTTTGATCTTTACCTTTTTAATGATTTGATTGTAATAGAAAACAGAGGCGTGAGGAACCGTGTTTGCCACTTCCTGTTTGGATGACTTTGAGCAAATCATTCTACCACCCAGGACCTCACATTCTGCAAAAGTAAAATGACGGGCTGGAGCCAAAATGAGCTTTTCAGGCCAGTGTTTCCCGAAACCTGGTCAACATCTATCGCTGCCCAATCTGTATACCCCCTGTATTTTTATTCACTTCACTTATTTCATTACCTCAATACTTTACCTCGAGGAACTTTATCACAGCAGTATCATTTTGTATGAATAAAAATTAATCATAAAAATGAATACTATAGAAGCCAGGGTTATTAAAACCTAGTTTGTGCTCAAAAGACTCTGATTCTGAGCCCTGATATTTCTCTCCCCCAAAAAAGGAGTGGTAAATATTAAGGGGTTTTCAAGATATGCTTGTGTGCACTGAGACTTCCTTTTAATTTAATCAGAAGGATTGTAAGAGGTGTCTGCTTATTCTTTTCATGTTTTTATTTTTATTTTTTATTGATATATATCATATATTCACATACCGTGTAATCATCCAAAGTGTACATCAGTGGTTTACAATATCATCATATAGCTGTGCATTTATCATCATAATCAACTTTTTTTGTGTGAAAAATAACATATATGTAAACAAGCAATAAATTTCAAAGCACACCACGATTAGTTGTCAACAACGACCCCAGGATACATAATTGTGGAATTGTAACCCATACCAAACTCTGAAATCTGTTGACAACTAATCGTTGTGGTGTGCTTTGAAATTTATTGCTTGTTTACATATATGTTATTTTTCACACAAAGAAAGTTTTAGGTTTTTACATCTAGGTGCACTAAGATAGTGGGGACTAAAAAAATATATCCATATAGTGATTCAGCAATCATACTCATCTGTTAAACCCTACCTTCTCTGTATAACTCCATTATCACCTTTGATCTTTCTCCCACTCTATTCTTAAGTGAGTCAATGTTACTTAATGCCAAATCTCTGTACCATCTAAAAATTATGTCTCATGCCAGTGTTATGCATCTCACATTTTAGAAAATACTATGGAAGGATGACATCTTCCAGTCCTAAAAAATGGTTTGCCCTAATGTGAAGTATCAGATGACAGTACCAATGACAATACTGATTCGGAAGAATATTTTTTGTGGGTGGTTATTTGTACCTCATGGATTATTTTTCATATATGTAAGTATTTGTAGTAATTTTGACCCCATGTATTATGCAAAATACGTGGTATAAATGATCTGTGGTCTTAGATGTATAGCAATACCGTTTCCTCTATTATTCAGTTTATGATCAAATACATTAAAGGTAAGGATATAGTTTATGTTATTATTCACCTCTGTGTATCTAGATTATCACACAGTGAATAATATAAAGGAGACAGACTAACCCCCGAACTGGAACCCTGGAAGGGGTCACCCTGGTGTCTAATGCCATTATGACTAGAGGCTCTTTATGCACAAGAGTAGTTGCGGAATTAGTAGTGTGAGATTTGACCAAGAAACCATGCTTAGTCTTAGGGAGCCCAACTGGCTCTTATGAACACGGTTCGTGAGTTTCCTTGGTTGCAGTGCCTTATTTTTACCATTCTTTGAGGAGCCTCGTTGTTCACTGAACTGTTAAAATGTAATCCCTGTTTCTGTTTTTAGCTTTCCCTTCCTATTATCATAATATGTCCAGTGTTTCAAAAGTATCTGTCTTGGAGAGTAATTCCTCTTTTGGTAGGCTTATAAAAGCTGTACCTTCGCTCTGCGAAGTTAATTCTGAATTTTGGAGGCATTAGGAGTATCCTGGGGTCGTTTCTAAAATTTTTTTTTTTTGCTCCAGAACTTTAGTTCCATATACAAAGCTTTTTTTGAAAAAAAAAAAAGAAAAAACCACAAACATAAATTTAAATGCTTACCCATTAGATTTCAATTCGTACGTTAGGTGAACTACATCTAGAACAAATGTTACTAGATACTCTGAGGTTCTCTGGTAGAGTGTATTGACTACTAAGGAAAAGTAGAATATAAGATCCCAGAACTTCTTTACTGAAGTAGAGTTGACATATAATAAACTGCACATATTAAGGTGTACGATTTGATAAATTTTAAGATATGTGTACAAGTGTGAAACTGCCGCCACAGTAAAGTTAATGAATATATAAACCCAAAAGCTTCTTGCCCCTTTGTAAAAAGCATCCTCCATTACTTTCCCAATTAAATTACTGCTTAGTCCATCACAATACTTATTATAACTTATAATTGCTAATTGTTGTTATCTCAGTTTGTAATAATGTGCTGTTCCTTAACTGGGATGTAAGCCCCATAAAAAGAAAACATGCATGTAGAGCTCAATGCTATATCTCCATGATCACATTGCCTGGAACCTTACAGTTGTTCCATAAATAACATTAATATACCTAAAAAATCCCTTCAAGAGAACAGGACAAGACAATTAGGAATCTCAGTGATATGTGCTCAGAGTTGGTCCCATTGTAGCTGCCCTTTTAAGAATGAGTAGGTTTGTGATTTTTTAAAAGGCAGGCAAAAGCTTTCTGAGACTGAACAAAGATAATGAGGTATACATATCCAAGGCATAAACAAAGTAAAGCAACATCCCACTTGAGCTGTCATGTAGGGTAGGTGAAGAAAAGTAAATATTGAATGCCAGATGTTGTAATTTGGCCTGTATTTCTGTTGGGAATGAAAAACAGTCATTGCATTTTTCTGATCCGGCCCTGGCATAGTAAAAGCTATACCTCAAGGCACTTGATATGGCACAAATAGGTGAGAAAACATATATAATGATCTTAGAAACCTCTGTTTTACCTGCTTTTGTATGGCTTATACCATTGCTAATAAAGAAGTTTGGAATATAATCAAAAGTATGTTTTAACTTCTCCATTCATGGATTTGTAGCAAATAAACTCTTTATTTTCAACATTTTTATAGTTTTAGAAATGCTCATACAGATGTTAGGCAGTATGTTTGATATATATGTGATATGTATATACAATCATATGTGACTTGAATGTGATATATATATATATGTGTGTGTGTATATATGTATTATATATATCAATGATATAGATGCTTTGTTCACGTTTGTTTTTGCATTTATTATATTGTACTGAGGGGTTATAATCAGGTAACTGTTGAGGAGTGCAGCAGTAACAGAATAACAGAGTGGGGATGCTAAATTTGAATTTGGATACCATTAGACAGATTTCTTTCTTTTACAAGCCTTCATTTTAGCATATGTGGTACCCACTCAACATTCTCTGAGCTCACATGTGTGTGCATGCACAATGGTAATGCAGACGGATAAGAAGCAGAACAGATATTTGATCTATATACTTTCTAAATGTATGAAAACATCCATTTTATGTACCAAGCATAATATAATTGCCCAACCCTGCTGATTTCATTTTTGCGTTTTGTGGTATTGAGTAAAGGGAAGGAGAATGGTGGCTAGAAGTAAGTGGCACGGCAGTGAAATGCCATGTACATTTCAATATCCCTTGAATATGAAACTCTCAAGAACCTCTACCATTTGTACATTCAACACCATCTATATGAAAAGTCCTCTGCTTAATTCATCTAATTCCATGAACTTTCATGATTATCCTGGAGCATTGCAATCAATCCACTGTAACAGATGTGAAAACTGAGGCTTAGGTGGAATTTGCACATCACTTGTAAGTAGCAGAATTGCAATGGAAACTTGGGTTTGTAGATGCTGAAATGATCAGGGAATGGCTTATTGATGTTTCAGTCCATTTGATAACAAAATTTTGCTGGGTCTTAGAGTCTGTGTATATTTTATAGAAAGAAGAGAGTCATATTTTGGATAGACAGTTAAGAGACCCACAAGAATGCTCCTGCCAGTCTAGACCTACACATGCTGAAAATATTTTAGGGAGAAGAACATGTGGGTGGATGAATTTCTTTCATTTCTTCTAGATTGAATGATTAAAGCTGGTTTGTTGATTTGTCCTATGGCTAAAAGTATCTGATTCAAAATTAATCATTTGCTGTGAGGAGGAGAAGTAGCGACTATGTCACCATTATCACCAACATCTGATAGTCACCTATATTGTGTATATTGTATTTCCTGTGATGCTCCAGTCAGTTCCAGATAGTTATTTTATTCAAAGCCACATATTTCAATAAAAAGTGATGGCTTGCAAGAATAGCATTATTTTTACATAAATAGTTGTTTTCAGACAGCCCCATTGTTTGTGTATTTCAAAATTATAGTACATTGAAGACCTTGACTTATTTGGGAGCAACATGCAAATTGGGCTGCCTGAAAATCTATCGGAACATATTCAAGATAAATTTTCACCAGCAGGAGATTATTTTGGAAGTATAATATATCACTTTGCTTGCACTGTTTATGTCTCTTCTTCTACCATTTTATTGGAGAGCCACATTTTATTGGTGTACTGTTGAATAGGGTTCCTGAGAAACTGTTTTCTTTTGACAATTTGAAATGTTACTGATTAAAATCCTATAAGGACGATTCTATGAAGCAAGTACATATTTCTCCACAGATTCCATGAAGACATATTTTTTCTGTTCTTCGTAAGCGTGCAACATATTAGAGGATTACTTACCCTGCAGTATCTGGTTGACTAGTATATAACAGGATGGAGTTGAGAGTTTTTTTTTTTATTATTATTAGGTAAGAAGAGAGAGAGATTATGTATATAACTGTCCCATATAATTGTACATGTATTATATGTATTAATGTATATTTAGAGTAGTGTTTCCTATTCATGCTCAAAGATAAATGATATAAGTTTTGCATATTTATTGCTCCTTATTCCCCTCTATTAGTGAAAGAGTTGAGATCTGACTGTAGTTGGAAAATTCATGGTCTTTTTTAAAAAAATGTGTTTCTATTGACAAATCTTCAAACACATACATTCCATATACGGGGTACAATCAATGGCTTACAATATTATCACATAGCTGTGTTTTCATCACCATGATTATTTTTAAAACGTTTGTAAACGTTGTAAAACGTTTGTATCACTCCAGAAAAAGAAACAAAAGGAAGAAAGAAAAAACTCATACACCCGGTACCCCTTACCTCTCCCTCTCTTTGACCACTAGTGTTTAAATCTACCCAATTTATTTTAGCCCTTCCCCCCCTTGACTGTTTTTTATTTATTTTTTACTCATCTGTCCATACCCTAGATAAAAGTAGCAACAGACACAAGATTTTCATAATCACATAGTCACTTTGTAAAAGTTTTATCTTTATACAGTCATCTTCAAGAATTAAGGCTACTGGAATACAGCTCAGCAAGTCAAGTACTTCCCTCCAGCCACTCCAGTATACCATAAACTGAAAAGGGATATCAATATAATGCATAAGAATAACCTCCAGGGTAACCTCTTGACTCTGTTGGAAATCTCTCAGCCACTGAAACTTTCTTTTGTCTCATTACTCTCGTCCCCATTTTGCTCAAGAAGGCTTTCTCATTCCCATGATGCTGGGTCCTGGCACATCCCAGGATTTCTGTCCCGTGTTGCCATTGAAATTTACACCTGTGGGAGTCATATACCATATAGGGGAGATGGCAGTGAGTTCACCTGCCCAGTTGGCTTAGAGAGAGGGGCCACATCTGAACAACAAAAGAGGTTCTCTGGGGGTCACTCTAAGGCCTAATTTTAAGTAGGCTTTGCTTATCCTTTGCAGGGATAAGTTTCATAAGAGTGAACCCCAAGATTGAAGGCTTGGCCTATTGATTTGGTTGTCTCCACTGCGTGTGAGAATATCAGGAATTCTCCAAATGAGGAAGTTGAATATTTCCTCCTTTCTCCCCAGTCCCCAAAGAGGACTTTGCAAATACTTCTTTATTCACTGCCTGAATTACTCTGGGATATATTGGGGCATCACACTAACCTGGACAAACCAACAAGATCTCACACCCTATTCAAGATTCCATGTGCTTATGGTATTAAGTAAACTGACCATACAAGTTAAATTAGGTAATGCACTACCCAAAATATAAATTTTATACCAAATAAATATCTTTCCCTTTGGTCTCACATAGAAGTTGAAGTTTTAAAATAGATCATCCTTTACTCTGTATTCTGATCTATACCAATCCTATCAAAATCAGCTTCATTCATATCTCTGGTTGAAGTCTGATCCCCTTTTCAACTTTTTAAACAGTTCCTGTGTAGGGTGGTGCTGACTTTCGCAGCTTCAGTGCTCTAACTCTGAGTCTCTGGTGTTACATAAATACCTGAAGTTTCTGGGAACAACCAGGTTGTATACAAACAGCTAAGTATCTCAAAATTTAAAAATAGTAGTTACAGCTCCCCAAAAATGTGACTGCTGTAAGACCTTATAATCTAGGACTCTTTACAATAGGCCCCAGCCTGATACCTCCTGCTCTCGATTTAACTTCACCAGGTTTTTATGTTATAGTTAGGCCATATAAGTGAGGCATGATAATATTTGTCTTTTTCTGACGTTTCATTCAACATACAGTCCTTAAGGTTCATACACCTAGTTGCATGCTTCACAACTTCATTCCTTGCAGCCGCTACTGAGAGTCTCAGTAGTTCGTTGTATGTACATACCACAGTTTCCCCTTCCATTCCTCAGTAATTGTACCCATAGGCCACCTCCATTCATTGTGGATTGTGAACACTGCCATCAGTGTGCAAATGTCCATTCCTGTCCCTACACTCAGTTCCTCCAAGTATATATTGAGCAAAAGGGATTGCAGGATCCTATGGCAACCTCACCCCTAGCCTCCTGTGGAACCACCACTCTGCCCTCCAAGGGGCTGCACCTCTCAGTTTCCCTGCCGACAGTGAAGAGATACATCTCTTTCTCTGCATTTGCTCTAGCATTTGTTTCTCTCTGTTCGTTTTTAAACAGTTGTATTTGTAGATCATACAATCCAACCTGAGTAAATAGACATGCCTTTGCCGCCATAATCTATATGAAGACATTTCTTTCAAAAAGAATCCATACCCTCCCTCGTAGGTAGTTCAGTGGTAGAATGCTCACCACATTCCTTGCGGGAGACCAGGGTTCAATTTCAGGACCATACAACCCCCAAAAAATAAATAAATAAAAAGAATCCATACCCTCCCTCATGCCCCCAGCTGTTGACATTTTGTTTTGCACAGTGCCTTTATTACATTCAGTGGAAGCATGTTACGGTGTTATGGTTGACCTAAGGCCCTAATTTGCATTGATTGTACTTTTTCCTGTATACCATACATTTTCAGTCCTTTGCAATGTTGACATTTATTTATTCTCCCTCATGCAAAAGCATTTTTTTATTTGTACATTTAATCACCATCATTGTTCACTTTAGTTATTCCTAAATTTTACTGTCTCAATCATTATCCTCTATCTTTCCTTCTGGTTTCATATGTGCCCCCAGCCCTCCTCCATCAATCATACACGCATTCCTCTTTGTTCAGTGTACTTATATCATTGTGCTACAATCAGGTAGTATATATTTTACATATTTTTAGTATGTAAAAATCTGAATTTTTACAATTAGTCTTGTTGCACAATCTGTATTCCTTCAGCACCAAATGCCCAATCTGTACCCTATTTCTATCTCCTGATAACCTGTGTTCTTAACTTCAATGCTCAAAATTCACTGGCTAGTATTAGTTCATATTAGTGAGACAATGCAGTAGTTGTCCTTTTCTTTCTGGCTAATTTCACCCAGCATAATGTTCATCCACATTGTTATATGCTTCATGACTTTATGCTGGCTTAGCGTTTGTGTAGTATATACCACATCCTGTTTAGCCACTCATCCATTGATGGACATCGTGCTATTTCCATCTCTTAGCAGTCATAAATGATGCTGCTATAAACATCGGTATGCAAATGTCCATTTGTGTCCTTGCCTTCAGTTCCTCTGAATATATACCTAGTAATGGGATTGTTGGATCATGTGGCATTTCTATACTTAGCTTCCTGAGGAACAGCAAATCTGCCTTCCAGAGTGGTTGTACCATTTTACATTCCCACCAACAGTGGATAAGTGTGCCTCTTTATCCATACCCTATCCAACACTTGTTGTTTTCTCTTTTTGATCATGGCCATTGTAGTGGGTGTCAGATGATATCTCAATGTGGTTTTGATTTGCATTTCCCTAATAGCCAGTGAAGTTGAGCATCTTTTCATGTGCCTTTGGCTATTTGTATTTCCTCTTGTGAGAATTGTCTGTTCATGTCTTTTGTCCATTTTTAATTTTTTTTTTCTTTTTGTTGTTGAATTGAAGAATCTCTTCATATATTCTGGATACTAAACTCTTATCTGATATATGTTTCCAGATATTGTCTCCCATTGAATAAGCTACCTTTTTGCTTTCCTGATAAAGTTCTTTGATGGAAAGAAGTGTTTAATTTTAAGGAGATCCCATTTATCTATTTCTCTTTTCACTGTTCGTGGTTTGGGTATAAAGTCTAGGAAACTGCCTCCTATTACACAGATTTATAAGATATTTCCCTACATTTTCTTCTGAAAGTTTTTTGGTCTTATCTCTAATGTCTAGGAGTTCAATCCATTTTGAGTTAATTTTTGTATAGAATGTGAGTTATGGGTCCTCTTTGAGTCTTTTACATATGGATATCTGGTTCTCCAAGCATTGTTTATTGAAAGAGACTGCACTGTCCCAGGTGGGTTGGCTTGACTGCCTTATCAAAGATCAGTTGTCTATAAATGAAAAAGTCTATTTCTGAACATTTGAGTTGATTCCATTGGTCAGTATGTCTATCTTTCTGCCAGTACCATGCTGTTTTGACCACTGTAGCTCTGTAATATACTTTAAAGTCAAGTAGTGCGAGACCTATCACTTCATTTTTTTTTTCTCAAAATATTTTTAGCTATTCAGGGAACCATGCCCTTCCACATAAATTTGGTTATTGGCTTTTTTATTTCTGCAAAATAAGTTGTTGAGGTTTTAGTTGGTATTGCATTGAATCTATAAATCAATTTGGGTAGAATTGACATCTTAACTATATTCAGTCTTCCAGTCCATGAAGATGGTATGCCCTTCCATTTATTTAGATCTTCCATTATTTCTTCTAGCAATTTCCTGTAGTTTTCAATGTATAGGTATTTTGTATCCTTAGTTAAATTCATTCCTCAATATTTGATTCTTTTGGTTGCTATTGTAAATGGATTTTTTTTCTTGATTTCCTCCTCAGATTGCTTATTACTAGAGAATAGAAGTACTACTTATTCTTAGGCATTGATCTTGTAGCCTACCACTTTGCTGTCCTCATTTATTAGCTCTAGTAGCTCTGATATAGGTTTTTGGGGACTTTTGACATATAGTATCATGCCATCTGGAAAAAGAATTTTACTTCTTCCTTCCCAATTTGGATGCCTCTTATTTATTTTTCTTGTCTAATTGCTCTGGCTAGAACTTCCAACACAATGTTGCTTAACAATGGTGACATTGGGCATCCTTGTCTTTTTCCTGACCTTAAAGGGAAAGCTTTCAGTCTTTCCCCATTGAGGATGATGTTAGTTGTGGATTTTTCATATATTCCCTTTATCATGTTGAGGAAATTCCCTTCTATTCCTATCTTTTAAAGTGTTCTCTTCAAGACAGGTTGTTGAATTTTGTCAGATGCCTTTTCTACATCAATTGAGATGATTATGTGGTTTTTCCACTTTGATTTGTGAATATGGTATATTACATTAATTGATTTTCTTATGTTGAACCAGCCTTGCATACCTGAAATAAATCCCACTGATAATGGTATAGAATTCTCTTAATATGCTGCTTGATTTGATTTGCAAGTATTTCGTTGAGGATTTTTGCATCTGTATTCATTAGAGAGATTGGGCTGTAATTTTCTTTTCTTGTATTATCTTTGTGGCCTTGGTCTTAAGGTGATGTTGGCTTCATAGAATGAGTTAGGTAGCTTTCTCTCCTCTTTAATTTTTTTGAATAATTTGAGCAGGATTGGTACTAAGTCTTTCTTAAATGCTTGGTTGAATTCACCTGTGAAGATATCTGGTCCAAGACTTTTCTTTTTGAGATTTTCTTAATAACTGATTCAGCCTCTTTACTTGCGATTGTCGAGGTCCTGTATTCCTTCTCAAGTCAGTGGTGATTGTTCATGCCTTCCTCAGAAGTTGTCCATTTCATCTTTGTTGCCTAGTTTATTAGCATATTGTTGCTCATAGTATCCTCTCATTACCTCCTTTATTTCTGCAGGGTTAGTGGTTATGCCTCCTCTTCCATTTCTGATTTTATTTGATTTGCATCCTCTCTCTTTTTTTTTTTTGTCCACCTAGCTAAGGATCCATCGATTTTACTGATTTTCTCAAACAGCCTACTCCTCATTTTGTTGATTTTCTCGATTGTTTTCATGTTCTCAAATTCATTTTTTTCTACTCTCATATTATTTCTTTCCTTTTGTTTGCTTTGAGGTTAGTTTGCTCTTCTTTTTCTGGTTCTTCCAAGTGAACAATTAATTCCTCGATTTTTGCTCTTTCTTCTTTTTAATATAGATATTAAAGGCCATAAATTTCCTTCTCAGCAGTGCCTTTGCTGCATTCCATAAATTTTGATATGTTATGTTTTCATTTTCATTTGCTTTGAGATATTTAATGATTTCTCTTGTAAATTTTTCCTCAATCCAATGGTTGTTTAAGAGTGTATGGTTTAGCCTCCATATATTTATGAATTTTCTGCCCCCCTGCCTGTTATGGATTTCCAGCTTCATTCCATTATGATCCAAGAAAGTGTTTTGTATAATTTCAGTCTTTTTAACTTTGAGACTTGCTTTGTGACCCAGAACTTATGATCTTTTTGAAGAAGTAATTTTTATTACATTAGTCAAAGTTCCATTGCACTTTGAGTCACATTTAGCAAAGTAAAATATAGAGCCCCAGATATTAGCTGAGTTACCCTTTAGTGGGAATAGTACAACCCTTGATACTGGCAGCATATTCTGTTTGAGTACCTTAAGATTTCATTGGCATATTTTTATTAGCTGTTTTAAAATCTTGGCCAATATTACATAATTCAGTGAGTGATTATGATGCATTCTTCCTGTTAATATCAGCATAGTAAGTGGGTAAAGTGATTTGTTTTGGGCATTTTAAAGATGGTAGTATCCATAATAGCTATTCCACTTAGGTGCCATTTGCATGTATCCCATACCATGTTTCAGGACAAATTCTGAAATGTCACCTGTCATGGACTGGGAAACATGCTTTACTGGGAAACTTACATAGGTTGGGAGTTTGTAAAGAGAAGAAAAGGCAGAGGTTCCCTAACCTTCTACAGCCCATCAAAATGTGTGGCAAGGCCCAACTGCCTTGACCTCACAGTGTGAGTCTGTGTTTCTGTCACGTGTCCTTTCTCCCCAGTGCTCTCCCTTGTCAGTGAAGAATAAGCAGACTGCCAGGTCTCAGGCAGGATGCCTGTAGGAGTCCTGGAATAGTAGCCACCAAGCTCCTGGAGACTTTGGGGGCCTGTAGATGTTACAGTATCCTTTGCAGTGGGAGGATGCCCTTGCTTCCATGGTAAGCTGAGCTTGGATGCAGCCCCTCCTATGGGAGAGGACAGGCTAGCCCCCATGACAGTTGCCATGTTGTTGATGACACACAGAGTGAGTGAGCTAGCAGGATTATTTTCCAATAGTCCTGCTCATTTAAACTATAACAGCAGATTTACGTGCTTTGCAAGCAGGCAGGTATAAAATTTTATCAAGCTGGTCACCGCTTAGGCAGAGACTCATCATTTAGTGGAAAACTTAGTGCAATTCCCATGAGAATTATTTATCATCATCTGTTGTATGTGGGCAGAATTGTACTAATATTAGATAAAGCAAATGAAGCTGTCATGGTTTTTCCTTTCTAGGAATTTATGAAATGACATCATTCTCAGGATTTAAGCTTTGTGAATAAAAGACAGCTCTATAGTATGTGCCTTCACATGAATGTATAACTTAAAGCAATAATAAACATATATATACATAGTCACATTACACTTATTGATAATAGTTAAAAGATCCTTCAGTTTGCCTGTAGATAGAATTAAATGCTAAAAATAAGCCTATAACCATTCTGATTTTAGGTATTACCTTGTAGAGACACAGGTGAGAGAAGCATACTGAATTAAATCTAATTCCTTCAAACATCAATGCATATACAAATTGATTTTCTGAACAAATTATAGTTTATACATTGAGCATATTTATTTCATTTTAACAGACTAGTACAATGGATATTTGTTGTTCCTCTGAATTCTTTCTTTGTTTTCATATATGTGAAAATGATAATGTAGACAATAATAATCATGCTTTTAAGAATAGTAAGGACAATGACTTGTGGAATGTTCTCTCTGGAGCCACACACACCTCATTTCCCCTGCATGCCAACCCTGGGAAATAGGTTATTTTATTGTGGCTATTTTCTGATGAGGAAAATGAGAATTAGAGAAGTTCAGTAATTTGCCTTGATCACTCTGCTAGAGGAAGCAGGATTTGAGACTAGACAGAGTGACTCTAAATTCCATGATCTTTATCACTATTCAATACTGCAGAAGTTGTAAGATCATCTTATGGCCATAGTTTTAATACAAAAAAAAATTCTGTGTTCTGAGTTATTTTTACAGATTAGGTTTTGAATCTGGAGTGAATTGGCTACATACCTAATTCCCAACCATATCTCTTTTTTACCTTAAAATAAATACCACTTTTTAAATAAACTTAGAAAAATAGAATAGTTTTAGATTTACAAGGAAGTTGTGAAAGACTGCACAGTTAAATGTTAAGTCAAAATATCACTGATAGGGTGGGCCATGGGGGCTCAGCAGGCAGCGTTCTCGCCTGCCATGCTGGAGACCCCGGTTCGATTCCTGGTGCCTGCCCATGCAGAAAAAAAAAGTCACTGATCAGATTTTCTTATTTGACAGTCTCTGGTTCAACATTTTCAAATGAGATATTCCACATTTTACAAATATGAACTGAGAAACTGTCTATTTAGGGATCTCACCGAACAAAATAGTTGGAGCTTTTTAGTGGGTACGGGTTAAAAGACCAGTTTACCCAAATGTAGTTTGCAAATGCTTTGGCAGTCACTGTCCTTTACAAAGTATTTACAAGGTACCCTATATTCTTTGCAAATACTGCTACTGTACCAATCCTCTTCCCTATCAGTTCCATAGACAAGATTTCAGAGACTGTCATGAAAATTACAGTGAGGTGCTTTGTCACAAATGTAATAAGAACCACAGCATTGGGTTGTGAGGGAAGTGACAGTGCTTCATTTGAATTTGCAGTGTGCCATCTAGGTTCAGAATTAACATTTTTTAAATCTTAGAAGCTTTAAAGAGTCTTTGAAGAGAACCCTAAAGAAAGTTTGCAAAAATGTCAAGATGTTTCTGGTCCTAACATAGTGCCCAGGGGTCATAATTTCTTAAGTTTCAGCATAAAGCTCTGGCAACCTGGTGCATCTACTGGTGACTTCACTCTAGCTGTGTTCCTGAAAGGTACAATAGAGATACTCAACAGCCAGAAAGCAAGCAGAAAAACATCTGCGAAGTCATGCTTTCTGCTGTGAAAAAGCCAACACAGAGAGCACAGAGTTAAACTGAACCATCCCTGTATTCATTTCCTGGGGCTCCCACAGAAATTACCACAAGATTGTGGCTTGAAAGAACAGAAATTAGGGGTGCAAGGGTGGTTCGATGGTAGAATGGTCACCTTCCATGCAGGAGACCCAAGTTTGATTCCTGGACCATATACCCTGCCCCCCCCCCCCAAAAAAAAAAAGAGAAGAAGAAAAGAAATTGGTTCTCACAGTTCTGGAGTCTAGAATTCTGAAACCAATATGTAGACAGAGCCATGCTCCCTCTGAATGATCTGAGTATCCCTCCTTGTCTCTTCTACTTTTGGTGGCTGCTGGCATTCTTTGGCTTGTGGCAGCATCACTCTGCTCCCTGCCGCTGTCTCCACTTGACCTTCCCTTGTGTGTCTCTCTTCTTTTAAGGACACCAGTCACAAGATTTAGTATCCTCCCTAAATCCAGTATGATCCCCTTTTGAGATCCTTAATTGCATCTACAATGCCTCTGCCACCAAATAAGGTTATGGACTGAGGTTCTGAACAGGCATGACCATTTGGAAACACTATTCAACCCAGTAAATCCCCCAGTGTAAAGATGTACATAGTATCAGAGGGTCACAAATGAGAAAACTGGATTTTTTCAAGCCTGAGCTGTGGAAAAATTGACTTGTCAGTGTTCACAATCCTTTAAAACAACCTGGTTTGCTCCCATCTAATCCTATGAATTTAAAGTATAAGAAAAGTGCTTTTGGAAAGTAAACACACTCGAACATCGTACAGATAGGAAGAGAAAAGCATTACAATTTGCCAGCTTTTCTTCTTCTCTCTCTCTACCTAATGAACTTTTTTTGCATCCATCAGTTTCTAACCAGACAGCTGCTGAAATTTTTATTCATGCTTTGGTTGCCTCGAGAATTGATTTTTGTAATTCTCTTTTACGGCCTTCCCTTACCAGGCTATTTTGAGGTTGCAGCATACTCTGAATTCAGCAGGTGCTTTAAGCCTGGCAATATCTTATTGCCTCTCTTCCGCCTCCCTTTAGTGACTCCCAGTATCAAACATGATTGCTCCTCCGATTTTAATTTTTACCTGCTGTGTCACCGAACAACCTTGTTAGTCCTATCACTGAGCCAAATTGGCAATGTTAGAAGGTCTGAGCAGTTCCACATTCTGCAAACTGCATTGGTATTGGAGTGCAACTGCACACCCTGAATCATCTTACTCTTATACAGGAAGTCTTCTGGATTATTTTAAAGGAAAGGTGCTTTAGAGAGGGAAGAGGGGGAAAAAATCGAAGTGGTCTCTCTTCTCAGCATTCTAATCACCAAAGATTGGAATATTCCAGAACCAGTTTTAATCTTTTATGCTTCTATTTAAAATTGAATTTACACACACACACTTTAATATGGTATTTGAGCTGCAGTGACACCAACACTCCTTCCTTGATTTCATGTTTCTATCACCTTGATCCCAAATTTAAAAATATAAGGAGACCTACGCAGTTTTAATAGAAATTCAGGGCAGTTAGGCACTAGAGGCAAATAAATATAAATAGCTGCTAGCAGCTAGAGCCCTACAAATCAGTACAATTAGTTGCTGTATTTATTTGTGCATGCAGAGCCATGACATTTGTACAAATGTCCCTGCATATATACATGAATGGGGGCATAAAGATCCACTGGTTTGGTTTTTTACAGCTGAACAAGTTTCTTCAAGCTGTTACAAATGGTATCAACATTTCCTATTTAAAGGATACTTTCAAATGGAAATAGAAGACTGCTTTTATTTCCTTAAAATAATTTCTAATCTAAGGCAAACAGACTTAATGTCTCTACCACAGGATATGTTATTGGCAATAGCAGGAGTTTCATGAGTGCTTACTATGTATCCACAGACTGCTATTTGTTTTGCATGCAATATTCCATTTAATCTTAAAAATGGGTTTAGTAGTTTTAGCCCCCAAAATTCTGGGTACACAGGGCTTACACTAAGGGCTTGCCTTGAAAGCTGCATTTCATTTTTTACTTGTGTGTAGGTTAGAGATGAATGAAAATAACATTTCCAAAAAACACCTTCAGTCAAACTTTATGTAAGACTGGAGATATATCCATTGTCCATTCCAGAGATTAGGTGGTGTCTGCATGTGAAGGTGATGGAGCATAGGGTTGGAGGTTTGACTGAGCTATTCTGGCACTGTTCCTGATCGTAGGCTCTAGACCCTTTCTAAGTTTTCCTTCCCCTATTGCAATAGCCCTTGAATAAAATCTTCCTTACTTGTTCAGCACTGTCTGTTGAGATTTTCTTTAATCCTTCAGTTTTATCCCAGTTTTATGTATGATAAATTGAGGCTGAAAGAGTTTAAATTATTGCTCAAACTTTTACAGCTAGTAAATGGTGGAGAAAGAATTCAGATGAATCCAGAATCTGAGCAATTAACCACCATGCAGCACTACCACCACAATCCTCAGAAATTTATTTTTTAAAAGGTCTCAATTTATGAACCCCTTATTCTGATGCCATTTCCTATATCCTTTTGGTGGTTTAAACTAAAACCTGTTTGGAACTGTAATGATGATTTTGTAAATGGCTCTGTTTCTCCTTAATGCTTCTGGTGCGTAAATAGCCCCGAATATGGTGTTATTGTACATTTTCAGGAGACCTCAAGATGACCTGGCCACCTATGCACAGCTTTGCCTACATCACTTTCTCTATCACAGCCATCTTTTCGGGGGTGGGGTAGTGGTGCATGGTCCAGGAATCAAAACCGGGTGGTTTGATTCCATGCTTGCATGGAAGGCAAGCATTCTACCACTGAACCACCCAAGTACCCCATGACCATCTTTTGTAGAAAGATTTGTAGCAGTCATCAGACTTCCCTTGGTTAGCAGTTTGTAGTGCCAGAGAATCCCCAGCTAAACAGTCAAGGAAAATCATCCTTTGGATGAAATTACATCAGCATTATTCATCATTGCGTTAGAGTGTGTTTTTATCAATTCTACAGCAGAGATCAAGTTCCTGGGGGAATGGAATGGGGAAAATAGTGTTGAGTATGAATTGGATGAGGTTCTTCACTGCCCGAGGCCTGAGTTAGTTACTACCAAGAGTCTAAAATATCTCTTTCCTTGAGATTTAACACTATCTGCTCTTTAAATGATAAAAACTCAGAACCTTGATTTTGGACTTATACTCTATCCCTGTTTTAGTTTATGCAGCTCTTATTAATAAAGCAAACACAAGGGTTGCATGTGTTTTATGGTAATATGTGGAGGGGCAGAGAAGAATAAAATACTAACTAGTCATTTTATTTTACCTAGCAAAGCATTTGCCTACTGCATATGCTATTCTAAGTTTTGGCTTAGGGAAAGAATAAAACGTATATAACTTAGGTTTCAGTGAACACATTAGGAATGTTTCTATTATATTGAGGAGCTTGAATGAACTTTTGAAAGTAGGGTATTTTATGTGGCTTATGAATAGGGGAAATTTTTTTTCACTTACTTGACTATAATTTCGTATATTTTGTAAATCTTGAGTACTTTCCCACTTTTATGTGCCTCTCAGTTCTCTACAAAATAACAATTATCAGGAAATTTTTATTTTTCATTTATGATGGACAAACTACTACTTTATATGATGTGAGAATGTGACTTTGGGTTAATAGTAACTTAACAGTAACTGAATTTAACCCCAAATGCCAAATGTAGAAGACTAATGAGATTTGAAACACAGGCATTTCTTACTGCTGTATACAAAATGAAAGTCTATTTTTGACTCAGAAGGTTAGGATCTCATAGTATGGGAAAATCATTAGATATTGTCAGACTTGTAATATTATGCAAAAGCCAATTTATAGGGATTTTCTATGTTGAAAGAATCAGATAATCAAATCTTTACTTTACAGATTCAAAATCCTACAGAAAATAATTCAGTGCTCTGCTGATTTAAGTGCCTGAATGAAATGAATTAGATAAATAGAATAAATGAACACATAAGTAGAAGTGATGGTAGTTTCTAAATATCAAAATCAGAAACTTCTTGATTAATAACTTATGTTTCATGTCTTATAGCTTAATATTTTTTTTCTTATTTCCTACTCTTTAAAACCAAATGAGGTGCATATGAAAGCAAATAAAAAACAGCCATTGTGGGTTTGCATATTCCTTCTTTAATAAAGCTCTGTCTATTCTGCCATGGAACAGCTTGGTAGAAAGGTGACTTGGATTTGTGTTCCAGCTGCTCCACTTAAATACCTTCTGTGTATCAGTCAGGCTGCAGCCAGGACATACAACATAATTTAATGTGTGTGACAAGAATAAACAAGAATGTTTTTTACAGGTAGTTCAGTGGTAGAATTCTTGCCTGCCATGCAGGAGACCCAGGTTCAATTCTTGGCCAATGCGCTCACAAAAAAAAAAAAGAAAAGGAAAAAAAAAATCAACAAATGGTGCTGCGATAATGGGATATTCACATGGAAAAGAATGAAATGTGACCCCCATTACACAGCATGCAAAAAATAAGCATCTCAAGTATTTCAGAGACACAATACTTATATTATACACTCTATCTTCCCAGGCGATTCATCAGGGGTCTTCTCCTCATAGGTGATTCAGGAACCTGGGCTGGTGTGGGCTTCCTCGGAAGAACTGCTTGAAATCCCACTAGTAGTGGGAGGGAAATGTGGCAAATCATATAGATCAGAAGTGATCTGAGGGGTTGGAGGGGATAAGGTCATACAGGGTCCTGCAAGGTGAGAACTTTGGACTTTATTTTGGATAAGGAAGTTTAGCATTTCAGGGTTTTAAGCAAAGGGGGTCATATTATTATTTACATTTTGTCTGGCTTCTCTGCGGGCAGCAGTGGTAGAAGCTGGTGTACAGTTGGGCAGCTGTTGCAGGAATCAATTATTAGTACACTAATAATGGAGTAGACCAGAGTGGTGCTAGTAGAGGTTGGGAGAAGGGTTGGATTCTCTATGCTTTTTGAAGATGGAGCCAACAGAATTTACTAATGGATTGGATGGGAGATATGAGCATAGCAATGAATTACTGATATAAATGCCATTCATTCTGGCCACGAAAACTAATCGATGACTTGTCAGGTGCTAGTACTACCCCAGAATTTGGGTCACAGCAGTTGAATTAAGTCCTTGTTTTCATGGGGTTTAATTCTAGTCAAGGGGGCAAACAGTAATTCAGAAACCTTATAAATAATAAGAATACAGACAGTAGTTCATATCTTAAAGAAAATTAAAATATGGTATGTAAGTGACTAAGTGACTACTTTAAATAGGGTGAGGTAGTTTGAAGTGTGTGTCTCTCAGAAAAACATGTTCTTAAATCTAATCCATTCCTGTGAGTGTGAACCCATTGTAAATTGGACCTTCTGATGAGGCTGCCTCATACTTCGGTTAAGATGTGACACACCTCAATTTGCATGGGTCTTAAACCTGTTACTGTAGTGCTTTCTAAGAGAATGAAATTCAGACCAAGGGAGAGAAAGCCATGAACACAAGCTGAAATCAGTGAAACCCAGGAAGAGAGCCCAGCAGACACCTCCAGGTGCCTTGCCAGGTGGCAGATGAGTCAAGGATCTCTGACAGATGATCTTAGGGAAGAAAGTGATGCCTTGATGATGCCTTAATTCGAACATTTACCTGCTCTCAAAATAAATTCCCATTGTTTAACAGACCCATTTCAGGGAATTCACTCTAAGCAGCCTAGGGCAGTCAGGCAAGGCCTGATTGAGCAATGAGAAGGCATTGGCCATGAAGAAGTTAGTGGTCTATTGAAGTGAAAGTCTTTCTGAAATGTTTTACACACACTTACTATTTGAGTGGAATGTAGCATGTATTAGCTGAAACTGTTATTTGCCTCATCCATGCTCAAGAACACTGATTTGGGGGTCTGTCCATAAGAAAGTATTGCCTCAGAAACTCTTCAGATCTTCCCAGTAGATCTATTGTAGATGCTAGATCTATCCTCTTTTCTTTGGTTCCCACTTGTGAGTTCCTTGTATTTCACTTCTGTTGGCCCACTGACAACCTCCCATCCTAAGCCTTTTAGCTTTGAGTCCCCATATCCTTAACCATGCCTCACCTATGGCACCGATTCCTCTCTTATTGAGTACATTTCATGGGCTTTGTGACTGTCATATTTTTCTAAGGCCCTTTTCTTTTGCATCTGGTTCAAACTATCTCTGCTTTTGCTAGAAGAAAACTGTTATATGAGTGAAGAGTAGTGTATAAATTGTTAGTGTCCTATTTGTAGAGCCATTTGAACATTCCTCTGAAGGTGAAGACATGCATACCTACAATTCAGCAAGTACTATCCTAGATATATGCCTCAGGGAAATATGTATTGTACCCAAGTAAATATGTACTAATGTGTTCACCAAAGCACTATTTGTTAGAGCAAAGAGATAGAAGCAATCTAATGGTCCCTTAGTAGGGGAATAAATAAATAGTCTTTTTATTTATATAATAGAATACTGCATAATGAATTGAGTGAATTAACACTACATGTATCAATCATTGAGAATAACTTTTAAAATCTAAGGTTGAGGGCAGACCATGGTGGCTCAGCAGGCAGAGTTCTCTCCTGCCATGCCAGAGACCTGGTTTCAATTCCCATTGCCTGCCCATGTAAAAAACAAAAAAAAGTAAAGTTGAGTGAAAACAGAAAGTCTCAAAATAATATATATATAAATGTAAAACTATTTATATACATTTTAGGAACACTGAAATAATATGTATATATATGATGTATTTATATATGTGCACATTTTTGTATATGAATAGAGGGGTAATAAAAGTAATAAAAATGTATGGTAATGACACCTACAAATTTTGGAAAAGTTGTAATAAAAGCAGATAGGAGAAATGGGGGAAGGCCTTAACCATATCTGTCTTATTTTTTTCACATGGGCAGGCTCTGGCAGTCAAACCCGGGTCTCCAGCATGGCAGGCGAGAATTCTGCCACTGAGCTGCTGTTTCAGTCAGTGCCCGCCATATCTATCATTTTTAAATGCTATTTTTTAAAAGATAACTATATATATTATGCTAATCTGTACAATTTTATCATGTTTAAGCTGGGTTTTGAGTACATGGTTGTAATTAATTTTTCTAAGTGGTAGAAATATTCAATAATGGAAAGGATTAAATGATTAAAAAGCCATGTCTTTTTACAGTTCTTTTTCCTACAAATCATATATTGATCACTTCTGTGGGTGTGTGTGTGTGTGTGTGTGTGTGTGTGTGTTCTTCATGTCATTGAAGCATGTTATGGAATCTTTTTTCTAGTGAATGACTGAATCATTTTAGATGTGATGGGTCACTTTAAATGTTTAAATCAACTATTTTGTAAAAGCACAGAGTGTTCATGTGTGATCTAACCAAGTGACTGAAACAACTTAACTGTACTAAAATCTGAGATATTCTATCAGCCATCTAATGACTACATGGGATAGTGATGTTGGCTTTTTTTAAGTCAGCATCAGATGAGCATTTGTGCTCTAAGTGAGCTGGAAAAATTCAAGGTAGAGGAAAACAATTATTTCTTCAGTTGCCTCAGCCTACTCACTTGAATCATTTGAACGGAGCACTTTTAATAATAGGCTGTTTTTTAAAAGGTCCGTGTGAGTTCAATGGATAAAGTAGGAAGCTTTGGCAACTAAATGCCTGATTCTCCCATTCTCCCACCATTGGAAGATTTCACAGACCTCTTGTCTCTAAGCTTGTCTCTAGAGATCAACATTATCTGTTGATTCATTGAGTCAGTGAACAGACTTGTTTATTCTCCTTCATCACCTCCTGAATTTAAGATACTCAATAACAGAAATTTAAGAAACCTCCTAACATTTTAACCAGGTCACACTGAGCCCCACTCTATGAAAACAATTATTTTTCTACTAGACTTTCTCAGAGAGTGAATAGGTATGCTTCTTGTGCTGACAGATGTGATACAGAATTCCAAACAATGAAACGGCTATTTGTATTTATAAAGTATAGGTAGTTCTCAGAAGCAGTATACATGGGGTTAGCTCTCTAACTTATCTTTAAGTAAGTTGATTAAAAATTATGGATTATAAATGATTTTTAGTTTCTTCTGTTTGTACTTTTCTTAAAGAATATATATTTTGGGGACCTGAGAAATTAAATGCTGTAAAACATATTCCTAGAATCCATTATTGGAAAATTCTATATATTTGCTTTTTTAAATACCTTCTTTCTATTTTATATTTTTTAATGTCTTTTTGGCTCAATAAAGTGGTTTATTTAACCAAATTTTTAGATTTACATATGGCATAATTTTTATTTCCTTAAACAAGTATCATCAGTGTTTTCATATTCACAGAACTTTAATTTTACCTTAACCTTCAATATGTCCAATAAAACCAAAAGATCTGCTTATTTTTGTCCTTCTTTAATTTTTCTCTCCCAGTATTTTGATGAGGAATTGGGCATTTTGTATATTTCTCATAAGATTAGTCTTGATATACTCCTCATTTTCTTATCCAGGATTCCATTTCTAAATGGAGAGGTGATCGATCATTTTGCTTCCAGTGGACCTTTGTATAGTATACATAATGCTTCTTCACATATTGACCCATAGTCTAGGGAAGTTTCTGAATCCCCTCTTCCATACTTAAAAACTCTAATTTTCTCTTATTAAAGAAAAAAAAATGTAAAAGAGCATCTCCAACAGGTTAGTCCTTGTTTGGATGAGATTGAGATAATTTTATTCCTTGTGTTGCTATCCTGAAGGCATTTTTTTCCTACATCTTTAGTAACCTATGACTATTTTTAAATTGCTGCTGCTATACGTGATAAATTTAAGGTCAGTTACCTCCCAAGACAATTTCGTTAATCAGTTCTAGCATAAGATAACATTAAAATGTTTTGTTTTCTTTTCTTTTTTTTATTAGCTTGATTTTCTGGGAAACAATAAATATCTCACAAAAACTAATACTAGAGTGTTTAAAATCATAACTATTCAAGCAAATGGAAGAACAGCCATTATGAATACAAGGTATATTGCTTGAGAATATGGTAGTGTTTTCCAGTGCCAAAATGAAATTGAGTACTCCATTAATAACTCAGGGGAAATATTTTTCCAGGTATATGATACAGGAAGTTAATTGGCCTGAAATGGGTACTTAAATTTAAATTGATTTTATAAAAATACCCAAATAATTTTCTTTTTTCTCCCCGAATAGAGTTTTCATGTAAAGTATTTCCATTGCAATATTCGTTATCTTTATAATCTCGTTTAACCTGTATGATAACAACCTTTTTGTTGTTATCCCATTATAAAGATATGGTAAACAAAGGTGGGAAGTCTGTCCAATAGATCACATAGACTGAAAGTGACAGGCCTTATGCTCTTCACCTCTGTTACATTGCAGCACTAATTAAAAATCATAAGGCACCTGCTGTGCTATGACCTTTCAACTCATGCAAAGCAGAAGGTTTAGGGGGGAAAGTTCCTCACAGTACCTGAAACAAGGATCTGTTAAAAACCCCTCTGTTCCAGACAAGACTCCTGTGAAGATGGAGATGGTCATGGGACAGAGGTAAGGACTAGTGCAGGAGATCAGCCCATGAGATCCCAAGTGCCAGGAGAATAGGAAAGAGCCAAGCAGCCCCTGTAGCTTGGTTGTTGCCCTGTTCAAGAAAGTGGTGCTACTCTTTGAGTCAAGGGTTGTCCTGATTCCACTCACCTCCAATAGTGAGACAACACCACAACTACAGCTGGAGAATTAAATTTGGAGAGATCAAGATGCATTCTATCATTTTATGCAAACTATCATGGTCCTGCTACCCATAAGAGATTCTCAACGTGTGTTGATTCAAATGTAATCAAATCAATCAAAATATAGCTATGAATATAATTAGTCACATAACCTTGGGTAAGTCACTTCACTTCTCTGACTCTAGGTTTCCCCTTTGCTAGACTGGGACAATTAATACTTACCAGAACAGCTTTGTAGAAATTCACTTTGTCAACTCTAAATAGAAATGTGACTTGGACACTTCTTGCACACTTCGTTTCCTTCCCTTCTTCCCTGGGCTACCTGGTGCCTACCTGGCTTGGAATTTTGTTGTTAAAGCTCAACTAATTGGGGCACTAGAGAATCTGGAAAGGTTAAACTGGTTTATATTTTAACATGTAAGAAAGTACTCATGAAAGAACAAAACAAAAGAACAGGAGGAAAGGGTGAATGAGGGATGGGAGAACAGATATGTGAAGACACATTTTTAAGCAGCTCTTGAAGATTGGAGGCACAGAGATTGGTGAAGCAACTGGCTGAAATGTCATGACTCCTGTGTAATGGATTGTCCCTAGGGCATCTCTAATATAGAAAGCTGTAAGAAGTTAGATTATCTCTTGATTTTTCATGTCAGAAGAGTATTTCTTTTCAGTGCAACAAATGTATCACAACACAGACTACGAGGTGGCCCAGTTTTATTTAGGCCACATAGGGAATGGTATACTATAAAGCCGCCTCCATGGAGATTCTTATTAAATGTGCCCAGATGGTAATATTTTGATGGCTAAAAACACTATCAATTAAAGACGACTTTTAAACTTCTAGCCAATCATATATTTTTTAAAAATGGGTGCACACACAGTTGCTTTTGCAACAGTTTTAAAGTAGAGATAAGGCATATATTAATACTAATTTTACAAGGTAGAGAACATTATTATTGTTATGGGAATCCAGTGAGGGAGAGATTGCCTTCAGCCAGGTAGAGTAATTTAGATAATACATGTCTCATTTCTCACTCTTTGAGGAAATCAACATGTAGTTTATGATATCTTTATTACACATGAAAATGCCAACATATAGGCATTTAATTTAGTGAAATTAAACTATACATATTTAAAAGAAAAGAAGAGAAATAATTTAAATACACTAACATTTTTTCCAAATATTTCACCCAGAGTACTAGTTTGAGTAAGCTTCAGATATAGGTAAATCAGCTAGTTGTTTAGTAAATCCCAATTATTTCATACAACTAGAAGGATGGACCATCGTAGGGTACTGACTGTGAGCATTAAGTTTGAAGATTCGATATTGTGGAAGCATATTTTGCATACTGTAACAGAAGCATTTGACTGCAGATCAGTGGTGCAATTGTGTCATCACTGGCCTAAGATTTTTGTCTTTTCGCATTAACTTGCTCTGCCATTCTGAGGGTGGCAATTTAATTTCCCTCCAAATGGCTGCCATAGTTCTAAGCTCACATGGTGACATAACCAGGTCCAGTGGAAAAAGTGCTAGTTCTTCCCACATGTCTCTTTTTATTAACGATACCTTTTCCGCAAAGCTCTCCCAGCCTTTCTCCTAACTTCTTGATCAGAATTTCATGACATATCCCAACTGATCCCTAGCAATGAAATGGTACCACAGTGATTTGCTTAGATCAACCATGATTCAACCATGGGCATTAGGATGAGCCCATCATGGTCAGGTAGGGGAAAATTTTGGATACTGTTAGAAATCAGAAAGGGAAGGAATAGTGATTAGGCAGACAACTAGATTGTGCATTACAATTTTTCTTTAATATAGTGCAATGCACTATTTATATTTCACATTTATAAATTCATATTGCTTTCTAAGTTGGTATGCATAAAATTTGTGTATTGTATTTTATAAGTGATACAAGGGCATTTTGGAGGCTAATTTTGCCTCTGAGATTTTTGACTTATGGACTGATGGGAGAATATAACTCCCACGTAAAATTTGGCTCACCGATATTATTAGTTGCCTTAAGTTTACCACTTAACCTGAGTGGTGCTAGTTTAAGAGTGAATAAAGAACCTGTTTGCCATCCTAAAAGTTTGATGAACAATAGCATAAATGTTTACTTGTTTTTGTTTTTTTAAAGAAATTTGTGGTTTAATCTATGTATGTTGAATAAGTTTCACCAGTTCTATCCAGATATCCAGACTTCACCAACAAATACCGAGTACCTACTATGTCCCCACCACTGCTCTAAGTATTGTAGATGGAGCAGTGAATGAGACAGATGAGGAACCTGTTTTCCTAGAGCTTCTATTCTGTTGTGGAGAGAAAAGAAATAACCAAATAAGTAAAGCACAGCAATGAAAAGTGAGATGGCAAAACGTTGCATGTGATTAAGCAGGTGGTACGATAGCCTGCAAATGGGTAACTACCTAGATTACATTAGGGAAGTTGTCTCTGAGGAAGTGGCATTTAAACTGATGATCAGAAGCAGCGAGCCATGTTAAACTCCGGTGAAGAAAATTCTAAACATGGAAGATAACTAGTGCAAAAACCCTCAGGTGGGAATGAGCTCGAAAGGCAGCCAGCCAGGGGGAGGGAGGAAGATGAGATTAAAGACATATATGGAGGCCAGCTCACATGGGATTTGTAATGCAGGTATCTGACTGTGAACCTACAGAATAGGTTCTGCCTAAACGCAGTGAGTACTGAAGACTGAAAAACAAAGTAGGCCACACTGTGTAGCAAAATAACAGTTTATTAGGGAATTTACAAACTGGTAAGCTGGGCCGGGGTAGCTGCGGATGTTCAGAGTAGCACTCCATGCTGCAGGGTGGATCACAGGGGTTATATGGGGTAACAGCACCGAAGACACAGAGCCAAGCCAGGATTTGCAAGATCGTAAACATGTTTCTTTGAAGTGACTAATATGTAGCAGGAGTGGTTCTAGTACAGAGAGCTGTTGTGCCTAGGAATGTGCACCTGTGCTTTAAAATGCTCAATGAGGTGTTTTTTGTTTGTTTGTTTCATCTAGGAATTTATGGTTTCTCTGGTTTATGGTCTCACACTAGGGTAAAGGGGTTGGTATTTATTCCAAACAGTGGGAAGTCACTGGAGCACTCTGTTAAAGAGTGACATGAAAGCACAGTAGAGGAGGTGTGGATACAGTTTTGTGGGGAAGCAGTCTAAGTGGTAAGTATAGTCGGGATGCTCTTGGCCAGGTGACAGGTAATGGTGGTTAAGACCAAGGTGGTGATAGTAAAAATGAAAACAAATGAACAAAAAACATGCAGATTCGGGATATGTTAAAGGTAGAATGTGGGGAGTGAAGAATTAAGAGAGAGGGTAATTTATAGGTTTTTTTGGTTTCAGCAACAAGGCGAATAGAGGAATTGTTTTCTGAGATAGGTAGGAAATGGGTATGTTGGGGAGAGGATGCAAGCAAAATCAAGATTCCTGTTTTGCCCTATTAAGTTACAGATACCTATTACACATCCTTGTTGAGATGTCAGGTAAGCAGTTGACATGTTAACCTGGAAATTCTAGGGAGAGAGTGGATCTAGAGAGAAATATTTGGGAGTCATCAGCACATTTTTTTTAAAAAATCAGAAATGGAGAAGTGCCCACACAATTATTTTAATTAATTCCATAGAGCATTCTAAAGTATAATTTTGTTATCTGAAAATTGATGGGTACTTATTTATTGAAACATTTGTCTTGAAATTTTGTTGACAACTCGATTGCTGAGAAATTAATTGATAGCTCATGACAAACAGTGATGGCTCATTTCAGCAAAGTTTTCCTAAAAGACAAGAAAAGTTTTATATTAACAGCTTTAGGCTTGCTTTGAAAATTTGCTTTCACACATCACGATTTCGTATTAACAATAAAATCATCTGCCTTTACTTCATAAATCAAACAAGGACACAATTATTAAATAGTGTATATCATATTAATTAAGCTCAGAAACAAGGCAAACAGTATAGCCATTTATAACAGAGTATTGCATAAGTTGCTAATCAATGAGAAAAGCAACTAATTAACAAGCCACCAGTCAGCATTTTGAGGAAAAGTTGGTGACTTTCAGTTTAATTAAACCTTGCAGGTGTCAGTGATGAAATGAAAGAATCTTTCATCTGTTTGCATCTAAATTCACCCAGATCATTTTCACATCTGTATATATTTAAAACCCCAATCTATTTTGCAATAACTAAAGGGATTTCAATGTCTTCAAACAATTCACATTTTAAATATCCCTTTCTTAGTTAAGCCATTGAGATTTCTCTTGGATTAAGACAATGATATGACATACATGAACTATTTCATCCCAAAAGTAATAACTTAAAGGAATGACTGACGAGCATCCACAAAAAAAGATAGCTGCTATAATAAGTGAATTTTCAAAGCAGCTTTATGAAGTTATAATTTACATATCATAACGTTTACTCATTTTAAGTGTAAAGTTCAGTAATTTTTAGTAAATGTAGAAAGTTATATAGTCATCACTGCAATAATTAGAATGGTTAAAGTTGGGACAAATTTATCCATGGCAGTGTCAAAATTAGCTTGTGAGGGAAGCTGTAATATACCTACCCTTTAGGAATGACTTATAAAAGGAATGGTATACCTTCTAGCCCTAAAATGTTGTTTCAATGAGTCTGCTAAAGCCACTACCAAAAAGAAGATTCTGGACAAGAATAATCAAGGATTAGGATTAATCTAATCTAATACTTAAAATAACATTTAAATACCACAAATTCTTGTGACATTACATTATTTGTCAAAAATTAAGAATCCTGGTTTCTTAGGTGGCTTTTACTTCTCTTTTGGGATAGTTCTCCCATGGCTAATCTGAGGAATACAGATATTTTTTCATAATAGTGATATTCCTATTTCTTCTCAGTTAAAATCTCTGTGCTCAGATATTGCCATTTCCAAAATATTGCTTAGAAAATAGGCAAAAAATAATATTTGACATTTAGATAAGTAGGCATATCAAAATATTTGCCACATTGATCTCACCACAAGAAATTATTTGAAGTTTTCGTTAATGGATACTGGTTTACTGAATAGAAGTAGTAAATAATCATAATTGTAGCCATTATTTAAATAGCCCATTCTATGTGGCAGGAACTATTCTAAGCAAAAACTTAATTTTTACAAAAAAGTATGGAATGGGTATTTATGTTGCCCTTATTTCACAAATGAAGAAACTGAGTCATAGAGGAGTTAAATAATTTACTCTGAATACATTTGTTTTGCACTTACTATTTGGTAAGTGGTGGAGCTGGCAGAATGAACAGAGGCAGTCAATCTCTGGAAACCCTGCTCTTATTTAGTAAGTGTCCTCTATTGGAAGTCTTGATTATCGACATTGTTTTGGTCACATGGCTTCAGCTGTTCATAATCGACGAGACCTAACAAAGATTCATGGGGTAGTTACAATCTAATAAAAAATACTATAATTTGCTCTGAAATACTTCTTTAAAAAATGGCAGCTATTTTCAGATACGCTGGCAACAGTGTAATAGAAGGAATGTTAAATTTGGGGTCTGCAGACATGGGTGAGAAGTGATAGCTCTTCTAACAAACAGTCGCAGGAACTTGGGAAATTGTTTAGGCTCATTGAGCCTGTTATGTGCAATATAGGGAATATGTTTCTAGACCACCCTGGTGCCCCTCCTGGCACTTTCCACCTTGCCTTGGGAGTTCCTCTTTGCTAGAATATCTCTCCATAGACTGGAAGCTACTTATGGGAACAAACCATGTCTTTTTATATTTTTATCCTTAATAGCATTTAGACTAGTCCCTGTCATTCCAGAACTCTGTAATAAATTGCTACAGAAATAAAGGATAAAGGAAAAAATATTTCCCAAAACAGTTGTCATCAAGATCAAATGTGGTAATATAAATGAAATCCCGTACTTGGGCTTTTGCTGCCAACTGTTCTGTGCTAGACTAAAAACACAAATGTGGCTCTTCTCCTAGTAGCAAATATATATTGATTCATTGGCACAGAAGCCACTTAGAAGTCATCCTGGACTAAATATTTTCAAACAAGTCGCTTGAGGAATAGATTGACAACATCCCATCATTCAACAATGGGGAAAATATTTGTTATATCCTTGTGTACCTTTGTTTTCTGAAATTCTGTTACCTCTTAAAGCCTTTCAGAATTGCTTGTCAAATGGCTGTTGGTCCACAGTTGCAAAATGATTGACATCAGAAGAACTCTTTGGTTAAGTAATGAAAAAGGCAAGTCCTGTTGAATCTAAAGCAATGGTATCACATACTACATTTCAGGATATATTTTAACATCTTTAGAGAAAACGCTTTTTATTGGCCTGATAAAGAACATGAGGGAACAAGCACTTTTTTCCTTGAAATGTTTTTTGTATTGATCAGACAAGCTAATAACACAACCTAGACAGACTACCAGAGGTGAAACTGCTTAGATCTTCTCTGCCCACAAAACATTGCCATGCACTTGTTGTGCCTTCATTTTTCTCAGCAGTCCTCAGAGCTTATGGCTTTAACCCTTTCAATTTTAGAATTGATTTTCCCTGAGATAGAGACTATGTTCTGTGCTTTTTTACCCCAGCACTAAAAAAGAATCTCCAAGGCATGCCACTAGGTAAATGAAACTTAAGGATAGTATGTTGAAAGAAACGCCAGAAACAAAAAGACAAATATTATCATGTCTCACTCATATGGGCTGGCTATAATATGAAAACTTGGGGAACTGAAGTCAGGAGCATGAGTTATCAGGTCAGGGCCTATTGTAAAGGGTCCTAAATTGTAAGCTTTTACAGCAGTCACGTATATTCAGGAGTTATAACTGTTATTTCTAAATTCTAAGATACAGAGCTGTTTGTATATCACCTAGTTATTCCCAGAAACTTTGGGTATTGATGTGACATCTGAAACTCAGAGTCAGAGCTCTGAAGCTATGAAAGTCAGCAGAACCCATGCAGGAACTGTTTAAAATGTTGAAAAAGTGATCA